>NC_057800.1:160656673-161256673 GCF_018294505.1 Triticum aestivum | reverse complement strand
GAAGAATTTCATCCAAGTTTTGCAAGGAATAGTTTGGAAATCGTTCCTCAAGAAATCTCCATATGGTGTAGGCACAATCAAGAGTAGGCCAGCTAGCAAACAAGTTTCTAGGCAATCATCTAGTGATTAAATTGACAGTTCTAAGATTACTGATCATGTCAATAGACTCATCAAGGGTAGGATGCAAAGGATCAACATGAGGTGCACAAGGGGTAGTAATGTACTTGTTCAAATGATATTCATTGAAAATCTCAAGCATCACAATTGTCCACTCATGAAAGAACTCTCCATCAAGTATAGGCACTCTACGTCTAATACTCCCCAACATAGACTCGTCAATCTTCCTCCAAAGGTGTTTAAACCAAGGTAATGGAGACCAATGCTCTGATACCAATTGAAAGGATCGAGAAGAGGTGTCTAGAGGGGGTGAATAGACTCTTAACAAAGAAAAGTAGCAGTTTTTAATTTCTTCAAGTTAAGGTGGAGTTTTAGCACAAGTTTAAACATTCACAATACATTCAAGCAAGCATGGCAAGAGTATATGAGCAGCGGAAAGTAAAGCATGCAATTTGCAAGAAAGTAAAGGGATGGGATTGGAGTGTGCAAACGCAATTGAAGACACGGAGATTTTAGCGTGGTTCTGATTGGTGGTGCTATCATACATCCACGTTGATGGAGACTTCAACCCATGAAGGGTAATAGTTGCACGAGTCCATGGAGGGCTCCACCCACGAAGGGTCCACGAAGAAGCAACCTTGTCTATCCCACCATGTCCATCGCCCATGAAGGACTTGCCTCACTAGGGTAGATCTTCATGAAGTAGGTGATCTCCTTGCCCGTACAAACTCGTTGGTTCAACTCCACAATCTTGACGGAGGCTCCCAAGTGACACCTAACCAATCTAGGAGACACCACTCTCCAAAAGGTAATAAATGGTATTTGTTGATGATGAACTCCTTGCTCTTGTGCTTCAAATGATAGTCTCCCCAACACTCAACTCTCTCTCACTGATTTGGATTTGGTGGAAAGATGATTTGAGTGGAAAGCAACTTGGGGAAGGCAAGAGATCAAGATTCATATGGTTGGAATGGAATATCTTGGTCTCAACACATGAGTAGGTGGTTCTCTCTCAAAAAATGAATGTTGGAAGTATAGGCATGTTCTGATGGCTCTCCTTACTAATGAAGGAAGGGTGGAGGGGTATATATATGCTCCACACAAAATCTAACCGTTACACACAATTTACCAAACTCGGTGGGACCGAATCAGAAAACTCGGTTAGACCAATTCAGTTCATAATGTGACCGTTAGGCATTTTTGGTGGGACCGATACGATCAACTCTATGGGACCGATGTGCTAGGGTTAGGGTAAAACCTCATCTCGGTTTAACCGATTACACAAACTTGGGGAGACCATTTTGGTAATAAGCAAAACAAAGAGTTGGTCAGGCAAACTCGGTGGGACCGATTGCTTATCTCGGTGCGACCGAAATAATTGCAACAGGCAACAAAGAGTTTGCAAGCCCATCTCGATGAGACCGAGATCCCATCGGTGAGACTGAATTGATTAGGGTTTCTGGCAGTGGCTATGTCAAGTGAACTCGGTGGCGCCGGATGGATCAAATCTATAGGGCCGAGTTTGACTTTTGGTTTGGGACATATGTGGATTTGAGAAAGTGTTTGAGGGCTTTGGAGCATATCACTAAGCACTTTGAGCTAGCAAGCCATTAAGCAACAGCTCATCCCCTTTTAATAGTATTGGCTTTCCTAAGGACTCAATGTGATCTTGGATCACTAAACTGAAAATGTAGAGCCTTGAGCCTTTGAGCTTGAGCCAATCCTTTGTCCTTAGCATCTTGAAGGGGTTCCACATCCTGTTGTCCACGCCACTCCATCTGTTGGACTTGTCTGAAATATACTAGATAAAACATTAGTCCAACAAGAGATATGTTGACATTAATTACCAAAACCACCCAGGGGGCACTTGTGCTTTCATATGATCATGGTGACTGTCATCTATGAAAGATGGCAATTTGTCGAGTTCCCAACCGCTCTTGGGATTACATGAACTATGAAGTTGTTGATATCTTCGACAAGCTTGTTTCCGTCCTTGCTTCCACGACTCGATAGATATTGCTCAAAAATCATTTTTTGTACACGGATGAGTACTATGATACAATTCAATACGAGGGTCTTGTGTTTGCTGCCACCACTCATGGCACTGTTTTTGCATGGAATCCTTATGGTTTTGGTACGTTTGTCTTCAAGTGTAATTATAATTGTTTCATCCACATGCATGCGGGTTAGCTAGCTAGTTTCCCTTTACTAATTGACCTTCTTGTGTTTCCAAGGTCTTGTGAACATTCCACCACCTATACTTGACAATTTTTATAGCCAAGGGGGGATGATGATGGTGATGATCACGAGCATGAGGACGAGCAGGACCCATATACTCAGTGGCACCTGGCAACTTATTCCGATGGATCACCTCTTCTTGTCTGTATACAGGGCACTGCTAATGTTACTAAGGAAGCAGATCTTGTCTCGCATGGTTGCACTCTTCGGACCTATTGCAACATCCGTTTCAGGGTATTCGGGATGGATACTAGTATGCTAGCACCAACACCTTCTCCCTGGTTCAGTATTGATAGTCTTGGAGAAAACTCGCTCTTCCTTGGACAAAACTATCCAATCATGGTGAAAGGCGATCCAGTTGTTGTTGACACAATGTTACTACCATTTATGAGAAGCAATTGTATCTATACCTTGGACATTGCTATGCTTCCCTACCGTGGCTATCACAATATTGGTATCGAAATAGGCCGCTTCAGCCTGGTGATCAGTCCAGCGTTGGTCTCGGGATTGACAGTAGCCAGCCTGTAACATCCCAAATTTTCAATTTGGAATGTTATACATTAGGTCATCACTGCATGTCATATTTTATTTGCTTTTGGCCTGATCCAGAAATTCTACGCAACTCAAGGACCCACGGAGAGAGTTGGGGATTTCATTATTTTCATATTCGGTTTTTTCTCAAATTTTGAAAATAGGATCATTGATTTTATTTATTTTATCTTCAATTATTTCTATAATAAAAATAAGTGAGAGGGAATAAAATGACTTTCCCAAAATAAAGAAATATTGAGGATTTAATAAAAAAATCAAATAAGATTTATTTTGGAGTTTTTGCTATTTTATTTGAATTTAGGAAAAATTGTATGTTTTCAAAACTGCATTTTAGGGCCAAGAAAATGTTCCTCATGTTCTAAATATTTTATTTAGACGGTGAAAATTTGTTTTGGCATTTTTAGATTTTTATTTATTTTTCTAGGATTTTTTCTTATTTCAGCGGAATTATTATTAAAAAACCTCCCGCGCGCCCGACTGGGCCGACGCCCAGCCAAGCCAGGCCGGCCCGCCCGCGCCACCGCCTCCCCGTCCCGTGCCGCCGCCGGACTCGGGAGAGTCCGAGCCGCCGCCGCCCGACCCCCTCCCCAAGTCGGAGCCGCCGCCGCCTCTCCCTCTTTAAATACCACCCGGGGCCCCCCTGGAGCCCTGAGTCGCCGTCGTCGCAGCCCCTCGCCGCCCGCGCCGCCACTTGCCGCCGCCCCGCCGCCTTGCGCCGCCGCCGCCAGGAGCCGCCGCCCCGCCACCCCACGCCGCCCACCGCCACCAGAACCCCGCCGGAACGCCGCCGGACCTCGCTAGAGCCCGAGCCGAGGAAGCCACCCGCCGCCTCGGTTTTTCTAAAGAAACTGATCCGTTTTTTTAGAAAACCCTAGACTCGTTTTTTTATAAATAGATCGGTTTTATCGGTTCTTTTGTTTAGCGAGCGTTCGCTTGTTCGTTCGTTTTAACAAATGCGTTCACCATTTAGATTCAGATAACGAACGTTTGTTCGTTAATCTGTTCGTCAGTTTTTCTTTTTCTCGGATTTTTCGCGATTATTTCTGATCCGATTTTTGTTTTAGTTTATCTTTTCGCTCGTTTATCAGAATCAGGCGATTCAAGTGCCCGGAGTTTCGTCTCGAAACCCTCTTTCCATTTAACCAACTCAAACAAGTTTTTTTTACATCTATAAAATTTGACCTAGATCCAGATTAGTAAACGATGTTTGTTTCTTTTGCTGTTTGACTTTCGTTGCTTCGTTTGATTTGATTCTTTTTGCAAACTGGAGTTCTTAAGTTGAAGTTTCTGGTTAGATCTCTTATTTGAGTTTTACCCATGCATTACTTGAGTACTTGTTGTATGCTTGTTTGTTTGCAATAGAGTACCCGGAGTGCTCCGCTTACTACTTTGAATCTCTAGGTTTCGCGGATCATCAGCAAGGCAAGTAACACTTTGATCATACCTCTTTACTACCCAGTTTTATTGCATTAGATCAATCCTCAAACAATTGCATGATTAGGATTTAATTAAATTGTGGGTTTTGGGAAGTAGATGAGGTAGTACCTATTACCTGTTTTATTATCAAACCCTTGGGAGTTACTTCTACGTTTGCTTATGCCATGCTATGCTAGTAGATGTGGATTGGTGAGTGTATCCATGACAGATGTGAGATTGATAATTAATGGTTTATTTAAGGTGGCAACTTTAATACACATCTGGGTGGATTGAGGCACCTGGGTATTCCAATGATTGCCTATTTTTCTTTATGGACCGCCACCCAGGCTCAAAGGGATCATAAGATTATTCATACTAGAAACTTCCGTGTGCAGCCACAAGCTACTATGGGCTCTAGCATAGTTGACTAAGTCATGCGAACTCTTACAGTGGTAGACTAGCAGATGTAGGGGATTTAGGTTGGTACTGCCTACCCGATCGTAAGGTGCTAGCGCTTCTGAAAGACTATGTCTCGGTCATCCGTTTCTCAAACACCATGTAGTGCGAGAATCCCAACGAAGGATATCGAGTCTTGTGGGGAAAAGTGCGCAAACCTCTGCAGAGTGTATAAACTAATCATGGTTAGCCGTGTCCCCGGTTATGGACGTCTTGAGTATCTAGTACTTGGATTATCATGTGAATCTCATCATGTTACTTTAATTAATACTGTTGGGTTTTAATGATGATACTTAATTGGGATTGAGAGGATGTCTATCTTCTCAATGTTTAACAACCACCATGATAGTTAAATGAAATTTATTCCTTTGCAGTAGGGAAAATTTGGCTTTACGTAAAACTGTAACCATAGAGCTTTCCACCAGCCATATATGCATGTATTATAGCTTTATTATTCCATTACTCTCTATGTGTTACATTGCCAGCATATTCCATGTGCTGACCCGTTTTCGGGCTGCAAGGTTCATGTTGTAGACTTTTCAAACGACGAGTAAGGTGCCTTTAGGTCGTGGTTCTATACTCAGTGATGCTGTTGGAGTTGATGGACTCACTTATCTTCCAAGCCTTCCGCCGTTATCGTTATTAGATGGCCTTAAGCCATATTTATTGTAATAAGTTCTCTTTTGAGACATTCGATGTAATAAGTGTGTGATTGCTACTATGTTATAAATCCTTCAAGTACTGTGCGTGTCAGCATTACTGATCCAGGGATGACACTAAAGCACAGAGATCAGACTGTTTGACGTTTGGTTGCTACAAGATGGTATTAGAGCACACGCTGACTGATGGACACGACCACTAAGCTAAAAAGCCCTAGATCACTACTCACTCTTCTCATTTCTGACTCCTAATCTTTTCTACTCTTTTAGGATGGCGGATGTAAGGAACAAGTTTACGCAACCGGATGAAGATACACCCTTTGGACGTCACTTGAAGGAAGTCACTAGATACCTGAACATCGGAGTACCAAGTTTCACCGGAACCTACAACGCCACTTTACCTGAAGAGGAGCGCTAGATGATTCAAGTTCAAGTTCCAGGAAGGACGTTCATGCCCGTCACTGAGCCCATAGAGTTTTCCTTTGATGCAGCAACCTGGAGTCTAGGAAAGAGCATGGTAGCCCACATCACTATGGGGCACATTAGAGAAGTTTACCACAAGGATCTCAAGGATACTATCTACCAGATTTGTGGGCGCCGAGATGAGCAATGGGAGATGATCAGCACCAGGAAGGATAGATCAATTGCAGCTTTCATCCAGGAGTTAAACCAGCACATTCGACGCCAGGATAACCAAATGTGTGCATGCATGATAGACCTGAAGAAGGCCATGACCAAGATCACGGAGCTGGAGGAAGAACTCAAGTCTACACGCGATGGATATGAGGAGGAAATAGCAACATTAGTAGAGAAGAATGATGATCTGAAGAAGAAGCTAAAAGTGTTCATGGGGTTTCCCGCAACTGGAGGAGAAGACGAAGATTGCACTTGTTAAGAGAACTACATCATCATCGATGACACCGACTTGGACCCAGACGATAGCGATGATGACATCTTCATCGGAGCAGTTTTTCTAGTCGACCACCATAACAGTAGTAGTATTCTCCCATGTATCTAGTATAGCCCGAGCACTTTTGTAACGATAGATAGACCGTTGTATGCCCTTGTTTGATTGAATGAAGTGATTTTGTTTGCATTTGCCTCATGTGCATATGGGTAGTGTTTTCCCTCTAGACCTCATTCTATCCTATATTCTCATCTTTTCTAAACCCATCAGATGCCTCCGAGACGTGACAATGGATTTGCATTTCCACCGAAGCTCACTCAGTTGATCCAGCAGCAGAATATATTGATGCAGTTGCTCGTGCAGAATTAGAATCAGGGGAACAACAACAACAACCCACCACCGCCACCACCTGTTGATCACTTAACCCATTTTCTTAGGCTGAATCCGCTGGTGTTCTCTAGTAGCA
This sequence comes from Triticum aestivum, assembly GCF_018294505.1. Taxonomy (NCBI): domain Eukaryota; kingdom Viridiplantae; phylum Streptophyta; class Magnoliopsida; order Poales; family Poaceae; genus Triticum; species Triticum aestivum. The sequence continues at coordinate 161,249,862 of NC_057800.1, read as the reverse complement.
CCGAGCCTATAGTAGCAGATGATTGGCTCCGCAAGATTGGAAGGGAGTTAACCACTACAGGATGTACTGATGCTGAGAAGGTGTGCTTTGCCGCACATCAGTTGGATGGACCAGCAGCATCATGGTGGGAGAATTACACTGTCACCTACCCTATAGCCACGGTGACATGGGACCAATTCCAGCAGGCTTTCCGTACTGCCCATGTTTCAGCAGGAGCTATGGCCATGAAGAAGCGTGAGTTTCAGAACTTACGCCAAGGAGGACGGACAATTGGCCAGTATGTGGATGACTTTAGTAAGCTAGCACGTTATGCCCCAGATGACGTTGCTACAGATGCAGCTAAGCAGGAGAAGTTTCTGGAAGGACTGAATGATGAGTTGAGCATGCAGTTGATGGTAGCAAGCTTCAACAACTACCAGGAGTTGGTGGATCGCACTCTTATGATTGAAGGGAAGCAGCAGCCGATTAAAAACCGCAAGAGGAAGTATGTACAAGGGAAGTGCAATTCTGGAGCTCAACAGAAGCCACGTTTTACCCTGAAATCGGGAGGACATTTCCAGCATACCCATGGAGGAGGTAGCTCACACAATCATAATGGCCCCAAGAATGGTAACGTGAATGGAGGAAGGAACGGCTAGAAACGTACCAACTCATCGACGCCAGCCAAGAGAGACCTGAGCCAAGTCACTTGCTATAAGTGCCAGAAGACTAGACATTATGCCAATGAATGTCCTGAAGCCCAGAGTGGAAATGGCAATGTAAGCTCTGGGAAGAAGCCGAACCCTTTCAATAGGTGAACCACGTTAATGTGGAGGAGGTTGAAGCTCAGCCAGATGCAGTAATAGGTAAGTTTTTGGTTAAGTCATTTAATGCACTCGTTCTTTTTGATACTGGTGCATCACATTCATACATCTCAAGGGGATTTGTGGATAAGTATAAACTGCCAACCCAAGCCCTTAGGTCACCCATGTTAGTAACCTCGCCTGGAGCAGAATATATGGCTAGTCTATGGTGTGATCGGTTACCATTAAGGATTGGTAACTATGTATTTCCCTCGGACCTAATAGTATTGGAATCTCAAGGATTAGATGTGATATTAGGCATGGATTGGTTATTGAAGTATGGAGGGAACATTGAATGCGCCAGTAAGTCAATTTTGCTTATGACGCCAGAAGGAAGAAGGATCAAGTATGTATCCCGGCATGTGCCGAAGAGGACTCAAGTAAATTCCTTATCAGGAGTTGTGCAGGAGGAAGTACCAGTGGTGAAGTATTTCCCTGACGTATTTCCGAAGGAGTTGCCAGGTATGCCACCGGATAGAGATATTGAGTTTTTGATTGAGCTTTTGCCAGGCACAGGGCCCATATCTAAGAGACCATACTGGATGCCCGCAAAAGATTTGGAGGATATTAAGAAGCAGATTAAGGAGTTACTAGATAAAGGTTATATTCGCCCAAGTTCTTCACCTTGGGGATCGCCAGTACTTCTAGTGGAGAAGAAGGATGGATCGTTAAGGATGGTTGTTGATTATCGAGGATTGAACGAAGTAACAATCAAGAACAAGTACCCACTGCCATGATCAATGATCTGTTTGATCGATTGCAAGGAGCTAAGGTATTTTCCAAGATCGATCTACGATTAGGATACCATCAGTTGAAGATTCGAGAGCAGGATATACCTAAGACGGCTTTTACCACCAGGTATGGGTTGTATGAGTATACCGTTATGTCATTTGGTCTGACCAACGCACCTGCATATTTCATGAACATGATGAACAAGGTGTTTATGGAGTTTTTGGATAAGTTCGTCGTGGTGTTCATTGATGATATTTTAGTCTACTCAAAGAACGAAGAGGAGCATAAGGAGCATTTGTGTTTAGTACTTGAGAAGCTCATAGAACATCAGTTATATGCCAAGTTCAGTAAATGTGAGTTTTGGTTGAAGGAAGTTGGATTCCTCGGACACGTTATATCCGGAGAAGGTATAGCAGTAGATACCACCAAGGTTGTCACTGTGACAAATTGGGAAGCACCAACAACAGTTGGAGAGATCCGGAGTTTTCTTGGACTTGCAGGATACTACCAGAGATTCATTGAGAATTTCTCAAAAATTGTGAAGCCTATGACGGAGTTGTTGAAGAAGGATACCAAGTTCGAATGGACTGAGGAATGTGAGGCCAGTTTCCAGGAGTTGAAGAAACGTTTGGTTACATCACCAGTATTGATTCTGCCAGATCAAAGTAAGGATTATGAGGTGTATTGTGATGCTTCATGTCGAGGACTTGGAGCACTTCTTATGCAGGAGGGAAGATTTGTTTCGTATGCTTCACGACAGCTGAAACCTCATGAGTTGAATTATGCCATGCATGATTTGGAGTTAGCAACCGTAGTGCATGCATTGAAGACTTGGAGACATTTTCTCATTGGAAACCATTGTGAAGTATACATGGATCACAAGAGTTTGAAGTATATTTTCACGCAGAAGGAGCTAAATCTCAGGCAAAGGAGATGGTTGGAGCTCATCAAGGATTATGATATGAGATTGCATTATCATCCCAGAAAGTCTAATGTAGTAGGCGATGCACTGAGCCGTAAGAGCCATGTCAACACATTAATGATGGGAGATTTACCGAAGGTGTTAGCCGAAGACCTTCGTGAGCTATGTTTGGAGATAGTTCCGAGAGGCTATGTAGCAGCATTGGAGATTCAATCTACTTTGATGGATAAGATCAGTGAAGCTCAGAAAACTGACAAGGAGGTTGCCTCTATAAAGGAGAAGATGAGCAAAGGAAAAGTTAAAGGATTTCGTGAGGATGAGCACGATACCCTATGGTTTGAAGACCGTGTTTATGTGCCTAACGACCTGGAGATCAGGAAGCTGATTCTGTAGGAGGCCCATGATTCACCATATTCGATTCACCCAGGAAATACCAAGATGTATTTGGATTTGAAGGATACTTTCTGGTGGACCGAAATGAAGAAGGATATTGCGGAGTATGTAGCAGTTTGTGATGTATGTCAGAGAGCACTCTTCAAGATATCTTCCGATATTCCAATAAATCGGTCGATTTATCGCTTACCTTTGTCCGACCGATAAGATTTATCGGCCGATAAATCAGCCGATATGACGATAAATCGGCCGATATGCCGATAAACTGTCCGATTTACCCCTTATCATGGGTCGACCGATAAGTTCCCAATAAGAGATATCCCCAACATTGTCAGAGAGTAAAGGCAGAGCATCAGAAGCCAGCAGGATTGCTACAACCACTGCCGATACCTGAATGGAAGTGGGATAAGCTAGGAATGGATTTTATCACGGGATTACCTAGGACCCGTGCAGGCTATGACTCGATATGGGTTGTAGTCGATCGCTTGACGAAGGTAGCTCATTTCATCCCAGTAAAGACCACTTACACCAGTGCTAAGTTGGCAAAGATATACATGACCAGGATCGTATGTCTGCATGGAGTTTCGAGGAGCATTGTATCATATAGAGGAACCCAGTTTACCTAAAAGTTCTGGAATCAGTTGCACAAAACTTAGGGTACCAGGCTAGAGTTCAGTACAGCTTTTCACCTGCAGACAGATGGACAGACCGAGAGAGTCAATCAGATTTTGGAGGATATGCTGAGAGCTTGTGCGCTAGATTATGGATCTAGTTGGGACGACAATTTGCCATATGCAGAGTTCTCTTACAACAATAGTTATCAATCCAGTTTGAAGATGGCCCCTTTCGAAGCCTTGTACAGAAGGAGGTGCAGGACCCCATTGTCGTGGAATGAAGTTGGAGACCGCCAGTTGTTTGGACCGGATTTGATTAAGGAGTCTAAACAAAAATTGAAATTGATTCGCGATAGGCTCAAGGTAGCCCAGTCCAGGCAGAAGAGTTACGCAGATTCTAAACGCAAGGAGACAGTTTACAAAGTCGGAGACCGAGTGTATCTTCGAGTATCTCCACTTCGAGGAGTTAAGCGCTTTGGAGTTAAGGGAAAGTTAGCGCCATGTTTCGTGGGACCATACAAAGTTTTGGAGCGTATGGGAGAAGTTGCCTACAAGTTGGAGTTGCCCGAAGGATTGTCAGGAGTTCATGATGTATTCCACGTTTCCCAGTTGAAGAAGTGCCACGCTGAGATGGCTGATATACCGCTGAGAGATATAGTGCCGCTGGAAGCCATTTAGTTGGATAGTGATTTGACCTATGAGGAGAAACCAGTCAAGATTCTCGAGTATGTCAGCCGAGTCACCCGCAGCAAGGTTATCAAGTTTTGCAAATTCTAGTGGAGCCACCACACCGAGGACGAAGCCACCTGGGAGCGTGAGGAAGAACTGCTGAAGGACCACCCTCACCTATTTTCTAGCCAACCCGAATCTCGAGGGCGAGATTCATCTTAAGGGGGGTAGGTTTGTAACATCCCAAATTTTCAATTTGGAATGTTATACATTAGGTCATCACTGCATGTCATATTTTATTTGCTTTTGGCCCGATCCAGAAATTCTATGCAACTCAAGGACCCACGGAGAGAGTTGGGGATTTCGTTATTTTCATATTTGGGTTTTTCTCAAATTTTGAAAATAGGATCATTGATTTTATTTATTTTATCTTCAACTATTTCTATAATAAAAATAAGTGAGAGGGAATAAAATGACTTTCCCAAAATAAAGAAATATTTAGGATTTAATAAAAATCAAATAAGATTTATTTTGGAGTTTTTGCTATTTTATTTGAATTTAGGAAAAATTGCATGTTTTCAAAATTGCATTTTAGGGCCAAGAAAATGGTCATCCTATTCTAAATATTTTATTTAGACGGCGAAAATTTGTTTTGGTATTTTTAGATTTTTATTTATTTTTCTAGGATTTTTTCTTAGTTCGGCGGAGTTATTATTAAAAAAACCTCCCGCGAGCCCGATTGGGCCGAAGCCCAGCCGAGCCAGGCCGGCCCGCCCGCGCCACCGCCTCCCCATCCCGTGTCGCCGCCTGACTCGGGAGAGTCCGAGCCGCCGCCGCCGCCCGACCCCCTCGCCAAGTCAGAGCCGCCGCCGCCTCTCCCCCTTTAAATACCACCCCGGGGCCCCCCCTGGAGCCTCGAGTCGCCGCCGCCACAGCCCCTCGCCGCCCGCGCCGCCACTTGCCGCTGCCCCGCCGCAAGCCACCGCCGCCCCGCCGCCTTGCGCCGCCGACGCCAGGAGCCGCCGCCCCGCCACCCCACGCCGCCCACCGCCATCGGAGCCCCGCCGGAACCCCGCCGGACCTCGCCGAAGCCCGAGCCGAGGTAGCCGCACGCCGCCCCAGTTTTTCTAAAGAAACTGATCCGATTTTTTAGAACACCCTAGATTCATTTTTTTATAAATAGATCGGTTTTATCGGTTCTTTTGTTTAACGAGCGTTCGCTCGTTCGTTCGTTTTAACGAACATGTTCACCATTTAGTTTCAGAGAACGAACATTCGTTCGTTAATCTTTTCGTCAGTTTTTCTTTTTCTCGGATTTTCCGCGATTATTTCTGATCGTGATTTCTGATCCGATTTTCGTTTTAGTTTATCTTTTCGCTCGTTTATCGGAATCAGGCGATTCAAGCGCCTGGAGTTTCGTCTCGAAACTCTCTTTCCGTTTAACCAACTCAAACAAGTTTTTTTACATCTGTAAAATTTGACCTAGATCCAGATTAGTAAACGGAGTTTGTTTCTTTTGCTGTTTGACTTTTGTTGCTTCATTTGATTTGATTCTTTTTGCAAACCGGAGTTCTTAAGTTGAACTTTCTGGTTAGATCTCTTATTTGAGTTTTACCCGTGCATTACTTGAGTACTTATTGTATGCTTGTTTGTTTGTGATAGAGTACCCGGAGTGAGCCGCTTGCTACTTTGAATCTCTAGGTTTCGCGGATCATCAGCAAGGCAAGTAACACTTTGATCGTACATCTTTACTACCCAGTTTTATTGCATTAGATCAATCCTCAAACAATTGCATGATTAGGATCTAATTAAATTGTGGGATTTGGGAAGTAGATGAGGTAGTACCTATTACCTGTTTTATTATCAAACCCTTGGGAGTTACTTCTTCGTTTGCTTATGCCATGCTATGCTAGTAGACGTGGATTGGGTGAGTGTATCCATGACAGATGTGAGATTGTTAATTAATGGTGTATTTAAGGTGGCAACTTTAATACACATCTGGGTGGATTGAGGCACCTGTGTATTCCAGCGATTGCCTATTTTTCTTGATGGACCGCCACCCAGGCAAAAAGGGATCATGAGATTATTCATACTAGAAACTTCCGTGTGCAGCCACAAGCTACTATGGGCTCTAGCATAGTTGACTAAGTCGTGCGAACTCTTACAGTGGTAGACTAGCAGATGTAGGGGATGTAGGTTGGTACTGTCTACCCGATCATAAGGTGCTAGCGCCTCTGTAAGACTATGTCTCGGTCATCCGTTTCTCAAACACCATGTAGTACGAGAATCCCAACGGAGGAGATCGAGTCTTGTGGGGAAAAGTGCGCAAACCTCTACAGAGTGTATAAACTAATCATGGTTAGCCGTGTCCCCGGTTATGGACGTCTTGAGTATCTAGTACTTGGATTATCATGTGAATCTCATCATGTTACTTTAATTAATACTGTTGGGTTTTAATGATGATACTTAATTGGGATTGAGAGGATGTCTATCTTCTCAATGTTTAACAACCACCATGATAGTTAAATCAAATTTATTCCTTTGCAATAGGGAAAATTTGGCTTTACGCAAAACTATAACCATAGAGCTTTCCACCAGCCATATATGCACGTATTATAGCTTTATTCTTCCATTACTCTCTATGTGTTACATTGCCATCATATTTCATGTGCTGACCCATTTTCGGGCTGCAACGTTCATGTTGCAGACTTTTCAGACAACGAGTAAGGTGCCTTTAGGTCGTGGTTCTATACTCAGTGATGTTGTTGGAGTTGATGGACTCACTTATCTTCCAAGCCTTCCGCTGTTATCATTATTAGATGGCCTTAAGCCATATTTATTGTAATAAGTTCTCTTTTGAGACATTCGATGTAATAAGTGTGTGATTGCTACTCTGTTATAAATCCTTCAAGTACTGTGCGTGTCAGCATTACTGATCCAGGGATGACACTAAAGCACAGAGATGGACTGTTTGAGGTCTGGTCGCTACATAGCCCTTCCTAGAGAATCACTTCTGGTTCAAAGCAAGTGTTTCCAACGCTGACGAGTGGTTGAGATGAATTTCATTTCATCTATTTCTTATTTGTTGTGTGAGAAAAACTTTACTTTACTAGAATGTTTTGTTGGAAATGATCTATAATCCAACATGTATACTCGTTGTCATTGTGGGTTGATGACTTGTTGGATGTAATCAATGGTACATTTGCATATGCATCCATCAACTCATGCCTGCTAGTGGTGTCCATATGAACAGTGCTAGAGATTTTAGTTGCAAAAATTAGATAGTGCTAGTGATTTTTTGCTACATATTTTGACAAATCGTAGTGTTACAAGGTTGACAAATGGCAATGTTACTAGATAAACAAATGTCAATCTTTCCAGTTTGACAAATGGCAACATACCCAATATGACAAATGCAAATCTTACCCAATTGTTTCTACGTGGTTGCACACGGGTCATCCAAAACAACCGTTTGCGTTGAAGGGATGCACAAATCCTGCACTATGAATTTTTCCTTGACTTAAGGGGGAAGACCATAGCTCTCACTTTGCATACATGTGTTCTATCTAAAACGTTTGCAATCAAGAGCTGCACAAATCCTGCTCGACACATTTTCCCTTGGCTTCCTGGGGAAGCTGTCGGTTTGCATATGGGTGTTCTAACTAAAACGTTTGCGATGAGTGTTTTATATTTAAAAACCATTGACGTTATTTTCAAAAGAAAATCGTTTGATAAGTATGTACATTAAGAGAGAGAAAACACAAGTTCGTTCAAACCATATATTTCATTCAGTCACACTACAAATTTATATTCATATGATCGAGAATTCGAGATACAGTATTAAACCCCAAAAAACTATATCCGGCGGTGGTGGAGGCGGCGTGCCATGCCGTCATTGTCGTTTTCGTCCTCCAGGACGCTATTGTTGAAGTCTTCAAGGTAGCACAAAATGTTCTTCACTTGTAAATCAAACATCATGTCGTCGCGCGATCGACGGGCAGGGCGCGGGAGGACGACAACTAGCGTCGCTAAGAGGTAGCGGTCGACGGCAGAGTCCCATGCTGCTGAGGGGGCGCGCGCATGGGCACCGGCGCGACGGGTGCAGCCAAATGCACGGGGACCGGCGCCGGAGGTGGGTGGAGGGGCATGCAGGGGCACGGGCGCAGCGGGTGCAGCCAAACGAATGAGGCCCAACGCCAGGTGGGTGGAGGGGTGCGCACGGGCACGGGCGCCGGCACTGGCATGTACATGAGCTCATGCGGGACCGTGGAGACCTCGCTGACGCCCGCGGCTTCCAGCTCTGTGATAGTGCTCGGTGACCAGCCCGTCAATGCTACGGGGATGGTCGCTGGCACGGGCGCGGGGATGGGAGATGGGATAGGAGTGGGGGAAGCAACCGCCGCGACCAGCTCGTTCAGGTCCATGTCCATGAGGCCCCATTCCTCCTTATTTTCTATCTCCTCCGGCTCGGAGTCGACTTCACCAAACTTGAAGACTAGTGGCAGATGATCATTCTGCGCCATGGAGTTGGTGGAGGTCTGCGGGAGGGAGGGGAATGGGAGGCGAATAGTAAGGCCGCCTGTACTAAACAGCGGCTCAGTCACCATTAATGGAGAGGAAGGTGGGCGGCCATGGAAGTCAAAGAGCTCGCTTCCCAGTGAGCCTACGCAGCGGACAACTCGCATGCTTCCCGGTGAGCCTGCGCGTTTGAGGACAGCTTGCACGCCTCTCGGTCAGCCTGCGCACCAGACTCCGCTCGCACGGCTCCCGTTCAGTCAAGCAACTATCCGCACAGCACCTCCTATAGCCATTAAAACGAAGACATGTGGCTTCACGTGAATGGTTAATAGAACACATACAATTTGAATTATACAAACGTTTGAGACATTAAAGTGGCAGCTATTTTTTTCAAAATGCCTTTGTTGGTTGTTATTCGAGTGCGCTTTCTCTCAAAATGGACACGAAAAATACCACAACATGTTGGGTGCCATTCCATGATAGCATGCCAAGTTTCATGAATTTCAGACGAGTTTTGGATTTACTAGAATTTAAAAACAAAGTATCTCAACTTGCCGGCAATCAACGGTGCCCTGGTGTTTGAAATTCATTCTCATTTCTTGCATGGGACCTAAGCATGCACCCAAGGACACAGATTTGATTTTCCAACCAATTTATATGCACTAGAGCATGTGCATGTAGTTCAAATTTGAATTATGCACATAAAATGCCTAGAAAACCCAGTTAATGTATAAAAATATCCAAACGAACCCCAATAATTCCAAATTTTAACACAACACTCCTGTTGTTCTATGTTGACACTATAAAAAATTTGAAACTAATAAGAGGCAGCGGATATCGTTTTATCCCCAAAGGTGGGACGTTCCCTACCGAAACCATCAGGCTTGTTGTGAGAAGCTCTAGTTTGTGAGAAACTTATACCCAAACCTGCCCCAAATGGGACAAAAATTTTACCACGGCATGTTGATGCCGCTCCATGATAGCATAGCAAGTTTTGTGAGAAGCATATCCCCAAACCTGCCCCAAGTGGGACAAAAAATTTACCACGGCAAGCTGATGCCGCTCCATGATAGCATGCCAAGTTTCATGAATTTGATGAGCTTTGGATTTACTAGAATTTAAAAACCAGGTATCTCAATGTTTGTGGCCGAGTGACCATGGCATGTTGTTTGACATTCATTCCAATTTCTTGCATGGGACCTAAGCATGCAACCATGGACACATATTTGACTTTTCAACCAATTTATATGCATTAGAGCATGTGCATGTAGTTCAAATTTGAATTATGCACATAAATGCATTGAAAACTCAATTAATGCATAAAAATGTCCAAGCGAACCCCAAAAAATCCCAAAAATTGACGCAACACTCCTATTGTTCTATGTCGACACGAGAAATTTTTTGAAAGCAATAAGAGGCAATGGATATCGTTTCGTCCCAAAGGTGGGACGTTCCCTACCAAAACCATCAGGCTTGTTGTGAGAAGCTCTGGTTTGTGAGAAGCATATCCCCAAACCTGCCCCAAATGGGAAAAAAAATTTACCACGGCATGTTGATGCCGCTCCATGATAGCATGCCAAGTTTCATGAATTTCAGACGAACTTCGGATTTACTAGAATTTAAAAATCAGGTATCTCAATGTTTGCGGCCGAGTGACGGTGGCAGGGTGTTTGACATTCATTCACATTTCTTGCATGGGACCTAAGCATGCAACCAAGGGCACAAGTTGGAATTTTCAACCAATTTATATGCATTAGAGCATGTGCATGTAGTTCAAATTTGAATTATGCACATAAATGCATTGAAAACTCAATTAATGCATAAAAATGTCCAAACGAACCCTGAAAAATCCCAAAAATTGACACAACACTCCTGTTGTTCCATGTTGACATGAGAAAAATTTTGAAATCAATAAGAGCCAATGGATATCGTTTCATCCCCAAAGGTGGGACGTTCCCTACAGAAACAATCAGGCTTGTTGTGAGAAGCTCTGGTTTCTGAGAAGCATATCCCCAAACCTGCCCCAAATGGGACAAAAAAATTACCACGGCAAGCTGATGCCGCTCCATGATAGCATGCCAAGTTTCATGAATTTCAGATGAGCTTTAGATTTACTAGAATTTAAAAACCAGGTATCTCAATGTTTGTGGCCGAGTGACGGTGGCAGGGTGTTTGACATTCATTCTCATTTCTTGCATGGGACCTAAGCATGAAACCAAGGGCACAAATTTGATTTTTCAACTAATTTATATGCATTAGAGCATGTGCCTATAGTTAAAATTTTAATTATGCACATGAATGCATAGAAAACTCAGTTAATGCAGAAAAATGCCCAAGCGAACCCCGAAAAATCCCAAAAATTGACACAACACTCGTGTTGTTCTATGTTGACACGAGAAACATTTTGAAAGTAAGAAGAGGAAACATATATCGTTTCGTCCCCCAAGGTGGCACGTACCCTACCGAAACCATGAGGCTTGTTGTGAGAAAAGCTCTGGTTTGCGAGAAGCTTATACCCACACCTGCCCCAAATGGGGCGATATTTTTACGACGACATGTTGCTACCGTTCCATCATATCATGTCAAGTTTCATGAATTTCAGACAAGTTTTTGATTTACTAGAATTTTATAACCATGTATCTCAATGTTAGCGGCCAAGCGACAGTTCAAGGTGTTTGACATTCGTTCTCATTTCTTGCATGTGACCTAATCTTGCAACCAAGGACAAACATTGATTTTGCAACCCGTTTTTATGGACGGAGCATGGGCATGTAGTTCAATTTTGAATTATGCACATAAATGCCTAGAAAACTCAATTAATGTATAAAATTGTCCAAACGATCCCCAAAAAATATCCAAAATTTAACACGACACTCCTGTTGTTCTATGTTGACACGAGGAAGAAAATTGAAAGGAAGAAGAGGCGACGAATATCATTTTGTCCACAAAGGTGACACGTTTCCCTAATGGAACTATGAATCTTTCTTGTGAGGAGCTCTAGTTTGTGAGAAGCTTATACCACAATGTGCTCCAAATGGGACAATATTTTTTACCCCAGCATGTTGATGCCATTCCATGATAGCATACCAAGGTTCATGAATTTCAGACGGGTTTTGGATTTACTAGAATTACAAAAGCAAGTACCTCAACCTTTGCTGGAGAGCCACCGTGTTGTGGTGTTCGAAATTCGTCCCCATTTCTTGCATGGGACATAAGCATAAACCCATGGACACATATATGATTTTACAACCCATGTTGGTGCACCGGAGCATGTGCATGTGCTTTAATTTTGAATTGTGCACCTGAAATGGCTAGAAAACCAATTTAATGTATAAAATTTCCAAACGAACCCTGAATAATTCCATTTTTTTATGACACACATATAGTTGCATGTTCACTACAGATAAAAAGTCTAGCAATTCAAACACCGTCCATTGCCACTGTGACCCCATTACGTAATTCAAATCAAGACGAAAAATCAAGTAGATCCCACACAGTTTATTATCACCAACCATGTGAGATGCAACACAAAATATCTTGGAGCACCATCGGATTATAGTACGCATACGGCTTACGCAAGAAGGTGCGACGGCTACAGTCCGCAGCCCGCTCTGAATAAGAGACTATGTCTGATGACACTTTGCGCCAGTTTTTTCGCTGAAGCGATTCCAAATTTTTGGCTTCCACGGAAATATCTACCTGCCCGCCCCCTCCCCCTTACCAAAATCCACATTTTCACTATTTTCGCCTTCCTTTTCAAGTTCAAACCTTCACTCCTTGCTTGTAGCACCGCCTCCTCGCCGGCGACCCTCCTTCACGCTGCTCGGCCTTGCCTATCCAGGCAGGTAATCCACACCCGACCCCCATCATCTTCCTCCTTCCACATCCCACATGCCCCGATCGCCGGCCCGAGCGCGACACCGTCCACCCAAATCACCGACCCCTCCACCAAATAAGCGCCACCCTAAGCCATGATGCACGCAGTATAGCCAGGATCTCAAGGAGCATTTGGTAGTGGAGAAGCAAATCGCGGCACACATGTGGATGAGGTCGTGATGGCTTCCATTTGTGCCGACCCCTAGATCTTGGAGGAGCACCTTGCCGTTGAGGCCACCGTCGATGCCTCGCACGCCAACGCTGCGACGCGGTTGGCTACTTTAAACGATAGTCCGTGGCGTTTTCTTGAGGCCACCGTCGGTGCCTTCGACAAAGACTACGAGGTGTTTTCTCAGCATGCACGTGGTTATCTCATCTCGAGAGCCAGCAGGTTGGTGCCCGGAGCGGCTCAGGTAACCCACCACTACAACTAGGGCACCCACGATGCGGAGGCCTCGCCCTCTGACATGTCCAAGGAGCCAATCATCATTGATATCTCTGACAATGAGGAGTATCTTGTCTTATTACCTCACTATAAGGACCCATGTTCAGTTTGCTAGCTACTGCCTTTCCTTAACAAATTCTAGTGAATTGCGCTATCTACTTTGACCATGCAATCTTCTGCTCTAGTGTATATGTTCTATATGTCGTGCAATGTGGTGTTCAGTTAACTAGTTGGTTCAATTTTGCAAATGTGATGTTCAATTCTTCAAGGTGCAATTTTCCAAGTTGTCAAGCACGCTTGGTTTGTTAACTGTCTGATCTTCTATTAGGAGTATGTTATATTGTGCAATGTGCTGCTCAGTTAACATTTGGTTCATTTATTGTGGTGTTTAGTTAACTGTTTGGTTCAATTCTGCAATGTGATGTTCAATTGTTATGGGTGCATTCTGTTACTGTATACCATGTGAGAAATAAATCGAATTTGGCTGTACTAAATACATGAGAAACAAATACAATTTCTATATTTCCAAGTTGTTAAGCATGCTTGGTTTGTTTAACTCTCCGATCTTCTATTAGCTAGGAGTATGTTATATTGTGCAATGTGGTGCTCAGTTAACGTTTGGTTCATTTTTTGTGGTGTTTAGTTAACTGCACATGCATGGTCCGTTGTCTAATAACACATTACTGTGCAATTGTAGGAACCATTCTAATATTTAGGTTTTTAACAATTTGGTCTTGCACATGTAGGTCCTGCTGTCAGAGGTTTTGACCCACTATTCGACCCTTTTTGCATATGGGGAAATGATTTGTCCATGAATATCAATCAAGTCAAGAAACTCAGAAAGATTGTTAGGATAAAGAAATTAGCGACAAAAAAACAACAAGATCTTTGTCTACACAATGAAGAAGACATCAGTTCACTACAAGATGGTACTAACTATTATACCTTGCCTTTTTTATTCCTTTGCCCCATTTCCAATATAGAGAAGATATTTATGCACATCTTTGTTTTCAGGCCTTTCCAGAGCAGTTCACTGACGATTACCTCTCAAACCACCTCTATGGTCAGGAGGCGAGGAAGGTTTTCATACAACACCCACGGTTCAATATTGAAGTATTTCTGAAGAGGCCGAAGGACGGACGGTCAATCATCCACAGGCACTGGCCTAAAGTTGCAAAGACCTTCAACATGAATGAAGGCTCAATATTCGCCTTCCTCTTCAGCAGTTTTCCAGATGAGATGCATTTGTCTATATACCGCCTATGATGCTAATTTCGAAAGGTTCTACATTTTGCATGTGAAACTTGGTGCTGGTGTAGTTGTGTAATGGGGTAGCTGAGTGCTGAAGCTATATCATGTTGTACTCTGATGTATTTCAATTATAAAATCTTGCTTCCTTAATATGGAAATGAAATATATTATGTGCTTAATATGAATGTCAATTAGATTAATAAATGGATTATTAATAATAGGGCAATTAGCCTGCTAATGGCGAATTAGCCTGCTAATTGGGTTTTGCTATTGCAAATGGTTATTGAGAAAATACCATGGGCGATGACCTCAGGCAATGCACATAGTTTCTAGGAATAAATCGTGTTGGATCAATGAACAATCACATAAGACCTTTTCTTGAAAACTATTTGCGTTAGGCCACCTTGCGCAAACGTTTACCACATAAAAACTATGTGTGATGGACAGCCTTTGCCACATAGTTTGTTCTACGCACCGTGTGTGATTCATTCAATAACGCAAACGATAAAATTATTAATATCGTGTGCAATGGTAACGCTATCACAAACGATTTAACGGGGAAAATTATGTGTGATGTACCTGGGAACGGAAACGTTTTCCTTGGAGCGACTGTGTGGGATGTACATACGAACGGAAACGTTTAGCGGGGACTAAATGTGTGAGATGTACTTGCGACCGGAAACAATTTCGCCTGTATAATTGTATTTTTAGCTCTACTATACGTATTTCCGTATTTGAGCGCTCGTCGGTCGCACACGACCTCATTTTGCCGAGCGTGTGTGCCAGGAGCGCATATCCCCGACAGTTTCTGAGTCGTGTGGGAAGGACCCCCTATCGCCATCACTCACTAGGCGACGGTTCCAAATGCCATTGCGGAAAGGGGTAAAAAAACCGTTTGTATAGCACCGACGCGTACCAGTGTCCCCTTGTGTCGAATCAATAAATTTGGGTTGAATACTCTACCCTCAAAAATTGTTGCGATCCCCTATACTTGTGGGTTATTAGGGACATCCAAAAATAATTGAACAATATTCTCAAAGACTTAAAACTAATGTACCTAGTCCTTCTAAGAAGAAAAAGAAAAATGATAGGACTTTGCATACCTCTAGTGAACCTGAGATAGAAAAACCTCCTGAAGCTAATAATGATGTTTCTATTTCTGATGCTGAAACTCAATCTGGTAATGAACACTCACCTTCTGAAATGAAAAATATAATGATGAGGTTCATGAAGACACCCAACCAAACAATGATAAAGAACCAAATAATGATGTTGACATAGAACCAGTTGTTGATCTTGATATATAACCCACAACCCAAGAATAGAAGATATGATAAAGATACTTTGTTGCTAGAAAACATAGTAAGGAAAGAGAACCATGGGTTCAAAAACCTATGCCCTTTCCACCCAAATCAACTAATAATAAAGATGATGAAGAGTTTGAACACTTTGCTGAAATGCTTAGGCCAGTCTTTTTGCGCACTCGTTGACTGATATCTTAAAGATAGCACCTTATGCAAAATATATGAAAGACATCATCTCTAATAAAAGAAAGATACCTGAAGCAGAAATCTCCACCATGCTTTCTAATTATTCTTTTGAGGATGGAGTACCTAAGAAACTTGGAGATCCTGGAATACCAACCGTACCTTGCTCCATCAAAAGAAACTATGTTAAAACCGCTTTGTGTGATTTAGGAGCGGGTGTTAGTGTTATGCCTTTCTCTTTATACAAAAGACTTGATTTGAATAAACTCACACCTACTGAAATATCTTTGCAAATGGCTGACAAATCAACTATCGTACCTATCGGTATTTGTGAGGATGTGCCTGTTGTTGTTGCAAATGTTACTATCTTAACTGACTTTGTTAGACTTGAGATGCCCGAGGACGACAATATGTTGATTATCCTTGGTAGACCCTTCTTGAATACTGCAGGGGCTGTTATTGATTGCAATAAAAGCAAGGTCACTCTTCATATCAATGGTAATGAGCACACGGTGCACTTTTCGGAGAAAAAATTCCAAGTGAATGGTATTAATGTTATTGAAAAATCTCCCACACTCACTATTGGAAGTTTTCAACTACCTCTACCTACTGCCAAAAAGAATATGAAATGATTATTGTTGGGGACGTGCATATCCCCATTGAGGTAACCTAGTGTTTTACGAAAGTTCTTCGGTTTCATGCTAACCGAAAGTGGTTGTTAATAAGACTTGATCAACCTTATTAATGGATCATTTTTGAGAGGTATGAAGTTGATGAATTTAGTAGCCACTACCTTATGCATTTACCTTTTGCTTTCTGTTTTTCTTAGTTAAATAAAATAAAATGCCATGTTTTATCTGTTTTATGAATTCCCCATGCAATAAAAAATGCCCCAAAATAAAAGTTTTCAGAATGCCCTGAAAATTTAATACGATTTTTTCTGATTTTTCCTGATTTTTTATGCAAATAACATCACGAGTGCACCAGGTGGGAACAACCCACCTGGGCATGCCAGCAGCTCCAGGTGCGCCCTAGTGGGGTGTGGCCCCCACACGGGCCCCCTCACTTATCTCTTTAGCCCATGTCATCACCTACCTCCAGAAAAAAATCACCATTGCTCTCTCTCTCTCCCGTGTTCTTGCTCTCAAACCCGTGGATTTCGATCTCTTTGCTCAAAGCTCCGTTTCCAAAACTATTTCGAGGGATTGCTACTTGGTATGTGACTCCTCCATTGGTCCAATTAGTTTTTGCTTTAGTGGTTTATATTTTGAATAATTAGCTACTCTTAGTGCCGCTGTAGATGAGCTTGCATGTTGAATTCTTAGAGTTCTAAGTAGTTTGAATGCTTGATCAATCTTGTGATGTTTTGTTGACAAAAATATTATGGACTAAAATTTCAGAATTTTCCTCATAGGAAAAAGATGAGTTTCTTTAGGAAGTTTGCTTTCAAGAAGAACTCCAAGGGAGTTATGGGGCATCATCAGACAATGATCTCCGCACCCAGAGAATGGCGGAGGTACGGCCGTGCGAATGTCCGCACAACCCGTTCATGGATGGAGCCGGAATTTGTCAAGAGTGTGCAAAATTTGTTGCTAATGCCGACTTCATCGCAGCTGAGTGTGAATAGTAACATCTCGTCACAAATTCCTTTGTGCAAAGTTTTCATTTCATAAGTAGGAATGACCCTCCTGAAGTGTAGTTTAATTTATATGCTGAAACCCGTTAGATACCACTTACAGAATTTTGTGATATATGCTTCATCCCTTCTGTCCGGGAAATAAGAGAGCATGGGCCCACAGAGTTTGTGGGCTTTTATCACACTCTGTCAGTGGGAGATGTGAGAGGGGTGTCGAGTGTCACCGCTACTAGCTTGCATTTTCCTTCTGTGCATTATTTTATTTTATTCATTGCGAAGTGTCTACTTGATAGGGAGAAGGTTGGTGCACTTAGCGCCCCAAATTTTGTTGTCTTATGCTGCGCACTTTACGACGATAACACTTATAGCTTAGGAGCTATTGTGGCACGCCGCCTACACCTTAACTGGTCCAAGGGTAAAATTCATGGCGGTATTTATGCTACTTGCTTAGCAAGTCACTTTAACGTCCAAATATGCCAGCATGATTATCGCTTGCCCAAGGTTTACTTAGATCATCAGGCTATGGCACATCATCACTTTATTGATGGTGAGAACACTACTATAGATGTTCCGTATAACTTAGTCTTTAGCGAAATCACTCGTGATGTTATTCCGTTGCCTGCACCTGATTTGTTTGATTCTATTGCCAGGGGAGGATACAGGATCATGCCTGAGGACATTGTCGCCTATCGGGACAACCAGGCGGCAGCAAAGGAGGAGCCTCAGGAGTGGGACGCTCAGGTGCCCGCTCCACAACACTTCAACATAGGACCTGGTGGCTTCTTCGACTGGTGATTACCAAGCTAGGCCAAAAGCCTAAGCTTGGGGGAGTACATATTTCCACCGACGTTACATTCATGTTTACACATTTCATTCCAGTCGTCGGTGTCCACACCTTTTCATTGTATTATACATGCTAGATTTATTTCTCTCGCTTTCTTCTTGTGTGTTTGAAAAACTTTGAGAAAATCCAAAAAATGTGTTGTTTGCTTCTTTTCGATTTTTCTTTCTAGTGTAGTTAGTTGTAGTGTTAAAAAGAAAACCCAAAAAGATTTCTCGATTCTTCTTTTTTGCTTATCGAGAGCTCTCCCGTGTAAATAGTTCTCACTTTTTTCTCTCGTTAATTTATTCCTTCAAGAAAAAACTAAAACTCCAAAAATATTTTAGTGTGTTTCTCTGAATTTCTTCTCATATGCATTATTGTTGACCTAACAAAGAGCCCAAATTACCTTGTCTTCTCTTTTGAATAAAATGTTTGCAGATTCCAGCTTAGTCCACGACATTCTTGCACTATTATTATTTCCAAATTGTTTGGCCATGCAAGTGAAAGGCACTAATGACGATATTTGATGAACTGGCGGTGGCAGAGAGAAACGGGTATGAACTCAAGTTGTTCTGTTTTTGTAAATATGTTTAACCTAGTATCCATGATTCAACCTATTATGATCAAACATGTTTGCAATGACAATTAGAGATTATAGTTCCTCATGCCATGCTTAAGTAGCTAGGAGTGGATAATAATTTATCTTGGATGTCAACATTGTGTTAAAATGATTGTGATGTAGTATGATGATATGGTATCCTTCTCTTAATGTTCGAGTGGCTTGACTTGGCACATGTTCATGCATGTGGTTGAATCAAAACCAACATAGCATCTATGATATTTATGTTCATGGCGTTCATATCCTACTCATGCTACTATCCAATGTTACTTATGCATAATGCATGTTCATGACCGTTTTCGCTCTCTAGGTGGCCGCTTCTCAATCTATTTTCTAGACTTTGCTTGTACTAAGTGGGAATACTGCTTGTGCATCAAAATCCCGAAACCCAAGTTATTCCAGATGAGTCCACCATACCTACCTATATGCGGTATTACCCTGCCGTCCTAAGTAAATTTGCATGTGCCACCTCTAAAAACTTCAAATAAATATCCTTATTTGTGTGCTTGGATTGTTCATAGAGTGACGGGAGGTAGTCAGTATCTTCCAGGCTAAGCGGGTTATTCTCATGATGAGTGTTTATTCCCTTGTCGTTGCACGAGAGGGGCGGTAATAGGGATTCCCAGTCCCGAAACCAAATTGCAAATAATTAAAAAAAACTCCCCTAGGACTAATGTTGGTATGGACAGTACCCGTGGATACGGATAAGCCGTGGAGTGTGCTTGTCGGTGGAGGGGGAGTAAACCTTTACTTTTTATCGCTTGGGAACCGCCACTAATGTGTTTAACATGAAGATAACAATAACTAATGGTCGCGAAGTAAACACGAAGGGTGCATTTCTCAAAATTTCATTTACCTCTATTTTAAAATTTGAGCTCTGGCACCGTTGCAAATCACTGCTTCCCTCTGCGAAGGGACTATCTATTTACTTTTATGTTGAGTCATCACCTTCTCAAATAAGCGCCAGACCTGAGAGCACGTCATCCTCATGCATTGTGCATAGCTAATGTTGGGTGCATCATGACTGGATCTTTTCTACCATGAATTTCAATGTTTAGTCGCTGCTTGAACTTTGGCAGTGCTTTGCAATTATGTTTTGCGGTCTCAGAAAGGGCTAGCGAGGTACCACTATGTTCATATTATATGATGGTTGTTTTGACAAAGTGTTCCATTTGAGATATCTTGTTATTGCTTGCTAGTTGATTATGCCATCGATATGAGTTAATATAATTTTTAAGAGCTATTGTCGATATGGTTAGTCATGATCTTTGCTGAAAAACTGGGTGCTACTTAAGCTTATTTACATAAACAAGAGCAAAGGAGTTTGTAAAAGTTTTTCTTTTTCACTTTCAGATTATCAATTGAATTGCTTGACGACAAGCAAAGGTTTAAGCTTGGGGGAGTTGATACATCTCCGTCGTATCTACTTTTCCTAACGCTTTCCTCTTGTTTTGGACTCTAATTTGCACGATTTGAATGAAACTAACCCAGACTGACGTTGTTTTCAGTGAACTACCATGGTGTTGTTTTTGTGTAGAAATAAAAGTTCTCGGAATGGCACGAAGCATTTTGGAGATTTTTTATGGAATAAAAGAAAAAATCGGAGCCAAGAACCACCGGAGGGGAACCCTAGGTGAGCACAACCCACCAGGGCACCCCCTCCTGGTGCACCCAGGTGGGTTGTGCCCACCTGGTGGCCCCGCAGACCCTGATTCCAACTCTATAAAATCCTATTTTTGGAGAGAAAAATCAAGGAGGAATAATTATCGCCTTTCACGAGACAGAGCCACCGCCACCCCCTGTTCTTCATCGGGAGGCCATATCTGGAATCCGTTTGGGGCTCCGGAGAGGGGGATCTTCGATATTCGTCATCACTAACCTTCCCCCATTGGAAATTCCATGATGCTCCCCACCAGGAGTGAGTAATTCCTTCGTAGGCTCGTTGGTCGGTAAGGAGTTGGATGAGATTCATCATGTAATTGAGTTATTTTTGTTCGGGCTTGATCCCTAGTATCCATTGTGTTATGAGATTGATGTTGCTATGACTTTGCTATGCTTAATGCTTGTCACTTTGGGCCCGGGTGCCATGATTTCAGATCTGAACCGTTTATGTTATCACCATTATATCTATGTTCTAGATCCGATCTTGCAAGTTATAGTCACCTATTATGTGTTATGATCCGTAAACCCCGGAGTGACAGTAGTCGGGATACTTTCCAGTGATGACCGTAGTTTGAGGAGTTCATGTATTCACTATGTGCTGATGCTTTGTTCCGGTTCTCTATTAAAAGGAGGCCTTAATATCCCTTAGTTTCCATATGGACCCCGCTACCACGGGACGGTAGGACAAAAGATGTCATGCAAGTTCTTTCCATAAGAACGTATGACTATTTACGGAATACATGCCTACATTATATTTATGAACTGGAGCTAGTGCTGTATCGCCTTAGGTTATGATTGTTATATGATGAATATCATCCAACGAATCCACTGATCAAATGCCTACGAATTTCTCTTATATTGTTCTTGCTAAGTTACTACTGCTACTGTTACTATTACACTTGCTACAAAATCATTGTTGTCATTGTTACCATTACTATTGTTGTTGCTACTACTATCAAAACTATCATACTACTCTGCTACTGATCACTTTGCTGCAGATAATTAATCTCCAGGTGTGGTTGAATTGACAACACAGCTGCTAATACTTGCAAATATTCTTTGGCTCCCCTTGTGTCCAATCAATAAATTTGGGTTGAGTACTCTACCCTCGAAAAATGTTGCGATCCCCGATACTTGTGGGTTATCAATGAGGGCGATGTTCTAGCGCCAATGTGTTGACCCGGCAGACATGGAGGGCCTCTTCTAATGCATGCTCTCCTACACCCACTACACCCTCCCGGACCCGCCCATGATAGTCGACGCTCGGCTCTTCGCTCTCCTTCCCCACGACTCTGTCGACCCCGTCAGTCGCCTCCCTGACAAGCTCCTCCACAACATTGTCCCCCGCCTCCTCGTCAAGGACACCGCATGCGGCGACGCCATGCTCTACCTCGCTCATTGATATGCCTCCGTCGTATCTATAATTTTGATTGTTCCATGCCAATATTCTACACCTTTTATATACTTTTGGCAACTTTTTATACTATTTTTGGGACTAACATATTGATCCAGTGCCTAGTGCCAGTTCCTATTTGTTGCATGTTTTTTGTTTCACAGAAAATCCATATCAAACGGAGTCCAAACGGGATAAAAACGGACGGAGATTTTTTTTGGAATATATATGATTTTTGGGAAGACGAATCAACGCGAGACGATGCCCGAGGGGGGCACAAGGTAGGGGGCACGCCCCAGGGGGTCAGGCGCGCCCTGGGCCCTCATGGCCACCCCGTAAAGCGGTTGGTGCCCTTCTTTCGTCCCAAGAAAGCCAATATCCAGATACAAATCATGTTAAAATTTCATCCCAATCGTAGTTACGGATCTCCGGGAATATAAGAAACGGTGAAAGGCCAGAATCTGAAACACGGAAACAAAGAGAGATAGGTCCAATCTCGGAGGGGCTCTCGCCCCTCCGCTGCCATGGAGGCCATGAACCAGAGGGGAAACCCTTCTCCTATCTAGGGAGAAGGTCAAGGAAGAATAAGAAGAAGGGGGGCTCTCTCCCCCTCTCACCCGGTGGCGCCGAAACACCGCTGGGGCCATCATCGTGTGACGGCGATCTACACCAACACCTCCATCATCTTCACCAACACCTTCATCACCTTCCCCCATCTATCTACAGCGGTCCACTCTCCCGCAACCCGATGTACCCTCTACTTGAACATGGTGATTTATGCTTCATATTATTATCCAATGATGTGTTGCCATCCTATGATGTCTGAGTAGATTTTCGTTGTCCTATCGATAATTGGTGAATTGCTATGATTGGTTTAATTTTCTTGTGGTTATGTTGCTGTCCTTTGGTGCCCATCATATGAGCGCGCGTGTGGATCACACCATAGGGTTAGTTGTATGTTGATAGGACTACGTATTGGAGGGCAAGAGTGACAAAAGCTTCAACCTAGCATAGAAATTGATGCATACGGGATTGAAGGGGGACCAATATATCTTAATGATATGGTTGGGTTTTACCTTAATGAACGTTAGTAGTTGCGGATGCTTGCTAATAGTTCACATCATAAGTGCATAGAATTCCAAGTCAGGGATGACATGCTAGCAGTGGCCTCTCCCACATAAAACTTGCTATCGGTCTAGTAAAGTAGTCAATTGCTTAGGGACAATTTCGCAACTCCTACCACAACTTTTCCACACTCGCTATACTAACTTTATTGCTTTTACCTAAAACAGCCCCTAGTTTTTATTTATGTGGTCTTTATATTCTTGCAAACCTATCCCGTTACACCTACAAAGTACTTCTAGTTTCATACTTGTTCTAGGTAAAGCGAACGTTAAGCGTGCGTAGAGTTGTATCGGTGGTCGATAAAACATGAGGGAATATTTGTTCTACCTTTAGCTCCTCGTTGGGTTCGACACTCTTACTTATCTAAAGAGGCTACAATTGATCCCCTATACTTGTGGGTTATCAAGACCTTTTTCTGGCGCCGTTGCTGGGGAGTTATAGTGTGGGGTGAATATTCTCGTGTGTGCTTGTTTGCTTTATGACTAAGTAGATTTTATTTTGTGCTATTGTTTTCTATCTTTAGTTATGGGTAGGAAACGCAAAATACCAAAAAATTAGTGGTACCTTCTGAACCAATGGTTGAAGAACCACTCAAAATCTATCACACTCCTGAAGCTTTTTACTTGGATCGTCTTCGATCCCTATGTGCTCGTGATGAAACCCCAACTAGCTTAGTTGAGGGCAAATCTTTAGATGATCATGCTTGTTATGTGCGACACCGCTTATCTCAAAAAGGGAAACTTGTACTAGATCAAATTCATCGTTTGCAATGCTATGCTTGGAATTTATGTGAAATATATGGTTTTACTTATTGTTCTGAAGACCCTAAGAAACACCTTCCCTACCAATGTGAGTTTAGTGATAATGCAATCGTATCTTCGTATGCTAAGGGTGTTTATAATTACTATGATGTTCAACAAATTGAAGAATTTGTTGCTTTTAAGGGTGCTTATGAAATTGCTTCTTTGATTGGTAAGTATGATGCTACTCTTTACAAATCTGAAAAGTTTGCCATACTTAAATATTGTTATGATAAGTATGCTTCTAATGCCTATGTTAAACCATATATTGAGGACTCCTCCGCTGTCCAAGAAGAGACTAATATTTTGTAGGAGTCTATGGAAGAAGGAATTGATGAAACTGGGGGCTCATTGGATGAAAAATATGACGAGGAGAGCGAAGAACAAAAGGAGGAAGAGCAGATTAGCTACTTGTGCCCACCTTCTAATGATCGTAACTCTTCAACTCATACATTGTTTAATTTCCCTTCGTACTTACCGAAGGATGATTGTTATGATCCCGTTGATTCTTTTGAAATATCCCTTTTTGATGATGCTTGCTATGCTTGTGGCCAAGATGCCAATATGAATTATGCTTATGGAGATGAACTTGCTATATTTCCTTATGTTAAACATGAAATTGTTGCTATTGCACCCACGCATCATAGTCCTATTATATTTTTGAATTCTCCCGACTACACTATATCGGAGAAGTTTGCCCTTATTAAGGATTATATTGATGGGTTGCGTTTTACTACTACACATGATGATTTTGATAGATATAATATGCATGTGCTTGCTGCTCCTACTTGCAATTATTATGAGAGAGGAACTACATCTCTGCCTCCTTATGTTTCCAACACACAAAAATTGCAAGAAACTGTTTATACTATGCATTGGCCTTTACTATGTGTGCATGAATTGTTCTTTTATGACATGCCGATGCATAGGAAGAGAGTTAGACTTTGTTGCTGCATGATATATGCTACTTTGTGCTCACTACTAAATCACAATTCATTGTTAATTAAAATTGGCTTTGATATACCTTGGGATCCGGGTGGATCCATTACTTGAGCACTATATGCCTAGCTTAATGGCTTTAAAGAAAGCGCTGCCAGGGAGACAACCCAGAAGTTTTAGAGAGTCATTTATTTCTGTCGTGTGCTTTTATAAAGTTTAAAAATAAAAATAATGTGCCAAGATTTTCCTTTAGGATGTTTACATTGCTTGTTGGTTTGTGTGGTGCAAGACAGAAACTTTGCCTGTAGTGCGCGATTTTACATTTTTACTGGAATGTCAAACGGGTCTGAAACCTTTTGCACTGTATTTCTATAAAAAAATTATTTTTCCTAATTTTTTCAGAATTTTGGAGTAACAGAAGTATGGTGAATGTTCATATTACTACAGACTGTCCTGTTTAAAACAGATTCTGTTTTTGATGCATAGTTTGCTTGTTTTGATGAAACTATCGATTTCTATCAATGGCTTAAGCCATGGAAAAGTTATAGTATAGTAGCTACAATGCAAAAACAAAATATGAATTGGTTTGCAACAGTACTTAGAGTAATGATTTGCTTTTGTGTGGATGAAGTGTTCGAAGACCGAGGAGGTCCCGATGTGAGGAGAAGGAGGAGAGGCAAGAGCTCAAGCTTGGAGATGCCCAAGGAACCCCAAGTAAATATTTAAGGAGACTCAAGCGTCTAAGATTGGGGATGCCCCGGAAGGCATCCCATCTTTCTTCAACAAGTATCGATATGTTTTCGGATTCATTTCGCTCATGTGATATGTGCAAATCTTGGAGCGTCTTTTGCGTTTAGTTTTCACCTTTCTTTTATGCACCATGCTGGTATGAGATAGTCCATGGTTTATTTATAGAATGCTCTTTGCACTTCACTTATATCTTTTGAGTATGGCTTTATAGAATGCTTCATGTGCTTCACTTATATCATTTGAAGTTTGGATTGCCTATTTCTCTTCACATAGAAAACCACCATTTGTAGAATGCTCTTTCACTTCACCTATATTTGTTAGAGCGTGGGCATATCTTTTGTAGAAAGAATTAAAATCTCTTACTTCATTTATATCTATTTAGAGAGTTGACAGGAATTGGTCATTCACATGGTTAGTCATAAAATCCTACATAAAACTTGTAGATCACTGAATATGATATGTTTGATTCCCTGCAGTAGTTTTGCGATATAAAGATGGTGATATTAAAGTCATGCTAGTGGGTAGTTGTGGATTGTAGAAATACTTGTGTTTAAGTTTGTGATTCCCGTAGCATGCATGTATGGTGAATAGTTATGTAACGAAGTTGGAGCATGAGGTATTTATTGATTGTCTTCCTTATGAGTGGCGGTCGGGACGAGCGATGGTCTTTTCCTACCAATCTATCCCCCTAGGAGCATGCACGTAGTGCTTGGTTTTTGACGACTTGTAGATTTTTGCAATAAGTATGTGAGTTCTTTATGACTAATGTTGAGTCCATGGATTATACGCACTCTTAACCTTCCATCATTGCTAGCCTTGTCGGTACCGTGCATTGCCCTTTCTCACCTTGAGAGTTGGTGCAAACTTCGCCGGTGCATCCAAACCCCGTGATACGATACGCTCCATCACACATAAGCCTCCTTATATCTTCCTCAAAATAGCCACCATACCTACCTATCATGGCATTTCCATAGCCATTCCGAGATATATTGCCATGCAACTTCCATCATCTTCATATACTTGACTTGAGCATCATTGTCATATTGCTTTGCATGATCGTAAGATAGCTAGGATGGTTTTTTCATGGATTGTTCGTTTTTTGATGTCATTGCTACGCTAGATCATTTCACATCCCGGTACACTGCCAGAGGCATTCATATAGAGTCACATCTTTGTTCTAGTATCGAGTAGTAATATTGAGTTGTAAGTAAATAAAAGTGTGATGATCATCATTATTAGAACATTGTCCCATGTGAGGTTATCAAAATAAAAGTGGCCAAAGAAGCCCCCCCCCCAAAAAAGAGAGATGTCAAAGAAGCCTAAAAAAGAGAGAGAGAGAAAAATGAGAGAAAAGAGAGAAGGGACAATGTTACTATCCTTTTACCACACTTGTGCTTCAGAGTAGCACCATGTTCTTTGTATAGAGAGTCTCTTGAGTTATCACTTTCATATACTAGTGGGAATTTTCATTATAGAACTTGGCTTGTATATTCCAACAATGGGCTTCCTCAAATGCCCTAGGGCTTCATGAGCAAACAAGTTGGATGCACACCCACTTAGTTTCAGTTTGAGCTTTCATACACTTATAGCTCTTAGTGCATCCGTTGCATGGCAATCCCTACTCCTCGCATTGACATCAATTGATGGGCATCTCCATAGCCCGTTGATTAGCCGCGTTGATGTGAGACTTTCTCCCTTTTTGTCTTCTCCACACAACCTCCACCATCATATTCTATTCCACCTATAATGCTATATCCATGGCTCACGCTCATGTATTGCGTGAAAGTTGAAAAGGTTTGAGAACGTCAAAAGTATGAAACAATTGCTTGGCTTGTCATCAGGGTTGTGCATGATTTGAATGCTTTGTGGGGTGAAGATGGAGCATAGCCAGACCATATGATTTTGTAGGGATAACTTTCTTTGGTCATGTTATTTTGAAAACACATGATTGCTTTATTAGTATGCTTGAAGTATTATTGTCTTAATGTCAAATGATAGACTATTGCTTTGAATCACTCGTGTCTTAATATTCATGCCATGATTAGATTACATGATCAAGATTATGCTAGGACGAGCAGGAATTAAGCTTGGGGATGCTGATACGTCTCCATAGTATCTATAATTTTTTATTGTTCCATGCCAATATTCTACAACTTTTATATACTTTTGGCAACTATTTATACTATTTTGGGGACTAACATATTGATCCAGTGCCAGTTCCTGTTTGTTGCATGTTTTTTGTTTCGCAAAATATCCATATCAAACGGAGTCCAAACGGGATAAAAACTGACGGAGATTTTTTTTGGAATATATGTGATTTTTGGGAAGAAGAATCAATGCGAGACGATGCCCCGAGGGGGGCACGAGGCAGGGGGGTGTGCCCCAGGGGGTCAGGCGCGCCCTGGGCCCTAGTGGCTACCCCGTAAGGCGGTTGGTGCCCTTCTTTTGCCGCAAGAAAGCCAATATCCGGATACAAATCGTATTAGAATTTTAGCCCAATCGGAGTTATGGATCTCCAGGAAAATAAGAAACGGTAAAAGGCCAGAATCTAAAACACAGAAACAGAGAGACAAATCCAATCTCGGAGGGGCTCTCGCCCCTCCGCTGCCATGGAGGCCATGAGCCAGAGGGGAAACCCTTCTCCCATATAGGGAGAAGGTCAAGGAAGAAGAAGAAGAAGAAGAAGGGGGCTCTCTCCCCCTCTCTCCCGGTGGCGTCGGAACACCGCCGAGGCCATGATCGTGTGACGGCGATCTACACCAACACCTCCATCATCTTCACCAACACCTTCATCACCTTCCCCCATCTATCTACAGCAGTCCACTCTCCCGCAACCCGATGTACCCTCTACTTGAACATGCTGATTTATGCTTCATATTATTATCCAATGATGTGTTGCCATCCTATGATGTTTGAGTAGATTTTGATTGTCCTATCGGTAATTGGTGAATTGTTATGATTGGTCTAATTTTCTTGTGGTTATGTTGTTGTCTTTTGGTGCCCGTTATATGAGCGCACATGTGGATCACACCATAGGGTTAGTTGTATGTTGATAGGACTGTGTATTGGAGGGCAAGAGTGACAGAAACTTCAACCTAGCATAGAAATTGATGCATACGGGATTGAAGGGGGGCAATATATCTTAATGTTATGGGTGGGTTTTACCTTAATGAACGTTAGTAGTTGCGGATGATTTCTAATAGTTCCAATCATAAGATAGAATTCCAAGTCAGGGATGACATGCTAGCAGTGGCCTTTCCCACATAAAACTTGCTATCAGTCTAGTAAAGTAGTCAATTGCTTAGGGACAATTTCGCAACTCCTACCACCACTTTTCCACACTAGCTATACTAACTTTATTGCTTCTTTACCTAAAACAGCCCCTAGTTTTTATTTATGTGCTCTTTATATTCATGCAAACCTATCCCGTTACACCTACAAAGTACTTCTAGTTTCATACTTGTTCTAGGTAAAGCGAACGTTAAGCATGTGTAGAGTTGTATCGGTGGTCGATAAAACTTGAGGGAATATTTGTTCTACCTTTAGCTCCTCATTGGGTTCGACACTCTTACTTATCGAAAGAGGCTACAATTGATCCCCTATACTTGTGGGTTATCACTCATCCTCATGATAAATGGATCCGTCAAAACCCTAGGTCGCATAGGTCGCATGCCTAGTGGTGGTCTCATCCCGAGCGTATCTAATGGCGGGTTCCTTTTCTCACTGCCTGCCTGGCTTTGCATGCTCTATCGTGAGTGCGTTGTGGTGAGTCCAGGGGCAAGGCCGCTTGATGGCAAGGGTCTTCACCTTGTAGCCTAGGTCCTCCCCAGTTGTTGATGATGAAGACGAGGCTTATGAAGTGGAAGGCTTGCCCCTTGAACAGGGAGGCGTTGAGGATCGGGTCTCCAGTGGCGTGCATGACGAACCATGAATAACCAAAGTGAAACACCTACCCTAGTGTCGAGGTTGCGCCCCTAGTCAAGAAGTGGGTCATTCCTTCGGACAGAGAGGACTCGCGCACGACTGCACTTCCTGGCGTGCCAACTGTCGTTGATCTATTCTGACAATTTTGTGGTCACACGGCGGATTTGTTCACTGGGGGGAGGGGTAGGTTCGAATGGATAGAAGTGAGTAGACAAATATTTACCGGCTCGGTATCTCGAAGGTGTTCATTGGGTTAAGGTCTACGTGTGTTTATAGGGGTAAGTGTATGTAAGCATCTACGGTTATACCATATCATAAAAATATGAAAGGAAGGAGCGAGGAAGAATATATCTGCCAACTCGTGGGTGGGCCCCATATACTGATTTGACTTAAACTCTCTATTCGAGGAGAGCTCCTGCTTCATGGGTTGGCCCAAAATAGCGCATGGTTTGCTATTCACCACTCGCGGTTTACCGGCCAACCGTTGACTTTTGGAGAAACGAAAAACTAAATCAAAAAATTTCAGAAAAATTTCATGTATTTGGAAGAAAAAAAATGCAAATTCAAAAATAGTTCACGAATTTAAAAAACACGGTTTTGACAAAAAGTTCACGAATTTTGCGGAATAAGTTCATGGATTTGAAAAAAATTGCAAATTCAAAAATAGTTCAAGATTTTTTTAAACATGGTTCGAAAAAATCACGAATCCAAAAAAATACATATTTAAAAACAATTCATTGATTTTAGAAGTTCATGAATTTGAAAAAAGTTCATTAATTTTGTGAAAAAGGTCGCGCATTGGAAAAGTTCATCAATGTAGCGACCCGACCCGAATGGGTCAAGTCTCTGTGCTTACGTGTCATCCCTGGATCGGTATGCTGACACACACAGTACTCGAAGGATTTATAACAGAGGTAAATCACATGTGTAAAGTAACGTAAATACTATTACCTCAATCCATATAGCGGAAGCAACAAGGTTGTGGATTCCCATCAACACCAACGGCAAGGTTGAGTGTAGAAATCGTAACCCTAACGTATCACTTACTCGATGTAAGAAACCTGCAACATGAGATGTTGCAGCCCGAAACGGGTCAGTACATTGAATGTACTGGCAAATTCACACCATAGAGAATAATGAATAACAATGGCTATCACTATATGCATATATGGCTGGTGGAAAAGCTCTATGGTTATAAGGTTTTTGCGTAAAGCCAATTTTTCCCTACTGCAAAGGAATAAATTTATTTAACTATCATGGTGGTTGTGAAACATTGAGAATGGTTGACAGCATTCTCAATCCCAATTAAAAATAATTAAAACCCAACAACATTAATTAGAAGTAACATGATGAGATTCACATGATATTCAAGTACTAGATACTCAAGTTGTCCATAACCGGGGACACGGCTAATCATGATTAGTTTTGTACACTCTGCAGAGGTTTGCGCACTTTTCCCACATGACTCGATCGCCTCCGTTGGTTTTCTCACACTACATGGTGTTTGAGAAACGGATGACCGAGACATAGTCTTTCAGAAGCGCTAGCACCTTACATGTGGGGTAGACCGTACCACCTACAACCCCTACATCTGCTAGTCCACCCCGTAAGAGTTCGCACAACTTAGTCAACTACGCCAGAGCCCATAGTAGCATGTGGCTGCACACGGAAGTTTCTAGCATGAAAGATCTTATGATCCCTTTGAGCCTGGGTGGCGGTCCAAAATAAAACAGGCAAGTCCTGATAGACATCAGGTGCCTCAATCCACCCAGATGTGTGTTTAAGTTGCCACCTTAGATAAACCATTAAAATTATCAACTCACATCTGTCATGGATATCACTCACCCAATCCACGTCTACTAGCATAGCATGGCATAATAAGCAAACGTAGAAGTAACTCCCAAAGGTTTCATAATAATACAGGTGATAGGTACTACCTCATCTACTTCCCATCCCACAATTTAATTAGATCCTAATCATGCAATGTGTGAGGATTGATCTAATGCAATAAAACATGGGTTGTAGAAAAGGTATGATCAAAGTGTGAACTTGCCTGCAATGTAGATGAAGATGATTCGCACTTAAAACTCTTGATAGATCTACTCGTCACACTCCGGTCAATCTATCGTAAGCAAAGAATAGTAACCACACAATAAGTACTCATCTAATGCACAAGTAAAACTCGAACAAGAGAACGAACCAGATAGTTCAACTTAAGAACTCCGGTTGCAAAGAAAGAACGAACCGAACAAAGAAACGGAAAACAATCGGCGGAAGAAAACAACTCGGTTCTAGCAAGTTGAAACTAGGTCAAATTTTACCGTAGCAAAAACTTGTTTAAGTTGATTAGACGGAACGGCGGTTTCGAAACGAAACTCCAGGCGCTTGAATCACCTGATTCCGATAAACGAGCGAAAAGAAAGACTAGAACGAAGATCGGATCTGAGATCGCGATCGCGGAATAAAACCAACGAAAAGAAAATGAGGAACGGTTAAACGAATGGACGTTCGTTAACCTAGAAGAATCCGGTGATCACGTTCGTAAGGACGAACGGTCCGGTGAACGATCAAAAGACAACTAAATCGGAAAAGAAAACGAATCCGATCTAGGGTTTCAGAGAAGAAAACCGAAACGAAAAACCGATCTAGAAACCCGGAACGGTTTAGAGAAGAACCGGAAAGAAAACGAATCGGAAGAGAAGAAAAGAATCGGAACGATTAGAAGAAAACGATCTGAGGAAGAAAAAGAAAGGCGCGGCTACCTCGGCGAGGGGCTCCGGCGGGACGGCGTAGGGCGGCGGCGGCATGGGCAAGGTGCGGCGGCGGCGCCAGGGTGGCGGCGGTGGCTTGGGGTGGCGCGGCGGCGGTGTAGGGCGCGGGGTGGGGTGCGGTGGAGGCTTGGGGTTTGATTTGATGTGTTTAGAGGGGGGTTATGGGGGTATTTATATTGGGGAGGGGAGGAGAAAACTTGGGGTAGGGGACAAGAAATAGACTAGGAATAGGAATCCTAAAAGAAAAAGGAAAATGGAACAAAGGAAAGAGGGGGGGTACCGGCCTAGAATCCTAAAAGGATTCGGCCTGAGGCAAGAGGCGAGGCGGCGGCCTGGCTGCCTGGCGCTGGCTGCGCGCGCGGCTGGGGGCTGGGGTGGCCGGCTGGCTGGGCCTTTGGCCCGACTGGCCTGGCGGGAGGCTCCTTTATTATTATTTATTTTAACTGGTTCAGCGCACAGAAAAAAACAAAAAGAGAACTACATGAACTCCGAAAAACCTAAAGTAAATTTTCCCCGACTCCTAAAAATGAGTCGAACAAAATGAACTTTTCTACGGACCTAAAATGCAATTTTTGAAAACGCGCATTTTTTCCTATCAAATAAAATGCAAATAAACTCCGGCAAACAAAATTTGATCTATTTATTAAATCTTCATTTTTCCTCAATTTTGGGAAAGTCATATTATTCCCTCTCTTATATTTTTGATATCAGAAAAATAATTGAAGATGAAATAAATAAATCAAATGATCCTCTTTTCAATTCGAGAAAACTCTCAAATATGAAAATAACGAAATCTCCAACTCTCTCCGAAGGTCCTTGAGTTGCGTGAAATTTCTAGGATCGACCAAAATGCAAGAAAATAAGATATGCATGATGATCTAATGTATAGCATTCCAAATTGAAAATTTGGGATGTTACAAACCTACCACCCTTAAAAGGAATCTCGTCCTCGAGATTCAGAGAGGCTAGCAAGAAAAGGTTAGGGTTTGGGGGTCTTCTCAAAATCCATCGATCATCACACGGTGTCTGGGGTGCTACCACCCTTAGAATCATTGCTACGGTTTCATCAAAACTCATATACTCCATCCTTATTCTTGACAGTGCCGTCTTCTCAGATCGTAAGGATAATTCCTTCTCTAGGCTCTTCAGGTAGTGGCATAACCTTTTACTCAATTCTTCTGTCATTTCCTGTTAGTAAGGTTATTCCGAGATTGGGTCTTCTTAGCTGACGGGTCTAGTGCCAAAACTAAACAACTATCGATATCTCATGGTGGTCAACAATGTATGGTTTCTCCTGCAGGAAATGGGTCTTCGTTGATCCTCACCGTATAACCTACAGTTGGCACAACTGCCGTGTACAAGGGAAAAATACTTATACCATTCTAAGGTTTAATCAAGGTTTAATATCGTCGTCTCTCTACTATAGGCAAGTCACTCAGATTTACCATTCCATATAGCAAGGCGAATAATAAGAGTAAGTCGGTATGGTGATCAATCCATCCCGCACCCAAATCATTACCATGTACACAGTTTAGCAAATCTCGCATACTAACACTTGGTCATTCCTCACAAGCATTGCATAATTTCTCTTGTCGACGAACTAAGTTCGGAAAATTCCATGGATTCTGCAAGCCAAACAAACATCTATCGTTCCTTCCCAACCCTCAGGTTTTGCGTAACTCCTATAAGATAGTCTATCGGCAAAGGTATATCCTCTTCCAGGGTCCTTCCTTCAGCAAGTATGTGCTTGCTTCTTGGCAGGTTCTGGAGCCTGTGGGTTATAGCCCATCTCCTCACTTGTAATCCTTGAACTCATCATCGGGGCAGCGGATCTCTAATCCAACATCCAACTTCCTAGTATTCTTAAATCCATCCAATTGTACTGTCTTCCTTCTATTGGCACCAAACTAGGACATGTTTACTCAGACTCATCATGGAGTTTCCATTGATCCATATTTCCAACATCATACCTCCTTTATATCCAATAGTACTTCATCTCTTCAAATTCTTGGGGTATCCAACATATCGAGATAAAACTCGTACCGATGAAGTCCACTCCGTGGAACGTCATTATCCTTTCCAGGGGTCAAGCGTCCTTACAGGGAGTATTGTCCATCTCTGCATGGCACTTCTTCAACTGGGAAACGTGAAACACATCTTGAACTCCTGACAGTCCTTCGGGTAACTCCAACTTGTATGCCACTTCTCCCATATGCTCCAAAACTCGGTATGGTCCTACAAATCTCGGGGCTAACTTTTACCTTAACTCCAATTCGTTTAACTCCTCGCAGAGGGAACACATGAAGACATGCTCTGTCTCCAATTTCATAGACTACCTCCTTGAGTTTTTGAGTCTAGATAACTCTTCTGCCTGGACTGAGCTACCTTCAGTCTATCTCAAATCAACTTAACATTCTCTTCTGACTCCTTGATCACATTTGGTCCAAACAACTGACGGTCTCCAACTTCATCCCACATACTCTTGGGGTATCACACATATCGAGACAAAACTCGTATTCATTTTGTCCTAAATCCACTCAGTGGAGTATCCTTATCTTTTCCAGGGGTCAATGGTTCTTATAGGGTACTACCACCCTTAAAATGCACAAACCTTCCATAGACCATATTTCTTTTATCCTCAAAAATGGTCAAAATCCTTCTTCATAGAGTAACAACTCATAAAATCCATATCAGTACCAATGATGCTAACTTTATTAATTTCTCAAATAATTACAATCTCCTGTTTTTCCATTACATGCCTCAACTCAACACCTCAATATAAAGGAAAATGTCCTCACTACTACGACTATATTTCTTCTGGTACAAACTCAACTACTTATCACAAGTCTCCTTCTCCTTCGGACAATCTCTGGCAAACTGCCCTGCTTAATTACAACTAAAACATATTACTTCCGACAAGTATCGAGGTTTCCTTTTTGGGCATTTGTTGAGGTAGTGCCCTGACTCCTTGCACCCATAACAGGTGACATGACTCAGATCCTTCCTGGAATCCAATCTACTTCTCTTTCTGGACTTTTCCATTCCAATCAGAGCTTCTATTTCCTGTGGGTCATACTCTACTTCCTCAGCCGGGAATTCTACTAGATTCCCATTCATACAATTCTGGGAGATGTGTCCTTCTTCTCCACATGAATAGCAAGACTTGGTGTAGGGTTTAATTGGTTCTTCTTTGGGTGTGTCCTCCACCTCTTTCTTCATCACAGGTTCTTCTAAACTTTCCATAAGGGCTCCTTTCATTGCTTCTTCTTCTGCTGGATGGTTCTTTGTACCATGGGGTAAATGTGACACTGAGCAGGGTAGTGGGTAGTCCCTTCACACAAGAAACAAGTGATCTGCCTAGTTGGGCATTCTTCAGCTGGGTGACTTCCTTCACAATTAGGGCATTCATCCTTGTGTTCTTTATGGGTGTGTCCGATTTCTCCACAAATCTTGCATGCACAAGGTTTCTTCATATCCTTTCCATAAGGCTTCAACTTCTGGGACACAAACTGAGACTTTAGCAAAGTCAACTTAAATTCTTTCCAAGTGGTTACTCCTTGCCATCCATTGATGGTTTGGTACATCCTCCACCAAGTAGCAGCACCTCTTTCAAAGCATTGAAGAGCATGCTGGGCCATATCCTTTCCGACTATAGGGTTGTTCTCCATATGTTCCTCCATGTTCTGAATCCATCGGTCTGTCTCCAATTGACTCATCGGTCCAGAAAATACAAGCTCATCTCCATTCATCATCTATTGGGTCCATGGGTTTGGGGTGAGATAAGAGAGATCAAGAGAGAGGAAGCACACAATACAAACAAAAGTTTTGAAAAGACAGATTTTTGTTGTGGCTGTCGAAAAAAACATCAAACAAATGACAGCTCACAAACGTCGCATATAACGTAGGTATATAATAGGGGTTTGGTCTTCTAAAGGTCAATGAATCTTCAACGTCTCCAAACTCTTCAAGCCTTGTTCAAGCCTCCAATGGCTTCTTCCAATCATGCTTGTCCTTCTCAAGTTCTTTTGCCAGATCATCTCTATTGACGTGAAATATCTCGTGACATCCTGTAATATTCTGGAGTTGCATTTCAAACTTCTA
Source organism: Triticum aestivum (assembly GCF_018294505.1). NCBI lineage: Eukaryota > Viridiplantae > Streptophyta > Magnoliopsida > Poales > Poaceae > Triticum > Triticum aestivum. The sequence continues at coordinate 161,213,570 of NC_057800.1, read as the reverse complement.
GGTTTCAACATCCTTGGCATGAACCATGGTCCTACTGTCCTTCAGTTCCTGATGAATCTCATGTATCTCAAGGTTTTACTTCTCTAGCTTGGCTGCTTTCAACTTCTGGTCTTAAGTTCTTCACGAAATGCTTCCTTGTCTAATACGACTTCCTAGAGCTCCATTTTAAACTTCTTGATGTACTACTCCAGATCTTGGTGATACACCAGCTAAGTTTAAAACTGCATCCTTTGCTGATAGATGCTCCATCAGCCTTCTTCCATCAAATCCATTCTGATGACATGCATCCTTAACTCAGCACGGTGACAATAGCATTAGCGGGTGATGACATCACGGATAACCGTGTTTCTGCTCTTGTCATTTCCATGAGCTATCTCTCCTACAGTTGATATCTCCTGCCTTAGGGTTTCTTTGACAAAACTTTGAGTTCTCAACTCTCCATGTTTTGGTCTTTCTCCGATAAACCTTGATCTCGGGTATTGACAACTTCCATAGTCTGCCAAGTTCCATAAGGGTAGCCTTCCTAGGTCATACTCAAACTGGAAATTCTACAGAGCCTTCAATTCTCCTAGTCTTCGGAGTCTTCAACCGTTGTAGTTTCCATTATTCAGATGCACGGAAAATACTCTTCATTCCGTAGTGGTCGTAGTTGTCCGATATCTTGTACTTCTTGGAGTGGTCTCAACAGTGGAATCTTCAAGTGGTTAAAAAGGGGAAAGGGGTATGGTCTCACTAAAGGGAAATTTTAAATAAACTCAGAAGAGAAGAGAGGTAAAAGATCTTTTTGAAAGGGAAAGTTGTAGAGAAAAATCTCTTCTATGGGCTTGCCGGTTTATAGGGTCACGTCCTACAGTCAACATGTGCTCTGATACCATCTTGTAGTGACCCGACCCGAATGGGTCAAGTCTCTGTGCTTACGTGTCATCCCTGGATCGGTATGCTGACACACACAGTACTCGAAGGATTTATAACAGAGGTAAATCACATGTGTAAAGTAACGTAAATACTATTACCTCAATCCATATAGCGGAAGCAACAAGTTTGTGGATTCCCATCAACACCAACGGCAAGGTTGAGTGTAGAAATCGTAACCCTAACGTATCACTTACTCGATGTAATAAACCTGCAACATGAAACGTTGCAGCCCGAAACGGGTCAGTACATTGAATGTACTGGCAAATTCACACCATAGAGAAATGATGAACAATGGCTATCACTATATGCATATATGGCTGGTGGAAAAGCTCTATGGTTATAAGGTTTTTGCGTAAAGCCAATTTTTCCCTACTGCAAAGGAATAAATTTATTAACTATCATGGTGGTTGTGAAACATTGAGAATGGTTGACAGCATTCTCAATCCCAATTAAAAATAATTAAAACCCAACAACATTAATTAGAAGTAACGTGATGAGATTCACATGATATTCAAGTACTAGATACTCAAGTTGTCCATAACTGGGGACACGGCTAATCATGATTAGTTTGTACACTCTGCAGAGGTTTGCGCACTTTTCCCACATGACTCGATCGCCTCCGTTGTTTTCTCGCACTACATGGTGTTTGAGAAACGGATGACCGAGACATAGTCTTTCAGAAGCGCTAGCACCTTACTTGTGGGGTAGACCGTACCACCTACAACCCCTACATCTGCTAGTCCACCCCGTAAGAGTTCGCACAACTTAGTCAACTACGCCAGAGCCCATAGTAGCATGTGGCTGCACACGGAAGTTTCTAGCATGAAAGATCTTATGATCCCTTTGAGCCTGGGTGGCGGTCCAAAATAAAACAGGCAAGTCCCTATAGACATCAGGTGCCTCAATCCACCCAGATGTGTGTTTAAGTTGCCACCTTAGATAAACCATTAAAATTATCAATCTCACATCTGTCATGGATATCACTCACCCAATCCACGTCTACTAGCATAGCATGGCATAATAAGCAAACGTAGAAGTAACTCCCAAAGGTTTCATAGTAATACAGGTGATAGGTACTACCTCATCTACTTCCCATCCCACAATTTAATTAGATCCTAATCATGCAATGTGTGAGGATTGATCTAATGCAATAAAACATGGGTTGTAGAAAAGGTATGATCAAAGTGTGAACTTGCCTGCAATGTAGATGAAGATGATTCGTACTTAAAACTCTTGATAGATCTACTCGTCACACTCCGGTCAATCTATCGTAAGCAAACAATAGTAACCACACAATAAGTACTCAACTACTGCACAAGTAAAACTCGAACAAGAGAACGAACCAGATAGTTCAACTTAAGAACTCCGGTTGCAAAGAAAGAACGAACCGAAGAAAGAAATGGAAAACAAACGGCGGAAGAAAACAACTCGGTTCTAGCAAGTTGAAACTAGGTCAAATTTTACCATAGCAAAAACTTGTTTAAGTTGATTAGACGGAACGGCGGTTTCGAAACGAAACTCCAGGCGCTTGAATCACCTGATTCCGATAAACGAGCGAAAAGAAAGACTAGAACGAAGATCGGATCTGAGATCGCAATCGCGGAATAAAACCGACGAAAAGAAAACGAGGAACGGTTAAACGAACGGACGTTCGTTAACCTAGAAGAATCCGGTGATCACGTTCGAAAGGACGAACGGTCCGGTGAACGATCAAAAGACAACTAAATCGGAAAAGAAAACGAATCTGATCTAGGGTTTCGGAGAAGAAAACCGAAACGAAAAACCGATCTAGAAACCCGGTTTAGAGAAGAACCGGAAAGAAAACGAATCGGAAGAGAAGAAAAGAATCGGAACGATTAGAAGAAAACGATCTGAGGAAGAAAAAGAAAGGCGCGGCTACCTCGGTGAGGGGCTCCGGCGGCGACGGCGTAGGGCAGCGGCGGCGTGGGCAAGGTGCGGCGGCGGCGCCAGGGTGGCGGCGGTGGCTTGGGGTGGCACGGCGGCGGTGTAGGGCGCGGGGTGGGTGCGGTGGAGGCTTGGGGTTTGATTTGATGTGTTTAGAGGGGGGTTATGGGGGTATTTATATTGGGGAGGGGAGGAGAAAACTTGGGGTAGGGGACAAGAAATAGACTAGGAATAGGAATCCTAAAAGAAAAAGGAAAACGGAACAAAGGAAAGAGGGGGGGTACTGGCCTAGAATCCTAAAAGGATTCAGCCTGAGGCAAGAGGCGAGGCGGCGGCCTAGCTGCCTGGCGCTGGCTGCGCACGCGGCTAGGGGCTGGGGTGGCCGGCTGGCTGGGCCTTTGGCCCGGCTGGCCTGGCGGGACGCTCCTTTATTATTTTATTTTATTTTAACTGGTTCAGCGCGCAGAAAAAAAACAAAAAGAGAACTAAACAAACTCCGAAAAACCTAAAGTAAATTTTCCGTGACTCCTAAAAATGAGTCGAACAAAATGAACTTTTCTACGGACCTAAAATGCAATTTTTGAAAACGCGCATTTTTCCCTATCCAAATAAAATGCAAATAAACTCCGGCAAACAAAATTTGATCTATTTATTAAATCTTCATTTTTCCTCAATTTTGGGAAAGTCATATTATTCCCTCTCTTATATTTTTGATATCGGAAAAATAATTGAAGATGAAATAAATAAATCAAATGATCCTCTTTTCAATTCGAGAAAACTCTCAAATATGAAAATAACGAAATCTCCAACTCTCTCCGAAGGTCCTTGAGTTGCGCGAAATTTCTAGGATCGACCAAAATGCAAGAAAATAAGATATGCATGATGATCTAATGTATAACATTCCAAATTGAAAATTTGGGATGTTACAATCAACTTTGAGAAAAAAGTTCACATTTAGAAAATCTTCATTGATTTTGAGAAAAAAATTCACGGATTTAAAAAATCACAAACTTTGAGAAAAAAAGTCACATGGATTTCAAAAAGTTCATTGATTTTGGATAAAATTCAGGAAAATTAAAAAAGGTCACGATTTTTAACAAAACATTTGTGGATTCAAAAACCGTTTGAAAAAAATCTTGTATTTGAAGAAAAAGTTTCAAGATTGGAAAAAGTCCACGCATGAAAAAGAAAAAGGAACAGAAAGTAAAAAAAGAAAAACCGAATAAGAACCAACCAGTGAACCGGGGGAAAACGGTTTGGGAAGCTTCCCAAAACCCGGAGCTTCCGCGAAGTAAAGAAAGAAGAAAAGTAAGAAAAGAAGTAAATGGGCGCAAACGTTAATATGTTCAAGTTGGTTGTTGTGTTTCTCTCTAAACGAAGAGGTCTTAAGTTTAAATCGCCTCGCTTGCAACCTTTTTTCAAGTTTAACAGAAAAGGGTAAAATGGACTGGCCTAGTGTTTCTACGTACCCTCGTAGACCGAAAGCAGAAGCATATATAACGCAGTTGATGTAGTCGTACTCTTTGCGATAAGATCACGACCCAACCGATCTAGTGCCGAACGGACGACACCTCCGAGTTTAGCACACGTGCGGTTCAATGACGTCTCATCCACCTTGATCCAGCAAGAGAAGGCGAAGAAGTAGATGGGATCACAACTACCACGACGGCGTGGTGGTGATGGTGGTGGTGGAGTCAGAATACCGGCACGGCTTCGCTAAACCAAAAACCGTGGACGAGAACTATGCCGGGACGGAGAGACGGGGCAGCAGCCAAGGCCAATGTATTGGGGTCCCTTGCTGCACCCCTCCCCTATATTTATATGTTTGCGAGGGCCGATAGTCGAGCCCTACTCCTAGAAGGAGTTGGCACCAAACGGGGAGAGGACTTGGACTGCAAGTCCAATCCTATTCCAACTAGGACTCCCTTTTTACCCTTTCCTAGCCACATGGGCTTTTGATAAATTGGTGTGCCTAACCCAATAAGGCCAGGGCGCCTCCCCTTAGCCCTTTCCATCCCTTGGGACGTGGTGGACTCACTTGTGGACTTCCGAACCCCTCCGGAACCTTCTGGAAGCTTCCCGATACAATATAAAAAAACTGCATTTTTTTGGAACCCGAATATGACTTCCCATATATAAATATTTACCTTTCGACCATTCCGAGACTCCTCGTGATGTCCGGGATATTATCCGGGACTCCAAACAACATTCGGTTACCAATCATAAAATATCTAAATACTACTCTAGCATCAAATGAACGTTAAGTGTGCGACCCTCCGGGTTCGGTAATCATGTAATCATGACCGAGACACCTCTCCGGCCAATAACCAATAGCAGTACCTGGATACCCATATTGGTTCCTACATATTCCACGAAGATCTTTTATCATTTGAACCACGATGTCAAGGATTCGGTTAATCTCGTATGTAATTCCCTTTGTCCGGTGATATGTTACTGGCTCGAGATTCGATCGTCAGTATCTCCATACCCAGTTCAATCTCGTTACCGACAAGTCTCTTTACTCGTTCCATAATACAAGATCTCATGACTAACTCATTAGGCACATTGCTTGCAAGCTCTTTACGATGTTGTATTACCGAGAGGGCCCAGAGATATCTCTCCGTCACACGGAATGACAAATCCCAGTCTCGATCCATGCCAACCCAACAAACACCTTCGGTGATACATGTATGTAGAGCACCTTTATGATCACCCAGTTATGAAGTGATGTTTGGATACACACTGAGTATTCCTATGGTGTTAGGGAGTTGCACAATCTCATGGTCTTAGGAATAGATGCTTGACATGAAGAAAGCTATAACAATAAACTGATACTATCAACTGCAAACCTTATGGTTGGGTCTTGTTCATTACATCATTCACCAAATCATGTGATCTCGTTATCAAATGACAACTCATGTTTATGGTGAGGAAACCTTAACCATCTTTGATCAATGAGCTAGTCTAGTAGAGGCTTACTAGGGACATAGTATTTTTTATGTATTCACACATGTATTTAAGTTTCCGGTCAATACAATTATAGCATGAATAATAAACCTTTGTCATGAATAAGGAAATATGATAATAACCAATTTATTATTGCCTCTAGGGCATATTTCCAACAGTCTCCCACTTGCACTAGAGTCTATAATCTAGTTTACATAGTTATGAATCTAACACCCAGTCTTGGTGTTGATCATGTTTTGCCCGTGGAAGAGGCTTAGTCAACGGGTCTGCTACATTCAGATCTGTATGTACTTTGCAAAGTTCTATGTCTCCATCCTTAACATAATTACGAATGGAGTCGAAGCGGCGCTTGATGTGCTTGGTTCTCTTTTGAAACCAGGGCTCCTTGGCAATGGCAATAGCTCCACTGTTGTCACAAAAGATAGTCATTGGATTCGATGCACTAGGTATTACACCCATGTCGGATATGAACTCCTTCATCTAGACTCCTTGTGCTGCTTCCGAAGAAGCTATATACTCTGCTTCACATGTAGATCCCGCCACAACGCTCTGTTTGGAATTACACCAACTGACCACTCCACTCTAGTTCGAGACTTAGAGTCATTCAGATCTGTGTCGAAACTAGCATTGACTTAACCCTTTAGGACGATCTCTTCGTCACCTCCATAAATGAGAAACATGTCATTAGTCCTTTTCAGGTACTTCAGGATATTCTTCAGCGTTGTCTAGTGATCTAATCCTGGATCACTTTGGTACCTTCCTGCCAAACTTATGGCAAGGCACACATCAGCTCTGGTACGCAACTTGGCATACATTATAGAGCCTATGGCTGAGGCATAAGGAATGACTTTCGTCCTCTCTCTTTCGTCTACTGTGGTCGGGCTTTGAGTCTTACTCAACTTCACACCTTGCAATACAGGCAAGAACCCTTTCTTTGACTGGCCCATTTTGAACTTCTTCAAAATTTTGTCAAGGTATGTGCTTTATGAAAGTCCTATTAAGCGTCTTGATCTATCTCTATAGATTTTGATGCCCAATATGTAAGCAACTTCGCCGAGGTCTTTCATTGAAAAACTCTTGTTCAAATAACCCTTTATGATTTCCACAAATTCTATATCATTTTCAATCAATAATATGTCAGCCACATATAGTATTAGAAATGCTATAGAGCTCCCACTCACTTTCTTGTAAATACAAGTTTCTTCGTAAGTTTGTATAAAATCATAAGCTTTGATCACCTCATCAAAGCATATATTCCAACTCCTAGATGCTTGCACCAGTCCATAGATGGATCGCTGGAGCTTGCATACTTTGTTAGCATCCTCAGGATCGACAAAATCTTCCGGTTACATCATGCTACCTCTTGAGCACTGCGTTGGTTTTCCCTTGAAGAGGAAAGGGTGATGCAGTAAAGTAGTGTAAGTATTTCCCTCGGTTTTTGAGAACCAAGGTATCAATCCAGTAGGAGACCACGCTCGAGTCCCACGCACCTACACAAACAAATAAGAACCTCGCAACCAATGCGATAAAGGGGTTGTCAATCCCTTCACGGTCACTTACAAGAGTGAGATCTGATAAGAAAATATTTTTGGTATTTTAGTGATAAAGAGTAAAAGTAAATAATGCAAAGATAAAAGACGACAGAAAATAGCTTGTTGACGGAAGATTAATATGATGGAAAATAGAACCGGGGGCCATAGGTTTCACTAGTGGCTTCTCTCAAGAGCATATGTATTACGGTGGGTAAACGAATTACTGTCGAGCAATTGATAGAATTGAGCATAGTTATGAGAATATCTAGGTATGATCATGTACGTAGGCATCATGTCCGAGACAAGTAGACCAAAACGATTCTGCATCTACTACTATTACTCCACACATCGACCACTATCCAACATGCATCTAGAGTATTAATTTCATAAGAACAGAGTAATGCTTTAAATAAGATGACATGATGTAGAGGGATAAACTCATGCAATATGATATAAAACCTCATATTTTTATCCTCGATGGCAACAATACAATACGTGCCGTTTCCCTTTCTGTCACTGGGATCGAGCACTGCAAGATTGAACCCAAAGCTAAGCACTTCTCCCATTGCAAGAAAGATCAATCTAGTAGGCCAAACCAAACTGATAATTCGAAGAGATTTGCAAAGATAGCCAATTATACATAAAAGAATTCAGAGGAGATTCAAATATTGTTCATAGATAAACTTGATCATAACCCCACAATTCGTCGGATCTCGACAAACACATCGCAAAAGAAGATTACATCAAATAGATCTCCAAGAAGATCGAGGAGAACTTTGTATTGAGATCCAAAGAGAGAGAAGAAGCCATCTAGCTAATAACTATGGACCCGAAGGTCTGAGGTAAACTACTCACACATCATCGGAGAGGCTATGGTGTTGATGTAGAAGCCCTCCATGATCAATGCCCCCTCCGACGGAGTGCCGGAAAAGGCCCCAAGATGGGATCTCATGGGTACAGAAGGTTGCGGCGGTGGAAATAGGGTTTTGGCTATGTATATGATGTTTCCAGGGTATATGGGTATATATAGGAGGAAGAAGTATGTTGGTGGAGCAACGAGGGGCCCATGAGGGTGGAGGGCGCACCTAGGGGGTAGGCGCGCCCCCTACCTCGTGCCTTCCTTGTTGATTGCTTTATGTAGACTCTAAGTCCTCTGAATCACGTTTGTTCCGAAAATCACATTCCCGAAGGTTTCATTCCGTTTGGACTCCGTTTGATATCCTTTTCCTTCGAAACACTGAAATAGGAAAAACAGTAATTTGGGTTGGGCCTCCGGTTAATAGGTTAGTCCCAAAAATAATATAAAAGTGTATAATAAATCCCAATAAACATCTAAAACAAAATATAGCATAACATGGAACAATAAAAAATTATAGATACGTTGGAGACGTATCAAGCATCCCCAAGCTTAATTCCTGCTCATCCTCGAGTAGGTAAATGATAAAAATAGATTTTTTGATGTGGAATGCTACTTGGCATAGTTTTCAATGTAACCCTCTTAATTGTGGTATGAATACTCAGATCTGAAAGATTCAAGATAAAAGTTTAATATTGACATAAAAGTAATAATATTTGAAGCATACTAACTAAGCAATTATGTCTTCTCAAAATAACATGGCCAAAGAAAGTTCATCCCTACAAAATCATATAGTTTGACCATGCTCCATTTTCGTCACACAAGAATGCTCTCATCATGCACAACCCCGATGACAAGCCAAGCAATTGTTTCATACTTTAGTAATCTCAAACTTTTTTCAACTTTCACGCAATACATGAGCGTGAGCCATGGATATAACACTATGGGTGGAATAGAATATAATGATGGGGGTTATGTGGAGAAGACAAAAAAGGGGGAAAGTCTCACATCAACGCGGCTAATCAACGGGCTATGGAGATGCCCATCAATTGATGTTAATGGGAGGAGTAGGGATTGCCATGCAACGGATGCGCTAGAGCTACAAATGTATGAAAGCTCAAAAAAAGAAACTAAGTGGGTGTGCATCCAACTTGCTTGCTCACGAAGACCTAGGGCATTTGAGGAATCCCATTGTTGGAATATACAAGGCAAGTTCTATAACGAAAAATTCCCACTAGTATATGAAAGTGACAAAATAAGGGACTATCTATCATAAAGATCATGGTGCTACTTTGAAGCACAAGTATGAAAAAAAAGGATAGTAGCATTGCCCCTTTTTATTTTCTTTGCTCTTTTTTTATTTTTTGGGCCTTTTTTTCTTTTGGCCTTTCTCTTCTTCTTTTTATTGGGACAATGCTCTATGAATGATGATCATCTCACTTCTATTCATTTACAACTCAATGATTACAACTCGATACTAGAACAAAGTATGACTCTATATGAATGCCTTCGGCGGTGTACCAGGATGGGCAATGAATCAAGAGTGACATGTATGAAATAATATGCATGGAGGCTTTGCCGCAAATACGATGTCAACTACATGATCATGCAAGGCAATATGACAATGACGAACGTGTCATGATAAACGGAACGGTGGAAAGTTGCATGGCAATATATCTCGGAATGGCTATGGAAATGCCACAATAGGTAGGGATGGTGGCTGTTTTGAGGAAGATATAAGGAGGCTTATGTGTGATAGAGCGTATCGTATCACGGGGTTTGGATGCACCGGCGAAGTTTGCACCAACTCTCAAGGTGAGAAAGGGCAATGCACGGTACCGACAAGGCTAGCAATGATGGAAGGTTAAGAGTGTGTATAATCCATGGACTCAACATTAGTCATAAAGAACTCACATACTTATTGCAAAAATCTACAAGTCATCAAAAACCAAGCACTACGCGCATGCTCCTAGGGGGATAGATTGGTAGGAAAAGACCATCGCTCGTCCCCGACTGCCACTCATAAGGAGGACAATCAAAAAACACCTCATGTTTCAGATTTGTTACATAACGTTTACCATACGTGCATGCTACGGGACTTGCAAACTTCAACACAAGTATTTCTCAAATTCACAACTACTCAACTAGCACAACTTTAATATCACTACCTCCATATCTCAAAACAATTATCAAGCATCAAACTTCTCTTAGTATTTAACACACTCATAAGAAAGTTTTCACTAATCTTGAATACCTAGCATAAAAGGACTCATCTCACAATTAAAGCAAATTACCATGCTGTTTTGTAGGACTCTCAAAATAATATAAGTGAAGAACGAGAGAACAATAATTTCTATAAAACAAATCCACCATCATGCTCTAAAAGATGTAAGTGAAGTACTAGAGCAAAAACTATATAGCTCAAAAGATATAAGTGAAGCACATAGAGTATTCTAATAAATTCCGGATCATGTGTGTCTCTCTCAAAAGGTGTGTACAGCAAGGATGATTGTGGTAAACTAAAAATCAAAGACTCAAATCATACAAGACGCTCCAAGCAAAACACATATCATGTGGTGAATAAAAATATAGCTCCAAGTAAAGTTACCGATGGACGAAGACGAAAGAGGGGATGCCTTCCGGGGAATCCCCAAGATTTGGATTTTTGGTGTCCTTAGATTATCTTGGGGTGCCATGGGCATCCCCAATCTTAGGATCTTGCCACTCCTTGTTCCATAATCCATCAAATCTTTACCCAAAACTTGAAAACTTCACAACACAAAACTTAACAGAAAATCTCGTGAGCTCTGTTAGCGAAAGAAAACAAAACACCACTTCAAGGTACTGTATTTAACTCATTATTTATTTATATTGGTGTTAAACTTACTGTATTACAACTTCTCTATGGTTTATAAACTATTTTACTAGCCATAGATTCATCAAAATAAGCAAACAACACACGAAAAACAGAATCTGTCAAAAAACAGAACAGTCTGTAGTAATCTGTAACTAACGCAAACTTCTGTAACTCAAAAAATTCCACCAAAATAGAAGGACCTATACAATTTGTATATTGATCGACTGCAATTAGAATCAGTATTTTATCACGTTCTGGTGATTTTTGACAATTATTTTCGTGAACAGAAAGTTTCTGGAATTTTCAGCAAGATCAAATAACTATCATCCAAGAAGATTCTATAGGTTTAACTTGGCACAAACACTAATTAAAATATAAAAAATCTAACCAGAGGCTAGATCAAATATTTATTACTAAACAGAAGCAAAAAGCAAAAAACTAAAATAAAATTGGGTTGCTTCCCAACTAGCGCTATCGTTTAACGCCCCTAGCTAGGCATAAAAACAAGGATAGATCTAGGTATTGCCATCTGTGGTAGGCAATCCATAAGTGGATCTCATAATAGATTCATATGGTAATTTAAATTTATTTCTAGGGAAGTGTTCCATGCCTTTCCTTAACGGAAATTGGAATCTAATATTCCCTTCCTTCATATCAATAATTGCACCAGTCGTTCTAAGGAAAGGTCTACCAAGAATAATAGGACATGAAGGATTGCAATCTATGTCAAGAACAATGAAATCTACGGGCACATAGTTCCTATTTGCAACAATCAGAACATCATTAATTCTTCCCATAGGTTTCTTAATAGTGGAATCCGCAAGGTGCAAGTTCAAAGAACAATCATCAAATTCACGAAATTCTAGCAAATCACACAAAGTTTTTGGGATCGTGGAAACACTAGCGCCCAAATCACACAATGCATAGCATTCATGATCTTTAATTTTAATTTTAATAGTAGGTTCCCACTCATTATAAAGTTTTCTAGGGATAGAAATTTCCAACTTAAGTTTTTCTTCATAAGATTGCATCAAAGCATCAACGATATGTTTAGTAAAAGCTTTATTTTGACTATAAGCATGAGGAGAATTTAGCACGAATTGCAACAAGGAAATAGAATCTATTAAATAGAAATTATCATAATTAAATTCCTTGAAATCCAAAATAGTGGGTTCATTTATATCTAAAGTTTTAACTTCTTCAATCCCACTTTTACCAAATTTCACATCAAGATCTAAAAACTCCGAATTTTTGGAACGCCTTCTAGGTAAAGGTGGATCATCTTCAGTCCCCTCATTATCAAGATTCATATTGCAAAACAAAGATTTAATAGGAGATACATCAATAACTTTTAGATCTTCATCTCTATTCTCATAAAAATTAGAAGAACACGCTTTCACAAAGCAATCTTTCTTAGCTCGCATCCTAGCGGTTCTTTCTTTGCACTCATCAATGGAAATTCTCATGGCTTTGAGAGACTCATTGATATCATGCTTAGGTGGAATAGATCTATGTTCCAAAGAATCAACATCAAGAGAAATTATATCAACGTTCCTAGCCAATTCATCAACCTTAAGCAATTTTTCTTCAAGCAAAGCATTGAAATTCTTTTGCGAATTCATAAACTCCTTAACACTAGTCTCAAATTCAGAGGGCATCTTATTAAAATTTACATAAGAATTGTTGTAGGAATTACCATAATTATTAGAGGAATTACTAGGGAACAGCCTAGGATTAAAGTTTCCTCTATACGCGTTGTTACCAAAATTATTCCTACCAACAAAATCACATCCATAGATTCATTATTATTCTCAATCAAAGTATACAAAGTCATATCATTAGGATTAGAAGAAACACTTTTAGTAGCAAATAATTTCATAAGTTCATCCATCTTTCTACTCAAAACATTAATTTCTTCTATCGCATGCATTTTTTATTAGTAGATCTTTCGGTGTGCCATTGAGAATAATTAACCATAATATTATCTAGGAGTTTAGTAGCTTCTCCTAAAGTGATTTCCATAAAAGTGCCTCCCGCGGCCGAATCTAAAAGATTTCTAGAAGCAAAATTCAATCCGGCATAATTTTTTTGTATAATCATCCAAAGATTCAAACCATGTGTAGGGCAATCACGTATCATTAATTTCATCCTCTCCCAAGCTTGTGCAACATGTTCATGATCAAGTTGCTTAAAATTCATGATATCGTTTCTAAGAGAGATGATTTCAGTGGGAGGAAAATACTTAGAGATAGAAGCACATTTGCACTTATTCCATGAACCAATACTATTTTTAGGCAAAGATGAAAACCAAACTTTAGCACGATCTCTAAGCGGAAAAGGAAATAGCTTCAACTTAACAATATCATTGTTCACATCTTTCTTCTTTTGCATATCACACAAATCAACGAAGCTATTCAGAAGGGTTGCGGCATCTTCACTAGGAAGGCCGGAAAACGGATCTTTCATGTCAAGATTCAACAAGCAGTATTAATTTCACAAGATTCAGCATCGGTAAGAGGAGCAACCGGAGTGCTAATAAAATCATTGTTGTTGGTATTGGTAAAGTCACACAATTTAGTATTATCTTGAGCCATCGTGACAAGCAAGCAATCCAACACACAAGCAAACAAGAAGCAAGAGAGAAAAAAAAAGGCAAACGGAAAAGAGAGGGTGAATAAAATGGCAAGGGTGAAGTGGGGGAGAGGAAAACGAGAGGCAAATGGCAAATAATGCAATGCGAGGGATAAGAGTTTGTGATGGGTACTTGGTATGTCTTGACTTGTGCGTAGACTCCCCGGCAACGGCGCCAGAAATCCTTCTTGCTACCTCTTGATCACTGCGTTGGTTTTCCCTTGAAGAGGAAAGGGTGATGTAGTAAAGTAGCGTAAGTATTTCCCTCAGTTTTTAAGAACCAAGGTATCAATCCAGTAGGAGACAACGCTCGAGTCCCACGCACCTACACAAACAAATAAGAACCTCGCAACCAACGCGATAAAGGGGTTGTCAATCCTTCACGGTCACTTACGAGAGTGAGATCTGATAGATATGGTAAGATAATATTTTTGGTATTTTCGTGATAAAGAGTAAAAGTAAATAATGCAAAGATAAAAGACGACAGAAATAGCTTGTTGACGGAAGATTAATATGATGGAAAATAGACCCGGGGGCCATAGATAGACCCGGGGGCCATAGGTTTCACTAGTGGCTTCTCTCAAGAGCATAAGTATTACGGTGGGTAAACGAATTACTGTTGAGAAATTGATAGAATTGAGCATAGTTATGAGAATATCTAGGTATGATCATGTATATAGGCATCACGTCCGAGACAAGTAGACCGAAACGACTCTGCATCTACTACTATTACTCCACATATCGACCGATATCCAGCATGCACCTAGAGTATTAAGTTCATAAGAATGGAGTAATGCTTTAAGTAAGATGACATGATGTAGAGGGATAAACTCATGCAATATGATATAAACCCCATCTTTTTATCCTTGATGGCAACAATACAATACGTGTCATTTCCCTTTCTGTCACTAGGACCGAGCACCGCAAGATTGAACCCAAAGCTAAGCACTTCTCCCATTGCAAGAAAGATCAATCTAGTAGGCCAAACCAAACTGATAATTCGAAGAGACTTGCAAAGATAACCAATCATACATAAAAGAATTCAGAGGAGATTCAAATATTGTTCATAGATAAACTTGATCATAAACCCACAATTCATCGGATCTTGACAAACACACCGCAAAAGAAGATTACATTCAATAGATTTCCAAGAAGATCGAGGAGAACTTTGTATTGAGATCCAAAGAGAGAGAGAGAAGAAGCCATCTAGCTAATAACTATGGACCCGAAGGTCTGAGGTAAACTACTCACACATCATCGGAGAGGCTATGGTGTTGATGTAGAAGCCCTCCATGATCAATGCCCCCTCCGGCGGAGCACCAAAAAAGGCCCCAAGATGGGATCTCACGGGTACAAAAGGTTGCGGCGGTGGAAATAGGGTTTTGGCTCCATATATGATGTTTCCAGGGTATATGGGTATATATAGGAGGAAGAAGTACGTCGATGGAGCAACGAGGGGCCCACGAGGGTGGAGGGCGTGCCCAGGGGGTACGCGCGCCCCCCTACCTCGTTCCTTCCTCATTGATTGCTTTACATAGACTGCAAGTCCTCTGGATCACGTTTGTTCTAAAAATCACGTTCCCGAAGGTTTCATTCCGTTTGGACTCCGTTTGATATCCTTTTCCTTTGAAACACTGAAATAGGCAAAAAACAATAATTTGGGCTGGGCCTCCGGTTAATAGGTTAGTCCCAAAAATAATATAAAAGTGTATAATAAAGCCCAATAAACATCTAAAGCAGAATATAACATAGCATGGAACAATAAAAATTTATAGATACGTTGGAGACGTATCACATCATATACAACTCTTCCTTAAGGAACCCGTTAACAGACGTCCATCTGCCAAATTTCATAAACATAAAATGCGGCAATAGCTAACATAATTCTAACAGACTTAAGCATCGCTACAGGTGAGAAAGTCTCATCGTAGTCAACCCCTTGAACTCATCAGAAACCTTTTGTGACAAGGCGATCTTTATAGACGGTGAAATTACCATCAGCGTCTGTTTTCTTCTTCAAGATCCATTTATTCTCAATGGCTTGCCGATCATCGGGAAAATCCACCAAAGTCCATACTTTGTTCTCATACATGGATCCTTTCTCGGATTTCATGGCCTGAAGCCATTTGTCGGAATCCGGGCTCATCATAGCTTCTTCGTAGTTCGTAGGTTCGCCATTGTCTAACAACATGACTTGCAGGACAGGATTATCGTACCACTCTGGTGCGGAATTTACCCTGGTTGACCTGCGAAGTTCATTACTAACTTGATCCAAAGTTTCATGATCATTGTCATTAGCTTCCTCTTAGGTTGGTGTAGGCATCACGGGAACTGCTTTCTATGATGTGCTACCTGCCAAATTGATAGAAGGACGATTACCTCATCAAGTTCTACTTTCCTCCCACTCACTTCTTTCAAGAGAAACTCCTTCTCTGGAAAGGACCCATTCTTGGCAACAAAGATCTTGCCCTCGGATCTGTGGTAGAAGGTATACCCAATGGTCTCTTTAGGGTATCCTATGAAGACGCACTTCTCTGCTTTGGGTTCGAGATATCAGGCTTAATCCTTTTGACATAAGCGTTGCATCCCAAACTTTAAGAAACGACAGCTTAGGTTTCTTGCCAAACCACAACTCATATGGTGTCATCTCAATGGATTTGGACGATGCCCTATTTAAAGTGAATGCGGTTGTCCCTAATGCATAACCCCAAAATGATAGTGACAAATCGGTAAGAGAAATCATAGAATGCACCATATCCAATAGAGTACGATTATGATGTTCGGACACACCATTACCCTGTGGTGTTCCAGGTGACGTGAGCTGTGAAACAATTATTCACCTCCACGATCAGATCTTATAAACTTTTTCTCTTGTTACGATGATTCTCCACTTCACTCCGAAATTCCTTGAACTTTTCAAATGTTTCAGACTTGTGTTTCAATTAAGTAAATATACCCATATCTACTCAAATCATCTGTGAAGGTAAGAAAATAACAATATCCACCGCGTGCTTCAACACTCATCGGACCACATACATCAGTATGTATTATTTCCAATAAGTCACTAGCTCGCTCCATTTTTCCGGACAATGGAGATTTAGTCATCTTGCGCATGAGGCATGGTTCATATGTCTCAAATGATTCATAATCAAGAGATTCCAAAAGTCCATCAACATGGAGTTTCTTCATGCGCTTTGTACCAATATGACCTAAGCGGCAGTGCCACAAATATGTGGTACTATATTTATTAACTTCGAATCTTTTGGCATTAATATTATGAATATGTGTATCACTACGATCAAGATTCAACAATAATAAACCATTCACAAGGGGTGCATGACCATAAAAGATGTTACTCATATAAATAGAACAACCATTATTCTCTGACTTAAATGAATAACCATCTCGCAATAAACAAGATCCAGATATAATGTTCATGCTCAACGCAGGCACCAAATAACAATTATTTAGGTTTAAAACTAATCAGGAAGGTAGATGTAGAGGTAGTGTGCCGACGGCGATCACATCAACCTTGGAACCATTTCTGATGCGCATCGTCACCTCGTCCTTAGTCGGTCTTCATTTATTCCGTACCTCCTATTTCGAGTTACAAATGTTAGCAAGCAAATCAATATCAAATACCCAGGAGCTACTACGAGCACTAATAAGGTACACATTGATAACATGTATATCACATATACCTTTGTTGATGTTGCCAGCCTTCTTATCTTCCAAGTACTTGGGCAGTTCCGCTTCCAATGACCATTTCCCTTGCAGTAGAAACACTCAGTCTCAGGTTTGGTTCCATCCTTGGGTTTCTTCACAGGAGCGGCAACTATCTTGCCATTCTTCTTGAAGTTCCCTTTCGTTCTCTTACCTTTCTTGAAACTAGCGGTATTCTTAACCATCAACACTTGATGCCCCTTCTTGATTTCTACCTTCACGGCCTTAAGCATAACGAAGAGCTTGGGAATCGTTTTCTCCATCCCTTGCATATTATAGTTCATCACAAAGCCCTTATAGCTTGGTGGCACTGATTGGAGAACTCTATCAATGACCATGTCATCTGGAAGATTAACTCCCAACTGAGTCAAGCAGTTGTGAAACCTAGACATTCTGAGTATATGTTCACTAACAGAACTGTTCTCCTCCGTCTTGCAGTTAAAGAACTTGTCGGAGGTATCATACCTCTCGACCCGGACATGAACTTGAAATACCAATTTTAGCTCCTAGAACATCTGATATGCTCAATGGTGCTCAAAACGTCTTTGGAACCCTGTTCTAAGCCATAAAGCATGGCGCACTAAACTATCAAGTAGTTATCAGAACGTGTCTGCCAGATGTTCACAACATCACAAACGACGCTGGAGGGGGTGCGGCACCTAGCGGTGCATCAAGGACATAAACCTTATGTGCAGCAATGAGGATAATCCTCAAGTTATGGACCCAGTTCGCATAATTGCTTCCATCATCTTTCAACTTAGCTTTATCTAGGAACACATTTAAATTTAGGGAAACTACAACGCGGGCCATTGATCTACAACACAAATTTTGCAAAGATAATTAAGACTAAGTTCATGACAATTAGTTCAGTTAATCAAATTACTAATGAACTCCCACTTAAATCAACATCCCTCAAGTTGTCTAAATATACATGATCCAAATCAACTAACCCATGTTCGATCATCACGTGAGATGGGGTACTCATCAATGGTGAACATCTCCATGTTGATCATATCTACTATATGACTCATGTTCGACCTTTCGGTCTCCTGTGTTCCGAGGCCATGTCTGTACATGATAGGCTTGTCAAGTTTAACCCAAGTATTCTGCATGTGTAAAAATGGCTTACACCTGTTTTATGTGAACGTAGAGTCTATCTCACCCGATCATCACGAGGTGCTTCAAAACGACAAACTTTTGCAACGGTGCATACTTAGCGAGAACACAATTTCTTGAAATTAAGTGAATGGGATTATCTTATAATGCTATCGTCGTTCTAAGCAAAATAAGATGCATAAAAGGATAAATATCACATGCAATCAATATAAGACATGATATGGCCATTATCATCTCGTGCCTTTGATCTCCATCTCCAAAGCAGCAGCATGATCTCCATCGTCACCGAGATAACTCCATGATCCCCATCATCATGATCTCCATCACCGTGTCGTCACATGGTTGTCTCGCCAACTATTGCTTCTACAACTATTGCTAACATATAGCGATAAAGTAAAACAATTACATGATGAATAATAAATTAAAGACAACCATATGGCTCCTGCCGGTTGCCATAATCATCGACATGCAAGTCGTGAACCTACTACAAAACATGATCATCTCATACATCAACATATATCACATCATGTTTTGGTCATACCACATCACAACATGCCTTGCAAAAACAAGTTAGACGTCCTCTACTTTGTTGTTGCAAATTTTTCGTGGCTGCTATGGGAACTAGCAAAAAACGTTCTTACCTACGTAAAGACACAATGGTGATAATCAAGTTGCCTTTTAACCTTCTACAAGGACCATCTTCATCAAATTAGATTCAACTAAACTAGGAGAGACAGACACCCGCTAGCCACCTTATGCAAAACAAGTTGCATGTCTGTCAGTGGAACTGGTCTATTGTGCGTGGACAAGTAAGGTTGGTCCGGGCCGCTTCATCCCACAATACCGCCAAATCCAAATAAGACAAGAGAGATAAGAAATTTGAGCATCAACGCCCACAACTCTTTGTGTTCTACTCGTGCATATACATTTACGCATAGACCTAGCTCTGATACCACTGTTGGGGAACTAAGAATGAAAATAAAAAAAATCCTACGAACACCCAAGATCTATCTAGGAGAATCATAGCAATGAGAGGGGAGAGTGTGTCTACATACCCTTTTAGACTAAAAGTGGAAGTGTATATAACGCGGTTGATGTAGTCGTACTCTTCGCAATCCGATCACGATCCAACCGATCTAGTGCCGAACGGATGACACCTCCGAGTTTAGCACACATGCGGATCAATGACGTCTCCTTCTTCTTGATCCAGCAAGAGAAGGCGAAGAAGTAGATGGGATCACAACCAGCACGAAGGCGTGGTGGTGATGGTGGTGGTGGAGTCAGAATACCGGCAGGGCTTCACTAAGCGAAAAACCATGGACGGGAACTATGCCGGGAGGGAGAGACGGGGCAGTAGCCAAGGCCAATGTTAGGGTCCCTTGTTGCACCCCTCCCCTATATTTATATGTGTGGGAGGGCTGGGAGTCCAACCATACTCCTAAAAGGAGTTCGCGCCAAAGGGGGAGAGGACTTGGACTGCAAGTCCAATCCTATTCCTACTAGGACTCCCCTTTTCCCCTTCCCTAGCCACATGGGCTTTTGAGGATTTGGTGTGCCTAGCCCAATAACGCCAGGGCGCCTCCCCTTAGTCCATGCCAGACCTTGAGATGTGGTGGACCCACTTGTGGACCTCCGGACCCCTCTGGAATCCTCCGGAACCTGCTGGAAGCTTCCTAGTACAATATAGAAAAAACTGCACCTTTTTCTGGAACCCAAAGTATGACTTCCCATATATAAATCTTTACCTCTCAACCTTTACAAGACTCCTCATAACGACAGGGTTCTCATCTGGGACTCTGAACAAAATTCGGTTACCAATCATCAAATATCACAATACTATACCAGCATCAAACGAACGTTAAGCATGCAACCCTGTGGGTCCGAGAATCATGTAGTCATGACCGAGACACCTCTCCGGTCAATAACCAATAGCGGGACCTGGATGCGCATATTGGTTCCTACATATTCCAGGAAGATCTTGTATCGGTTGAACCACGATGTCAAGGATTTGGTTAATACCATATGCAATTCTCTTTGTCCGGCGATATGTTACTTGCCCGAGATTTGATCATCGGTATCTCCATACCTGGTTCAATCTCATTACGGCCAAGTCTCTTTACTCATTCCGTAATACAAGATCTCATGACTAACTCATTAGGCACATTGCTTGCAAGCTCTTTACGATGTTGTATTATTGAGAGGGCCCAGAGATATCTCTTCGTCACACAGAGTGACAAATCCTAGTCTCGATCCGTGCCAAACCAACAAACACCTTCAGTGATACCTGTAGAGCACCTTTATGATCACCCAGTTACGAAGTGACGTTTGGATACACACTAAGTAATGACCCCCAAAACGCTATTAGGACCCCCGGAAATTACGCTCCCCTCTCCGAGGTGACTCGGCGTTGGGAGCTGATCGGGGCTGAAGCCGGCCATCTAGGGTTCACCGCCGTAGAGAGAGAGAGTGAGTGAGTGAGAGGAGGCTCGTTCCATGCCCTAGCTATGGTGTCGGAGAGGAAGATCCACTAGGACTTCGAGAGATCCGGTCCAAGATGAATATCGCGATGAGATCGTGGGCACGAAAGGTAAGTGCCGGAGTGAGGAGTCAGGGAGAAATTGTGAGGGCGAGAGACCAGGTTATGGATCAGGTCAGGACCAAAGTGAATCAAGTCATGGGGAATCTGGTAGCACACCCGATTGCGCGGATCCAAACAGAGGTAGACCGAGCAATCCTAGAAAATCCTAGAGCCCGGAGGATAGATGAACATGAAGAAATCGCCAAAAGCCAGAGCAGCAATTTTTCAGTGCAAGATCTAATTTCCCTTTGGGAACACTACTAGGGAAAAGCCTATACACATAATCTTACCAGCAGCGCGCTTTAAAATAAGGCGCTGCTGCTAATTAGCAGTAGCGAGCTCAAGAATAAATCGCTGCTGAAATAAATATAGCAGTAGCGCGCCCGCTGAAAGACGCGCTACTGCTATAATTCCCATGAGGCCTCCGCGAGGCTAATTATAGCAGCAACACGTTATAACGACGGGCGCTACTGCTACGTAGCATAGTAGCAGCGCATTTCGCCAATAAGCGCTACTGCTAAGTTTACTACAAAAATTTAGTCCCACCTCGCTCCGTGAAGAGAGTTTCTACCACCTTAAATATGTTACTTCTCAAACTTCGACAAGCACTTGGTCTTCATTGAACTCTATGTGTAGAATTTGTGGCTGCAATTAGAGTCTTCACCTGTTCCTAAACTGGTGAGGACTCATATTGACAAATCAGATTGTACACAAAAAGATCGTTGATGATCAATGTATTTTTGATACATTGAACTAAGTCTACTTTTACATGCTGACACATAGCAGTAGCACTTCTTTGTGAAGGGCGCTGCTGCTAGGTAGTTTAGCAGTAGCGTCTTTCTCCATAGCGCGCTACTGCTAAGCCATTCCATCTCCCACCCCCCATCTCCTCTATCCGATCCACTCACAGTCACACACTCACTGGATCCCTCTCAATCCCCCGCGTCGGTCCTCCCCCGTCGCCCCTCCTCCCTCGGCGCCACCGTCACCTCCCCCTCCTTGCTAGACTCGGTACCGTCCTCCTCCTCCGTCCTCCCTCTCCAGTCGCCGCTGGCCGGCCCCTCCTTGCTCCGCCTTCCTCCTCTGTCCTCCCTCCACTGGCCGCCGGCCGGCCCCTCCTCGCTCCGCCTTCCTCCTCCGTCCTACTCTCTTCTCCCTCCTCGAGTCGCCCCTCCTTATCCCTCCTGCCTGCTACATTTTTATTTAGTAGGCTAGTTCATATGCAACATTTTGATTTAGTTGATATGATTTAGTTGATTTAGTAGGCTAGTTGATTTAGGTGATTTAGAACATTTTGATTGAGTTGATTTAGTAGGCTAGTAGATTTAGTTGATTTAGAACATTTTGATTTAGTTGATTTAGTAGGCTAGTTCATTTAGTTCATTTAGAACATTTTGATTTAGTAGGCTAGTACATTTAGTTGATTTAGTATGCACCATTTTATTGTTATTTTTTCTGTAAATGGATAGGTACGTAGTTTCTTTTGTTTTTTTAATAATTTACTTTTTGGAAAAATGTAGGTGGTACCTTGTCATCTAATATGTTACTAGATCTTAGGATTATAATTGTCCATCAAATTGCTTCTCGCGGAAGAACCAAAAATATCTCATGCTACTGTTTTTCTTTCCTGTGAAGTGGATCGTTAATCCTTTGCTCATATTGCTTTAGGAAAAATGGCGCCACAACCACCACCACTATATCGACTGTGCAAGTCAAGGTGCGGCAGCAGCCTTGCAACTGGCAAGTTGTTCGGCATCTACTTCCAGCCGAGTTTTCATCATGCGGCGGTAAGAAATTAGATGAAATGTAATAACTATTTTATTTTTAGTGATGGCATTACTGCATTGTGTCATTTTGCTTATTTTACACAGATCGTCCCATGCAATGTGAGGTTGAAATTCAACAAGCTGACAGGAGACAATGTGACATTTGAGGCTCCTGGGGGGCGTACACTATGGAGGTCGAGAAAGGACGCAATATGTCGCAAATTGGAGGAGATGGATGGGCACGTTTCGTCACTCGCATGTGTCTTACTGGTGGTGAGTTGATCAGCTTCTCCTTCAGAGCAGAAAGACCCAAGCTGGCTGTCATTTATCTCAACCTGGTGGAAGATGATGAAGATGACGAAGATGATGAAGATGAATGAGGACCCACTCGATGAAGATGATGAGGACCCACTTCATGAAGCCATCGTAGGTCAAAGAACAAGGCTGAGAGAGGAGGAGGTGTCCAACCTGTGGGACATAATTCCGCCACGTGCTGACTTTGTCGGGGTGCCATTCGTGACCCGCCTGACAAATACCATGGTTGATCGACATGATATGGTATGTTATACTTACAAATGCAAATTATCCGATGAAATACTTAGTGTACAGTCCAATGATATGGTATGTTGTGTGGAATCTAGTCGATGATATGTTTTAGTGTAGAGTTCGATCACATGCTTATTAGTGTAGAATCTAAGGAAACTATTAATAGTGTAGATAATCCATATGTACTTATTTGCGAGGCTATTTATTAATTGAAATGTTTTTCTTATTCAGAAATTGGCAAAGAGCATATCTGTGAGTTATGGTATCGAGCCTGATGAAGAAGGCTCAGCTGGACTACGCCTTACTGCAAGGGGCTCCGTCACAACCTGTACTTACCGCGTGGACACGGACGGTCGCACACACTTAAACTCGGTTGGGTGGAAGAAATTCCTCGATGGCAAGAATCTTCGTGTTGGACAGGCCATCCTAATTACTATCAGGAACACCAACCGCCCAGGCTTGAGGATGATGATTGTCTTCGATATCATCTAGAACTACATATGTGTGTGTGGCTATATCATCTAGAACTACATATGTGTGTGTGGCTATATCATCTAGAACTACATATGATGATCGTCGTCGATATCATCTAGAACTACATATGATGATCGCCGTTAATATGACCTTGTACTGCTTGAGGATGCATGTTGACTATGCATGAAATTGTTATCTAGTTCTCCCTTCGTTCCAAATTACTCGTCGTGGTTTGAATTAAAACCACGACGAGTAATTTGGAACGAAGGGAGTACTACCCAGTAATGGTTTATGAATTTGATATCTACTAGCAGTACCTAGTATCTAGTATCTAAAAGGGAAACTGAAAGGGAAAGGGGTATGGGGGGATGATAAAAGATATAGTAGTAGCGAGGGACTGCGAAATCGCTACAGCTAAGTAATAGTAGCGCGTTCATAAAAAGCGCTGCTGATATCGTCAACAGTAGTAGCGCGGGTACGGACCGCGCTACTACTATAAGTTAGTTGTAGCGCCTTATTAGTAGCGCGGCCACCCGCGCTGCTGCTAGCCTCAAAACCCGCGCTACTACTAGGGTTTTCCCTAGTAGTGGAAGATCAACTCAAAGAGAATGTAGAGAGTGTCAGGGCGGAGGCACCAATAACTACTGAGAAGATGAATGAGATCCCAAACTGCAAGGTCCCGTTGATTTGTAAAAGTGTGGTGGTCGGGATAGATGGGATTAGCGAATCAGTCAACAGTGAAGGTGAATCTATTGTTTATTGTGCAGGGACAAAAGGAGTTGAGGAACTACGACAATTAGTGAAACAGGAGGCACTATATGTGTTTCCTGGTGATATAGGAGCAGCAAGCCAACGAGAAATAGATTGCTTTGTCTTGGAGATCAATGATGGACGGGAAACCTTAACTAATGGAAGAAAGATGACCATGATTTTGGGAGATTGGACGGATATCAATTTAAAGTTCAGGGAGACTATGGCAGGTCAGGTTAGAGGGCAGCAAGAGATTGTTGGATGTGTGTTTGTTTGTGGTTGGTTGAAGAAATTCTGGACAGATACAGGACAAGTTTTGTCAGTTAATTTTCTCTGGAAAGGAGAAGGCACTTGTGATAATCTTAGGCCTGAATGGAAGAGGGCCAAAAATAGGACTACTACAGACCTTGTGAGGTTACTCGATATCCACATACCAACGACCCCGGTATAGGAGGTGGCGTCTCCTGCTGCTGGTTACGTTCTGACTGATGTTCAAGGTCTGGTGTTCAGGAACACACTAGGGAATAATACAGTCCAATTAGGGGCTGGTGCTGAAGGAGACGGCACACTTGCTACCACTGAAAACAGGGCGCCCAGCCATCTGGTGGCGGGAGAGAACGCTCCTGTTCTGAACCAGATAACTGATGCTGTTGCTATCCTATTTACGGACACTGGATGCCAGAAAAACAAGTTCATGCAGGACAAGATGAGAGGCAAGAAGGAACCTGGGCAGGGTGGCTCGGTGTTGGGCAAAAGAGGGGGATGTGAGGAAGAGGGCAAAGTTGCAGCAGAGGATGATGCAGCGAGAAAGTACACAGACCAGAACAGGAAGGTATGCAGCACAGATGTGACTGATTTCAAGTCCAGTGGAGGGAACGAGGTGGAAAAGGAAGCAATCGGGCCTGGGGCTCCCGGTAATCTGGTGGGCGCTAAGGAGGGCGCCCACTAGAAGCCATGATGATCCTTGGATGGAAATGTCGAGGTCTCGGGCAGCCTCACACAGTTCATGAACTTGTGTGCCTCGTGCACACCTACAAGCCCAATCTTGTTTTCCTTTCTGAAACCCGGCAAACAATAAATATGTCAAGGATCTAAAGTGGAGGCTCAGCCATCGTCACTGTATCATGCAACCCGGCATCAGAAAAGGTGTCGGCATTGCCCTCTTCTATGATGAGAGTGTAGAAATAAAGAAGATTTCCTTGGGGACGAGATATATCGACGTACTAATTCGCTTGAGCCCACAGGGTATGCAGTGGTGCAGTACATTTGTGTACGGAGAACCTAAGGCTCATGAACGACACTGATATGTCTCCAATGCATCTATATTTTTTATTGCTCCATGCTATTATATTATCTGTTTTAGATGTTAATGAGCTTTATTTTACACTTTTATATCATTTTTGGGACTAACCTATTAACCAAAGGCCCATCTCAAATTGCTGTTTTTTTGCCTATTTCAGTGTTTCGCAGAAAAGGAATATCAAACAAAGTCCAAATGGAATGAAACCTTCGGGAGCGTGATTTTCTCAACAAACATGATCCAGGAGACTTGGAGTGGGCGTCAAGAAACAATCAAGGAGGCCACGAGGCAGGGGGCGCGCCTACCCCCCTGGGCGCACCCTCCACCCTCGTTGGCCACTCGTTGCTCCACCGACCTACTTTTTCCTCCTATATAAGTCCATGTACCCCCCCCAAACATCCAGGAGCACCACGAAAACCTAATTCCACCGCCGCAACCTTATGTACCCAAGAGATCCCATCTTGGGGCCTCTCTCGGAGCTCCGCCGGAGGGGGCATTGATCAGGGAGGGCCTCTACATCAACTCCATGGCCTCTCCGGTGATGAGTGAGTAGTTTACTTCAGACCTTCGGGTCCATAGCTAGTAGCTAGATGGCTTCTTCTCTCTCTTTGGATCTCAATACAAAGTTCTCCTTGATTCTCTTGGAGATCTATTCGATGTAATCTTCTTTTGCGGTGTGTTTGTCGAGATCCGATGAATTGTGAGTTTATGATCCAGATTATCTATGAACAATATTTTATTCTTCTCTGAATTCTTTTATGTATGATTGGTTTATCTTTGCAGGTCTCTTTGAATTATTAGTTTGGTTTGGCCTACTAGATTGATCTTTCTTGCAATGGGAGAAGTGCTTAGCTTTGTGTTCAATCTTGCGGTGCTCGATCCCAGTGACAGTATGGGAAACGACACGTATTGTATTGTTTCCATCGAGGATAAAAAGATGGGGTTTATATCATATTGCATGAGTTTATCCCTCTACATCATGTCATCTTGCTTAAGGTGTTACTCTGTTCTTATGAACTTAATACTCTAGATGCATGTTGGACAGCGGTCGATGTGTGGAGTAATAGTAGTAGATGCAGGCAGGAGTCGGTCTACTTGTCTTGGACGTGATGCCTATATACATGATCATGCCTAGATATTCTCATAATTATTCGCTTTTCTATCAATTGCTCGACAGTAATTTGTTTACCCATCGTAATACTTATGCTATCTTGAGAGAAGCCACTAGTGAAACCTATGCGGGTCTATTTTCCATCATATTAGTTTCCAATCTATTTTATTTTGCAATCTTTACTTTCAATCTATATCATAAAAATACCAAAAATATTTATCTTACTATTATTATTATCTCTATCAAATCTCACTCTTGCAAGTGATCGTGAAGGGATTGACAACCCTTTATCGCATTGGTTGCGAGGTTCTTATTTGTTTGTGTAGGTACGAGGTGACTCACGCGTGGTATCCTACTGGATTGATACCTTGGTTCTCAAAAACTGAGGGAAATACTTACGCTGCTTTACTGCATCACCCTTTCCTCTTCAAGGGAAAACCAAGGCAGTGCTCAAGAGGTAGCAGACACCACATGTGGACCTTGTTCCGGAGAATAAAAGATACAAACAACCTTCCTTGGATGATGATGGGGGATTTCAACGAGACTTTGTGGCAATCCGAACACTTCTCAGCCACGAAGAGATCCGAGAGGAACATGGAAAACTTTAGGAAAGTTTTGTCGGACTGTAATTTGTTTGACATGGGATACAAAGGGCCGAGTTGGACCTATAATAATAAACAAGATGGTTGTGAAAATGCGAGAGCACGCCTGGATAGATGTGTGGCGTCCCCGGAATGGTCTGACTACTTTAAGGAGGCCATAGTGGAGCATATTTGTTCCTCATGGTCTGACCACCTCCCTATTCTTCTACGGATTGGGGGCCGGAAAGAATGGTGGCCGGTGGGAGAGAGAAACAACAGCGTGTTCAGGTACGAGCAGATGTGGGAACGTGTAGGTTCCTTGCAACCCACTATTGATGTGGTTTGGAAAAGAGACGGCCTAGCTGAGAATCTGCAGCAGGTAGGTACCAAGTTGAAATATATGCAAACTGAACTGAAAAATTGGGCTGCTAGGGACTTTGGCTCGGTGGTAAAAACACGGCAGAAATAAGAAGGAAATTAAGCAGAATCTGGAACTCACCACCCTCGCCGGATCAGTATAAATATGCAAACAAGTTGGCTAGAGAATTGGATGAACTGTTGTTAAGAGAAGAACTCACACTACAAAAAAAATACACTTCAGTGATGCTACGTGTTTGTCACAGTAGGTCGCTTTTTTTGTCATGCATGTACATGCATGACAAATTTATGACAGAATCAAGATAGTCATACCTGTGCTGTCGTAGAAGTGTTCCATGACATTACCAAAATTATCATCACGGAAGTGTCCACTTCCATGACGATAAATCGCGCGTCACAAAAGTGCTTTCGTCAAGGGTGACCGACACGTGGCATCCACCGCAACGGAACGTCATTAAGCTATCGGGTCGGGTTTGGATCCTATAACCCGTTAACAGCCCCGACCAATGGGAAATTTCCACATGTAAAATTCTTATTGGCCGGACGAAACACGTGTCAGCTCATCAGTGGGTCAGATAGGCGCCTATGATACGTCGACACGTGGCACGGCCCAACAGAGGCCCATTCTTGTGAAAAGGCCGGCCCGTTTGACTTGGTCAAAAGCTGGCGGGCCGGCCCATGGAAAGCCTATTAACGGCCTGTTCAAATATAGCCCATTTACAGCCCGCTAACCCAAGGCCCGTTACACCCTATCCGAATTAGGCCCAGTAGCGTCATCTGGGCCATCCAATATGATTATAGCCCGTTTTCACTTCTGGCCCATGTATGGCCCATGACGTCTTTCGGCCCATATGAGGCCCTATGTAACTCTTGGCCTACTAATGGCCCGTGGTGAAACTGGCCCATAATGAACAGTGTATCACTTTACACCCATTAACGGCCCGTGGTGAAACTGGCCCGTAATGAACAGTGTATCACTTTATACCCATTAACGGCCCGTTATTCCGTTGGGCCGTTTCCAGCCCATGTTATCTTTCGGCCTTCTCAGAGCCCATTTATTCTTGGGCTCATTTCCAGCATTCGTTTACTTACGGCCCGTTACTGTCATTTTCTGCTTGTGGGCCAAATTCAGCCCGTGGTTACAGTCAGCCCGTTTGTGGTCCGTTAATACGTTGGGCCGATTTCATAGCGTCATCAAATACGGCCTATTAACGATGGCCCGTTATGGTCGGCCCATGAACGGACGATTCCAACTCTAGCCCGTTTACGGCCATAATGCGGTCTGTTTGGCCCATGTTTGGCCAATCGATTATACGACCCGTATAAGGCCCATTGATAATACGGCCCGCAGAAGGCCCATTGTTTCTACGGCCCGTAGAAGGCCCATTGTTTCTACGGCCCGTAGAAGGCCCACTGTTTCTATGGCCAGTAGGAGGCCCAGTGTCACTACAGTAAATATTAGCCCATGGTTATTGTGGCCTAGTTTTAAAAAATAGGTTATTGCAGCCACTAGCTAACCGCGGAAAAAGAACTGCAATGACTACAAGCAAACAAATAAACAAGACAACAAGGAAATAAATACGCAAGCAACTAATGCTAGGCTATCACGGCTATTACACATATTACATCCACTGGGCATCAAAGTTCGCCACCAGTGCAAATATAGGGAACAAAGCAGCATATCATATACACTGGTTGTCAAAGTTGGCGACCAGCGCAAATAAATGCCGCAGCAAAACAAATCCAGAACTGAAACCACTTCAGAAGATCTCAAGAAACAATATCCTGGGTACCCATAATGCTGGCAAGATGCTTAGAAAGCTTATTAACTTTCTCTTGTTTGGCGCTTAAATCCTCCAGCGCTTGCTGTTGCACCAGAAAATATGCATCTGAATTCTGCAGGGACTTCCTCAGTCCTTCAGCTTCCTGTCGCAGCACATCTGATCGATGTCTTTCAACTTGAAGTTGAGACTCAAGAAGACGAACTGATTCAGGCAGCGAGTTCGAAGAGCTTGTGCCAGCAGTAGTGGCCAGTAACTCGAACACTACATCAAGACAGGACTTTTGGGTTCCCTCACTGTCGTCAAGATAGTTTTTATCAGCTTTCTTGGAGACCAACAGGGATGTCTCACTATCTTGAACCTTATCTGCATTACTTCCTTTACCATTGGATAACGCGGTACTGTTCTCCAATATTTTGTCCGCATTCTAAAAGAGAAACAAGCAGACACATCACATGTTTACCATGTTGTATATGAAACTCATTTTGGTAAATGAGTTCAGTAGTAAAGTGGACAGGATAACAGCATGAAACAAACATATATCTATGTACCATGGTCACTTTATGGTCTATATCATTCTAGTTTTTGTTGCCAAATCAAGATAGAGACACAGTTCAAATAATATTTGTTCAAGACAAAGCAGAATAGACAGAATATAAGTGTGGGTAACTATAGAGCAATAACAACACTTGTAATGTGCATGACATGAGAACATAACTGTTTATTCAATTGAAACTGAAATCAACATAGAGCAGGTTACAACAGCAAACCAGTTAAAGAAACAAGTTTAAAACATACCTGTTGCGCCATTGGAGTTTCAATTCCATCCTTCAAATTTGAAAATAGTTGGTATGAGTAAATACAGTCATGCAAGAGCAAAGGAGTATGAACCATAGCTACAGAACCTGACCTGAGAACAAATCTTCTTCTCCTTTAAGCGTTGAGTTGGGATTCAGAGTGGTGGTCCTCGTGCTTTGGGCACTGCAGTTCCCTTACTAACTGCTCGTGTTTGGGTGCTCTGTGGTGGAGACGGTGCTGTGTCAACTGGAACTGGGTTACTATCTGCCGGGGTTGGGGTTAGAAGGGGTGTAGCTGGTTCTCTGTCCAACTGGGTAGGGGTACAATCTGCGAGAGTCTGGGTTATGTGCGGTGGATCTGGTCCTTGGGCAAGTACAACCGTGGTTCTATCTGCATCAACTGGTAGCACTATCTTTTCTGAAGACCGTGTTGTTACTCCCTTAGATACTGCCATCACGCTCTCCAATTCAAATGGCTGATAAACAAGAAAAGTAATTGAAAGTATAGACATTGTATGATAGACAGGTGCAATGGATAGTGGGGAATAAAAGAGGGCATGAAATAATTCATATTTATGTTGTCTAACCAAACAGGATAGCATGACACAATTTCACATATATGATGGCTAACTAAACAGGATAGCATGACACAATTTCACATTATGATGGCTAACTAAAAAAGATGGAAAGACATAGTTCAAAATATGAGACTATGTAAACAGGATGACATGACATAACTATATAATGTGTTTATTAAATAGGTTGGCATGCCATAATTCACATACATTCACGGATAGAATGCCATAATTCAAAATATGATGACTGTAAACACTAAACAGGATGAGATGATATAACTATATGATGTCTTTATTAAATGGGTTGCCATGCCATAATTCAGATAGATGATGTGTATGTACTATGTAAACATGATGGCATGATATAATTCAAATATATGATTTATATAGTAAGCAAGTAAGCAGATGGCAATCCATATATGATGTAAAAACTAAGCAATGCAAGACAACATGCATGACATGGGTAATATAACCCTGCCAAGTTTGAGCATAGACCTCAGGGGGAAAATAGGACTGGTCATCAGTCTCTGAATCCTCCTCTGAGGAGCTCTCTGTAACCAGCAAGATGTCTGCTTCAGCAGGTAGCATTGTCTGCTCTGAATACCTTGTTTTCACTCCAGATACTTCCATCACCGCTTCAAATGGCTGATGCACAGGAAGAGTAGTTGAATATACAAACGTTGTCGACAAATGGAACACGTAATACAAAAAAATGATAGCATGATATAATTCACATACATGATGATTGGCTAAACAGCATGGCATTGCATAATTCACATATATAATGCCTTTGCAACAAGATAGCATTGTATAATTCACATATATAATGTCTTGCAACAAGATGGCAATGCATAATTCACATATATGGTAATTAGACACTGAACAAGTGGCATTCACACAAAGCATGTCTAAACTAATCAAATGACATAGCAATGCGAGACACCATACGCACGATATGAGCAACATAACCCTGCCAAGTTAGAGCATACACCTCGGGGGGGGGAATAGGACTGGTCATCTGTCTCTGAATCCTCCTCTGAGGAGCTATCCGTAACCAGCGAGATATGCGCTTCGTCAGATAGCATAGTCTGCTCTGAAGACCTTGTTTTCACTCCAGAATTTGCCATCACCGTGTCAAATGGCTGATGCACACGAAGAGCAGTTGAATGTAATAACATTTTTGACAAATGTAATATGTAACCAAAAAAGGATGGCCTGATATAATTTACATATAAGATGACTGGCTAAGCAGGATGGCATTGCAAAATTCACATATATGATGCCTGGCTAAACAAGATGGCGTTGCATAATTCACATAAACGATGAATAAACTAAACAGATGGCATTCGCACAACGGATGTCTAAACTAAGCAGATGACATATTTGATGTATAAAGTAAGCAATGCAAGACACCATATGCATGATATAACCAACATCAGCATGCCAAGTTAGAGCGAAGACCTCAGGGGGTAAATAGGAGTTGTCTTCTCCTTCTGAATCCCCCTCAGAACAGATATCTTCCTCTCGATTACAATCCGAAATGCGTGGAGGGGGGCTGCCTTTGCGCCTACCATGGAGCGACGTCTGCATGAAATTTTATTGCCACGCAAGGCTCGTCTCTTTTGCTCTACATGTTCAGTTCCATTGTTTACAATAACTGTCATGCATAGGAATAAAACATAGTGAGATTATGTAAGGAGTGCATGCAGAAATCCAGAGTGATGGTAGCAACCTGTGGATAGACCCAAAACCAATAATAGCAGGCAGATAATGGCTTCAGTTAAAAAATACAGATAATGGCTTCTTTACTGTTTGTTTCCCACCCAACATGAAACTCATAGTAGACACCGGAGATTAACCAGATAGTAGATAGATACTATTGATAGCGGCCCCGATATGTACCCCACAACCATTTAAAAACTCAAGTTTGACCATTAGTTTGGAGCTGACTCAGAGTCTAATCGGTGAACAGGACGATAAAGTAGCATGTAATATTAAGCGATGCATAACGTAAGCAGACACGAAAGAGTGAGACCTCTCTTGCGGACCCGTGTAGTCCTCGAGGTCATCTGCTCGGTTGATGATGGTAGTGCAGTTTTCATGGCTGCCAGCGGCGGGGAAGAAGATCTGAGGCGGCGAAAGACAGTCTGGAGGCCGGATCCCTGCTGTGCTGGACCCTTCTGTCGTTGGAGCAGCTGAGCTGGGGTGGACGACGGCGCAGCAGGAGCGGGACAAACCACGCAAGGTTTTCTTTGACAACTATCTGTAAGAGAAGTAATTCTGTAAGGGCTCGTTTGAATTGGAGGATTCCAACAATGCAGGGATAGGAAATAGACAGGAATAGGATAGGAATGCACGTGCAAAACAGAGAATTTAAAAACACAGGATTTCTGCCAATCTGGGTGTTTGATTCACAACAATTGGAAGATCACAGGATGCAAAGAAGCATGGTGACATTAAGTCAAACCACAAGAAAATGTACGGTTATAATGCTATTATGCTACTATCTCTTAGTCTTGTGCTTCATGAATAGGAATTTGAAAAGGAGGACAAGTGAAAATTAAAATTCCTACGTTTTTTTTCAAGGAGACACTAAAGGAACAAATCCGTGTGCTCAGTGGACAATATATATAACATGTAGAGTAAAAAAGAGATGCAACAAGTGTAGAACCTCTTCGGCGAAGCCATGTCGATCTCAGTGTGATTGGGTTGGCCGGTGGGGATGCTCTGGCTGACTTGGCTGTCGGAGGAGGGGAAGAAGATCTTAGGTGTCTGGAGATGGAGCCCGAGGTACTGCTCCGCTGTGATGGAGGGTTTCATCGTTGAAGCAGCTCCGGTGAGTTGTACGACGCTGAGGCTGAAGCAGGACAAGAGAGACAACGAACAACGTTAACCTGAGTGGAATTCTAATAGCATCTCCAATACATGACGTAAAATACATAACCACAAAGTGCTAGATGTAAAATACATCAGCCGCTCATCTCTGAACTTAACTGTCGAAACTAACTTAACTGTCAAAACTGAACTTAACTGTCGAAACTGAACTTAACTGTCGAAACTGAATTTTGCTGCCGAAACTGGATTTTTCTGTCGAAACTGAACGCACTAGCAAGGTGAGGCTACACGTCGGTCGACTGACTTTTTCATCTCTGGTCAGTCGATTTTGCTGCCGTTGGATACGAAATCAAGGGCCTGCGGTTCATCTTCAACCTCCACCCCCTGAGCCGGCCAAACAGCAGCCCCCCGCTGCCCACGGCCGGCGGTGCATCGCCCCGCCCGCCCCGAAAACACTCCCCACCACCGGTCCGCCGCCGCCCCGTCCATCCCTCTAGGCCACCCCGTGCCGAGCTTTTTCTCCGACGATCCCCACGCCACCAACCCGCCAACGCCCCGCCACCGCCGGCGACCCTGAACCCTAAGATAGATAGTGGGGTATCTCTCCGGCGAGCCCCCTCCTCGCTGCGGCTGGTTCTTCCTTCACCCCGGCGAGCCCCCCACCACCTGAAAATCGACTGACCCAAAAGTCGATACAGTCGACTGAAGTGTAGCTAAATCGGAGCAGCATCGCAAGCAAGAGCAAGAGCGAGAGTAGAGCGCGAGCAAGAGCAATAGCAAGAGCAGACCAGGCAGGGGACCGAGAGCA
Organism: Triticum aestivum; assembly: GCF_018294505.1. NCBI lineage: Eukaryota > Viridiplantae > Streptophyta > Magnoliopsida > Poales > Poaceae > Triticum > Triticum aestivum. Next base: position 161,178,788 of record NC_057800.1, on the reverse strand, counting down.
AGAGCAGAGCAGCAGCACGAGCGAGAGCTAAAGCAGCAGCAGGTCCTACTGATGTGGACGTCGCCGCCGAGGGAGCAACACCGTGGAGGAAGTGGCCAGTGACGCCGCAGTGGATGGAGCCGCGTCGTGTCGGCTCGGGACCGAGCGTCGGCAGCACCGTGATATCGAATCAAGAAGAAAATGCGGCGATTAGTGTACAACCTCTTTGGTGGCGCCGATTAGGCCGCAGCTTCATCCGAGGAAACGGTGATGATGATGCTCTTTCGGTGGTGCAGGTGAAGACGGCGGTGTGGGAATGGAGGTGGCGCGAAAGACGAGGGGAACGTCGGGGCAGCTCCTTGGAGGTGGAGGACGGGGTGGCTGAACCGGAGGGACGATGAGATTGATGACGGATCCTCATCCGGTACGGTGGATGAGGGACGTCGAGGTGTTGCTATGGACGACGTCGTCGGGGAAGAGGCTCCGGCTGGGTGGCGGACGGAGCAGGGTGTGGGGTTTCATCGCGGGTTTTCGCGGCCTCGGTGTACGAATGGGTGGGCGGATGGGATGGCAGTGGGGAACCATGGCTTAGAGACGTGCTTGTCCGAAATGTGGGGTAAGTTACGAAAGTACCCCCACCGATTTGAGGCGGTTCTTTCAGTTTAGGGGTACCACGGGCATTTCGCGTGTCTTGATTTCATAGGAGGTGGGAGTTTTCGTGCGCGTTGTAATTTCGGAATAGCAAGGCGCGGGTTGAGATGGAGGGAGTTGTCGGAGCACAATGAGACAAAGATATATCTTAAATATTTCGGGCTAAAAAGGCGCGGGTTGAAATTTCCGGACAAGCCTAACGTGTACTGTCCCAAATCAATGCGCCCTACAAATGTCATTCAGAACTTTGAATTCATGTTATGTTCAATTAAAATATTTCGCTACGTGTCTAATGCATGCAACCTACTACTCAAATGAACGTTTTAGTGCATTCCAAACGTATATACTACCGCTTCAATATGAACTAAATTTGAATTCGTTTCTCTATTTGAATAAGATCTACAGTAATGATTGTTGTGAAGTCAAAGCATTTGAATTCGTTTCTCTGTTTTAATAAGATCTACAATCATCATTATTGTCAAGTTAAACCATCGTTTGTGTATTATCTTCACAGCACACCACATGATTAGTCTCGAGTTACATATGAACTATGTGTACTCCTATATGAACTCCAACTAGATTTTTTGAATCCACTTTATTTTGATTTCAAATCACATTACATTTCTAGCTCTAGCTAGATCTTCATAATCTAAACCATGTCTCATATGTATAATGTGTTTATCACATTATGTATGGTGCCCCGCCCCCTACGCCTACAAGTATTTAGATGTGAGTTGCAAACACCACACATTACCACAAATTCAAATAAAATGTGAGAATGTTCGATATATAGTATTGTTTAGATTGTTTGATATTTAGTTGTAAGCTGCGAACGCCACACATTATCACAAATTCAAATAAAATGTGAGATTGTTTGATGTATAGTATGGTTTAGATTGTTCGGCATTTAGCTGTGAGTTGCAAACGCCATGCATTATCACATTATGGTATAACATGTGCACAGCACGTGTATCACCGCTATATTCATGCATGCAATGTTTAAAACACTATGATCTCCTATTCAAATATATGAATCCGCTTTCATATCAAATTATGATCTTTGTTAGTCTCTTACACCCACACAATCCTCTAACCTTTGTAGCTACCACTAACTTTCTCTCGTGCATGCACATGCCCTCCTCGCCCTCCCCCTCCCTCGGCATTCTATCCACCTGGCACATTCATTTTTTTCTTTAGGTCGTTCTCCCAGAGTCTCCACAACTCCTTTCCGACACACACCGATCGATAAACCTCTCCAGCGGTGCCTGCCTACAACATACAAACACACCTTCAATCTCCTCCTTTATGTGTCCTTGCCTCGTGTCTCTCATACGGTCAGACACACGTGTAAACTCTCGCCCCTCTTTTCATCGCTCTCACAACCGCACACTCCTCCCCCTATCTAGCTAGTAGTTGGGCCTCTCGCACCACCTCCTAGCTCCATTCTCTCTGTCTATCCGTCTCGCTGGGCCTTATTTGCCTCTAACAAATGGACGTACACCGACCGATCTCTCGCTATACATATAGCTAGCTAGGTCCTTATAACTCGTTTTTACCCACACGTCAATCGATCTACCTCATTAGTTGTGTCTCTCCCTTCCTCCGACAAACAACAATTGATCTACCGATCTAGTTAGGTTTGCTTACCAAACACATGGTTCCCCTTCATCATCCATGGATGCGTCCCGACAGATCTATCACGCACAGGCACACACAGAAACACATCCCCACTCTTATTGATAACATTGCAGTTCCACCCTCAGTTTGTCTAGTAGGCCTCTCCCACCATCTTCGAGAAGCAACTCCATCACCCATCCAGCACTCTACCCCTCTCCCTCCCTCTCCTCCCTCCTCTCCTCTCTCTCTCTCTCTGTCCCATCATATTTCCCGTCCTTCAGTTATGTATGGATGTCGACCTATCTCCCTCAAGACATAGCTGGGTCTCTCCTTCTCAACACATATACGAGTCGTTCTACCTCTATAGTTAGGCCTCTGCCTACCCCTCCCACCACCCCCTCCCCCCACACACACCGATACATCGAGCGCTCTAGTCATGTCTCCCTGCCACACACAAACTTGACGTGTGCCCTCTAACGTTCCGGTAGGCTAGTCGCCCTATATCTTTGACTTGTACACACAAACAATTTCGATGGCTCTCTTCATCGATCTCGCACCCACCCACTTGATCCTCTCTTTGACTCTATCGATAGCTATGACCCCTCCCTCTCTTCTCGTGGATTGCCCGACCCTCTATGTATGATATGGATAGGCCTCCATTTCACACACATTGCATGCAAAATTTTGTTTGAGATGTCATCGACACATATTCCCACAAATAATTCACGAAATCAACCCCCACCCCACCCCCACCCCAAAACAAAAAACACTCACGAACGCGGTTTGTATCTCTCACACACACCCCACGTAGGTGGGGGACGTGCACGAAGAGAAGAGGTGCATGCACGGCGCACGTACTCCCGTCTCTTTCCCAACCACACCCGCGCGGGTACACGGTGGAGCTCATTTCTGTACGAAAAAGGCAGCCCACGTGGTAATTTGGCACGTGTACTGGTTGTCCACTTGGTGGAGGGAGGATCGTCTACCACGGGTGAACAAACAAATTGCGACTTGACGTGTTATGTTAAAAAAAGAGGCAAACCATGTGGGGCCTACCTTAGAGGCAAGGCTCTATACACTGGAGTACTTTTGATGTGTCCCGTCAACTCGCAGAACGAGGAGAAGCTTGCTTAGTACGCCGTCTCCCCCGCCCACGGGCGCGGTGGCTCGCAGGATGAGGTGAAGCTTGCTTACCACGCCTTACGCCCGCTCCCTCGCCCACGCGCGCGGTGGCTCGCAGCCCGAGGAGAAAATTTTACTACTCCCTCCGTTTACTCCTCGTCCCTACTACCTTGGTTATAGAGATTATACTATCATATTGTTTGGAATATATATGTCCTTTAGTAGATTTCAATATGAACTACTAGTACATACTCCAAACACTGATGTATATAGACGTATTTTAGAGTGTAGATTCACTCATTTTGCTCCGTATGTAGCACTCTCCCTCGCCCCTCGACCCTCGCCCACGTGGTGGACGTGCAGCAATTCATTCGGTCTCATATAGCCAGAACGATATATACTGCACTACCATTATTGCTCGACTTCCCGAAGAGGCGAAGAGCCAATCGCAAGGTTAATATCTTGGAGATGCCAAGCGCAAGGTTATAGGAGAACGAGTAGTAGGTGCCGCGTCATTTATAAATAAAGTTTTTTTTCTTCAGTGGCACGTACGCAATATGATAGGTTCATATGGAGAGAAAAGGAAACCGCTCCACTATATACATAGTCAGGACGGGCCAGCCTACACGGTTGCTTGCTGGGGTTGCTCTCTTCACACTCTCTCGCACAAAACGACTGTGGCCACATCTCTAACATCCCGGCGGATCACGTCCGCTTGGGGAAGGGGTGGATGCTTAGTGTAGATGCGGTGGCCGTCGCCGACGGCGAAAAACCACTGTCGGCACGTCCCGATCAGGGGTCCCCGCCGTTCTCTCTCACAAAGCCGGTGAGGTTGCCTTCGTCCCTTGCTCACTGCCGCGACGTGGGCAGTTGCCGCCTCCCGCCGCCCTCCTCAAGGTTGAGCTACGTCCCTCAGGTACAACTCCCTTTACAGCCGGCTTGCACCACTGCTCCAGCTGCCCACATCACTCCCTGTGGATATTTCTCTACTTCTTTGCCCCGCACATACCTCTACTGGCTTCTACGTACTGTATTTGTGATGAGTTTATGTCTCATCAACTAGTCCCAGTAATCTTATTCTAATCACGCTTGTTCAATTTCTTTGCCACAGGGATGCTCATCTCGATTTTGGTGAAACTGCACAAAATGATCCGATGGTCAAAAGGTTGCAAACTTCATTTATTAGGAAGCTCGAACGTTGCCAGCAAATTGAAGCCTGGTCAGGGTTCACGGTTCAAGGGCTAGGGACTGCATGGATCGTTTTTTTCTTTAGCTGCCTCTGTTCCAAAATAAGTGTCAACTTTAGTAGTAGTACAACTTTGTACCAAAGTTTGCACAAAGTTGAGAAACTTATTTTGGAACGGAGGGAGTACATATTTGCTATGATCTGTCAATCATTGAGATGCAATAGCATGCATGTTAGTCTCCTTTGTATTTGATGAAATGTTGCAACGGGCAACCTTGGACGCAAGATACATGTAACAGAAGCTGGAAGCTTCATAGCATTGTACAAATTTATCTCGCTGATAAATTACAGTACGTACTATACTAGTACTTCCTCCGTTCCTAAATATAAGTCTTTGTAGAGATTTCACCATGAACCACATGCGGATCACTGAGCCTGCGTGTTTTCACTGCTCTTGCACGCCTCCGCTGTAAGAATGGAGAAAATTGTAATCTAGTAGGTATACCTCCTTTCGCCGAAAGCGTGGGACATCCAGCAGTCCTACGACCTCAGTAATAAAGACCAATGAGCCGTCAAATCACATAGACCCAGCAGTAAGTTGGACGGACGAAGCAACCATCACTCTTGCGCCAGTGAGAGGTCGCGTCCGCTCTGCCCGGGCATGAATGCGGCACCGATTCTTTGGAGCGGCGCTGACCGTTTCGGGCGGGAAGCGCGCGCGGGCGATGGAGGGGCTTTGGGTGGGCCAGGCTGGTCAGGAGCGGCCGTGGCAGCTGTCCGCATGTCCCTACCGGACACGCCCGGAAACGAGAGGATGCACCGACTCTCGCGGCTAAAATCGTACACTACACAACATCTCTCTGTAGGAGTAGGTCGATCTGTCGCTCTCTCTAACACACACATGGTGTTAAACACACACGCACACACACACGCGCACACGCACGCACCTTGGTCCCGTTGCACCTTCTAACGTGACTTATTACACCTAGACGGAGGGAGTAGTAAGTATACGAGATACGGTGGCACACTGACTTAAGTCGAATACAAGTGCCCAAAATTTGTGTGCATGTTATAATAAGGATTCAGGAATGTATAAAAGGTTATTTCCCTCTCGTTGAACATAACGGGAGGGTTGTGTAGCTGGTTAGCCTGTTCGCTCATCAAACTTGAGGTCTCGGGTTCGATAACTACACTTGAGCATAATTTGTGCCAGGAGGATTCTTTGACTGGTCAAAATGTTTTCTAGGGTTTGCACGCTTCACACTCTCTCTCCAGTATATATATACACGCTGGAGCCTCAGCGCTTGTAGTTTCTCTCTTCACTCTCTCTCGCCCTCTCCCGCTGGAGCCTCAGCGCTTGTAGTTGCTCTCTTCACACTCTCTCGCCCTCTCCAGATCTAAACAAGACTTCGTTGGCCTCTCTCTCCCCTCACTGCTGCTCAAAGAGCCGGTAGGATCCGTCCGCCGGGAAGGGAAAGGAGGCTTAATGCTATCGCCGTCGGTGAGGGACTACTGGCGCAGCTGTTCACTTTCCACCCAGCGGCGGCGCGGGAGGGCCTCCGACCCCTTCTTCTTCGCCGCCGTCCCATCACCGCCGAACCACGCCCCAAGAACCTTAAGGTATAATTTACTTACACCACATGCATTGCTGTAGCTGCATGTATACCATGAATCTAGGACGCGGTTCAAAGAGGAAAGGAGTGGGAAAAGTTGTATATAGCATGAATCTCGGACGTGGTTCAAAGAGGAAATGAAGGGGGAAAGTTGTATAGCATTAATCTAGGACGTGGTTCAAAGAGGAAAGGAATGGGGGAAAGTAGTGGGGAAAGTTGTATCGCATAAATCTAGGACGTGGTTCAAAAAGGAAAGGAAGGGGCGAAAGTACTAGTTCAAAAAGGAAAGGAAGGGACAAGGCTGTAGAGTTTGAGCAGGACTAGATTTGCTGCGCTCACATAGGGAAAGGCGTCTGATAACAAAACTGGGACCAACACGGACTGACACGGAGTTTTTTTAGTCCCTACACCAAAATGTCCCTGTAAACAAACACCCTCTAATAATGCCGCTGCAAAATTGATGCAATGCCACAGTTAAAAGCAAATTACATGTTTAACGAATTTTATTGTTAATATAATCTCTATGTTAATATTAATCAATGCCACCATTTGAGAAATGCTACTGTCTTGCTTTCTTTCCCATTTAGATAAGGTAGATGCTTCTTTTTGTTGGCTTCTGTGTCATCCACCGTTATTGACCACTAATTGTTTCCTTTGCACCTCTGTGTAAACAGGGTTATCTGCTTCACCTCGTTGCCATTGTGACCTTTTGTTGCACTGCACAAAACACTTTTGTTTTAAGAGTGTTTTGTGCAGTTCAACCAAAATGTCACACCGACAACGTTGCTTGATTGCTTGATCTTAGTGGAACTGCACAAGAGGAGATCTTACTTCCTATCCGTTAAGGCGAATTTGGTTCAGATCTTCTTCTTGTGAGTTGTTTGAATTCCGCATCATGAGAGGTCAGTACTAGCCTTCTTTCACATGATTCTGCAGTGTGCATTCATATGTTGTGCTACTTGTACGATAATGTTGCTTGATTTTAGTGAACTGCACAAATGGAGACAAGACTTCCAATCTGTATGTGCACCGTAATATCCCATTGAGGTAAGATAAGGATATTTCACAACTGCTGGCCTGTATTTTGCCACTTTCATCAGAAAATTAAGTTTAGTACTATACTTGTGCTCCCTAATTGACATGCCAAATCTTACATTGAAGGCGAAGCTTGTTTGTTATTGAACCAAGTGATGAAGGGGAAGAACAAGGGGAAGAAAAACAAAAATCAACTCCCGGTGCTGTAATGAAGCACTGGAACTGTGATGGCACAAGTAATGATATAGTTTTGCATCTTAATTTATTGCTATGGCTGGAACGAGCAATTGTTTTGCCACTGATTTGATGCCACTCTTAATGTAATATGTAATTATCTCTACTTGTGCAAACAGGGATCTTCTTTGAAGATACCATATATTTTAGTGGAACTGCACAAGAAGATGTTGGGAACATTAAACTAATCGAGGAGTATATAGTAAGCTTGGCCACCACCGTAGATGCTTCATCTGTATGCTCTACACAATAAGCCTCCTGACAAAGGTTGGTACTCGCCCACTGATTTCATCCATATGATTGAGCTTTGTCATCTCTATTGGTGTTGTGCTACTGTTTAGATACTGTCATGAAAAAGTGGTATTGTCCTTGAGAAGTGCTTCATCTGTGTTGTTTTAAATATTTCCTTTCCTTTTTTCGAGCAAACAGTGATGCTAGCATTTAGTAGTCCTCTTGTCGTTGCACAACAGGATCATCTTCCTCTGAAGAAGAATATGGAGTACGTGAAGTGACTAGTTCCGATTATGCCAGGATGAAGAAGCCCTGTCTATCTTATCATCAGAAGGAGCAGTTGAAGGATGGTTACATTACTCCCCACAAGACCAAACTAACTTCAGCTCAGAAGGACTGACAAAATCTCCATTTTTTGCTGTTGTTCTAGGATTCTTTCTGGTGAGTTCCATTTTTCTAAAAGTGTGCTCTACATGGACCATGTATGTGCCTGTTGAAACTGTCAATTCATAGTACAGTTTGCTCTATACTAATCACTTTTTTGTATTTGTGCAAACAGGGGTGCTCAGCTTGATTTCAATGGGAACTGCACAAAATGTTCATGAATACATCGAATCATTCATTTCCACCACAAGAAAGGAGGTGCCGATAAGTTCAAGGCGTTGCAACATATAAGGGCGAAATCATACAAGCTACGCGCGAATTTGGTTGATTTTGGTGGAACTGCACAAAAAGAACAGCTGGTTTATTTAGCACGAGGTGCCATGTCAATGTCCGAACTGATGGCAAACCCTGTCCATTCCACAATCGCAGGCATTTGATATTTTGGAATGGGACAACCTTGTCAAATTTTGCTCATTGATTTTAGCAAGACATGCGTTTGATATTTTCGAATGGGACGCCCTTTGCTGTCAGCAGCGTCGATCAATTTTTTCTTTATTCTTTAGTTGTGAAGTAAATATTGCCTCTGACATGTGAGTCGCTGAGATGCATAATCATCGATTGTTTTGAATGTTCTCTATGGATTGCCAGGCCTGTGTGTTTGATTGCAATGTACAGAAACGCTAAAAAGCTGCTCAAACTCTTTGTACTCCTTCTGTTCCTTTTTACTTCGCACATTGTGTAAGTGCATACTTTTTTGTATAAGATTGGTCAAAGTAGAGATACTTTGACTGCAGACAAAACTTGTATGCAGACTAGAAAGGACCGGAGGGAGTACATGTGAAACTGCTGCAAACGAGGTGATCACCCTGGGAATAATGCTAGTACGTATTGTTTTGCATGTTCATCCAATGCCAGTGATACAGGAATTCGAACTAATCGAAATAAATTCATTCATACACGGTCGGATTTCATATAAACATGCCGGATTTCATTACATTTCAACTATAAAGGGGTGCGCTGGATGTATAATTAATTAACCGGCCTAGCTTGTCATAGCGATTAGGGCAACTAGGAGCCCAATGATCAGGATCACCACATGACAAACACCTTTCTTCTTGTCATTCTTCTTCTTGAAGTTCGTGTGTTGCACAGCCTTGTTCTTCCCATCAAACTTTGCTTTACCATCAAACTTGCCCTTGTTCTTGAACTTGTGGGGCTGGAAGTTCTTCTGTACCATATTGGCACTAGATCCTCCCTCAATTCCTCAAGCATGTGTGTCCTTTGCTCTCGCCTTTTCTTCCACATCAAGAGTGCCAATGAGATCCACGAAGGAGGAAGCTTGGTGACGAAGGAGGTATAATTAATTAACCGAAGCTACCCACATGTGTCCCGCTGAGCCGAACAGAAGCTTCAGTGACTTAACTGCAGGTGCAGTTGCGTAACTGACATGTGGCCTATTGGGCCCACGTGTCAGTCAGCCAACTGCACCAGCAGTTAAGTAGAAGCAGCGTTATTCTCCAGCAGAACTCCCCGACTCCACATCACCGCCAAGAAGCTAACCGGCCGGCAATGGTCAACCCGCCTAGCTTGGCTTCAATAGGAGGGTAGTAGCAGTGGCCTTACATGGACCCGAGCGGCGGCGACCTACCGTGTTCTACTCTTCCTCATTTTCTGTGTGGCGTGGCCTCGTTGGCAGTGGGGTGGGGCCTCGGCGGAGCCGGCGATGTCCTCCGTCTCGTTGCCGGTGGACGGCACCTCAGCGGAGCGGTGGAAATCCTCCCCCGCGTTGCCGGTAGGGTGGGGCCTCGGCTGACCCAACGATGTCCTCTGCCTCGTTGTTGGCGGGGCGAGGCCTCGGCGGAGCCGGCGGTGTCCTCTGCCTCGTTGTTGGCGCCGTGGGGCCTCAGCGAAGCAGGGCCTCGTCGATGCCAGCGGAGCGGGGACTCGTTGGAGCCGGCATTGTCCTCTGCCTCGTCCTCGGTCTCGCCACACAGCGCCTCACACGCTTCATCGCCCTCTTTGCTAGCCTCTTTGTAGGCGGCCGCAGCCTCCACCACCCGCATGTTGTACCGCCAGCACTCGAGGCGGCCCTTGCGGGCGGAGCGGTACGAGTCGAGCAACGCCTCCTGCTCCGCCCGCTCCGCGGCGATCTGCTCCTTTGCTTGCAGGTGCTCCTGGAGGAGATGGTGGTTGTAGGCGGCGCCGTCCTGCGCCTCCCGGAACAGCTCCTGATGCATCTGCCTCACACTGTCCATATATTGGGCACGGGCCTCGCCGATGGTCATGGTGCAATGCACCGGCGAGGATGGCGCGGAGGAGGGGCTTGGCGCCGGGTCGTCGACTACCATGTTCTCCATTGGGACGTCGTCGTCCTCCGGCTGCCTGCCGGCCAGCCGGTCGGCAGCAATGGCTGCCATCTCCTTGTGGTCCGTCGTCCGCCCGTCCCGAAGAGCGCTGGAGCGCGAGGAAGCCATGGTGGGCAGTAGTGGTGTGGACAGGAGAAAGGGAACGGATGCGGATGACTGCGGCTATGGCCGGCGCAGCAGTTTATATAGCAATGGTGGGCGGGCGGAGGGACGGACGTGTGGCGCCGGAGTAGCCGCCTCGGCAACCGCGTATCATTAATGTGGGCGGCAGATGGACGGACGGACGACACTTGTGTCGTTTGAAGGCGGAGCAATCGCCTGCACAGGGAAGCGGGGCGGGCGGCGCTGACTGTTTCGGGCGAAAAGCGCGCGCGGGCGACGAGATGACTTTACTTGGCGAGGATGACAATGGGGACCCACCAGGTCCATAGCCTCACGTATGCAAGTGCCTCCTTATTATATATATATATATATATATATATATGTATAAAACTATACTCCCTCCGTCTAGGTGAATAAGTCGTATTAGAAGGTGCATCACGACCTAGGTGCAAGCAGATTGGTGGAAAAGAAGAATATTTCTCTCTTCTAAACACAACATTTAATCACAGCAGTTAAGAGGATGCCTTATTAGCTACCCATGCAGGCCATCGTAATTCATAGCATGCAAAGCGCTTTTATTTCTTGCCTAATAACCGCATGGACGTGCTGCATGCATTGGTCCTTGCCCGAGCAAAAAAAGGGAGGAAAGGGGTTTCCACGGGAGACAACGAGGCAGAGGTGGAAGCGCTCGCTGGAGTAATTTATTTTGCTTCCCCCTGGTTTCCTGACATCACGGTCCCACACCATTGTCAACCTATGTAGTAGTCAATAAACGAGAGAATTGCACAAGAAGCGGCCGACAGCTGGGACCAAGCAGCTCGAGCAGTATTTGTGTTTTTGAGGTGTGAGCACTGCAGAGTTTTTCGATGTTTAACCCAGATATTAATTTTTCTCCTCTGAACAACAACGAAAACATCGCTGCAGGTATTAACTGGGCGGGCTGTGGCCCGTCTAGCCCAGGCCAGATATCCAGCCCAGATATTAATTTTTTTCAAGCTGAAAATGGCTAGCCCAGCTATACTTTTTTTAGGAATACCCAGGCAAGGTCAAGTTGTTATTCTCCGCCCCGCTGGGCTGCAAATCTTTCCTAGGAGGGATGCATTAGGCTTAACAAGAAAATGGGCTTTAAGAAATAATAAATGGGATGTAATTATAAAAACTGGGCAGTAACTATAAAAAATGCACCAAACACGTGATTACTTTATAAAATATTATTTTTGGATATTGAAAATTTTAATTTCATTAATTGTTGCGAGCGCAATGTTTCGTTGGATTTTTACGTAATATAAATTTATTTAATCTGACTAGAAATTTCGGGATAAAAATATTTCGGATCCCATCAAAATGTGGGAAATTTTATTGAATTCTGTTTTGAACGGTTGGTTGAAATGGGCTGTACTTTTAACAAACTGTAAATGGGCTGTAGTAAATTCCATTAGAATTCAAAAATGGGCTACACATTCTTACAAATCTCAAATGGGCTATAAGTTCTCTGCCACACACTTCTGACCTTACTAAGTTGACGCGTCCCCTAAAAAACAGAGTTGACGCGTATGCAAGGCTTTGTCAACTTATAGTCAACACACGGTTCTAGCAGCAGTGGCCGTTGGATGTCCATCCAACGGATGCCGTGCTTCTTCTTCAATCTCGGATATTCTAGCTTCACCCGCCCAAAAAATGATTCCTCCCCCTGACATCTGGGGTGCACCGTTTCGGAAGCTGACCTGTGGGCCTACTAAGTTGACGTACCAAGGGCTTTGTCAACTTAGTTAATATAAATGATTCTAGCTGCAGTGACCGTACAATGTCCATCCAACGGCCGTAGTGCTTCTTCAACCTATGGTCTTCTTGCTCCAGCCGCCCAAAGCAGCGTCGGTCGTGCCGCCTGCTCCTGCCTCCCGTGGCCGGCTGTGCTGCCGCGGAGGCCTCACCGCCCCCTACTATTCCCACCGCTGGCCAGGCCCTGCGGCGACGGCAGCCTCACACCGCAGCCGAACGAGTGAACCCTCATACTCCTCTCCGCGTGGGCATCCACTGCCGCGTCTTCACCGGCTCCGCGTCGTCCCCTTCCTAGGCCTCGCCATCGTCCACCGCCCTGGTGCTCTCGGCGCGGCGTGGTCAACGTGGTCAAGGAATGACTTCCATCGAACGTGGACTGTACGTGGAGAGGCTGACAGCTGGGTCCACGGCGGCAGCAAGGAAGTGCCTCCTTATTACGCGGAAAATAATGATTCCTCCACCTGACAGCAGGGACCCACCGGACGGGCCACCGTATTTCGCGAAAAAAACGTTTCCCCCCTGACTGCTGGGACCCACCAGCTACACCTTCGCACGCAAGGAAGTGCGTCCGGGCAAAAAAAATGATTCGCACCCCTGACTGCTGGGACCCACCAGCTACATCTTCGCACGCAAGGAAGTGCGTCCGGGCAAAAAAAAAGAAAACCAAAACAATTCGCCCCCCTGACTACTGGGACCCACCGGCCCCCCAACTGCTAGGACCCACCAGCTACATCTTCGCACAAGGAAGTGCGTCCGGGCAAAAAAATGATTCGCCCCCTGACTGCTGGGACCCACCAGCTACATCTTCGCAGGCAAGGAAGTGCCTGACAGTCGGGACCCACGTGGTCGAAGCGTACGTAGTGTTGTCATTCTGGTCGCGAACGTGTACGTACATACTGGTCGATGTAGAGGCGCACACGTGTCGTAGTAGAGGCGCGCACGTGTCATAGTAGAGGCGCGCACGTAGCATGTACACGTACGTACAACGGCCAGGGTGCAAGAAAGAAAATACGGCCACGTATGTGTACATATGGGCGGGGTCTCGAACGCCTACTCGTGCATACGTACGGCGAGGGCTCGTGTACATGGCTGGGTCGGAACGGAGAAACAGCATCGTCGTCGTGTTCATGGGTCAGAACGAAATGCGTGGTCGTGTTCATCGGGAGGGCTTGGACGGAAGAGGCGATGGAAACGAGGCCTGGCGTACCACACAACGGAGGAAACGGACCTCCTACGGTCGAAACGGGGGTCCTGTTGATCGGGAGGGGTGTGGCGTACCGCAAAACGGAGGAAACGGACCTCCTACGGTCGAAACGGGGGTCCTGTTGATCGGGAGGGGTGTGCCGTACCGCAAAACGGAGGAAACGGACCTCCTATGGTCGAAACGGGGGTCCTGTTGATCGGGAGGGGTGTGGCGTACCGCAAAACGGGACTCCACGGGATACTGTTCATCTCCACCGTCGACCCCCTCCAGCCTTCACGAGCTACTATTCATCCACCGTCGACCTCCTCCAGCCTCCACGGGCTCCTGTTTATCTAGCCTCCACCGCGTGCTACTCCACCGGCTACTGTTCAACCACCCCTCCACTGTCTACTATTCATCCAGCCCTCCACACCACGGGGTCCTGTTCAACCACCCCTCCACGGGCACCCCTCCACCGTCTACTGTTCATCCTACCCTCCACACCACGGGGTCCTGTTCATCCACCCCTCCACGGGCACCCCTCCACTGTCTACTGTTCATCCAACCCTCCACCACACCACGGGGGCCTGTTCATCCAGAGGCAACGCCACCGCTCACTGTTCATCCAACCCCCCCCCCCCCCCCGCAACGCTCACTGTTCATCCCATCAATCGGCTTTAGTTAGCAGCAGTAGCCAAGGAATCACTCAACCGGGTTCAGTTTACAGCCATCGATCGATCGCTCGGGTTCAGTAACGCATAGGCTGCAGTGCAATCGCTCGGGTTCAGTTAGAGCCCAACGCCTCGCTCGGGTTTAGTTAGAGCCAACGCCTCGCACACACGCGCGTACGTGTACGAGAGAAACACGCATCGCTCGGCCCCCGACCTCCCACCGTAACCGGGAACTCCCCGAAATTTTCCTCCCCCTCGCTTCTACCATGGGTTTTTCCGTTATGGACGGCCCAAAGAATGTCATGCAGCTGCGTCTCCGGCCCGCCCAGGACGAAAAGCCCATTTTCTGTCATGATTTTTTGTCATAGAAGTAGGAGCCCACCACATCTATGATGATACCGGGTTTTGTCACAATTATCGTCATAGAAGTGTCATATGTATGACAGAAAAAAATTTCGTTCGGCCCAAAATGTCACGGATGTGTCTTTTTTTGTAGTGTCATGTGGAGGCAACGCTCACGATCCACATACCTCAGGGAAGGAGATAAAAATACTAAGTGGTTCCAGAGGAAAGCCACTTGGAGAAGGAAAAAAGAACACAATCTCAAAGCTAAAGGATGATAATGGTGTGTGCTTTGAAGATGCAAAAAACATACATGATATGACAAACTCCTTTTTCAAAAAGTTGTATGAGAAAGAGAATAATATTGAACCGAAGGATATACTGGAGCTGGTTACAAACCGAGTTGATGGTGAGATGAATGACCTCTTAATAAAACCCTTCTCGGCCGGGGAAATTGGTGATGCGTTGTTTCAAATTGGCCCTCTTAAGGCCCCAGGCCCTGACGGTTACCCAACGCGTTTCTACCAAAGGAACTGGGCAGAGATTAAGGACGATGTTGTGAGAGGAGTCATGGACTTCTTTGAAAAAGGGGTGCTCCCAGAAGGGATCAACGACACAGTAATTGTCCTTATCCCCAAAGGGAAAGATCCTCAAACGCTGAAGGACTATAGACCCATCAGCCTGTGCAACGTCATATATAAAGTGGTGGCGAAATGTCTGGTCAACCGTCTTCGCCCCTTGCTGGATGAAATTATCTTGGAGACACAGAGTGCCTTTATCCCAGGCGGAATGATCACAGATAATGCCATCATAGCTTTCGAATGCTTCCATATATCCAACACAGTAAGAGTGAGAGAGATAATTATTGTGCCTATAAATTGGATCTAGCTAAGGCATATGACAGAGTGGATTGGGACTTCTTAGAGGGCATGCTTTTGAAAATTGGCTTCTGCAGAAAATGGACGGACTGGGTAATGCATTGTGTTCGGTCGGTGTGGTACTCGGTGAGGTGCAATGGGACCATGCTAGAGGCGTTCATACCATCACGTGGCCTGCGACAATGGGATCCTCTCGGCCCATACCTCTTTCTTTTCGCCGCTGATGGTTTGGTGCACCTCCTGAAGAAGGAGATGGCAGATAACAACTTGACTCCTATCAAGATTGCGAGGAATAGCCCTGGCATCTCGAATCTTCTATTTGCTGATGACAGTTTGCTAGTCTTTAAGGCCACTATGGAACAAGCCGAACGCATTAAGAGCATCCTTGATACTTTTCAAAAGTGCACTGGACAACTCTTAAGTGCAAGCAAATGCTCTCTTCTATTCAGTGATAAATGGCAGTCACAAGAAGGCAGGAAATTAAAATACCCTTGGCATGCAAACTGACACGTTTGAGAGTAAGTACCTCGGGCTTCCAACCTCGGAAGGAAGAATGAAGGATGGCCAATTCCAACCAATCATGGACAGATTCGGGAAGAGATGTAATGACTGGTCAGAGAAGTTCATGTCTTTTGCAGCTAAAGAGGTTCATGTAAAGTATGTGGTTCAGGCCCTCCCAACCTTCATCATGAGTGTCTTCATGCTATCCAAGAGGTTCTGTGATAAATATGAGAAATTTATTAGGGAGTTCTGGTGGGGAGAGGAAGATGGTCATCGAAAGGTCCATTGGATGTCATGGCAAAGAATGACGAAACCAAAGAGAGCGGGAGGTATTGGTTTCAGAGACATGCATCTTTTCAATCAAGCACTCCTTGTGAAACAAGGTTGGTGACTCATTCAGAATCTGAATGGCTTATGTGCGAGAGTGCTCAAATCGAAATACTACCCTCACGGTAATCTCCTAGACACTATCTTTGCTTCGGATGCCTCTTCGGTTTGGAGAGCTATTGAGATCAGTCTGCAACTCCTGAAGAAAGGCCTAATCTGGAGGATAGGTGATGGAAAACACATTCAAATCCAACATGACCAATCGCTACCGAGAAAGGAAGGCCTCATGACAGCTACCTTCACCAGAAGGTCACGCCTGCGATGGGTCAACCAACTAATGCTCCCGGACAGAAAAGAGTTGAATGTTGAATTAATAAATCAGATCTTCTATCCTTTTGATGCGGCTGAGATTTGCAAGCTCAAAATTCCAGCCTCTGAGGTAGATGACCGTGTAGCATGGCACAATGAAAGTAATGGAATCTTCTCAATAAGGAGTGCGTATAAATTAGCAGTGACTTGTGCGAGCAAATCAAGCAATGACACTTCGAGCTCCACGAGGGATACAAATGATCGTAGCATTTGGGACCTCATTTGGAAAGCTAATGTACCGGGCAAAGTCAGAATTTTTAGTTGGAGAGTGGCGACGAATACTTTGGCAACAAAGGAAAATAAACGGAAAAGAACACTTGAGATGGACGGCATCTACAGCATCTGCGGTAATGGCAAGGAGGACCAATACCATGCGGTCATTTCATGTACTCCCTCCGTCCGGGTGTATAAGTCATTCGCGTAGTTCTAGGTCATCGATTTGAGGAATTAAATATGTGTTATATGTCATGAAAAGTATACCACTAGATTTCCACACGGATGTAGTTTCTAAATATATATTTTTTGTCACATATAATACATATTTAGATAGTTAAATTATCGACCTAGAACTACGCGAATGACTTATACACCGGGACGGAGGTAGTACAAAGAGTAAAAGCCTCAGATACGTAATGAGAGAGGTTTGGAGTCTACCTCCAGAGAAAAAAATTTGGTACACAGGTGAGGATTGGCTGCAAGTACTGCTGGACACTGAAGATGATGATACTCGCGCCAATAACATGTTGCTTCTCTGGCGCTCTTGGTATTTGAGAGAAGACTGCATCCGTAATAATGGGAAGGAGACAATCAGACGCTCCGCTCAGTTCCTGGAGAAGTGCGCAGAGGAGCTAAAAACGCCAGATCCTATACGCATTTGTCAGATGGAAAAGAAAATACAGGTTTGCCAGAATCGATGACGAGGGGCCCTGACAGTCTGAACTTGCAGTGGTCGCCTCCGGAACCAGGTTCCGTCAAGCTGAATATACGGATGCTGCTTTCGAGGCTGATACTAGAGCAGGCGCTGCAGGTGCAGTCGCTTGGATCACCACGGCCAGGTAATCATGTCAGTATGCAAGAAGCTGCGACCTAGTAATAGTGCGGAAGAGGCGGAAGCCAATGCTGCTCTGATTGGTCGGAAGGAGCTGGCCGTCATGTTTAATGGTCAGTTGATCCTCGAAATGGATAACCAATTCATTGTGAGAGGAGCGGCGCCGATGAAGAATGGAGGACAATCGGCGGGAGCGGCGACGGCAGTTTTCGATGATTGCTATTTTATGGCTTGCGATTTTACTATTATTAGATTTGAACATTGTAATAGGGAAGCAAATAAAGTTGCTCATGAAATTGCTAGGCTAGCGAAATATTCAGCTACTAGGGATTGGTTTGAGGAGCCCATGATTGATATTGTATCTTTTCTTATTGATGATGTAACTGTTATTTCTAATCAATAAAGCTTAATGTTTTCAAAAAAAAATCATTGTGAGAGAAGTATGTACTCAGACTCCCTCGCGGTCTACATACTACGGCCTAATTATGGATATTAAACAGGCAATGGCTGCCTTTCCTGCATGTGAGGTCCAACACGTGAAGCGGTGCAAAAATGCTTTGGCACATGGACTAGCAGTGCTGAACAAAAGTAGTGAAGACCAACTGATGGTCGCGGACGTGCCCCTCAGTCTTAGATCTCTGATGATCTCCGAATGTACTGGTCCTTTTGAGTAGGCCTTCTACTCTAGTCTCAAAAAAAAGTATTCCTATGGTGCCAGGGAGTTGCACAATCTCATGGTCTTAAGAATAGATATTTGATATGAAGAAAGTTATAACAATAAAATGATACGATCAACTGCTAAGCTTACAGTTGGGTCTTATCCATCACATCATTCTCCTAATGATGTGATCTCGTTATCAAATGACAACTCATGTTTATGGTTAGAAAACCTTAACCATCTTTGATCAACGAGCTAGTCTAGTAAAGATTTTACTAGGGACATAGTATTTGTTTATGTATTCACACATGTATTTAAGTTTATGGTCAATACAATTCTAGCACAAATAATAAACATTTATCTTGAATAAGGAAATATGATAATAACAAATTTATTATTGCCTTTAGGGTATATTTGTAATAGGTGTGTGTGTCCGTTTGTGAATAACGATGTAACAGGCGTTGAAGGCCTTGAATAAGACTTGGCCGAAACGAGAGGGGAGCTGCGAAATACGGAGAGATAGAAGTTTGGTGGGCCTCCTAGTCCCAGTGCATCAGTTTGGTGATGGATCCCATGACCCAGCTTGTATTTCTGTGAGCATTTATATTGCACAATTACCTTTAGGCTTTGTTTGGCAGAGGAGTATTTGAGAGGTTTTGGGAGGAGGGGATTTGGGAGGATTTGGTGAATCCCTCCCTTCCACCCAATCCCCTCAAAACCCTTTGAATACACAAAACCCCTCCATCCACAATCCTCTTTGTCCAAAATTTCTGTTTGGTACGCAGGATTTATAATATTGACTCAACATGGTGTAGAACATTTAAAAATTTAATCTTTACAATGTATAAATATGAGACGAAGTGACTACAGGGGAATGATTTAGCAGCAGTTTTTCCCAGCAGCAACATAATTTTGCATGACTTGAAATTAATATCTCATCACAACAACATAATTTATCATAATAACATGACTTCGAATCCGAATCCCATCAATCATAATTTATCATAACATCATAATCTTTCACGGCAATAACAATTCATCACAGCCACCACATAATTTTACAACAAAGATAAAACTTGCTACAAACTATAAAATCTCAAGACGGCGGTAATTTGTTCACTCTGACAAGATTCCACGCGGTAGGTCTCTGTCAAAATAAGAACATACCGAAGTTGAGAACTCCACTTCGTTTGCATAGAACAAGGGGAAACAAAGCTTAAATAAAAGCTCAGTAGCTATATTCGGTACATCTCAGTATCTATAACTAGCAAGCCGCTTGAATAATGATTAACATGATCAGGTGGCACACTAATTTTGTAACATGATCAGGTGCCAAACTAATAATCGTCTCTGATAGCTTGCTTCAATGCTAATTTTGTAAGTCTAGAGCACAAACACACATGAAAATATAAGAAGTAACTGCCTGAAAACGTGAATAAAGATGGACAGAGAAAAACGGTAGACGAATGAGTATCCATGTAGCATGGACAGATGTACTAGCATGTAGACATCTAATGCATGGCTGCCACACTTCAGACTGCTTCATTTTAGTTGTACTTGCCATCTTACTAACCGAATATAGCATTCGGGAGCTCGCTTATCGCTGGCTAGACAATGGCAGCTAAACTGATATGCATTTTAAACAGACTGAACCAAAAGTGAACAGTGATATACTGAAAGGAATAACTGAAGAAAGACTGAACCATATAACACAACATCATCTCAAGCTGTTATACAAGGTCTGAAATAAAAATGCTATGATAACTGAACATTTCTGGAAAAAAGGGTCGATGAAACTGAGAAACATTCCTTTTAGTCTGGTCCGGGTAGAACTAGGTTCAAAACCAAAGTTTCCCAAGAGGCGCACCACATCGTTACTATATTTCAGATCAGTTAGAAAGGCATCGTTACTACAAGTTAGCAAGGTCAATTACATATATTTGTGTGAGAACAGAACACATAATTAATGTATCAACTTAATAGGGAGGTAGATAGATAGAAACTAGTCATTTATATTTGAGTTACAGGGAATTGGTTCTCCCATGTAACAGAAACTAAAACCAGTTAAACAAAATGAGGCAACACTAAAGCATGCAGAAGATGGACAATTAGAATCAAGACCAAAATCAAAGAGACTTTTCCCTTGCATAAGCAACAACCATCAGGTATATTTACTGATCTACAGTCATAAGTAGCTTACCTTAGAGGGGAAAAGGTCAGCTCTTCGGTCGGGGTTAAGGAGGCTGATGGTGGTGGAGCGTGGAAGAGGCTGCAAGGTCCATGGAGGGAGAACAAGTTAGCAAGGTCCATTACATAGATTCAGTTCAATGGAAATGGACCAAATTAGCTAGCTAGCTAGATAATAAATCGATGACAGAAATAGGAACCAATCTGTGTGATACCGTCAATACAAGACCAAGTTAGCTAGCTAGCTAGAGGACTATTTGCTTCACCAAAAGTGCACAGAAATCAGACTTGTTACTTGTAGTCGATAAACAGGGAGGCAAGCAAGTAGTCTAGATCTCCACTGTTGTTTAGGAAATAACAGATGATAAGAAATGAACAACAGCTCTAGAACTATCAAGAGCTAGACTAGAGTTAAATCAAGACCTACGTCAACTGTATTCAACGAAATCTTCAAAGGTTAAAACCAGAACAAGAGAGCACTTCCACTAAGCAATTACGATCAGCACACAGGAGCACTTGCTTCTGAAACATTTATTTGTACCATTGCCTTCACCTCTCGATTGAAAACTTAGAACTATCCCAGGTTCAGGAAAACAGGGCACAACAATCGTAAAATAATTTATGCGTATCAGCGGCAAGCATGACAGACCCAAAACTAACCACATTCTGAAACCTACCATCCCTAGGGCTAAATTACACAGGAATAAAGTAATCTACCAGATTATGAACGCCGCAGATTGCCTGCCATGTTCCTGTACAGTCTAGTGTACATGAACACTGATCTGGAACAACAAACAGAAGGAGCTGTTACAACAATCTGATTAAAATTCAGTAAAAACTTAACAAGTCTGATCAAATAAAAACTTTCCATTGGTACAACAATATGTAGCTGGTACATCTCCTTACTTCAGTTGGCAGCCAGTCATCTAATCAAAAGAATTTCTACAGCATGCCAATCATCTAATCTCCGGACTTCAGTTGGCTCATTTTACACTGTTTGTACAGCAACAACGAGCAGCAAGTAGCAGCGGCAGCAAGCAGTAGCATCAAGAATTCAAGATAATTGATTCTTGCCTGATTGAACACACGTACACAGCTCCTGGATCTGATTCTTTTCGTTTATGGTACACATGCGCACACAAAACCGGTGTATTGGCACAAGCTCGAATCAAGCCTGCTTCTTTTCGTTTATTTCTCGTCTCTGCTCAGGGTTTACATGCGAATATATACCGTTGGTGGCCCATGAGGATGAACTGACTCCACATATCAAACACGCATCCAGTGGTAAAAATACTTAAAAAGGAGTACAACTATAATCCAGAGGAAAATCTATCGTTAATTCAGGTTACAGAACAAGTCACACAGCAGGAAGTGCGCATTTCTATTCCAGATTAGAGCATCCCAAGAACATCCAACAAATTTCATTCATCACTAACACTTCTAGATTCAGACAGACGAGTCAAACACCAAGGTAACTACAAGCACCACCAAAAACTAGCGATCTAAGAGGAGGTGAACTTGGTGACGGCCTTGGTGCCCTCGAAGACGGCATGCTCGGCAAACTCGCCGGGGAGGACGAGCCAGCAGCCATGGCCGGGCGGATGGAGGAAACCTAAACGACGAGGGGAAGGAGGGGACGCGAGGCGAGGGCTTACCACCGGGGAGAAGGCCAGTACGGCGGAGGAGGTACGTCGGCGTCGAGGCGTCGGTCGGCGGCGTGTTGAGGAGTCGGGCGGCGGTGTCTTGAGGAGGAGCCGGGCGGCGGCGGCGGCGTCTCCTCCAAATCCTCGAGGGGGACTCAAGGGCTTAGAGCCGCGTGGAAAGGAGGGGTCCGGAGGGGGTTCGGGGGAATTGGGCCGTGAAAGCCCTGTGTACCAAATGGGCCAACGGGGATTTGGGAGGATTCTGGGCCACGCGAGGAAATTCCGTTGAAAACCCCTCCGATCCGCTTCTACCAAACGAGGCCTTAAGAAAATTAATTGCACAATTTTATTGTTGGCAAGCCCCTCAAATAAAACCGGCGTATTTTTTATTTTTTTAAGGGTTCGATGGATTTTTCCCGGAACCCTCTCAAAGCCCACACTAATCCCAGGATAGTTGGTCCCACGGCTCCGGAGCAATTTCCCCTCTCCTCCGTCGTTCCACTCCACATAGCACGCGCCGCTCAAAACCCTCATCCCCGTCGCGGCGCTTTCGGCGACGGCCATGGATACCGGGGTGCCAGCCCTTCCCTTGAATCCAGTGATGGCGGCGATGTTCCGGCGCCTGGGCCTTGACCCGGCTGAGGTGGAGGGCTTCCTCGCCCGCGTCCTCTCCTACACCCACTACGCCCTCCCAGAGCCGCCCGTGACGGCCGACGCTCGCCTCTTCGCTCTCCTCCCCGGTGACTCCGTCGACCGCGTCAGCCGCCTCCCCGACGCGCTCCTCGGCTACATCGTCTCCCCCATCCCCATCAAGGATGCCGCGCGCACCGTGGCGCTCTCCCGGCGCTGGCGCGGGGTCTGGCGCTCCGCCCCGCTCGTCATCGTCGACACTCACATCCACCCCGCGGGCATCGCATACGCGCAGCTCGTCACCTGCGCCGTCTCCCACGTCCTCGCCGCGCACCCGGGCCCTTTCGCTGCGTCCACCTCACGAGTCCCCTCTGCTCGCGGGGTGGCTCCAGATCATCGCCGGCAAGGGCATCCAGGAACTCGTCCTTGTCAACCACCCGTGGCCACTCGAGATCTTTCTCCCCTCCACTTTCTTAGGCATGGAAACCCTCACTCGACTCTACCTCGGCCTCTGGGTTTTCCCTGTCACGGCCGCCTCCCGCGCGCCACCTGCTTCCCGAACCTCCTTGAGCTCGGGCTCTGCAACGTCATCATGAAGAGCATTCAGTGATTTGGACTTCATCCTCTACAGGAGCCCCGTGCTGGAGACGATGTGTCTCGAAGGGGAGATGTTCGAGCATTGCATCCGCCTTGTCAACCAAAGCCTGTGGCGCGTGCAGATCATCGGGTGCTGGGTTGAAGAAATCTTCGTGGTGGACGCGCCATGCCTTGAGCGGCTCATCCAGTCGGGAGGCTGGAGCCCTGAAGACCATGATGGCAACCGCACCAAGGTGATGATTGGCCATGCCCCCAAGTTGCACATGTTAGGATACTTGGAGTTGGACCCAGGACACGTCCTAGAGGTCGGCAACACCATCATCAAGGTGCGGGTGCCTCGTCTTTCCATTCGCTCAATGTAAACAAATTCCTACGCGGTAAATGTGAATTTGCCATCTTCCTTCTCTGAATTGGGTGCATTTGTGATTTGCAATTGCAGGCTGGGACAAGGGTGAGCCCGAGCACCATGGTACCAAGTATGGGGATCCTGGCTTTGGAGGTGCGTTTCAGAGTCCGCAACGATGCCAAGATGGTTCCCAATGTCCTCAGGTGCTTTCCGAAAGTTGAGACGCTCCACATCAAGGTGAAGTCTCCGGAGCTTCTTTTGTCTTCCGTCTGCGCCATGGTGCTATCAGTAGCTGATGAACTGCATGTGCATTTGACTGATCGAATTTTCAGTTTGCGAAAACCGATCGATCCACTGGCAAGCTGAACTAGAAGTTCTGGCATGAGTGTGGTGTCATAGAGTGCATTCGGTCGCGCATCAAGCTGCTAGTTTCCATGATTTCCGAGGGGGCCGAGCTGAGCTCGCCTTCGTCAAATACTTCTTTGAGTCTGCATTGGTGCTGAAGAAGGTGGTGATTCTGTTCACCGTTGGCTTCTCTTCGATGAAGGAGGCGCAGTCCAAACTGTCGAGTCTGGGGTCAGTGAAACGGGCCAGTGAAACCTCTACAGTGCTGGTCAACGTACCTTCTGATCCTCAAGTAGGTTCCATTCGGAGCTTCAAAATAGGATCCGGTTTTTCTGCTGACGACCCTTTTGCAAACTACTGACGTCACAGCAAGTGAACTACTACTACGTATTACATCATGCAAACTAAATTCCTTTGGAAGGAAGTTGTTTAGTTAAGACCACGACAGCAGAGTCTTCTGGTTTTGTTTCATTCGGTGGAGGGAACACTTAGATATCACCATTTGTGTTGGACACGTTCCACCAGTTCCATTCCACCGCGTTGGACGGGGGTGTAGGAAAGTACAGCGGCGCAGATTATGTTGTGCGCCTACATTCCGCGGCGGTACTCGTCTTTTGGAATTCCAAGATGGCTTGCTTGGGATAATCTTGCTAAAAGGAGGCAAAAAAAGGAGGCAGACTCATAACCCTATTTGCCTCATTTGCAATATTGGACAGAAAACTGCAACCCACTTATGAGCTCATTGCTTGGTTTATGGGTTTATTGCTTCACAGGATTATCACAACCGACCAAAAATGATCAAAAATACACGTGAGCGCAAAAAATGCACAGGTGAAAAAATGATCAAAAGTAATCAATGCATCTAAAATCCATAGTATTTTGTTGCAAAAGTTGAGATGCAAATTTAAATTAGTAAAATTCATCCAAATAAAATAAATAAATTTCATGTTCATGTGCACTAGAAGAAGAAATAAATCCCCGCTCTAATGCACATGGCACCTAAAATTTCTCGGTTTGGTATAGATTTTCTTAGAAAATGAGTTTGCATATCAACTTCTTTCGTTTTCTACAAATTTGAAGCCCACAAAACATTGGACGCAATATAAATGCCTTTCTTTTCAATTGATTGTACATATTTAAATTAAAGATATATTTTGTTTGTTCTACATTTTCAAACATATGCATCATAATTAATAAGATTGTTACGCAGAGTAGGAATCGTCTTTTTATCTAAAGAACATTATTCATCATAAACTAGTTCATACATTGAAAAGAAGAGCATTACTTTGCCGCAGACCACGAAAAGGCACCGTGTAACATCCTGATTTTCGAAACGTTTAAAAAAGTTCTCCAAAAAAGTAGGGCCAGAAAATTCATTTGTTTAATCGAGCTATTACAATCATAAATTGAGTTTTATAAATTTTGAGGATTTAATTTGAATTACTCCCAATCTAAATTTAAAGAGTTTTATCCTGATTTTTAGTTCAGATTATTTTTCTTGCTTTTGGCCTATTAAATTATGCACTTTTGTATTTTTCTTGGAATTTTCTGAAGTCCTTTGATACTTCCTCCGTTACTAAATATAAGTCTTTTTAGAGATTTCAATAAACATTATATACGGATGTATATAGATATATTTTAGAGTGCAGATTCACTCATTTTGCTTCATATGTAGTCCGCATTAGAATCTCTAAAAAGACTTATATTTAGAAACAAAGGGAGTATATTTTTTCCGCGGAGACTTTTGATCTATTCATCTTCGATAATGGCCGAAGTCCTTATTTGTTTGAGCACTTGTCCATTTTATGGATTTCCTGAAAAGAAAATCCAGTTTTCTCTCTTTTTTTAGATCGGATTAGGGATTTTATTCAATGTTCACAACAGATGGAATACAAGCAAAATCCAGAAGAATCCCTGGCCACAAATGGCAACCCGAAGGGAGTGATGAAGCTGCCTTAGCTAGGTCGTGAACTTCAAAGTTTGACTCCCTCCTCTCAAAACAAAAATTAATCTTTACAAAATCATTTGTTCTATCACTAATCTCTCTAAGCACTAAAGCATAAGAAGAGAAGGTGCCTCACTTGATATCTGAGGTGACCTGCATGCAATCAGAGGCTATCATGGCATCATGTGTAATATTCAGATCCGTAGCAAGAGCAAGAGCTTCATTGCATGCATGGGCTTGAAGGCATGGTGCATCAACCAATCCATCAAACATTATAGCAGAAGCGCCTAGATAATTTCCAAGCCTGTCCCTACACACCACTGTTGCAGCTCCCACAGCTCCTTGACGAGAGATAGCGCCATCCACATTGATTTTAATAGCATCATCATCAGGTGCGAGCCATCTCCATGGCTCTTGCGGGACAACATGTGCATTTTTTGGGACCGTGCGAATAGTAGCGACTTCCAAGTCTTCTCGATATCGATTCACAAAGCAAATTGTTGAAAGCGGCCTCTGGAACTCGTCATCAGGAATAGCCCTTCTACGAGCCCACCATATCGCGCACATTGTGACGAGGATCTTGGCGAGATCATGCTGGTTTGTAGTCTCAAATAGCCAAAAAAAATCCATAGCCGTGCATCCTCCGTCATGTTTGAGAGCATATGCTCAAGGACATCTTCATCACGTCCTCCCGTCTGGAAAGTACCTTGCCTTCAAAACTCGTGCACTCAGGAAATTAGGCTCTTGTAAAATTCTCCACACCTGGTGTACCCATAGAGCAAGATTAAAGAGCTCGATGTCACGGAACCCCAACCCTCCCATGAACTTAGGCTTGCACATAGTTTCCCAGGACACCCATGCCGGCTTCATTTGACCTTGCCTACTACCCCACCAAAATTTTCTTAGTAGGCCATTGATATGCTCGCAAAGTCCACGTGGTAGCTTCAAATAGGCAATGGAGTAAGTGGGGTCGCTTGGGGAACGGGTTTAATCAGAACTTCTTTTCCCCTACCAACAAGCACTTCTCCATCCAACCTTGTATGTGTTTCCAAATCCTATCCTTCAAGTACTTGAAACATCCTTCTTCGGCTCTCCCCACATCACTAGGTAGTCCCAAGTATTTTTTTGAGCCCAGGCCTTAGATCTCTCCCGGGAAGTTCTGCTTTGAGGATTTGTGGGAAGGGGGAGGAATGGCTACCCCCCTCCCTCCTCAATAGCCAGTGCCTACCAGGGAGATAGTTATGTTAGTTTCTGCCTTTTCTTTTTTTTTAGTTGTAAGACCTGGTGATTTCTGTTAATGGAAATCGGAGAAGGAAGTTCTCTTTTATCAAAAAAAGTATTTCTCTAACAACGCCTCATTATGAACATCCAGAACATTTTTAACTTCCAAACTGGAGCTCCAGACACTCCCTTGCTGAAATAAATGGATGATTTATCCGTGTTCATGCGTTGTCCCGAAGCATCACAGTATTGCTTTAAGAGATCTTTCACCCTACTCACGCATTCACTTGTTGCTTCAAAGAATAATAGACAGTCATTGGTGAAAAGTAAATGACTCACAGCTGGTGCGGATGCCGAAACTAACAAGCCCCTTACTCGAACTCCCTGGGCCTTCAAGAGACAAGATAGCCCTTCTGCTACCAGCAAAACAAATATGGGGATATTGAGTCCCCCTGTCTCACCCCTTGGGAGGGCTTGAAATCATCTAGACTTCTAGCATTAAACAAAACTGAAGATACACACCTCATAACAGTCTATGTAAACCTGGGGCTAATACCCAATTTAAGCATAACAGCTCTTAGATAAGGCCATTGAAGTCTATCATATGCCTTCATCATGTCAAGTTTGAGAGCACAAAACCGATTATATTTTACCTTCCTTGATTTCATATAATGTTGACACTCATACGCTGTTATAAAATTGCCTGTGATAAGACGTCCAGGAATGAAAGCAGACTGCACTTCGGAGATTACCTCGGGGAGGATTACTTTCAGCCTGTTAGCTAAGACCTTAGATGCAATCTTGTAGATCATGTTGCAAATGCCTATAGGCCGAAACTGTCCTAGGATTTTTGGACTTGCTATCTTGGGAATTAGAATGATGAACGCATGATTAATATCCTCTGGTGAGTCTTCTCCATTCAACACCCTCGTGGTCATGCCTGTAATCTCGTCACCACACAACTCACAGTGCCTTTGAAAGAAGTTTGCTGGAAAACCATCGGGACCGGGAGCTTTGGCTGGGAACATCTGAAGAAGTGCCTCCTTGATCTCCTCTATTCTATATGGTGCATTTAAACGGGCATTCATATCATCATCCACTCTAGATGGAATTTGAGATAATACTTCCTCTATGCTAGTAGTCCCCTCAGAAGTACACAGATTTGTGTAAAAATCAGTTGCCATGCCCGCCAACTCATTAGGGTCTGAACTAATAGACCCATATGGACATTGCAGCTGTGTGATTCTATTCTTTGCCCTCCTCGCGCTTGTTTTTTTTTCTAAAAATATTGAGTATTACTATCCCCTTCCGAGAGCCATTTAATATAGGAGGGGAGAGAGAGGGCGTCGGTGGTGAAGGAGAGAGGGGCGTCGGCGGCAAGAGAGAGGCTGTGGGGAGGCGAGTGTGAGGCCAACAGCGAGGGAGGGTGGCTTTTATAGCGGCGAGTGGGCGACGAGCGGGCGGCAGCAGTGTGGACGCGTGGCGGGAGGGGCGGGACACGTGGCGCCGCGCTGCGCTGCCCGTGAATCAACGGAAGGCTGACCGGTGGCAGCCTTCGCATCGATTCCCGCGGGAAACCGAGGCGATGAGGACGAAAGTTCTCGGCGTCACTGACTCAGCGGGTCCACCAGTTTTCACACCAAATTCGTTTCCCCGACGCCCCCGGGCACCTGCCAGTGCGCCAGGTTCGGCATGGGTCCGCCGGCGCCAATTTCGGCCGTAACCGGCGAAGTTTGGGCTCCTTGGAGCGCGATTGGGCCGATTTTTTCGAGCCGACGATAAAAAAGGGGTCTGGGGCTGTTGGGGGATCGAGTGGAGATGCTCTTAGAAATGCTCTCTCTCTCGCCAGACTCCTAATTGGAACAAATCTGCCATCCGTTTTAGCTCTCATGTTTCTCACGCTGTTATCAATAATATTAAGCTTATTTTCCCAGTGGCTAATCTAGATGCTAATTTTACCCACCTTGGCCGTCCTCTTATTTTACCTGCTAAAAATAGAGATGTTGCTTACAATTTTGTGTTAGATAAATTTTTAAATAAGCTTCCCTCCTATAAAGCAAACATGCTCTCTCATGCGGCTTGTCTTGAACTTATTCGCTCTTTTTCTCTGCTATCCCGGTTTACTATATGGCCAATATTTTATTTTCAAAAAAAATCATTGCAAAACTCACTGCTATTATTAGGAATTTTTGGTGGATAGGGGTTCGAGAAACAGATTCGAGGAAGATTCTTTGTCTCAGAGCTTGGAAGGATATTACCAATTCCAAGGCAGAAGGTGGATTAGGCATCAGAAACTTAAAAGCGATAAATGAAAGTCTTATTGTTGCTGCAGCATGGAGGTTAGCAAAAGATCCTTCTTCCCATTTATATTGTGTTGTTCAATCAAAGTATTTCCCTGCTACAACTATTTGGAAGGCCTCTTTTGCCCCTCCTAAATTTGCTTTTTGGGCTGCTGTCTTAAAAATGCTTCCTAAACTCAAAGAGCATGCTTTTTATCAACTCACTCAAGGAAATATTTCTTTATGGAGCAACCATTGGTGTATTATTTGGAATTCTATTCATGATTTCCTTATTCCTCAACAAGCAGGCTTTGTTTATCCTTCCTTGGTCAGAGACCTTTGGCTGCCTGGCCAAAGAATTTGGAACCATCAACTTATTTTTACTTTATTTCAGCAGCCTCTTGCTTCTCAAATTATTAACACTAATATTATTGAGGATGACAGTGGAGATTTGTTGTTTTGGCCCTTGGCTCCTACTGGGATTTTTTTCTTCAAAATCTGCTTATAAGATCTGCTTACAAGACATTCAATCCCATCCTTGATCAACACCTTCACCGGTTTCTCTGGACTTAATTTTTTTTTCCTTAAGGTCAATTTGGAAACAGAAAAATTTGTTGCCCAAAGTCCAAACTTTTGCTTGGAGGCTTCTTAGGAAGGATTTGCCTACGGGTATGAGAGCAGGTCGCTTTTCTGCTCATATTTCTCAGATTTGTTGTAGATGTGCTCAGCAGGAGGATGATATTCACCTCTTTTTCCTTTGTGACTTTGCTAGAGCAGCTTGGTTTTCTTCTCCTTGGTTTCTTAGACCTGACACTCTGATTCAAGGCCATGACTCAATGCATTCTATTCTCATTCATCTCGTTTTGATGGGTCATCCCTATGCTTCCTTGCAAAATGTTTTCAATTTTTTATTGTGCATTTGGAAAGCTAGAAATGATTTCCTATTTGAACGCAAAAGACACCTTCCTTATCAAGTTCATATTGTTGATGCTAATATGGATTATGCTTCGTGTGAGGAATCTTTGCTTCCTTCTAATAACAAAATTTGCGCTAATACTCAACATGATTTACATGAAATTCCTGAGCAAGGGCAAACTATTAAATCTGATCTGCTGATCACTGGAGCCAAAATCTTTTCAGATGCAGCTTTTAGATCTTCAAAAATCCCAAGTCTTCGCCAAGGACAAGTGAGGACATGTGTAGGAGTCTACTTTTGTCTTCCTTCCTCTCAGGGAGAACTTAATATTCAGGTTCAAGCTTCGGCGCCTCCAACTTCAACTCCTCTTCAAGCAGAAGTTGTTGCTCTGGCATGTGCAGCTCATCTGGCAACCCATCTTAATGTTTAGCACCCTACTTTTTAAATTGATTGTCTCCCTCTTGCCTCAGTGGTTGCTTCCAGGAATATTGCTCATTCTGCTGCTCCTTGGAACATTAGAAAAAAATTGGCATCTTTTGTTAAATCCACTTCTAATCTAAATTCGCAAGTGTTTCATATTTACAGGAATTTGAATGGAGTGGCTCATAATCTTGCTCAACAAGTTTACCAGTATATTGCTGCTGCCATACTGGCTTGTTCTTTTCACTCTCATGCATCTGATTCCTGTCCAGTGGCATCCTCTTTATCAGATTTTAATCTTACAGGTCTCCAGTTACGTAAGGTGTATTGCTTTTAGTAGCCTGGCGGTTTTCTTGCAGCTAAGGACTTTGTACATCTGTGGCCACTTGTGCAGATACCCAATTTGCAGGTTTCCAGCTTCATATGGTGTCGACTTCTCGTGTAGCAAAAGACAGGAACATTGGGCGCTTGGCTGGACTCCTTTTGATACTGCTGCATCTTCTCCAAATTGGTGCCAGCTCTCTGTTTCTCTAACATCCCGATTTTTCAATTCAGATGTTATACATAGGTCATAATATGCATATAATATTTTAATTGCATTTTTTGTGATCCTAGAAATCTTAAGCAACTCAAGGACCAAAGGAGAGAGTTGCAGATTTCATTTATTTCCATATTTGAATTTTCTCAAATTTGAAAAGAGGGGTCACCTTTGATTTTAATATTTTTTCTCTCCAATTTTTCCAATTTTAAAATAAAAGAGAGAAGATAATATGACTTCTTCAAAAAGAGAGGAATATTGGACGAACAAATTTTAAAATCAAATATATATTTTATTTGAGATTCTATTTGAATTAGAAAAATATGCATTTTTCAAAATTGCATTTTTAGGCCAGAAAAATGTTCACTTTGTTCTAAATATTTTATTTAGACGGTGAAAATTGTTTTGGCATTTTTAGAAATTTTTTATATAATTAATTAGGATTTTTTGGCAGAAATTATCTCTTAAAAAAATAGTTCCCGCCCGACTGGGCCGAATGCCCAGCCGAGCAGACCACGGCCCAGCGCCCCGCGCCGCCGTGCCCGACACGGAAGCCGACGGGGGGGAGGGGGGGGTCCGAGCCGGCCCCTCCTCCAAGCCCCCCTCGAGGCCTTTAAAGGTCGAGGCCCCCGCTGCCTCCTCCTTCACCCCGAGCCGCCGCAACCCGCAGCCGTCGCCGCCGCTCCAGAGCGCCGCCGCACGCCACCTCGCCTCGCCGTCTCGCCAGATCCTGCCGTCGTTGCCACCGGCGACTTTCCCCGGTTAACCGGTAAAAACCACCCCATTTTTTCGGTTTTCGCTTTAGATCGGTTTGATTTTAGGGTTAGGGTTTTTCTCGGTTTTCTCGGTTTTTCTCGATCGGTTTTATTTAGCGAACGTTCACCCGAACGCCTCTGTTCGTGAACGCGCTCGTCCGTTCGTCTCTGTTAGCGAACGTTTGTCCGTTAGTCTTTCCTTTTTATTTTATTTTCAGCCAGGGACCTACCCGCGATTATTTTTATCGCAGATTAGCCCTTGATCTTCAAATGCTCGCAACTTTTTAACCGTTTGTCCAAATCCAGTGAAACCAACGCCAAAATCTTCGTCTCGAACCCCTCTTTCTAGTTAACCAACTTGAACATGATTTTGACAATTTAAAATTTGGTTGCAAGAAGATTTGAATTTGAATTTCTTTTGACTGCAGTTTGAGTTTCGTAGCTCCGATTCGATTGATTCTTTTTGCAAATCGAAGCTCTTCACTTGTACTTTTAGTTTTTATGTTTTCATTCGAGTTTTACCCTTGCGTCTATTGATTGAGTGCTTATGTATATTATTGTTTGTTTACGGTAGAGTTTCCGGAGTGCGAAGCGTGCTACTGCAAGTCACTAGGGTTTTCAGATCGCCAGCAAGGCAAGTAACACTTTGATCATACTTTTTCATACCTAGTTTTTATGCATTAGTTTAAACCCTCAAACATCGCATGGTTAGGACTTGATTTAACATGTGGGTTTTGGGAAGTAGTTGTTAAGGGACTTACTTCTACGTTATGCTTAGACTACTACGCTAGGCTCGTAGACGTGGTTTGGTTTGAGTGATTCATGACAGTTGTGAGTATTATTATGAAGTAAGGGTTTATTTAAGGTGGCTACTTTGACACACCTCTGGGTGGATTGTTTGTGGGCACCTGGGGTAATCCAGTGCTGTCCAAGGAGATCCCGGGGAATCCGTGTGATCATCCTATGGTCTGCCACCCAGGCTCAAAGGGATCATATTGTTATTCATGCTAGAAACTTCCGTGTGCAGCCACAAGCCATTATGGGCTCTGGCATAGCTGAGTAGGTTGTGTGACCTCTTTAAGTGGTAAACTAGCAGATGTAGGGGATGTAGGTGGTACAGTTTACCCGTCGAAAGGGCTAATGCTTCTAAAAGACCGTGTCTCGGTCATTCGTTTCTTAAACATCATGTAGTGCCAGAAATCAACGGAGGAGATCGAGTCTTGTAGGGAAAAGTGCACAAACCTCTGTAGAGTGTACAAACTAATCATGATCAGCCGTGTCCCCGGTTATGGACATCTTGAGTATCTGGTGCTTGAATTATTATGTTGATCTCATCACTTTATTTAATTAACTTATTGGGTTAATGATTACTTTAATTGGGATTGAGATGGGGTTACCATTCTCAATGTTTTCAACAAACTTTGTAGTTAAATAAAATATATTCCTTTGTTGTAGGGAAAAACTAGCTTTCTGCAAAAATAACCATAGAGCCTCCACCAGCCAAATATGCATATAGTTATAGCTGCTACTTGTTCATTGCTCTACAGTGTTATTTTGCCAGCATATTCCATGTGCTGACCCGTTTCAGGCTGCAACGTATTATGTTGCAGACTTTCCAGACGAAGAGTAAGGTGCGCTAGGTCGTTGTCTTGCACTCAACTATGCCGTTGGAGTTGATGGACTCATTTTTCCTTCGAAGCCTTCCGCTATTATCTTCATTAGATGGCCTTCAGCCACATTATTGTAATAGTACTCTCTTTTTTGAGATATTTGATATAATAAGTGTGTGATTGCACTCTATTGTAAAACCTTCAAGTACTGTGTGTGTCAGCATTACCAATCCAGGGATGACACTTATGCACACAGATTTGACCGTTTGAGGTCGGATCGCTACAAGATGGTATCAGAGCACACGCTGACTGTAGAATGCGACCACTAAGATAAGCCTTAGGTCACTCTTATCTACTCATTTCTGACTCTTCTCCACTTTCCACTCTATAGATGGCGGATTCAAGGAACAAGTTTGCTCAACCGGATGAAGACACCCCTTTTGGACGACACTTGAAGGAGGCCACTAGATACCTGAACATCGGAATACCAAGCTTCACCGGGACCTACACCGCCACTCTACTGGAAGAAGCACTACAAAAAATACACTTCTGTGATGATACGTGTTTGTCACAGTAGGTCACTTTTTTGTCATGCATGTACATCCATGACAAATTTATGACAGAATCAAGATAGTCATACCTGTGCTGTCGTAGAAGTGTTCCATGACATTACCAAAATTATCATCACGGAAGTGTCCACTTCCATGATGATAAATCGCGCGTCACAGAAGTGCTTTCGTCAAGGGTGACCGACACGTGGCATCCACCGTAACGGAACGCCGTTAAGCTATCGGGTCGGGTTTTGGATCCGATAACCCGTTAACAGCCCCGACCAATGGGAAATTTCCACGTGTAAAATTCTTATTGGCTGGACGAAACACGTGTCAGCTCGTCAGTGGGTCAGATAGGCGCCTATGATACGTCGACACATGGCACGGCCCAACAGAGGCCCATTCCTGTGAAAAGGCCGACCCGTTTGACTTGGTCAAAAGGTGGCGGGCCGGCCCATGGAAAGCCTATTAACGGCCTGTTCGCATATAGCCCATTTACAACCCACTAACCCAAGGCCCATTACGCCCTATCCAAATTAGGCCTAGTAGCGTCATCTAGGCCATCCAATATGATTCCAGTCCGTTTTCACTTCTGGCCCATGTATGGCCCATGACATCTTTCGGCCCATAGGAGGCCCTATGTAACTCTTGGCCTACTAACGGCCCGTGGTGAAACTGGCCCGTAATGAATAGTGTATCACTTTACACCCATTAACAGCCCGTGGTGAAACTGGCCCGTAATGAACAGTGTATCACTTTATACCCATTAACGGCCCGTTATTCCGTTGGGCCATTTCCAGCCCATGTTATCTTTCGGCCTTCTAGAGCCCATTTATTCTTGGGCTCATTTCCAGCATTCGTTTACTTACGGCCCGTTACTGTCATTTTCTGCTTGTGGGCCAAATTCATCCCGTGGTTACAATCGGCCCGTTTGTGGTCCGTTAATACGTTGGGCCGTTTTCATAGCGTCATCAAATACGGCCTATTAACGATGGCCCGTTACGGCCGGCCCATGAACGGACGATTCCAACTCTAGCCCGTTTACGGCCATAATGCGGCCTGTTATTGGCCCATGTTTGGCCAATCGATCATACGGCCCGTATAAGGCCCATTGATGATACGGCCCGTAGAAGGCCTACTGTTTCTACGGCCCGTAGAAGGCCCACTGTTTCTACAGCCCGTAGGAGGCCCAGTGTCACTACAGTAAATATTAGCCCATGGTTATTGTGGCCTAGTTTAAAGAAATAGGTTATTGCAGCAAGTAGTTAACCGTGGAAAAAAAACTGCAATGACTACAAGCAAACAAATAAAGAAGACAACAAGGAAATAAATAAGCAAGCAACTAACGCTAGGCTATCATGGGTATTACACATATTACATCCACTGGGCATCAAAGTTCGCCACCAGTGCAAATATAGGGAACAAAGCAGCATATCATATAGCCGTCAAAATTGGCCACCAGTGCAAATAAACGCGGCAGCAAAACAAGAGCATAACTGAAACAACTTCAGAAGAGCTCAAGAAATGTTATCCTGGGTATCCACCATGTTGGCAATAAGCTTAGCAAGCTGATTAGCTTTGTCTTCTTTGGTGCTAAAATCCTCCAACGCTTGTTGTTGCACCATAAAGTATGCATCTGAATGCTCCAGGGACTTCCGCAGTCCTTCCACTTCTTGTCGCAGCACAGCTGATCGATGTTTTTCAGCTTGTAGTTGAGACTCAAGAAACTGAACTGATTCAGACAGTGAGTTTGAATAGCTTGTGCAAGCGGTAGTGGCCAGTAACTCCAACACTAAACCAAGACAGGATGTGTCACTATCCTGAACCTTATCTGCATTACTTCCTTTACCGTTGCTTAATAAGGCACTCTTCCCCAATATTCTGTCAGCATTCTAAAAGAAGAAATAAGCAGACACATAACAAGTTTAGCATGTACTAGTATATGAAACTCATTTCGGTGAACCAGTTCATTAGTAAGGTGGACATGATTAAACTACCAAGTCTTCTATTGCCAAGTACTAGTACATAATAAAAGCATCAAACAAAAATATATCTATGTCCTATGGTAGCAATGGAATCTTATATTAGAACAGTTGTTCTTTAGGTTTAGGCACTTATTCTACATGAACAGAGTACAGTAAGACGCAAGAATATAATACTTAAAAATAGAAAATGAGCTCATAGACCTTACCACATTCTTGGTTCGGGACCAGTACAGAACAAGGCATTCCCAGTCATCGTCCAATAAATGTGTCTCAGGAGAACGTAAGGGAATTTGATGAGTTTCTTTGCCGGTGAAGTACGTTATCTTCAGGTAATTTCGATACTGCCACCAAGCATTCTTGAAGATAGCAGAGGTATTAGCACAGGTTACCTCATCCTGAGTTTCCAAATTGGTCCTTCTCTATAGAGAAAAATGGGAAAATTGGATGTATTATAACCATCATGGAGGTAGGATGTATGAGACAAAGTAAAGTAATTGCCATGAATAACATTACTTACACATAACTCCTGGACAAACACCTGCAACTGGCATTTTCCTTCATCTTCAGTATAATATTTCCAAGATGGGAAGATACACACATACGATTTAACAATATCAAATGCGATAGATGCTAAACTACGACTAGCTGGTTGTGCTTCCTCCATAGGAATAAGCGTACTAACTGGTGGAGTTGGGGTTCGCCGTGATAGTACTGGCCCTTTGGGCACTGGAGCTGCCTTACTAACTGCTCTTGTTTGGGAGCTCTGTGGTGGAGATGGTGTTGTGTCAACAGGAACTGGGTTACTATCGGTTGGGGTTGGGGTTAGATTGGGTGAAGCTGGTTCTCTGTCCATCGTAGTAGGGGTACAATCTGCGAGAGTTTGGGTTATGTGTGGTAGGGCTGGTTCTTGTGCATGTACAACCAGGGTGCTATCTCCACCAAGAGGTAGCACTGTTTTATTTGAAGACCGTGTTTTTAGTCCGCTAGATACTGGCATCACCCGCTCCAATTCAAATGGCTGATAAACAGGAAACATAGTTGAATGTACACACATTGTATGAGAGATAGATGCAATAGATAGTGTGGAAAAAAGAGGGCATGAAATAGTTGACATGTATATTGTTTAACTAAAACGGATAGCATGACATAATTTCACATATATGATGTCTATCTAAGCTGGATTGCATAGCATAACATAATTCAAAGATATGATGAATAACTAAACAGGATCACATGACATAATTCACCTACATGTTATCTAAGTAATCAGGATCACATCATTTAATTCACATATGTGATTTATATGCTAAACAGAGGACATTTGATATGATGTCTGAACTAAGAACATGGTGTTGAATATTGTGTATATGATGTCTAAACTATGCAATGCAAGACACCGTATGCATGATATGAGCAGTATAACCGTGCCAAGTTAGAGCATACACCTCAGTGGGGGAATAGGACTGGTCATCTATCTCTGAATCCATCTCTGAGGAGCTATCGGGTCCCAACAAGAGATCTGCTTCGACATGTAGCAATGTCTGCTCTGAAGGCCTTGTTTTCACTCCAGATTTTTCCATCTCCCACCCAAATGGCTGATTCACAGGAAGAGTAGTTTAATGTACAAACATTGTCGACAAATGGAAATGCAATGAAGAAAAGGATGGGCAAGATATCATTCAAATATATGATGCTTGGTTAAACAGGATGGCATTGCACATTTCACATATATTATGGCTGGCTAAAAGACATGAGACTGCATAATTCCCATATATGATATAGAAACTAAACAGGTGGCATTACAGAACATGTCTAAACTAAGCAGATGACATATATGATGTCAAAAGTAGGCACTGCAAGGCAACATATGCATGATATGACTAACATCATCATGCCAAGGTAGAGCAAACACCTTGGGGGGTAAATAGGAGTGGTCAGCGTGTTAGGGAACGTAGTAATTTCAAAAAAATTCCTACGCACACGCAAGATCATGGTGATGATATAGCAACGAGGGGAGAGTGTTGTCTACGTACCCTTGTAGACCGAAGCGGAAGCGTTGACACAACGTAGAGGAAGTAGTCGTACGTCCTCCGGTTCAACCGATCCAAGTACCGTTACTCCGGCACCTCCGAGTTCTTGACACGCGTACAGCTCGATGACGCACCCTCGATCTCCGATCCAGCAGAGGCGCCGAGGGGGAGTTCCGTCAGCACGACGGCATGGTGACGATCTTGATGTTCTCCTGTTGCAGGGCTTTGCCTAAGCACCGCTACAATATGACCGAGGTGTAATATCGTGGAGGGGGGCACCGCACATGGCTAAGGAACGATCAATGATCAACTTCTGTGTACTAGGGTGCCCCCTTACCCCCGTATATAAAGGAGGGAGGGAGGAGGTGGCCGGCCCTAGGGGGGGCGCGCCATGAGGAGGGGGAAACCTACTCCAAGCAGGTTTCCCTCTCTTTTCCTTATCTTATTTGGATGGGGAAGGAAAGAGTACTAGTATTAGGAAGTAGTACTAGTAGTAGTAATAGGAAGAGGGGGAAGGAGAAAGGAAAGGGGGGGCCGGCCCCCTCCCCAATTCGGATTGGGCTTGGGGGGGCGCGCCCCCCTCCCTTGCTCCTTCTCTCTTCCTCCTACATGGGCCCAATAAGGCCCATATACCTCCCGGGGGGTTCCGGTAACCTCCCGGGGCTCCAAACTTGTTCGGAACCTTCCCGGTGTCCAAATATATCCGTCCAATATATCAATCTTTATGTCTCGACCATTTCGAGACTCCTCGTCATGTCCGTAATCATATCCGGGACTCCGAACAACCTTCGGTACATCAAAATACATAAACTCATAATATAACTGTCATCGAAACCTTAAGCGTGCGGACCCTACAGTTCGAGAACGATGTAGACATGACTGAGACACATCTCTGGTCAATAACCAATAGCGGGACCTGGATGCCCATATTGGTTCCCACATATTCTACGAAGATCTTTATCGGTCAAACCGCATAACAACATACGTTGTTCCCTTTGTCATCGGTATGTTACTTGTCTGAGATTCGATCGTCGGTATCCAATACCTAGTTCAATCTCGTTATCGACAAGTCTCTTTACTCGTTCTGTAATACTTCATCTTATAACTAACTCATTAGTTACATGCTTGCAAGGCTTAGGTGATGAGTATTGCCGAGAGGGCCCAGAGATACCTCTCCGACAATCGGAGTGACAAAACCTAATCTCAAACTATGCTAACTCCACATGTACCTTCGGAGACACCTGTAGTACTCCTTTATAATCACCCAGTTACGTTGTGACGTTTGGTAGTACCCAAAATGTTCCTCCGGTAAACGGGAGTTACACAATTCTCATAGTTACAGGAACATGTATAAGTCATGAAGGAAGCAATAGCAGAATACTAAACGATCAAGTGCTAAGCTAACGGGATGGGTCATGTCAATCACCTCATTCTCCTAATGATGTGATCCCATTAATCAAATGACAACACATGTCAATGGTTAGGAAACATAACCATCTTTGATTAATGAGCTAGTCAAGTAGAGGCATACTAGTGACTATATGTCTGTGATTTGCCAAGTAAGTTGCTTTGTCATGCATGTTGGGCTGCAAATCTTACAAGACGAGGAGAGCTTTCATTCGGCTGGCCGAGAAAATGGCCCATCAGTAATGAGAAATGGGTTGTACATTTTTAAAACACATCAAACCGGCAATTAGTTTCAAATATCTTTTTTTTCATTTCAAGATTTTAAATTACATTAATTTTTATGTGTGGAGAATTTGTTGGATTTTATATTGATATACATTTATTTTTAAAATCAGTTTGAATGTGAGTTGAAATTTCGGGATTAAAAACAGTTCGGACCGCACCGAAATATGCAAAATTTCGTATACTTTTTTAACCATTGCCACAATATGGGCTGTAATGCTAACAAAAAGAATATGGGCTCCAAAAAAACCTTAAGAATTAGCAAATGGGCTGTAAATTATTAGAAATAATGGCAGATGGGCTGTATGCTGTTTTCCACAGATTTGAGGCTTTCCTAAAAAAAGGTTGACGCACAAGCACTGACTGTTGGATATCCATCCAACAGCCGTCGTGCTTCTTCAATCTCTGCTCTTCCTCTTCCAACCGCTCAAACAAGCGCTAGCGGGACTGCCTGCTCCCTCCTCCTCGCGGCCGGCTATGCTGCCGCGCAGGCCTCACCGCCCGACCATACTCCCATCACTGGCCTAGCCATCCCTCTACTCACCCACACCCGCTGTTATTCTCCAGCGACGGTATACGAACCAATAAACCCTCGTACAGTCGTACTCCCCTCCGCATGGGAAACAACTGTCGAGTCTTCCCTGCCTCCATGTCGTCCCCTTCCTAGGCCTCGCCGTCGTCCACCGCCCTGGTGCTCTCCCCGCGGCCTGGTCAACATGGTCAACGACCGACATGCATCAGAAGTGGACTTTACGTTGAGAGGCCGACAGCTGGTTCCACAGCCGTACGCAAGAAAATGCCTCCTTATTACGCACAAAATAATGATTCCTCCACCTGACATCAGGGACCCACAGAAAGGGCCTCTGTATTTCGCGAAAAAAACGTTACCGCCGCTGACAGCTCGGACCCACTAGCTATATCTTCGCACGCAAGGAAGTGCCTCCTTGTTACGCACAAAAAAATGAATACTCCCCCTGTTAGCTGGGACCCAGTATAGTGGCAGCCTGACTTCTGGGCCTACTAAGTCGACGGGGACGGAGGGCTTTGTCAACTTAGTCAATATGCACGATTCTAGCTCCTGCGACCATACGATGTCCATCCAACGACCGTAGTGCTTCTTCAACCTCTGGTCTTCTTGCTCCAGCCGCCCAAACTAGCACCGGTCGTGCCTCATGCTCCTGCCTCCCGTGGCCGGCTGCGATGCAGCGGAGGCCTCACTGCGCCCTACTACTCCCACCGCTGGCCAGGCCATCCCTCTACTCACCCACACCCCCTGTTATTCTACAGCGACGGCAGCCTCACACCACAGCGAATCAGTGAACCCTCGTACTCCTCTATGCGTGGGCATCCACTGCCGCGTCTTCCCCGGCTTCGCGTCGTCCCCTTCCTAGGCCTCGCCGTCGTTCACCGTCCTGGTGCTCTCGGCGCGGCATGGTCAACATGGTCAAGGAACGGCTTCCATCGGACGTGGACTGTACGTGGAGAGGCTGACAGCTGGGTCCACGATCGCAGCAAGGAAGTGCCTCCTTATTACGTGCAAAATAATTATTCCTCCACCTGATAGCTGGGACCCACCGGATGGGCCACTGTATTTCACGAAAAAACGTTTCCCCCTGACTACTGGGACCCACCAGCTACATCTTCGCATGCAAGGAAGTGCGTCCGGGCAAAAAACGATTCGCCCCCTGACTGCTGGGACCCACCAGCTACATCTTCGCAGGCAAGGAAGTGCCTGACAGTCGGGACCCACCTGGTCGAAGCGTACGTAGGGTTGTCATTCTAGTCGCGAACATGTACGTACATACTGGTCGATGTAGAGGCGCGCACGTGTCGTAGTCGAGGCGCGCATGTAGCATGTACATGTACGTACAGCGGCCAGGGTGCAAGAAAGAAAATACGGCCACGTATGTGTACATACGGGCGGGGTCTCGAACACCTACTCGCGCATACGTACGGCCAGTGCTCGTGTACATGGCTGGGTCGGAACGGAGAAACAGCGTCATCGTCGTGTTCATGGGGAGGCAACGGAATACGTCGTGTTCATGGGGAGGCAACGGAATGCGTCGTGTCATGGGGAGGCAACGGAACGCGTGGGAGCCAACCGACTGAGTCGGAACGGAATGCATGGTCGTGTTCATCGGGAGGGCTTGGACGGAACAGGCAATGGAAACGAGGCCTGGCGTACCGCAAAACGGAGGAAACGGCCTTGTGTTCAACTGGCCACGTTCAAAACAGGATCCTGTTCATCGGGAGGGGTTTGGCGTACCAAAAAACGGAGGAAACAGACCTCCTACGTTCGAAACGGGGGTCCTGTTGATCGGGAGGGGTGTTGCGTACCGCAAAATGGACGAAACGGACTTGTGTTGGAGCGCTACGGTCGAAACGGGGGTCCTGTTCATCGGGAGGGGTGTGGCGTACCGCAAAACGGGACTCCACGGGATATTGTTCATCTCGACCATCGACCCCCTCCAGCCTCCACGAGCTACTGTTCATCCACCATTGACCTCCTCCAGCCTCCACCTGCGACTGTTCATCCACGGGCTCCTGTTCATCCAGCCTCCACCGCGCGCTACTCCACCGGCTACTATTCAACCAACCCTCTCCACGGGCTCCTGTTCAACCACCCCTCCACGGGCTACTGTTC
This sequence comes from Triticum aestivum, assembly GCF_018294505.1. Classification (NCBI taxonomy): domain Eukaryota; kingdom Viridiplantae; phylum Streptophyta; class Magnoliopsida; order Poales; family Poaceae; genus Triticum; species Triticum aestivum. Next base: position 161,136,181 of record NC_057800.1, on the reverse strand, counting down.
ATCCTGCCCTCCACCGTCTACTGTTCATCCTGCCCTCCACGGGATGGTCCTGTTCATCCAGCCCTCCACGAGGTCCTGTTCATCCAGCCCCAACTGGCTCGATCGATCAGGGTCCTGTTCATCCAGAGGCAACACCACGGGGTCCTGTTCATCCACCCCCACCGGGAACTGTTCATCCACCCCCCCCCCCGCAACGCTCACTTTTCATCCAGAGGCAGCATCGATCGGCTTCAGTTAGCAGCAGTAGCGAAGGAATCGCTAGATCGGGTTCAGTTAACAGCCATCGATCGATCGCTCAGGTTCAGTAACGCATAGCCTGCAGTGCAATCGCTCGGGTTCAGTTAGAGCCGAACGCCTCGCTCGGGTTCAGTTAGAGCCAATGCCTCACACACATGCGCGTACGTGTACGAGAGAAACGCGCATCGTTCGGCCCCCGACCTCCCACCGTAACTGGGAACTCCCCGAAATTTTCCTCGCCCTCGCTTCTACCACGATTTTTTCCGTCATGGACGGCCCAAAGAATGTCATGCAGCTGCGTCTCCGGCCCGCCCAGGACGAAAAGCCCATTTTCTGTCATGATTTTTTTTGTCATAGAAGTAGGAGCCCACCACATCTATGATGATACCGGGTTTTGTCACAATTATCGTCATAGAACTGTCATATGTATGACAGAAAAAAATTTCGTTCGGCCCAAAATGTCACGGATGTGTCTTTTTTTGTAGTGAAGAGCGCTGGACCATTCGAGTACATGTTCCAGGAAGGACATTCACACCAGTTACTGAGCCCATAGAGTTTTCCTTTGATGCACCAACCTGGAGTCTAGGAAAGAGCATGACAGCTCACATCACCATGGGACGCATTGGCGAAGTTTACCACAAGGATCTTAAGGACACCATCTACCAGATATGTGGATGCCGAGATGAGCAATGGGAGATGATCAACACCAGGAGGGACAAGTCCATTGTAGCCTACATCCGGGAGTTAAACCAACATATTCATTGACAGGAGAACCAGATGTGCGCCAACATGATAGACCTGAAGAAGGTGATGACCAGGAACATGGAGCTTGAAGAGGAACTCAAGTCTACATGCGATGGATATGAAGAGGAAACTACAGTGCTACTGGAGAAGAATGAAGACCTGGAGAAGAAACTAGGAGTATTCATGGGAGACCCTGCGCCAGGAGGTGACGACCACCCCGAGGACTACATCATCATCGACGACACCGACTCCGACCCCGACAGTGATGATGACTATGAAGACGAAGCTGGAGCCGATATCATGGAGTCTTCTTCCAATCAAAATTTTTAGTCGACCACGATATTATCAGTAGTATCCCTCCATGTATATAGGATAGTTCGAGTATTCTGTAACGATAGTTAGATCGATTGTATGCCCTTGTTTGAATTGAGTAAAGTGATTATGATTGTGTGTATGCCTCATGTGCATATGGGTAGTGATTTTCTCCTTAGACCTCACTCTATTCTAATCTCTCCCCTCTAAACCCATCAGATGCCTCTGAGACGTGACCCCGAATTTGTTTTCCCGTTGGAGCTCACCCAGTTGATCCAGCACCAGAATGCCTTGATGCAGCTATTAGTCCAGAACCAAGGCAACAACAACAATAACAACAACCCACCACCACCACCAGTTGATAACTTAGCCCATTTTCTGAGGTTGAATCCGCCGGTGTTTTCCAGTAGCACCGAGCCGATTGTTGCTGATGACTTGCTCCGCAGGATTGGAAGGGAGTTGACCACCGCAGGTTGCATAGATGCTGAGAAGGTGCATTTTGCCGCACACCAATTGGATGGACCCGCAGCCTCATGGTGGGAGAATTACACTGCCACTTTTCCCATAGCCAATGTCACATGGGATCAGTTTCAACAAGATTTCCGCACAGCCCATGTCTCTACAGGAGGAATGAATATGAAGAAGCGTGAGTTTCGCAACTTATGCTAGGGAAATCGTACTATGGGGCAGTACGTGGATGAGTTTAGCAAGTTAGCCCGCTATGCCCCAGATGATGTGGCCACAGATGCTGCGAAGCAGGATTTTTTTTTGGAAGGGCTGAATGATGAGATGAGTATGCAATTGATGGTGGCAACATTTACAAACTATCAGGAGTTGGTAGACCGGGCCCTTATGATCGAAAGCAAACAACAACAGATAGAGATCCGTGATACGTCTCCAATGTATCTATAATTTTTTATTGTTCCATGCTATTATATTATCTGTTTTGGATGATAACGGGCTTTATTTTACACTTTTATATTATTTTCGGGACTAACCTATTAACCGGAGGCCCAGCCCAAATTGTTGTTTTTGCCCATTTTAGTGTTTCGCAGAAAAGGAATATCAAACGGAGTCCAAACGGAATGAAACCTTCGGGAGTGTGATTTTTGGAACAAACGTGATCCAGGGGACTTGGAGTGGACGTCAAGAAACAGTCGAGGAGGCCATGAGGCAGGGGGCGCGCCCTCCACCCTCGTGGGCCCCTCGTTGCTCCACCGACCTACTTCTTCCTCCTATATATATATATATATTCATATACCCCGCAAACATCCAGGAGCACCACGAAACCCTATTTCCACCGCCGCAACCTTCTGTACCCAAGAGATCCCATCTTGGGGCCTTTTCTAGAGCTCCGCCGGAGGGGGCATTGATCATGGAGGGCCTCTACACCAACTCCATGGCCCCTCTGATGATGTGTGAGTAGTTTACCTCAGACCTTCGGGTCCATAGCTAGTAGCTAGATGGCTTCTTCTCTCTCTTTGGATCTCAATACAAAGTTCTCCTTGATTATCTTGGAGATCTATTCGATGTAATCTTCTTTTGCGGTGTGTTTGTCGAGATCCGATGAATTATTGTGGGTTTATGATCAAGTTTATCTATGAACAATATTTGAATCTTCTCTGAATTCTTTTTTTATGATTGGTTATCTTTGCAAGTCTCTTCGAATTATCAGTTTGGTTTGGCCTACTAGATTGATCGTTCTTGCAATGGGAGAAGTGCTTAGCTTTGGGTTCAATCTTACGGTGCTTGATCCCAGTGACAGAAAGGGAAACGACACGTATTGTATTGTTGCCATCGAGGATAAAAAGATGGGGTTTATATCATATTGCATGAGTTTATCCCTCTACATCATGTCATCTTGCTTGAAGCGTTACTCTGTTATGAACTTAATACTCTAGATGCATGCTGAATAGTGGTCGATGTGTGGAGTAATAGTAGTAGATGCAGGAAGGAGTATGTCTACTTGTCACGGGCGTGATGCCTATATACATGATCATACCTAGATATTCTCATAATTATTCGCTTTTCTATCAATTGCTTGACAGTAATTCGTTTACCCACCGTAATACATATGCTATCTTGAGAGAAGCCACTAGTGAAACCTATGGCCCCCGGGTCTATTCTCCATCATATAAGTTTCCAATATATTTTATTTTACAGTCTGTACTTTTAATCTATATCATAAAAATACCAAAAATATTTATCTTATTATTATTATCTCTATCAGATCTCACTCTTGCAAGTGGCCGAGAAGGGATTGACAACCCCTTTATCATGTTGGTTGCGAGGTTCTTATTTGTTTGTGTAAGTACGAGGTGACTTGCGCGTGGTCTCCTACTGGATTGATACCTTGGTTCTCAAAAACTGAGGGAAATACTTACGCTACTTTGCTGCATCACCCTTTCCTCTTCAAGGGAAAACCAACGCAGTGCTCAAGAGGTAGCAAGAAGGATTTCTGGCACCGTTGCCGGGGAGATCTACGCCAAGTCAAGACATACCAAGTACCCATCACAACTCTTATCCTTCGCATTACATTATTTTCCATTTGCCTCTTGTTTTCCTCTCCCCCACTTCACCCTTGCCATTTTATTTGCCCTCCTTTTCCATTCCCCTTCTCTTTTTCAATTTCCCTCTTTTGCTTCTTCGCTTGTTTGCTTGTGTGTTGTATTGCTTGTTTGTCACGATGGCTCAAGATAATACTAAATTGTGTGACTTTGCCAATACCAACAATAATGATTTTATTAGCACTCCGATTGCTCCTCTTACCGATGTTGAATCTAGTGAAATTAATTCCGTTCATCATGACGCATTCATCATTGTCATATTGCTTAGCATGATCATGTAATTGACATAGTATTTGTGGCAAAGCTACCGTTCATAATTCTTTCATACATGTCACTCTTGGTTCATTGCATATCTCGGTACACCGCCGGAGGCATTCATATAGAGTCATCTTTGTTCTAGTATCGAGTTGTAATCATTGAGTTGTAAATAAATAGAAGTGTGATGACCATCATTATTAGAGCATTGTCCCAAGTGAGGAATATAAAAAAAGAGAAATGCCATAAAAAAGAGAAGGCCCCAAAAAAGAGAAAGGCCATAAAAAAGAAAAGGCCCAAAAAAATGAGAGAAAAAGAGAGAAGGGACAATGTTACTATCCTTTTACCACACTTGTGCTTCAAAGTAGCACCGTGATCTTCATAGTAGAGAGTCTCTCATATTATCACTTTCATATACTAGTGGGATTTTTTCATTATAGAACTTGGCTTGTATATTCCAACAATGGGCCTCCTCAAGTGCCCTAGGTCTTCGTGAGCAAGCAAGTTGGATGCACACCCACTAGTTTCTTTTGTTGAGCTTTCATACATTTATAACTCTAGTGCATCCGTTGCATGGCAATTCCTACTCCTTGCATTAACATCAATCGGTGGGCATCTCCATAGCCCATTGATTAGCCTCATTAATGTGAGACTTTCTCCTTTTTTTTGTCTTCTCCACATAACCCCCTCATTATATTCTATTCCACCTATAGTGCTATGTCCATGGCTCGCGCTCATATATTGCGTGAAAGTTTATAGGTTTGAGATTACTAAAGTATGAAACAATTGCTTGGCTTGTCATCGGGGTTGTGCATGATGATAGCATTCTTGTGTGACGAAAATGAAACATAACTAAACTATATGATTTTGTAGGGATGAACTTTCTTTGGCCATGTTATTTTGAGAAGACATAATTGCTTAGTTAGTATGCTTGAAGTATTATCATTTTTATGTCAATATGAACTTTTGTCTTGAATCTTTCAGATCTGAATATTCATACCACAATTAAGAAGATTTACATTAGAATTATGCCAAGTAGCACTCCGCATCAAAAATTCTGTTTTTATCATTTACCTACTCAAGGACGAGTAGGAATTAAGCTTGGGGATGCTTGATACGTCTCCAACGTATCTATAATTTTTGATTGCTCCATGCTATATTATCTACTGTTTTGGACTATATTGGGCTTTATTTTCCACTTCTATATTATTTTAGGGACTAACCTATTAACCGGAGGCCTAGCCCAGAATTGTTATTTTTTGCCTATTTCAGTGTTTCGGAGAAACATAATATCAAACAGAGTCCAAACGGAATGAAACCTTCGGGAACGTGATTTTCTCATCAGATAAGACCCAGGAGACTTGGACCCTCCGTCAAGAAAGCCACGAGGCGGCCACGAGGGTGGAGGGCGCCCCCCCTAGGGCGCGCCCCCTGCCTCGTGGCCCCCTCGAAGCTCCACCGACGTACTTCTTCCTCCTATATATATCCACGTACCCCCAAACGATCGGGGACGGAGCCAAAAACCTAATTCCACCGCCGCAACTTTCTATATCCACGAGATCCCATGTTGGGGCCTGTTCCGGAGCTCCGCCGGAGGGGGCATCGATCACGGAGGGCTTCTACATCATCATCCAAGCCCCTCCGATGAAGTGTGAATAGTTTACTTCAGACCTACGGGTCCATAGTTAGTAGCTAGATGGTTTCTTCTCTCTTTTTGGATCTCAATACAATGTTCTCCCCCTCTCTCGTGGAGATCTATTCGATGTAATCTTCTTTTTGCGGTGTGTTTGTTGAGACTGATGAATTGTGGGTTTATGATCCAGTCTATCTATGAATGATATTTGAATCTTCTCTGAATTCTTTTATGTATGATTGGTTATCTTTGCAAGTCTCTTCGAATTATCAGTTTGGTTTGGCCTACTAGATTGGTTGTTCTTGCCAAGGGAGAAGTGCTTAGCTTTGGGTTCGATCTTGCGGTGTCCTTTCCCAGTGACAGAAGGGGCAACAAGACACGTATTGTATCATTGCCATCGAGGATAACAAGATGGTTTTTTTATCATATTGCATGAAACTATTCCTCTGCATCATGTCATCTTGCTTAAGGCGTTACTCTATTTTTAACTTAATACTCTAGATGCATGCTGGATACCGGTCGATGAGTGGAGTAATAGTAGTAGATGCAGGCAGGAGTCGGTCTACTTGTCTCGGACGTGATGCCTATATACATGATCATACCTAGATATTCTCATAACTATGCTCAATTCTGTCAATTGCTCAACAGTAATTTGTTCACCCACCTTAGAATAATTATGCTCTTGAGAGAAGCCACTAGTGAAACCTATGGCCCCCGGGTCTCTTTCTCATCATATCAATCTCCATTACTTTATTATTGCTTTGCTTTTACTTTGCTTTTACTTTTTACTTTGCATCTCTATACCAAAAATACCAAAAATATTATTTATCATCTCTATCAGATCTCACTTTCGTAAGTGACCGTGAAGGGATTGACAACCCCTAAGCGTGTTGGTTGCGTTGAGCTATTCTTTTTGTGTAGGTATGAGGGACTCGCACGTAGCCTCCTACTGGATTGATACCTTGGTTCTCAAAAACTGAGGGAAATACTTACGCTACTTTGCTGCATCATCCTCTCCTCTTCGGGGAAATCCAACACAGTGCTCAAGAAGTAGCAAGAAGAATTTCTGGCGCCGTTGCCGGGGAGTCTGCGCAAAAGTCAACATACCAAGTACCCATCACAATCCCTATCTCCCGCATTACATTATTTGCCATTTGCCTCTCGTTTTCCTCTCCCCCACTTCACCCTTGCCGTTTTATTCGCCCTCTCTCTCTATCCTCCCTCTCTTTCTCTATTTGCCTCTTTTTGCCCGTTTGCTTTTTGTTTGCTCGTGTGTTGGATTGCTTGTTTGTCGCAATGGCTCAAGATAATACTAAATTGTGTGACTTCACCAGTAACAACAATAATGATTTCCTTAGCACTCCGATTGCTCCTCTTACCGATGCTGAATCTTGTGAAATTAATGCTGCTTTGCTGAATCTTGTCATGAAAGATCCGTTCTCCGGCCTTCCTAGTGAAGATGCCGCTACCCATCTTAATAGCTTCATTTATTTGTGTGACATGCAAAAGAAGAAAGATGTCGATAATGATATTTTTAAATTGAAGCTATTTCCTTTTTCGCTTAGAGATTGTGCTAAAGCTTGGTATTCGTCTTTGCCTAAAAATAGTATTGATTCATGGAACAAGTGCAAAGATGCTTTTATCTCTAAGTATTTTCCTCCCGCTAAGATCATCTCTCTTAGAAACGATATTATGAATTTTAAACAACTAGATCATGAACATGTTGCACAAGCTTGGGAGAGAATGAAATTAATGATACGTAATTACCCTACTCATGGTTTGAATTTGTGTATGATTATACAAAAATTTTATGCCGGATTGAATTTTGCTTCTAGAAATCTTTTAGATTCGGCCGCGGGAGGCACTTTTATGGAAATCACTTTAGGAGATGATACTAAACTCCTAGTTAATATTATGGTTAATTATTCTCAATGGCACACTGAAAGATCCACTAATAAAAAGGTGCATGCGATAGAAGAAATTAATGTTTTGAGTGGAAAGATGGATGAACTTATGAAATTATTTGCTACTAAGAGTGTTTCATCTGATCCTAATGATATGCCTTTGTCTACTTTGATTGAGAATAACAATGAATCTATGGATGTGAATTTTGTTGGTAGGAACAATTTTGGTAACAACGCATATAGAGGAAATTTTAATCCTAGGCCTTATCCTAGTAATCCCTCTAATAATTATGGTAATTCCTACAACAATTCTTATGGAAATTATAATAAGATGCCCTCTGATTTTGAATCTAATATTAAATAATTTATTTCTTCGCAAAAGAATTTTAATGCTATGGTTGAAGAAAAATTGCTTAAGATTGATGATTTGGCTAGGAACATTGATAGAATTGCTCTTGATGTTGATTCTTTGAAACTTAGATCTATTCCACCTAAGCATGATATCAATGAGTCTCTCAAAGCCATGAGAATTTCCATTAATGAGTGCAAAGAAAGAACCGCTAGGACGCGTGCTATGAAAGATGCCTTTATTAAAGCGTGTTCTTCTAGTTCCTATGAAAATAATGATGAAGATCTAAAAGTTATTGATGTGTCCCCTATTAAATCTTTGTTTTGCAATATTAATCTTGATAATGATGGGACTGAATATGATCCACCTTTACCTAGAAGGTGTTCTAAAAATTCGGAGTATTTAGATCTTGATGGTGAAATTGATAAAAGTGGGAATAAAAGAAATAAAACCCTAGATGATGCTAAACCCACTATATTGGATTTCAAGGAATTTAATTATGAAAATTTCTCTTTGATTGATTGTATTTCCTTGTTGCAATCCTTGCTAAAATCTCCTCATGCTTATAGTCAAAATAAAGCCTTTACCGAACATATCATTGATGCCTTGTTGCAATCTTATGAAGAAAAACTTGAGTTGAAAGTTTCTATCCCTAGAAAACTTTATGATGAGTGGGAACCTACTACTAAAATTAGAATTAAAAATTGTGAGTTTTATGCTTTGTGTGATTTGGGTGCTAGTGTCTCTACTATTCCCAAAACTTTGTGTGATTTGCTAGATTTCCGTGATTTTGATGATTGCTCTCTAAACTTGCATCTTGTGGATTCCACTATTAAGAAACCTATGGGAAGAATTAATGATGTTCTTATTATTGCAAATAGGAATTATGTGCCCATAGATTTTATCGTTCTTGATATAGATTGCAATCCTTCTTGCCCTATTATTCTTGGTAGACCTTTCCTTAGAACGGTTGGTGCGATTATTGATATGAAGGAAGGGAATTTTAGATTTCAATTTCCATTAAAAAAGGGCATGTAACACTTCCCTATAAAGAAAATAAAATTACCATATGAATCTATCATGAGAGCCACTTATGGATTGCCTACCAAAGATGGCAATACCTAGATCTATTCTTGCTTGTTATGCCTAGCTAGGGGCGTTAAACAATAGCGCTTGTTGGGAGGCAACCCAATTTTATTTTTATTCTTTGTTTTTGCTCCTGTTTAGTAATAAATAAATTATTTAGCCTCTGTTTTGGTTGTGTTTTTTGTGTTTAATTAGTGTTTGTGCCAAGTAGAACCGTTGGGACGACTTGGGGAAAGTCTTGTTGAACTTGCTGTAAAAAACAGAAACTTTAGCGCTCACGGGAACTGATGTCATTTTTATTTGGAGAGTGCTATTTAGTTAATTATTTTTTCAGATGATTAATATATAAATTCCTCACGTCCAGAAATTTATTTTATAATTTTTGGGGTTCCATATCTTGCGCTATCTACAGATTACTACAGACTGTTCTGTTTTTGACAGATTCTGTTTTTCGTGTGTTGTTTGCTTATTTTGATGAATCTATGGCTAGTAAAATAGTTTATAATCCATATAGAAGTTGGAATACAGTAGGTTTAACACAAATATAAATAAAGAATGAGTTCATTACAGTACCTTGAAGTGGTCTTTTGTTTTCTTTCGCTAACGGAGCTCACGAGTTTTCTACTTTAAGTTTTGTGTTGTGAAGTTTTCAAGTTTTGGGTAAAGATTTGATGGATTATGGAACAAGGAGTGGCAAGAGCCTAAGCTTGGGGATTCCCATGGCACCCCCAAGATAATCTAAGGACACCTAAAAGCCAAAGCTTGGGGATGCCCTGGAAGGCATCCCCTCTTTCGTCTACTTCTATCGGTAACTTTACTTGGAGCTATATTTTTATTCACCACATGATATGTGTTTTGCTTGGAGCGTCTTTTATGATTTGTGTCTTTGCTTGTTAGTTTACCACAATCATCCTTGTTGTACACACCTTTTGAGAGAGCCATACATAATTTGGAATTTGTTAAAATACTCTATGTGCGCACTTATATCTTTTGAGTTATATAATTTTGCTCTAGTGCTTCACTTATATCTTTTAGAGCACAGTGGTGGATTTGTTTTATAGAAACTATTGATCTCTCATGCTTCACTTAGATTATTTTGAGAGTCTTATTAGCATGGTAATTTTCTTAAAATCCTAATATGCTTGGTATGCAAGATTAATAATAAAACTTTCTTATGAGTGTGTTGAATACTAAGAGAAGTTAGATGCTTGATGATTGTTTTGAGACATGGAGGTAATAATATCAAAGTCATGCTAGTTGAGTAGTTGTGAAATTTAGAAATACTTGTGTTGAGGTTTGCAAATCCTGTAGCATGCACGTATGGTAAACGTTATGCAACAAATTTGAAACATGAGGTGTTATTTGATTGTCTTCCTTATGAGTGGCGGTCGGGGACGAGCGATGGTCTTTTCCTACCAATCTATCCCCCTAGGAGCATGCGTGTAGTGCCGAGGTTTTTGATGAATTGTAGATTTTTGCAATAAGTATGTGAGTTCTTTATGACTAATGTTGAGTCCATGGATTATACGCACTCTCACCCTTCCATCCTTGCTAGCCTCTTCGGTACCGTGCATTGCCCTTTCTCACATTGAGAGTTGGTGCAAACTTCGCCGGTGCATCCAAACCCCATGATATGATACACTCTTTCACACATAAACCTCCTTATATCTTACTCAAAACAGCCACCTTACCTACCTATTATGGCATTTCCATAGCCATTCCGAGATATATTGCCATGCAACTTTCCATCATTCCGTTCATCATGACACATTCATCATTGTCATATTGCTTAGCATGATCATGTAGTTGACATAGTATTTGTGGCAAAGCCACCGTTCATAATTCTTTCATACATGTCACTCTTGGTTCATTGCATATCCCGATACACCGCCGGAGGCATTCATATAGAGTCATCTTTGTTCTAGTATCGAGCTGTAATCATTGAGTTGTAAATAAATAGAAGTGTGATGACCATCATTATTAGAGCATTGTCCCAAGTGAGGAATATAAAAAAGAGGAAGGCCATAAAAAAAGAGAAGTCTCAAAAAAAAGAGAAACTCCATAAAAAAGAAAAGGCCCAAAAATGAGAGAAAAAGAGAGAAGGGACAATGTTACTATCATTTTACCACACTTGTGCTTCAAAGAAGCACCATGATCTTCATAGTAGAGAGTCTCTCATATTATCACTTTCATATACTAGTGGGAATGTTTCATTATAGAACTTGGCTTGTATATTCCAACAATGGGCCTCCTCAAGTGCCCTAGGTCTTCGTGAGCAAGCAAGTTGGATGCACACCCACTAGTTTCTTTTGTTGAGCTTTCATACATTTATAGCTCTAGTGCATCTGTTGCATGGCAATCCCTACTCCTTGCATTAACATCAATCGGTGGGCATCTCCATAGCCCATTGATTAGCCTCATTGATGTGAGACTTTCTCCTTTTTTGTCTTATCCACATAACCCCCTCATTATATTCTATTCCACCTATAGTGCTATGTCCATGGCTCGCGCTCATATATTATGTGAAAGTTTATAGGTTTGATATTACTAAAGTATGAAACAATTGCTTGGCTTGTCATCAGGGTTGTGCATGATGATAGCATTCTTGTGTGAAGAAAATGAAACATGACTAAACTATATGATTTTGTAGGGATGAACTTTCTTTGGCCATGTTATTTTGAGAAGACATAATTGCTTAGTTAGTATGCTTGAAGTATTATCATTTTTATGTCAATATGAACTTTTGTCTTTAATCTTTCGGATCTGAATATTCATACGACAATTAATAAGAATTACATTAGAATTATGCCAAGTAGCACTCCGCATCAAAAATTCTATTTTTATCATTTACCTACTCGAGGACGAGCAGGAATTAAGCTTGGGGATGCTTGATATGTCTCCAACGTATCTATAATTTTTGATTGCTCCATGCTATATTATCTACTGTTTTGGACTATATTGGGCTTTATTTTCCACTTTTATATTATTTTTGGGACTAACCTATTAACCGGAGGCCCAGCCCAGAATTGCTGTTTTTTGCCTATTTCAGTGTTTCGAAGAAACAGAATATCAAACGTAGTCCAAACGGAATGAAACCTTCGGGAACGTGATTTTCTCATTAGATAAGACCCAGGAGACTTGGACCCTCCGTCAAGAAAGCCACGAGGCGGCCACAAGGGTGGAGGGCGCCCCCTAGGGCGCGCCCCATGCCTCGTGGGCCCCTCGAAGCTCCACCGACATACTTCTTCCTCCTATATATATCCACGTACCCTCAAACGATAGGGGACAGAGCCAAAAACCTAATTCCACTGCCGCAACTTTCTGTATCCACGAGATCCCATCTTGGGGCCTGTTCCGGAGCTCCACCGGAGGGGGCATCGATCATGGAGGGCTTCTACATCATCATCCAAGCCCCTCCGATGAAGTGTGGGTAGCTTACTTCAGACCTATGGGTCCATAGTTAGTAGCTAGATGGCTTCTTCTCTCTTTTTGGATCTCAATACAATGTTCTCCCCCTCTCTCATGGAGATCTATTCGATGTAATCTTCTTTTTGCGGTGTGTTTGTTGAGACCGATGAATTGTGGGTTTATGATCCAGTCTATCTATGAATAATATTTGAATCTTCTCTGAATTCTTTTATGTATGATTGGTTATCTTTGCAAGTCTCTTTGAATTATCAGTTTGGTTTGGCCTACTAGATTGGTTGTTCTTGCCATGGGAGAGGTGCTTAGCTTTGGGTTCGATCTTGCGGTGTCCTTTCCCAGTCACAGAAGGGGCAGCAAGGCACGTATTGTATCATTGCCATTCAAGGATAACAAGATAGGGGTTTTTATCATATTGCATGAAACTATCCCTCTGCATCATGTCATCTTGCTTAAGGCGTTACTCTGTTTTTAACTTAATACTCTAGATGCATGCTGGATAGCGGTCGATGAGTGGAGTAATAGTAGTAGATGCAGGCAGGAGTCGGTCTACTTATCTCGGACGTGATGCCTATATACATGATCATACCTAGATATTCTCATAACTATGCTCAATTCTGTCAATTGCTCAACAGTAATTTGTTCACCCACCGTAGAATACTTATGCTCTTGAGAGAAGACACTAGTGAAACCTATGGCCCCCGGGTCTCTTTCTCATCATATCAATCTCCATTACTTTATTATTGCTTTGCTTTTACTTTTCTTTTACCTTTTACTTTGCATCTCTATACCAAAAATACCAAAAATATTATTTATCATCTCTATCAGATCTCACTTTCGTAAGTGACCATGAAGGGATTGACAACCCCTAAGCGCGTTGGTTGCGTTGAGCTATTGTTTTTGTGTAAGTACGAGGGACTCGCGCGTAGCCTCCTACTGGATTGATACCTTGGTTCTCAAAAACTGAGGGAAATACTTACGCTACTTTGCTGCATCATCCTCTCCTCTTCGGGGAAATCCAACGCAGTGCTCAAGAGGTAGAAGATAACGATATTGTTAAACTTAAGCTATTTCTGTTTTCGCTTAGAGATCGTGCTAAAGCTTGGTTTTCGTCTTTGCCTAAAAATAGTATTGATTCATGGAATAAGTGCAAAGATGCTTTTATCTCTAAGTATTTTCCTCCCGCTAAGATCATCTCTCTTAGAAACGATATTATGAATTTTAAGCAACTTGATCATGAGCATGTTGCACAATCTTGGGAGAGGATTAAATTAATGATACGTAATTTTCCTACACATGGTTTGAATTTATGGATGATTATACAAATTTTTATGCCGAATTGAATTTTGCTTCTAAAAATCTTTTAGACTCGGCCGTGGGAGGCACTTTTATGGAAATCACTTTAGGAGAAGCTACTAAACTCCTAGATAATATTATGGTTAATTATTCTCAATGGCACACCGAAAGATCTACTAGTAAAAAAGTTCATGCGATTGAAGAGATTAATGTTTTGATTGGAAAGATGGATGAACTTATGAAATTGTTTGCTAATAAGAGTGCTCCTACTGATCCTAATGATATGCCTTTGTCTACTTTGATTGAGAATAATAGTGAATCTATGGATGTGAATTTTGTTGGTAGGAACAATTTTGGTAACAATGCGTATAGAGGTAATTTTAATTCTAGGCCCTTTCCTAGTAATTCCTATAATAATTATGGTAATTCCTATAGCAATTCTTATGGAAATTATAATAAGATGCCCTCTGATTTTGAATCCAGTATTAAAGAATTTATTAGTTCACAAAAGAGTTTCAATGCTTTGATTGAAGAAAAATTTCTTAAGATTGATGAGTTGGCTAGGAACGTGGATAGAATTTATCTTGATGTTGATTATTTGAAACTTAGATCTATTCCACCTAAGCATGATATCAATGAGTCTCTCAAAGCCATGAGAATTTGCATTGATGAGTGCAAAGAAAGAACCGCTAGGATGCGTGCTAAGAAAGATTGCTTTGTGAAGGCATGTTCTTCTAGTTTTCATGATAATAAAGATGAAGGTATAAAAGTGATTGATGTGTCACCTATTAAATCTTTATTTTGCAATATTAATCTTTATAATGATGGGATTGGAGATGAGTCAACTTTAGTTAGAAGGCGTCCCAAAAATTCGGAGTTTCTAGATCTTGATGCAAAAATTGATAAAAGTGGGATCGGAGAGGTCAAAACTTTAGATAGCAACGAACCCACTATCTTGGATTTCAAGGAATTTAATTATGAGAATTTCTCTTTGATAGATTGTATTTCCTTGTGGCAATCCGTGCTAAATTCTCCTCATGCTTATAGTCAAAATAAAGCTTTTACTAAACATATCACTGATGCTTTGATGCAATCTTATGAAGAAAAACTTGAGTTGGAAGTTTCTATCCCTAGAAAACTTTATGATGAGTGGGAACCTACTATTAAAATAAAAATTAAAGATCATGAGTGCTATGCTTTGTGTGATTTGGGTGCTAGTGTTTCCACGGTCCCAAAAACTTTGTGTGATTTGCTAGGTTTCCGTGAATTTGATGATTGTTCTTTAAACTTGCACCTTGCGGATTCCACTACTAAAAAACCTATGGGAAAGATTAATGATGTTCTTATTGTTGCAAATAGGAATTATGTGCCCGTAGATTTCATTTTTCTTGATATAGATTGCAATCCTCCATGTCCTATTATTCTTGGTAGACCTTTCCTTAGAACGATTGGTGCAATTATTGATATGAAGGAAGGGAATATTAGATTCCAATTTCTGTTAAGGAAAGTCATGGAACACTAATATAAATTCCTCACATACATAAATTTATTTTAGAATTTTTGGGGTTCCAGATCTTGCGCTAGCTACATATTACTACAGAATGTTCTGTTTTTGATAGATTCTGTTTTTCGTGTGTTGTTTGCTCATTTTGATGAATCTATGGCTAGTAATGGAGTTTATAACCATAGAAAAGTTGTAATACAGTAGGTTTAACACCAATATAAATAAATAATGAGTTCATTACAGTACCTTGAAGTGGTGTTTTGTTTTCTTTCGCTAAGGAGCTCACGAGATTTTCTGTTAAGTTTTGTGTTGTGAAGTTTTCAAGTTTTGGGTAAAGATTTGATGGATTATGGAACAAGGAGTGGCAAGAGCCTAAGCTTGGGGATGGCCAAGGCACCCTAAGGTAAAATCTAAGGACACCAAAAAGCCTAAGCTTGGGGATGCCCAAGAAGGCATCCCCTCTTTTGTCTTCGTTCATCGGTAACTTTACTTGGAGCTATATTTTTATTCACCACATGATATGTGTTTTGCTTGGAGCGTCTTGTATGATTTGAGTCTTTGCTTTTTAGTTTACCATAATAATCCTTGCTGTACACACCTTTTGAGAGACACACACATGAATTGGAATTTATTAGAATACTCTATGTGCTTCACTTATATCTTTTGAGCTATATAGTTTTTACCCTAGTGCTTCACTTATATCTTTTAGAGCACGGTGGTGGTTTTAGTTTATAGAAATAATTGATCTCTCATGCTTCACTTATATTATTTTGAGAGGCCTTTAGAACAACATGGAAATTTGCTTTTAGGCATAATTAAAACTTTCATATAAGTGCATTGAATACTAAGAGAAGTTTGATACTTAATGATTGTTTTGAGATATGGAGATAGTGATATCAAAGTTGTGCTAGTTGAGTAGTTGTGAATTTGAGGAATACTTGTGTTGAAGTTTGCAAGTCCCGTATCATGCACGTATGGTAAACGTTGTGTAACAAATTTGAAACATGAGGTGTTATTGTATTGTCTTCCTTATGAGTGGCGGTCGGGGACGAGCGATGGTCTTTTCCTACCAATCTATCCCCCTAGGAGCATGCGCGTAATACTTGGTTTTTGATGACTTGTATATTTTTGCAATAAGTATGTGGGTTCTTTATGACTAATGTTGAGTCCATGGATTATACGCACTCTCACCCTTCCATCATTGCTAGCCTCTTCGGTATCGTGCATTGCCCTTTCTCACCTTGAGAGTTGGTGCAAACTTTGCCGGTGCATCCAAACCCCGTGATACGATACGCTCTATCGCACATAAACCTCCTTATATCTTCCTCAAAACAGCCACCATACCTACCTATTATGGCATTTCCATAGCCATTCCGAGATATATTGCCATGCAACTTTCTACCGTTCCGTTTATTATGACACGCATCATCATTGTCATATTGCCTTGCATGATCATGTAGTGGACATCGTATTTGTGGCAAAGCCACTATTCATAATTATTTCATACATGTCACTCATGAGTCATTGCACATCCCGGTACACCGCCGGAGGCATTCATATAGAGTCATATCTTGTTCTAGTACCGAGTTGTAATCATTGTGTTGTAAATAAATAGAAGTGTGATGATCATCATTAATAGAGCATTGTCCCAAAAAAAGAGAAAGGCCAAAAAAACAAGGCCCAAAAAGGGGCAATGCTACTATCCCTTTTCCACACTTGTGCTTCAAAGTAGCACCATGATCTTTATGATAGAGAGTCTCTTGTTTTTTCATTTTCATATACTAGTGGGATTTTTTCATTATAGAACTTGGCTTGTATATTCCAACAATGGGCCTCCTCAAGTGCCATAGGTCTTCGTGAGCAAGCAAGTTGGATGCACACCCACTTAGTTTATTTTGTTGAGCTTTCATACATTTATAGCTCTAGTGCATCCGTTGCATGGCAATCCCTACTCCTTGCATTGACATCAATTGATGGGCATCTCCCTAGCCCATTGATTAGCCACGTCAATGTGAGACTTTCTCCTTTGTTGTCTTCTCCACATGACCCCCTTCATTATATTCTATTCCACCCATAGTGCTATATCCATGGCTCACGCTCATGTATTGCGTGAAAGTTGAAAAAAGTTTGAGATTACTAAAGTATGAACAATTGCTTGGCTTGTCATCGGGGTTGTGCATGATGAGAGCATTCTTGTGTGACGAAAGTGGAGCATGACCAAACTATATGATTTTGTAGGGATGAACTTTCTTTGGCCATGTTATTTTGAGAAGACATGATTGCTTAGTTATTATGCTTGAAGTATTATTATTTTTATGTCAATATTAAACTTTTATCTTGAATCTTTCGGATCTGAACGTTCATGCCACAATAAAGAAAATTACATTGAAAAATATGTTAGGAAGCATTCCACATCAAAAATTCTGTTTTTATCATTTACCTACTCGAGGACGAGAGGAATTAAGCTTGGGGATGCTTGATACGTCTCCAACATATCTATAATTTTTTATTGTTCCATGCTATTATATTATCTGTTTTGGATGATAACGGGCTTTATTTTACACTTTTATATTATTTTTGGGACTAACCTATTAACCAGAGGCCCAGCCCAAATTGCTATTTTTTGCCTATTTCAGTGTTTCGTAGAAAAGGAATATCAAACGGACTCCAAACGGAATAAAACCTTCGGGAGCGTGATTTTTTGGACAAACGTGATCCAGGGGACTTGGAGTGGACGTCAAGAAACAGTCGAGGAGGCCACGAGGCAGGGGCGCGCCTACCCCCTGGGCGCGCCCTCCACCCTCGTGGCCCCTCGTTGCTCGACCGACCTACTTCTTACTCCTATATATATTCATATACCCCGCAGACATCCAGGAGCACCACGAAACCCTATTTCCACTGCCGCAACCTTCTGTACCCAAGAGATCCATCTTGGGGCCTTTTCCGGAGCTCCGCCGGAGGGGGCTTTGATCACGGAGGGCCTCTACATCAACTCCATAGCCCCTCCGATGATGTGTGAGTAGTTTACCTCAAACCTTCGGGTCCATAGCTAGTAGCTAGATGGCTTCTTCTCTCTCTTTGGATCTCAATACAAAGTTCTCCTTGATTATCTTGGAGATCTATTCGATGTAATCTTCTTTTGCGGTGTGTTTGTCGAGATCCGATGAATTATTGTGGGTTTATGATCAAGTTTATCTATGAACAATATTTGAATCTTCTCTGAATTCTTTTTTTATGATTGGTTATCTTTGCAAGTCTCTTCGAATTATCAGTTTGGTTTGGCCTACTAGATTGATCGTTCTTGCAATGGGAGAAGTGCTTAGCTTTGGGTTCAATCTTACGGTGCTTGATCCCAGTGACAGAAAGGGAAACGACACGTATTGTATTGTTGCCATCGAGGATAAAAAGATGGGGTTTATATCATATTGCATGAGTTTATCCCTCTACATCATGTCATCTTGCTTGAAGCGTTACTCTGTTCTTATGAACTTAATACTCTAGATGCATGCTGGATAGCGGTCGATGTGTGGAGTAATAGTAGTAGATGCAGGCAGGAGTCGGTCTACTTATCACGGACGTGATGCCTATATACATGATCATACCTAGATATTCTCATAATTATTCGCTTTTCTATCAATTGCTCGACAGTAATTCGTTTACCCATCGTAATACTTATGCTATCTTAGAGAAGCCACTGGTGAAACCTATGGCCCACGGGTCTATTCTCCATCATATAAGTTTCCAATCTATTTTATTTTGCAATCTTTACTTTCCATCTATATCATAAAAATACCAAAAATATTTATCTTATTACTATTATTATCTCTATCAGATCTCACTCTTGCAAGTGGCCGAGAAGGGATTGACAACCCCTTTATCGTGTTGGTTGCAAGGTTCTTATTTGTTTGTGTAGGTACGAGGTGACTTGCGCATGGTCGCCTACTGGATTGATACCTTTGTTCTCAAAACTGGGGGAAATACTTACGGTACTTTGCTGCATCACTTTCCTCTTCAAGGGAAAACCAACGCAGTGCTCAAGAGGTAGCAAGCCGCAAACGGAAGTATGGACAGGGGAAGTACAATTCTGGAGCTCAGCAGAAGCCTCGCTTTACCCCTAACTCCGGAGGTTACACCCATAACCATGGAGGCCATACTCACAATAGAGGAAGTTCCCATAACCACAGTTGGCCTAAGAATGGAAACGGGAATGGAGCAAGAAGTAGCCAGAACTGCCCAAACCCAGCAACGCCTGCCAAGAAGGACCTGAGCCATGTTACATGTTACAAGTGCGGGAAGACTGGGCACTACGCCAACGATTGTTCTGAGTTGAAGAATGGCAATGGAAATGGAAACTCTGGGAAGAAGCCCAATCCCTTCACCAGAGGTTAGGTGAACCACATCAACGTGGAGGAGGTTGAATATCAGCCTGACACAGTGATTAGTAAGTTTTTGATTAAGTCATTTACGTCACTCGTTCTTTTCGATATTGGTGCATCGCATTCATACATATCAAGGGGATTTGTGGACAAGTTTAAGTTACCAACCTTAGCCCTTAGGTCACCCATGTTAGTAAGCTCGCCAGGAGCGGAGTATATGGCCAGCCGATGGTGTGATTGGTTACCCTTAACCATTGGTAGCCATGTTTTCCCCTTAGACCTAATAATTTTGGAGTCCCAAAGACTGGATATAATATTAGGCATGGATTGGTTATCGAAGTATGGAGGAAACATCGATTGTGCTAGTAAGTCAATTTTACTCACCACCCCAGAAGGAAAAAGGATCAAGTATGTGTCTTGACATGCGCCAAGGAGGACCCAAGTGAATTCTCTTTCGGGAGTTGTTTAGGAAGAAGTGCCTGTTGTGAAGGATTACCCGGATGTATTTCCAAAGGAACTACCAGGCATGTCACCAGATCGAGACATAGAGTTTTTGATAGAGTTGTTGCCAGGCACCAGACCAATATCAAAGAGGCCATACCGGATGGCCGCAAATGATCTGGAGGAAATTAAGAAGCAGATTAAGGAATTATGGGATAAAGGTTACATTCGACGAAGTTTGTCCCCGTGGGGAGCCCCGGTGCTCTTGGTTGAGAAGAAGGATGCATCTTTGAGAATGGTTGTTGATTATCGAGCATTGAATGAAGTGACGATCAAGAATAAGTACCCACTACCAATGATCAATGATCTATTCGACCAGTTGCAAGGAGCTAAAGTATTCTCCAAGATCGATCCGCGATCAGGATACCACCAGCTGAAGATCCGAGAACATGATATACCTAAGACAGCTTTCACCACAAGGTACAGGCTATATGAGTGCACAGTCATGTCCTTTGGATTGACAAATGCCCCCACCTATTTCATGAGTATGATGAATAACGTGTTCATGGAGTTCCTGGATAAGTTTGTTGTGGTGTTCATTGATGATATTTTGGTATACTCGAAGAAGGAAGAGGAGCACAAGGAGCATTTGCGTTTAGTTCTCGAGAAGCTCAGGGAACATCAGCTATATGCAAAGTTTAGCAAGTGTGAGTTTTGGTTGAAGGAAGTTGGATTTCTTGGACATGTTATATCAGGAGAAGGTATAGCAGTAGACCCCACCAAGGTTCAGTATGTCACTGAGTGGTTGGCACTCACCTCAGTTGGAGAGATCCGCAGTTTTCTGGGACTCGCAGGATATTACCGGAGGTTCATTGGGAAATTTTCCAAGATTGCGAAACCCATGACCGAGTTGTTGAAGAAGGACACCAAGTTCAAATGGACTGAAGATTGTGAGGCCAGTTTTCAGGAGTTGAAGAAACGTTTGGTTACAACCCCAGTGCTGATTCTTCCGGATATACGCAAAGATTTCCAAGTGTATTGCGACGCTTCTCGCTTAGGACTTGGAGGTGTACTTATGCAAGACGGAAGAGTTGTTTCATATGCCTCACGACAGCTTCGACCTCATGAGTTGAATTATGCCACCCATGATTTGGAGTTAGCAATCGTAGTGCGTGCACTTAAGACCTAGAGACATTTTCTGATTGGAAACATATGTGATATGTACACGGATCACAAGAGTTTGAAGTACATTTTCACCTAGAAGGAGTTGAATCTCAGGCAAAGGAGATGGTTGGAGCTTATAAAGGATTATGATATGAAGTTGCATTATCATCCAGGAAAGGCCAATGTCGTAGCAGACGCTTTGAGCCGCAAAAGTTATGTCAATACCCTTGTAAGCGGAGGATTACTGCAGGAGTTAGTCGAGAATCTCAAGGAGCTTCGCTTGGAGGTAGTTCCAAGAGGTTTTGTTTCAGCAATGGAGGTCAGTCTACATTATGGGGAAAGATTCGAGAAGCTCAGAAGGATGATAAGGAAATCACTGAGATAAAGGAGAAGATGAGCAAGGGAAAAGCCAAGGGTTTCCGTGAGGATGAGCACGAGACTCTATGGTTTGAGGATCGAATATATGTGCCCAATGATACGGAAACACCAAGATGTATTTAGATTTGAAGGAGCGTTTCTGGTGGACAGGTATGAAGAAGGATATTGCCGAGTATGTAGCAGTATGTGATGTATGTCAGAGAGTGAAGGTAGAGCATAAGAAGCCAACCAGATTGTTACAGCCTATGCTGATACTGATGCGTCTCCAACGCATCTATCACTTTTGATTGTTCCATGCTATTATATTATCAACCTTGGATGTTTTATATGCTATTTTATATGATTTTTGGGACTAACTATTAACCTAGAGCCCAGTGCCAGTTTCTGCTTTTTCCTTGTTTTTGAGTATCACAGAAAAGGAAAATCAAACGGAGTCCAATTGACCTGAAATTTCACGGAGATCATTTTTGGACCAGAAGAAGCCCACGGAGTACCGGAGATGGGCCAGAAGAGTTCCGAGGCCACCACGAGGGTGGGGGCGCGCCCTACCCCCTGGGCGCACCCCCCTACCTCGTGACTGCCTCGGAGACCCCCCTGACTTGTCCCCAACGCCAACACCTCTTATATATACAGAAACCTCCAGAAAATAACCTAGATCGGGAGTTCCGCCGCCGCAAGCCTCTGTAGCCACCAAAAACCAATCTAGACCCGTTCTGGCACCCTGCCGAAGGGGGGAATCCCTCTCCGGTGGCCATCTTCATCATCCCGATGCTCTCCATGACGAGGAGGGAGTAGTTATCCCTCTGGGCTGAGGGTATGCACCAGTAGCTATGTGTTTGATCTCTCTCTCTCGTGTTCTTGGTTCGGCACGATCTTGATGTATCACGAGCTTTGCTATCATAGTTGGATCTTATGATGTTTCTCCCCCTCTAATCTCTTGTAATGGATTGAGTTTTCCCTTTGAAGTTATCTTATCGGATTGAGTCTTTAAGGATTTGAGAACACTTGATGTATGTCTTGCATGTGCTTATCTGTGGTGACAATGGGATATCATGTGATCCAATTGATGTATGTTTTAGTGATCAACTTGCGAGTTCCGTGACCTCGTGAACTTATGCATAGGGGTTGGCACACGTTTTCGTCTTGACTCTCCGATAGAAACTTTGGGGCACTCTTTGAAGTTCTTTGTGTTGGTTGAATAGATGATTCTGAGATTGTGTGATGCATATCGTATAATCATACCCACGGATACTTGAGGTGACATTGTAGTATCTAGGTGACATTAGGGTTTTGGTTGATTTGTGTCTTAAGGTGTTATTCTAGTACGAGCTCTAGGATAGATCAAACGGAAAGAATAGATTCATGTTATTTTACTACAGGCTCTTGAATAGATCGATCAAAAAGGATAACTTGGAGGTGGTTTCGTACCCTACAATAATCTCTTCATTTCTTCTCCTCTATTACTGACTTTGGAGTGACTCTTTGTCGCATGTTGAGGGATAGTTATATGATCTAATTATGCTATTATTGTTGAGAGAACTTGCACTAGTGAAAGTATGAACCCTAGGCCTTGTTTCAACGCATTGCAATACCGTTTTCGCTCACTTTTATCATTAGTTACCTTGCTGTTTTTATATTTTCAGATTACAAAAACCTATATCTACCATCCATATTGCACTTGTATCACCATCTCTTCGTCGAACTAGTGCACGTATACAATTTACCATTGTATTGGGTGTGTTGGGGACACAGGAGACTCTTTGTTATTTGGTTGCAGGGTTGCTTGAGAGAGACCATCTTCATACTATGCCTCCCACAGATTGATAAACCTTAGGTCATCCACTTGAGGGAAATTTTCTACTGTCCTACAAACCTCTGCACTTGGAGGCCCAACAACGTCTACAAGAAGAAGGTTGCGTAGTAGACATCAAGCTCTTTTCTGGCGCTGTTGCCGGGGAGGTTAGCGCTTGAAGGTATATCTTTAGATCTTACAATCAAATCTTTTTGTTTATTGTTTTATCACTAGTTTAGTTTATAAAATAAAACAACAAAAAATGGAATTGAGGGTACGTCATATGCTTCATCTTTTTAATGTCTTTCATGAAAATAAGGATTCCAATAATTGTGCCAAAGTGTTAGAAGAAGAATGCATTAGAATGTTTGGCACTAAATCTTTGTATGATGAGCATGATTGCAATGTTGTTAGTACAAACTCTTTGAATATCCATGATACTAATAATGATTGCACTAGTCATGATGAAAATGTCTCTTATAAGCATGTCAACTTTTGTGGAGTGCATAGAGTTTGCAAGTACACACCAAATAGGGAAGATAGCTTTTGTAAGAGGCATAAGTATTTAGAAACTAAATGGTTGCAAGAAAGGCTAGATGTTTGTGCTGAAAATTTAAATTTTCTTAGCCATCCTTGTGAACTTTGCAATGAACATGGTCATTTAAATATCCAATGCGAATTGTTTCATGATCGAATCGTGTCCAAAAATTGTGATGACTTGATTTCCCTTGAGCATCATAATGTACTAGTTTTCTTCTGGGTTATGAAGAAATGAAATGTATAATTAAGGATATTCCAGAATTTGCCCTCGATAATGTTCTTGATGTTGATCTAGAGGAAATTTATATGTATTGTGCGGTGAATTGCATTGAAAATCCTTATATTGCCAATTACATAAAGACAAGAAAACAAATAGAAGATTAAGAGAATACTAATGAAAGGGAAGAGACTTCCCAATATCCTCCTATTATTTCTTATGATGAATCAGGTAACGAGGAGGAGCTTCTATTCAACCAATCTCATTAATAAGGAGCTCCAAAAGGAGGATTAAACCCACAAATGATGTGGAGAAGAAAAAGAAAAGATGGAGAAGCAAAGGTATAAAGGCATCCCTCTCAAATGATGTTGCTCCTACTACTCATTGTGATGATAATAGTTGTTATAATATTGGTGCTATCCATACTATTAATGATGAGAGTGACTATGTTTATGATATGAAAAGGCCCAAGCTTGGGGATGCTATGTTTGATGAAAATGACATGTTTGAGAATTTATTTGCTGCAATTAATGTTTGTCCCAAGCTTGGGGATGCTATGTTTTATAAAGATGATATTTTTAACCTCCCAAGTTTTGATATGCAAATTTATTACAATGATAGCATGCCTCCTATTTATGATGATTATATTGATGAAAACGTGTTTGGAAGGGTGTCAACTTTAGGAAGTAATGATCCCACTATTTTGGAGGGTGTTGAATCTTATTGTGACAATTATGGAAGTGGATTTGGAGAGGTCATGACTTTATTTAGTAATGATTCCATTATCTTGGAAGAGGTTTCAATCGATTATGATGAGAACAAAGTTGCTACTTATGATAATTATTGTGATGATACTTATGCTATAGAAAGTAGTGATGATTATATTTATAAAACTTGTCATGATTATGATTACCCTATTTCTGAACATTACTCTTTTAATGTGGAAACAATTTGTAGTATTCGAGTTTCTTATGATACTCCCACTATTCCAAATAAGAAGAAATTTTCTTATTTGGAGAGTAATAAAAATTCTATGCTTGTAGATCATGAAAAGAATGCTTTATGTGATGGTTATATTGTTGAATTCATTCATGATGCTACTAAAAATTATTATGATGGAGGAATATATGCTTGTAGGAATTGCAATAATATCAAGTTTCCTCTCTATATGCTTAAAATTTTGAAGTCATGCTTTAATTAGTGTGGTTTTATGAAGTTAGTGCTTGTTGGGTGTGGTTTTATGTTTTAATTAGTGTTTGTGCCAAGTAGAACCTTTGGGAAGACTTGGGTGAAGTCTTTGTGATCTTGCTGTAAAAACAGAAACTTTAGCGCTCACGAGATTAGCTACCATTGTTTACTAGAGAGTGCTATTAAGTTGATTCTTTTTGCAGATGATTAATAGAAAAATTCATCATGCCCACCAATTTATTTCAGAATTGTTTGAGTTCCATAAGTATAAGTTTGATATAGATTACTACAGACTGTTCTGTTTTTGACAGATTCTGTTTTCTATGTGTTGTTTGCTTATTTTGATGAATCTATGAGTAGTATCAGAGGGTATGAACCATAGAAAAGTTGGAGTACAGTAGATATTACACCAATATGAATTTAGAATGCGTTCACAACAGTACCTAAGTGGTGATTTATTTTCTTATCCTAACAGAGCTTACGAGTTTTCTGTTAAGTTTTGTGTTGTGAAGTTTTCAAGTTTTGGGTAAAGATTCAATGGACTGTGGAATAAGGAGTGGCAAGAGCCTAAGCTTGGGGATGCCCAAGGCACCCCAAGGTAATATTCAAGGACAACCAAGAGCCTAAGCTTGGGGATGCCCCGGATGGCATCCCCTCTTTCGTCTGTGTTCATCGGTAACTTTACTTGGAGCTATATTTTTATTCACCACATGATATGTGTTTTGCTTGGAGCATCATTTTATTTTATTTTGTTTTTCTTGTTGTTTGAATAAAATACCAAGATCTGAAAGTCTTAAATGTTAGAGAGTCTTCACATAGTTGCATAATTATTCGACTACTCATTGATCTTCACTTATATCTTTTGGAGTAGTTTGTCATTTGCTCTAGTGCTTCACTTATATCTTTTTAGAGCACGGTGGTGGTTTTATTTTATAGAAATTATTGATCTCTCATGCTTCACTTATATTATTTTGAGATTCATAAACATCATGGTAATTTGCTTTGGTTATGAATTTAGTCCTAATATGATGGGCATCCAAGAGGGATATAATAAAAACTTTCATATAGAGTGTAACGCCCCGAGACTGATGTGCCAGGTGTCCTCCAGTTATTCGCTGTTTTTGCCTTGTCTTTGCTTGAGTGTCATGCATTGCATATCATGTCATCATGTGCATTTCATTTGCATACATGTTCGTCTCATGCATCCGAGCATTTTCCCCGTTGTCCGTTTTGCAATCCGGCGCTCCTATGTCACCCGGTGTCCCTTTCTACCTCTTTTCGTGTGCGGGTGTTAAACGTTTTCGGATTAGACCGAGACTTGTCATGCGGCCTTGGTTTACTACCGGTAGACCGCCTGTCAAGTTTCGTGTCATTTGGACTTCGTTTGATACTCCAACGGTTAACCGAGGGACCGAAAAGGCCTCGTGAGTGTTGCAGCCCACCACCCTTCCAAAGTGGCCCAAAACCCACCTAAGACCTCTCCATCATCTCGGTCGTTCGATCACGATTGCATGGCCGAAAACCGCACCTCATTTGGACTCTCCTAGCTCCCTCTACCTATAAATATGTGGCCTCCCCCGAAAATTCCGCGGTACAAACCCTAGATCTCTCCTCTCCGCGCCGCCGGACAATTTTTCCACCGCCGGACATGTCCGCACCGCCCCTCAGCGAATCCGGGATTGCCACATGGCCTCCCAGCGCCTCCTAGCGCCTCCCGCCGCCGCGGCCCTCCGAGGCCCGGGTCGGGCCCTCCCTGGCCCGCACCCGAGCGCCGCCCGTGCCTGCGCTGCCGTCGCGCCGAG
The DNA here is from genome assembly GCF_018294505.1 of Triticum aestivum. Lineage (NCBI taxonomy): Eukaryota > Viridiplantae > Streptophyta > Magnoliopsida > Poales > Poaceae > Triticum > Triticum aestivum. The sequence continues at coordinate 161,108,973 of NC_057800.1, read as the reverse complement.
CCTGTCCTTCGCCGCCGCCTCGCCGCGCCGGCTGGCCGCATCGCCCCGCTCGCTCGCCGGACCGCCGCGCCGCCCCGGCTCCCTTCGCCTCGCCGCCCGCACCCGCCAGACGCCGCCACGCCGCCCGGCGACCTCCGCCGCCATCGCCGCCGACTCGCCGTGCTCCGCCGCCCAGAGCTCCGGCACCGCCCCCGCACCGGCGTCGCCCCGCTCCGGCCACCTCCACCGTGGCGCCTCCTCTCCTCCAAGTCTGGCAACCACGAACTCCGGCGCCGATGAACCTCAGGCCATGCGCATCTATAGTAACTGCTACAGTAAGGATGTTGTTGTTATGCCATATGTTCATGTTGTTTACTAGTGATTCGTGCCTCTTTTGAGGATGATCAGTAAGGATGTTTTGTTAAAATTGTGGTGCTCTATCCATCCATGTCTTTGTTTGCAATTATGGAGCACCCTAGCTTGAGTCAATCGAGCTCTATTTTTGCTATAAATGATCCTGGCAGATTGTTGACATGTTTAGCGATTTTGCCAAGGATGTTGCTATTGATCGGTGGATGCTATGTTGTTGTTCTTACCATTTCTAGCTTCTATGCCATGTCTTGTTGATGGGTGTATGCTTAGTTTGTCATGCCATGCTCTGTAGTGAGTGCATCGAGCTCGTAAACATGCCTACTCGTTAACTGTTTTGCATGCTTCAGTTTTTCACTAAGTCTGAATCTGTTTATGTTTTTGCCATGCTCACATGCTTGCAATTGTATTTTCTGATCCCTTTTGGCTCAAGGTTACTAAGGGACTTTTGTTAAGTGCTTTGAGTAGCTTCATGCCATGCCTTCCCTTGGCATGTTAAGTTCCTGTAGCTTGTAGTTTTCATGCTCTAAACTGTGCTTCCTGCTGATAAATTCCAGACTTGTGTTAATTTCACTAAATCTGAAACCTGTTATCATTTGCACTTTTGCCATGCTTGTTTGAACCTGTTATTGAGTGAATTAGCCGTAGCTCAGTTTTCATCTTTTGTCAAGCATCTTGAGTGGATCCCTGCCATATATTTTGTTGCCATGTTTGAGTGATGTAGCATATTTAACTTGATGCATTTAGATGACTACTTGCTGATTATCGCAGACCGGTGCCATATTTGTTTTGCTTGCCATTTCCAAACCGTGCATCCGATTCCGGTGATCTTTATATCAATTTCAACCGAAATCATCTCACCTTGCCAGTGGCACTCTGGGATATCCAAGTTGAGGCCAGATTCAATTATTCCTTTGCAAATCATGCATATGCATCGCATACCGCATCCCGCATATCATATAATGTTCATGTGTTGGTTGTTTACTATGTTGTGTGCTTCTTTCCGGTGTTTGCTTCTTCGGGTTGGTTCCGATTATGTCGCGTTTGTGAGGATCTGTTCGACTACGTCCGTTTGTCTTCTTCATGGACTCGTTCTTCTTCCTTGCGGGATCTCAGGCAAGATGACCATACCCTGGAAATCACTTCTATCTTTGCTTGCTAGTTGCTCGCTCTTTTACTATGCCTATGCCGCGATACCTACCACTTTCTTATCATGCCTCCTATATTGTTGAACCAAGCCTCTAACCCACCTTGTACTAGCAAACCGTTGTTTGGCTATGTTACCGCTTTGCTCAGCCCCTCTTATAGCGTTGTTAGTTGCAGGTGAAGATTGGAGATTTTGTTCCTTGTTGGAACATGGATTTTTGTTGGGATATCACAATACCTCTTATTTAATTAATGCATCTATATACTTGGTAAAGGGTGGAAGGCTCGGCCTTATGCTTGGTGTTTTTTTCCAGTCTTGCCGCCCTAGTTTCCGTCATATCGGTGTTATGTTCCCGGATTTTGCGTTACGCGGTTGGGTCATAATGGGAACCCGTTGACAGTTCGCCTTGAATAAAAATCCTCGAGCAATGTGCAACCTTGGTTTTACCATTTGCACTAACAACCTACCACCTTCCCTTGGGTTCTGCAGACTCAAGGGTCATCTTTATTTTAACCCCCCCGGGCCAGTGCTTCTCTAAGTGTTGGTCCGAACCGAGCTGCCCGCGGGGCCACCTCGGGGAAACTTGAGGGTTGGTTTTACTCATAGCTAGTCTCATTTGAGTGTGCCCTGAGAACGAGATATGTGCAGCTCCTATCGGGATTTGTCGGCACATTCGGGCGGTGTTGCTGGACTTGTTTTACCATTGTCGAAATGTCTTGTAACCTGGATGCCGAGTCTGATCGGAATGTCTTGGGAGAAGGAATATCCTTCGTTGACCGTGAGAGCTTGTGATTGGCTAAGTTGGGACACCCCTGCAGGGATTTGAACTTCCGAAAGCCGTGCCCGCGGTTATGGGCAGATGGGAATTTGTTAATGTCCTGTTGTAGAAAACTTGAAGTTGACCTTAATTAAAATACATCAACCGCGTGTGTAACCGTGATGGTCTCTTCTCGGCGGAGTCCGGGAAGTGAACACGATGTTGGAATTATGCTTGACGTAGGTTGTTCTAGGATCACTTCTTGATCATAGTTGTTCGATCGTGCTTTTGCCTTCTCTTCTCACTCTCATTTGCGTATGTTAGCCACCATATATGCTAGTCGCTTGCTGCAGCTCCACCTCATACCTTTTACCCTTCCTATAAGCTTAAATAGTCTTGATCGCGAGGGTGTGAGATTGCTGAGTCCCCGTGACTCACAAATGCTTCCAAAACCAGTTTGCAGGTGCCGATGTTACCGAGCAGGTGACGCAACCAAGCTCAAGGAGGAGCTCAATGAAGATCTTGTCCTTTGTGTTGTTCTATTTCCAGTTGATCAGTAGTGGAGCCCAGTCGGGACGATCGGGGATCTATGTAGCATTTGGGGTAGTCTTCTTTTATTTTGGCTCCGTAGTCAGGCCTTGATTGTATTTGGATGATGTAATGCTTTATTCATGTATTTGTGTGAAGTGGCGAGTGTAAGCCAAATTTGTATCTCTTTCCCTTATGTATTACATGGGTTGTGTGAAGATTACCTCACTTGCGACATTGCTTTCAATGCGGTTATGCCTCTAAGTCATGCTTCGACACGTGGGAGATATAGCCGCATCGAGGGCGTTACAAGTTGGTATCAGAGCCTTCACCGACCTTAGGAGCCCCCTGCTTGATCGAAACGCTGGCGTTATTGAGTCTAGAAATGTTTTGAGTCATTTAGGAATTATATATATCGGAGAGTTAGGACTTCTTTTTACTCCTCAGTCCCTTCGTCGCTCTGGTGAGGTATCCTGACGTAGAGTTTTGACTCTTCTCTTCTCAAATTTCACTAAAAAAAATTTTAGGATCACGCGGGTATCTTGGAATCGTTTCGATGGTTTTGTGACAAGAACATTGTTCTTGGTGCCTCCTGTCATTTAGGGGTTGTGGCAGTGTCCCGGGGGAGTTGAGCTCCGAGGTGTTGTCGTCACAATTTTATCGTTGCAGTTCTGGAATACCTGAGTTTAGTTTCGCCGATATCGAAAATCTCTTTTATGCAGTTGTTGGTGAGATAACCTCGACGCCACCCAGTACTGGGGCGGGAGTTCGGGAGTATTGCCATAACTCGTATAACGGATGCTTTTCGAAGGTTGAGGTAAACGATTTTCGAAGGTTTCTTGGTTATGTGTTGAAGGATGGATACAGCTGGATGTAGGATTTGCTAGTTTGGTTGAGATATTATGCTTCCCATGTATCCCCAACACCTGATTGCATAACCAGAAAATTTCGGGAGTTTATAAGTGGGAATTCAAGTAGCTCTTAGGATATCTTTCCGACAGATGTATGATATGAAATTGGGGTTCGACGTCTAGTGGTCTGCCTATCCACGGTTTGTTTTACAGTGGTCTCGTTGTGTCTTAAAGAGTCCTTGGCTATGCCGACTCGGGGACGCTTCGTATGTCATGTGCACTGCCTTGTACATGATGGTGCTGTACGATCGAGCCCGTGTAGGCCCCACCACGAAAACTTCGGACGAAATCTCTATCATATGTTTGTTCCGGCTTATTCTGCAAGCCAATCCTTTGTTTTGTTTTGAGTTGTGGTATTCGAGTTGCTTCAATTTCAAATGTTGATTCCATACCTTTCCTAAGCGGTGTTCTCATATTTCTATGTGGATATCAATCCTTATTGATCATCGAGATTGTCTTGCCAATCCTTTTCAACCGGTGGTCTCTCGTCAAGCGGATCCGTTCATTTTCAACATCCGCAAGATTCAATCTCAGCTTTCTCAACGTTGTTCGTTTCATCCATCCCAAGTTGTCTTTGTTTTTCCCAACCACACACCTTTTTTCTTCAAGGATTCATATTTCTTGATCAAGTGTCCATCTTATTCATGTGAAGTCTCTTCATTCTTTTCTTTCAATGTTCGTATCCGGTGATTCTCAGAAAGATTCTAACGGAGCCTCAAGTTTATAATTCTTTGTTCTTTTATCTTCCCCAGTGTGTTCAATGCAATCTTTCTTTGTTGATCACATCCTTTTCCTCGTTTCAAATGTGTTCTTATGTCGGTGCACCTCTTAATCATCCACTCCTTGCTATTCATTTGTTCCGGAGTGCTGAAGATATCTCAGAAGATTCGTGTTTCCACTCTACTTTCGTTCAAGCTCTTTCGAGATTGTTATCTCATTCAAGCCATTTAATTCAACTGGCGCAATCTATCTTTTAAATCGTTCTACGGTGTTTCTTTTGAGTGGGCCCTAACCCACAGGTCTTTTCCCAGGATCTTACCTGACTCTTCTTATTTTACCGGAGCTTCTCAAATTCTCTCAAAAATTTGACGTAAGAATGAATTGTCATCAGTCAAATGCCTTTCTCCAAGATCTTCAAATTCTTTCATCATTGGCTCAACTCCTTCATTATTCATTCTACCGGAGTATCTCAATAATTCTCAGTGGTGGTTCTCGTCATCATTCTCAACATTTGAAGACCGAAGAAGAGCTTCTCTGCAATCATATCCGTTCTCTTGAAGAATCATGGTTCTAGCTTGATGCCATCCTCTCATAATTGTTTTCGATTGTGAGAATTCTGTTCACCCATCCGGAGCATTTCATGAGTTGTTTTTCCATTTCTTTTCCCCGAAGTCCATCTTTTCAAATATTATTCATTTCTCAGCTTTCAGCTCTCGTTCTCCAATTTTACCGGTGCATCATTCAAGTATATTCTCTAATCAGCTCGTGATCTTTTGTTCTCGTGGATCTAATTTCCCTCAAGTATTTTCATTTGTTCTCTAATCCTTTCCGGTGATTTATCCCTTTACTTCGTTCTTTGCCAATGCTTACAGTGGTTCGTTCAAGATTTTTTCTTCTTTCTTGTCATATCAATTCATTCGTTGTTTCCTAATTCTACCGGTGGTTCATCGAAGACCTTCCCAAGTTTGCACTATATCTCGCTTAATCCTTTCTACGAGAATAAGTAGTATGCCAATTCCGCTGCTTGTCATCAATTTAAATTTGTGAAGGATAAGCATAATGTAATTATTATTCTTGTTTTCATCCAAGTGATTAACTCCTTATTCCGAAGGCTCATCAAATTCTCGTTTTCATTCGTTTCATCTTTCTTTTCTGGAGTTCCAAGTTTTCCGCATTATATCATCGCGAAGACCCATCTAAAGCATTACAAGGTTTCACCTTGTATTTTCAACTTCCCTTTCTTCTCGTTATCCTTTTGTTACCGGAGTTCTCACGAAGGCTCAACGTGGTGGTTCATCAAGGACGTAATTCCTTCTCGAAGTGTTCATAAAGATTCTTTTCAGAGGAGCTCAAGTTTTCTTCATCTTTCAATCCGGAGTGAAATTCTTTCACGTATATCTTTTGAGGTGGTGTTATGTCATTCTTGATAATTTCCCTTCGTGCTTCGTGTTTCACAAGTTATCAAGATGAGGTATTTTAAATCCACCAATCTCTTCATTGGAGTTATCCTGGGTTATATTTCACCTAAATCTTTCCCTAAGGATTGTTGCTATTATGGTTCTTATAATGACCCAAGTTCTTCATTTATCCTCCCGGTGAAATAAGTTTCTCGTCTCCTTGTTTCTTTCCAATCAAATCTATTCCGTGAGTGGCAGGTTGTCACCTCATAATTTTGAGATATCTTCTATAAGTCCATATCAAGCTTATCCTTTCATTGTTGGTTTTCCAACAACTTCGTTTGACCTTTCTCCTTAAGATGCCTTTGCAAGCTCATTGGAGGTAGAAGATGTTGTTTTTCCCCGTTCCTTTCATTCCTTTTTTTCATTTCTCCCGGAGGCATTGTGTTGCTGCTCTCTCCAAACCTTCTTCTTGTTCTTGTCAGGATCTTGTTCTTGTCATGCTTATCCATTTAACCGGAGTGTTGTGTCCCTTTGCTCAAGCTCTTTCATTTGATCAACTCTTTCATCTCTTTTCAACCGGAGTGATGTCCGAATTTGTTGTTCCTTGTTCCTTGTTTCTAACGGAGGTTTTCAACTTTATTCATGTTCGTTGTATTCTTTTCTCGAAATGACTTAACTTTTTCAAGGTTCTTTGGTTTCACTCGTTTGCCAAAGAAGCAACTTAGTTTAAACCTCTCCTCTTTCTCTTCCGTTTTCCCTCCGGTGCCATTCTAGATCTCGGGACGAGATCCTCTCGTAGTAGTGGAGTGTTGTAATGCCCCGAGACCGATGTGCCAGGTGTCCTCCAGTTATTCATTATTGTTGCCTTGTCTTTGCTTGTGTGTCATGTATTGCATATCATGTCATCATGTGCATTTCATTTGCATACATGTTCGCCTCATGCATCCGAGCATTTTCCCCGTTGTCCGTTTTGCAGTTCGGCGCTCCTATGTCACCCAGTGTCCCTTTCTACCTCTTTTCGTGTGTGGGTGTTAAACGTTTTTGGATTGGACCGAGACTTGTCATGCGGCCTTGGTTTACTATCGGTAGACCGCCTGTCAAGTTTCGTGTCATTTGGACTTTGTTTGATACTCCAACGGTTAACCGAGGGACCGAAAAGGCCTCGTGAGTGTTGCAGCCCAACACCCTTCCAAAGTGGCCCAAAACCCACCTAAGTCCTCTCCATCATCTCGGTCGTTCGATCATGATCACGTAGCCGAAAACCGCAACTCATTTGGACTCTGCTAGCTCCCTCTACCTATAAATATGTGGCCTCCCTCGAAAATTCCGTAATACAAACCCTAGATCTCTCCTCTCCGCGCCGCCGGACAATTTTTGCACCGCCGGACATGTCCGCACCGCCCCTCAGCGAATCCGGGATCGCCACGTGGCCTCCCAGCGCCTCCCAGCGCCTCCCGCCGCCGCGTCCCTCCCTGGACCGCGCCCGAGCGCCGCTCGTGCCTGCGTTGCCGCCGCGCCGGGCCTGTCCGCCGCCGCCTCGCCGCACCGGCTGGCCGCGCCGCCCCGCTCGCTCGCCGGACCGCCGCGCCGCCCCGGCTCCCTTCGCTTCACCGCCCGCACCCGCCAGACGCCGCCGCGCCGCCCGACGACCTCCGCCGCCATCGCCGCCGACTCACCGTGCTCCGCCGCCCGGAGCTCCGGCATCGCCCCCGCACCGGCGTCGCCCTGCTCCGGCCACCTCCGGCCACCTCCACCACGGCGCCTCCTCTCCTCCAAGTCCGGCGACCATGAACTCCGGCGCCGACGAACCTCGGGACGCGCGCATCTACAGTAACTGCTACAGTCCCAGATCCAGATCTGGATCCACTCGACGGTTGACTTTCTCCTCCCAAAACCCTAACCTTTTAGCATCTTCATCGCATCATAACTCCGCATCCATAGCTCCATTTTGGGCGTGTAGCATAACAAAATGTTCGTCTCGACGAGTACATCATTTCATCTCACTGCATCATTTTCATTTGAGGTCATCTTGATGCCCGAAATGTTGTTGGAAGAGGGCTATGTGATGAATTTGGCAGATCTGTTTCAGCAAATGGCATTTTGTCATTTTTGCCATGATTAATTTGTGCATGCTATGACCGTGAACTCTACATGTGTTTTGTTATATGCCATGCCATCTTTACAGAGGTGTATGCCATGTATTTTTGTTATATTTGTGGTGACTAGCACAATCTTGCAAAGTAGCGTAATCGGTAATGCTGATTTCAGTGACTTAGAATTTCACAAAGTCCTTATCCTGATTTTGTTGTTATGCCATATGTTCATGTTGTTTCCTAGTGATCCGTTCCTCTTTTGAGGATGATCAATAAGGATGTTTTGTTAAAATTGTGGTGCTCTATCCATCCATGTCTTTGTTTGCAATTATGGAGCACCCTAGCTTGAGTCAATCGAGCTCTACTTTTGCTATAAATGTCATGGCAGATTGTTGACATGTTTAGCGATTTTGCCAAGGATGTTGCTATTGATCCGTGCATGCTATGTTGTTGTTCTTGCCATTTCTAACTTCTATGCCATGTCTTCTTGATGGGTGTATGCTTAGTTTGTCATGCCATGCGCTATAGTGAGTGCATCAAGCTCGTAAACATGCCTACTCGTTAACTGTTTTGCATACTCCAGTTTTTCACTAAGTCTGAATGTGTTTATGTTTTTGTCATGTTCACATGCTTGCAATTGTATTTTCTGATCCCTTTTGGCTCAAGGTCACTAAGGGACTTTTGTTAAGTGCTTTGAGTAGCTTCATGCCATGCCTTGCCTTGCCATGTTAAGTTCCCGTAGCTTGTAGTTTTCATGCTCTAAAGTGTGCTTCCTGATGATAAATTCTAGACTTGTGTTAATTTCACTAAGTCTGAAACCTGTTATCATTTGCACTTTTGCCATGCTTGTTTAACCTATTATTGAGTGAATTAGCCGTAGCTCAGTGTTCATGTTTTGTCAAGCATCTTGAGTGGATCCCTGCCATGTATTTTGTTGCCATGTTTGAGTGTTGTAGCATATTTAACTTGATGCATTTAGATGACTACTTCCTGATTATCGCAGACCGGTGCCATATTTGTTTTGCTTGCCATTTCCAAACCGTGCATCCGATTCCGTTGATCTTTATATCGATTTCAACCGAAATAATCTCAACTTTCCAGTGGAACTCTTGGATCTCCAAGTTGAGGTCAGGTTCAATCATTCCTTTGCAAATCATGCATATGCATCACATACCGCATCCCGCATATCATACCATGTTCATGTGTTGGTTGTTTACTATGTTGTGTGCTTCTTTCCGGTGTTTGCTTCTTCGGGCTGGTTCCGATTACATCGCGTTTGTGAGGATCCATTCAACTACGTCTGTTTGTCTTCTTTATGGACTCGTTCTTCTTCCTCGCAGGATCTCAGGCAAGATGACCATACTCTCGAAATCACTTCTATCTTTGCTTGCTAGTTGCTCGCTCTTTTGCTATGCCTATGCCGTGATACCTACCACTTGCTTATCATGCCTCCTATATTGTTGAACCAAGACTCTAACCCACCTTGTCCTAGCAAACCGTTGTTTAGCTATGTTACCGCTTTGCTCAGCCCCTCATATAGTGTTGTTAGTTGCAGGTGAAGATAGGAGATTTGTTCCTTGTTGGAACATGGATTTTTGTTGGGATATCACAATACCTCTTATTTAATTAATGCATCTATATACTTGGTAAAGGGTGGAAGGCTCGGCCTTATGCCTGGTGTTTTGTTCCACTTTTGCCGCCCTAGTTTCCGTCATATCGGTGTTATGTTCCCGGATTTTGCGTTCCTTACGTGGTTGGGTTATAATGGGAACCCCTTGACAGTTCGCCCTGAATAAAACTCCTCCAGCAATGCCCAACCTTGGTTTTACCATTTGCACTAACAACCTACCACCTTCCCTTGGGTTCTGCAGACTCAAGGGTCATCTTTATTTTAACCCCCCCGGGCCAGTGCTTCTCTAAGTGTTGGTCCGAACCGAGCTGCCTGCGGGGCCACCTTGGGGAAACTTGAGGGTTGGTTTTACTCGTAACTAGTCTCATCTGAGTGTGCCCTGAGAACGAGATATGTGCAGCTCCTATCGGGATTTGTCAGCACATTCGAGCGGTGTTGCTGGACTTGTTTTACCATTGTCGAAATGTCTTGTAACCTGGATGCCGAGTCTGATCGGAATGTCTTGGGAGAAGGAATATCCTTCATTGACCATGAGAGCTTGTGATGGGCTAAGTTGGGACACCCCTGCAGGGATTTGAACTTTCGAAAGCCGTGCCCGCGGTTATGGGCAGATGGGAATTTGTTAATGTTCGGTTGTAGAAAACCTGAAGTTGACCTTAATTAAAATACATCAACTGCGTGTGTAGCCATGATGGTCTCTTCTCGGTGGAGTCCGGGAAGTGAACATGGTGTTGGAGTTATGCTTGACGTAGGTTGTTCTAGGATCACTTCTTGATCATAGTTGTTCGACCGTGCTTTTGCCTTCTCTTCTCGCTCTCATTTGCGTATGTTAGCCACCATATATGCTAGTCGCTTGCTGCAGCTCCACCTCATACCTTTTACCCTTCCTATAAGCTTAAATAGTCTTGATCGCGAGGGTGTGAGATTGCTGAGTCCCCGTGACTCACAGATACTTTCAAAACCAGTTTGCAGGTGCCGATGTTACCGAGCAGGTGACGCAACCAAGCTCAAGGAGGAGCTCGATGAAGATCTTGTCCTTTGTGTTGTTCCGTTTCCAATTGATCAGTAGTGGAGCCCAGTCGGGACGATCGGGGATCTGTGTAACATTTGGGTAGTCTTCTTTTATTTTGGCTCCGTAGTCGGGCCTTGATTGTTTTTGGATGATGTAATGCTTTATTCATGTATTTGTGTGAAGTGGCGAGTGTAAGCCAACTATGTATATCTTTCCTTTATGTATTACATGGGTTGTATGAAGATTACCTCACTTGCGACATTGCTTTCAATGCGGTTATGCCTCTAAGTCGTGCTTCGACACGTGGGAGATATAGCCGCATCGAGGGCGTTACATAGAGTGCATTGAATACTATGAGAAGTTTGATATACTTGATAATTGTTTTGAGATATGAAGATGGTAATATTAGAGTCGTTCTAGTTGAGTAATTGTGAATTTGAGAAATACTTGTGTTGAGGTTTGCAAGTCCCATAGCATGCATGTATGGTAACCGTTGTGTGACAAATTTGAAGCATGAGGTGTTTCTTTGATTGCCTTCCTTATGAGTGGCGGTCGGGGACGAGAGATGGTATTTTCCTACCAATCTATCCCCCTAGGACCATGGGCGTCGTGCTTGGTTTTTGATGACTTGTAGATTTTTGCAGTAAGTATGTGAGTTCTTTATGACTAATGTTGAGTCCATGGATTATACACACTCTCACCCTTCCATCATTGCTAGCCTCTTCGATACCATGCATTGCCCTTTCTCACCTCGAGAGTTGGTGCAAACTTCGCCGGTGCATCCAAACCCCGTGATATGATACGCTCTGTCACACATAAACCTCCTTATATCTTCCGCAAAATAGCCACCATACCTACCTACTATGGCATTTCCATAGCCATTTCGAGAGATATTGCCATGCAACTTTCCACTGTTCCGTTCATCATGACACACATCATCATTGTCATATTGCCTTGCATGATCATGTAGTTGACATCGTATTTGTGGCAAAGCCACCATGGATAATTTAGCATACATGTCACTCTTGATTCATTGCCCATCCTGGTACACCGCCGGAGGCATTCATATAGAATCATACTATGTTCTAGTATCGAGTTGTAATCTTTGAGTTGTAAATAAATAGAAATGTGATGATCATCATTAATAGAGCATTGTCCCGAAAAAGAAAAAGGAAAAATAAAGGCCAAAAAAAGAAAAAAAAAGGAAAGGCCAAATAAAAAAAAGATAAATAAAAGGGACAATGCTACTATCCTTTTACCACACTTGTGCTTCAAAGTAGCACCATGATCTTCATGATAGAGAGTCTCTTATGTGGTCACTTTGATATACTAAGTGGGAATATTTCATTATAGAACTTGGCTTGTACATTCCAACGATGGGCTTCCTCAAATGCCCTAGGTCTTTGTGAGAAAGCAAGTTGGATGCACACCCACTTAGTTTCTTTTTGATGAGCTTTCATACATTTATAGCTCTAGTGCATCTGTTGCATGGCAATCCCTACTCCTCGCATTGACATCAATTGATGGGCATATCCATAGCCGTTGATTAGCCACATCAATGTGAGACTTTCTCCTTTTTTGTCTTCTCCACACAACCCCCATCATTATATTCTATTCCACCCATAGTGTTATGTCCATGGCTCACGCACATGTATTGCGTGAAAGTTGAAAAAAGTTTGGGATTACTAAAGTATGAAACAATTGCTTGGTTTGTCATCGGGGTTGTGCATGATGAGAGCATTCTTGTGTGACGAAAGTGGAGCATGACCAAACTATATGATTTTGTAGGGATAAGCTTTCTGTGGCCATGTTATTTCGAGAAGACATGATTGCTTAGTTAGTATGCTTGAAGTATTATTATTTTTATGTCAATATTAAACTTTTGTCTGGAATCTTATGGATCTGAATATTTTTGCTACAATAAATAGGATTACATGGATAAATATTTTAGGTAGCATTCCACATCAAAAATTCTGTTTTTATCATTTACCTACTCGAGGACGAGCAGGAATTAAGCTTGGGGATGCTTGATACGTCTCCAACGTATCTATCATTTTTGATTGTTCCATGTTATTATATTGTCAACCTTGGATGTTTTATATGCATTTATATGCTATTTTATATGATTTTTGGGACTAACCTATTAACCTGGAGCCTAGTGCCAGTTTTTGTTTTTTCCTTATTTTTGAGTATCACAGAAAAGGAAAATCAAACGGAGTCCAATTGACCTGACATTTCACAGAGATCATTTTTGGACCAGAAGAAGCCCACAGAGTACCGGAGATGGGCCAGAAGAGTCCCGAGGCCACCACGAGGGTGGGGGCACGCCCTACCCCCCTGGGCGCGCCCCCCTACCTCATGGCCGCCTCGGAGACCCCCCTGACTTGTCCTCGATGCCAACTCCTCTTATATATAAAAACCTCTAGAAAATAACCTAGATCGGGAGTTCCGCCGTCGCAAGCCTCTGTAGCCATCGAAAACCAATCTAGACCCGTTCCGGCACCATGCAGGAGGGGGGAATCCCTCTCCGGTGGCCATCTTCATCATCCCGACGCTCTCCATGACGAGGAGGGAGTAGTTCTCCCTCGGGGCTGAGGGTATGTACCAGTAGCTATGTGTTTGATCTTTCTCTCTCTCGTGTTCTTGATTCGACACAATCTTGATGTATCGCGAGCTTTGGTATTATAGTTGGATCTTATGATGTTTCTCCCCCTCTACTCTCTTGTACTGGATTGAGTTTTCCCTTTGAAGTTATCTTATCGGATTGAGTCTTTAAGGATTTGAGAACACTTGATGTATGTCTTGCATGTGCTTATCTGTGGTGACAATGGGATATCACGTGATCCACTTGATGTATGTTTTGGTGATCAACTTGCGAGTTCCGTGACCTCGTGAACTTATGCATAGGGGTTGGCACACGTTTTCATCTTGACTCTCTGGTAGAAACTTTGGGGCACTTTTTGAAGTTCTTTGTGTTGGTTGAATAGATGAATCTGAGATTGTGTGATGCATATCGTATAATCATACCCACAGATACTTGAGGTGACATTGGAGTATCTAGGTGACATTAGGGTTTTGGTTGATTTGTGTCTTAAGGTGTTATTCTAGTACGAGCTCTAGGATAGATCGAATGGAAAGAATAGCTTCGTGTTATTTTACTACAGACTCTTGAATAGATCGATCAGAAAGGATAACTTTGAGGAGGTTTCGTACCCTGCAATAATCTCTTCGTTTGTTCTCCGCTATTAGTGACTTTGGAGTGACTCTTTGTTGCATGTTAAGGGATTATTATATGATCTAATTATGCTATTATTGTTGAGAGAACTTGTACTAGTGAAAGTATGAACCATAGGCCTTGTTTCAACGCATTGCAATACCGTTTTCGCTCACTTTTATCATTAGTTACCTTGCTGTTTTTATATTTTCAGATTACAAAAACCTATATCTACCATCCATATTGCACTTGTATCACAATCTCTTCGCCGAACTAGTGCACCTATACAATTTACCATTGTATTGGGTGTGTTGGGGACACAAAAGACTCTTTGTTATTTGATTGCATTGTTGCTTGAGAGAGACCATCTTCATCCTACGCCTCCCATAGATTGATAAACCTTAGGTCATCCACTTGAGGGAAATTTGCTACTGTCCTACAAACCTCTGCACTTGGAGGCCCAACAATGTCTAGAAGAAGAAGATTGCGTACTAGACATGAGATACCCGAATGGAAGTGGGACAAGCTTGGCATGGATTTTATCACCGGATTACCCAGGACCCGATCGGGATATGATTCTATCTGGGTAGTAGTTGATCGTTTGAATAAGGTAGCTCACTTTATCCCAGTGAAAACCACCTATACAAGCGTGAAGTTGGCCAAGATATATATGACCAGGATCATATGTCTGCACGGAGTTCCGAGGACCATCGTATCAGATAGAGGGACACAGTTTACCTCGAAGCTTTGGAACCAGGTGCACCAGACTTTGGGTACTGATAACCCACAAGTGTAGGGAATCTATCGTAATTTTTTCGATAAGTAAGAGTGTCAAACCCAACAAGGAGAAAAAGGAAATGATAAGCAGTTTTCAGTAAGGTATTCTCTGCAAGCACTGAAATTATCGGTAACAGATAGTTTTGTGATAAGGTAATTTTTGATGAGTAGCAAGTAATAAAAGTAAATAAGGTGCAGCAAGATGGCCCAATCCTTTTTGTAGCAAAGGACAAGCTTGGATAAACTCTTATATGAAGGAAAGCGCTCCCGAGGACACATGGGAATTATCGTCAAGCTAGTTTTCATCACGTTCATATGATTCGCGTTCGGTACTTTGATAATTTGATATGTGGGTGGACCGGTGCTTGGGTACTGTCCTTACTTGGACAAGCATCCGCAACTACAACAGAAGTATTAAGATAAACCTAACCATAGCATGAAACATATGGATCCAAATCAGCCCCTTACGAAGCAACGCATAAACTAGGGTTTAAGCTTCTGTCACTCTAGCAACCCATCATCTACTTATTACTTCCCAATGCCTCCCTATAGGCCCAAACAATGGTGAAGTGTAGCGACCCGACCTCAGACGGTCAAGTCTTTGTGTATCTGTGCTATCCCTGGATCGGTATGCTAGCACACACAGTACATCAATGTATATATCAAAGTGCAATCACATGTATAAGTAACGAAAAACTGATATATACCTTAACAATCTCAGTGGAAACAGGCAAACGGGTGTGGAGTCCCATCAACGCCATCGGCAAGTTGAGTGCGGACCGTAACCCTATCGTATCACTTACTCGTCGGATAATACCTGCAACATAATATGTTGCAGCCGTGTAGGTCAGTATGTTGAATGCACTGGCAAGTCACACCACAAGAGATGAATAAATGTCCTATTTATACATGCAATATGGCTGGTGGTTGGTTCTAAATTTAATTTGCATAAAGCTGATTTTTCCCTATCATCAAAAGAATATCATATTGTTACTACATAATTCATCATAATATGATTGAGATGGTTGCTCCATTCAATCTATACCCAAATTCATTAAAACCCATTAATTAATTAAGAGTGATGAGATCGCTCAATTCCCACTTTCCAGATGCTCAAATTGTCCATAACCGGGGACACGGCTAATCGATTAGTTTTACACTCTGCAGAGTTTGCACACTTTTCCCCACAAGACTCGATCACCTCCTTTGTAGTCCTCGCACTGCCTGGTGTTTGAGAATCGGAAGATCGAGACATAGTCTTTCTGAAGTGTTCCCTCTTAACCCTGGGTAGACCGGTACACCTACATATATAACTACATCTGCTAGTCTACCACGGTAAGAGGTCACACAACGTACTCAACTAAGCCAGAGCCCATAATAGCTTGTGGCTGTGCAGGTAAGCTTCTAGTCATGAAAAATTGATGAATCCCTTTGAGCCTGGGTGGCAGTCCATAGGGTGATCACACGGGTACTCCGGGATCCCCTGGGCAAGTCCACTGGTTTCTCCAGGGTGCCCGGGCAAGTCCACTGGTTTCTCCAGGGTGCCCCTTACCAATCCACCCAGATGTGTGTTAATGTTGCCACCTTAAGGTTACCCTTAATTATTATATCACTCGCAACTTTCATGATCTCACATACCAATCCCCGTCTACAATGGCATAGCAAAAATCCCTACAACGTTGGCGACAAAGAAGTAAAGGCTCAGACCTACCTCATTGCACTACTGGGTTTATAATATAGCCAACTAACATATTCATGCAAACCCTACATCAAAGGACTAAATGCATATATAAAACATAGGTATAAAAGGGCATGATCAAGATGTAACTTGCCTTGTACTGTTGATGAAGATGAAATATTATATTGAGTCATCTCTCCTTCTCATTACGATATATCTAATGATATAAGAAAGTACTTTAACACACAACAACATCCAAATAAAGATCCAAATAAAATATTCAAATTACAATACAAAATAAAAAATAAAAATAAAAACATTCCGACATAAGTTGTTAGGACTAGGTTATGGGTTGAGATAAGATCAAGAATGAAAATATGATATAGAGTTTGTTCTAGGGTTGGGTCAAAGTGAAGATCACGGCTTGAAGAGTTGTGAGGCAAGGTTCTACGACAAAGTCTATAATGGGTTTGATTGGAATATTTGACTTGGGTCCAATGAAAATGATAGATGGAGTTGATGCCATAAGGTTTATGTTACAAAAATTTATGTAACATTTCCTAAGTCAAAATTTGTATGATGATGGCATATGACCAGAGAGGTTTTTCTAGGGATCAATCTAAGAGATTTAACTTCGTGTCAAAAGTTATTAAACAATGATCGAGAAGGTCAAATTAAGGTGTTGATGTTAAAACAGTGACTAAATCTTGCTGAAAAAATTATGCCATGAGTTCCAACAGAAAGGTGATGTCCTAAGGTCGAACTTTTGTATAATAAACATTTTTATATGATTTATAGATTAGAACATATAGCAAAAGTACTCAATTTAACATTTAAAACAGAACTAAACTTTAACTTGCCAAAAACTGAGATCTCGAATTTTTATAATAAACTAGATGTCCCAAGGAATCCGGGGATATAAAATTTGTCGAATTCGGACTTACGGTCTAGGAGATATGAATTTCCGAAGTTTGAGTATTTTTCTGAAAAACAATTACGGGATTTACACAGTGCTCACCGGAGTTAGTCGCCGGAGATGGGGAAAAAGATCGCCGGAGTTGAGGAAGAAGGCCCCCAACGTCAAATAGTAGCAGAACAGCGAAGAGGCCGACAAGGGGAGTCCTTTGGATAAGATCACAGGCTCGGACTTGTCCCGTGGCGGCGTGGAGCGGTCGCCGGAGTTGCCGAACTCCGACGAGCAATTGCTCGCAGAGGAGGAGGTTCAGAGAGGGGTGTTCGGATGGGCTAGTGAGTGGCTTCGAGGCTCTCGTCTGGGTACCTTTTATAGGAGCAGGGGAGGTTAGAATTTGAGCAGGGGCGTTCGTCCACATTATGGTGTTAATGGCGAACGTTACTGTGCTCTAGGTGGCCATTAGGGCGGGTTTAGTGTGGGTAACGGAAGGGAATGAGTTAGGGCGGAGTGGGGATCCGTTCAGAGGGGTTTTGGGCGAGGGAGAGGAAGAGGAGGGGAGGAAGAGGTGGAGGCATCCACGGTTGTTCTCTGTACGTTCTAGGTTCTGTACATGCGCATGGGGGAAGAAGAAGATGAGGTGGACTGGGCAAGAGAGGGAATAAGTGGGCCAAGCCCAATTTGGTTTGGAGGGAGCAAATAACCTATGGGTTTCAAAAAAATTACAAATGAACAAGAGGAAGATGGACTTGGTCCAGTACGTGTACAAAAGTTTACTTACAACAGAAAAATAAAATGTTTACATTATTCTCAATATTATTTAGAGTTCTGCAAATTCACAAAATTATAATTGTGCCATATTAAATATTTTCAAATATATTTTTGGAGAAGTCACATTATCTCCTCTCGTTAAATTTTATTTGATTAATTTGGAAATATTTAAACGACAGTAAAACTCCAAATAATATCATATTTCAATTGGAACTCCAAAATCCAAACAAACTCCATATGAAATATTCATCCACCACATTTGAGAAAGTCATCTTATTCTCACTCCAAAATTGTGATTGTGGTTTCCAATATTTCAAAAAAAAAGAGTCAAACGGAAATTAAAGCCCTTTGATTTCTTGAATAAACTTCCCCAACCATAGTTTTCTTTATTGGACAAAATGTTATCCAACTTTTATAACATGATTAGAAAAAGTTTTAAACAAGAACTCAAAAGGTTTTAATTCTCGTGAAAATAAAATAATTTCACACAATCCATCACACAACAATCAAACAAACAATCCTATTTATTTATTTAATATAACATTCCAGAATATAGAATTTTGGGATGTTACAAACCTACCACACTTAAAATGAATTTTGTCCTCGAGATTCGAAAAGGCTAGAAAGAAAAGGTTAGGGTTGGGGTCTCCTTGCAATTCCATTGATCATCATGAAGGTCCCGGGTGCTGCCACACTTAAAATAAACTCATGCACCACCTCTATAGTGTTGACAACACATTTCTCCTCAAATTTCTTGTAATAACTCCTTCATTGATGCTCTCCTGTTAGAGGCATAACATTTCCTTCAATATCCTGGGTCTTTGCATCAAAATGAAATTCTTTCGAGACTGGATCTTCTCATCTAACAGGTCTAGCGCCAATGCTAAAAAACTATCGAAAAATCTCATGGAGGTTTGCCATTACTGGTTCCCTGCAAGAAATGGGTCTTGGCTTCATTCTCACCGTGTAACCTACGATTGGCAGCAGCTACCATGTACATGGGTTTATCATCATACCATTCTAAGGCTTAGTCAAGGCTTCAATGGGCGTCAACACTTTATTGTGGGTAAGTCACTCAGATTACCATTCCAAATAACAAGAGCGAATGATAAGAGTAAGTCGTCATGGTGGCCAAGCCATGTCGCACCCAAATCATTACCCTGTATAAGGTTTAGTGAATCTCGCATCCTAACACTCGGGCATCCTCACAGGCATTGCAGATTTCTCTTGTCCACGAACTGGGTTAGGATGAATCCATCGATTCTCCGAGCCAAACGGAAACAACTATCGTTTCACCAAACCCTCTAGTTTTACGTATCCTCCTATGGAATAGCTATAAATTGATCGGTAGATGTTTCATGGATCCTTCATAATTCTTCCTTCAACAAGACTGTGCTTGTTCCTCGGTAAATCATGGGCTTGTGGGTTATGGCCCACTTCAACACTTGTATAGCTTTTACTCATCCTTGGAGTTACAACTGATCCATATTCTCCGGTAATTCACATACCACTTCATTTCCTTCATCTCCTTGTGGTAACCAACATAACAAAAACAAAATGCCAACCTTTTTTTGTCCATCTCCTTTCTACTGATCGACATGAACAACACTTTTCTTCATTGACCATGTGGTTTTACGAAATACTACCACACTTAAAATGAATAACACTTATTCCTCCATAGACCATATTTCTCATATCCTCGAAAATGGTCAAAAATCTAAGAGAGCGGCAACTCTTACAATTCAACATGGCACTCACAATTCAACTTTATTGATCCATGAAATATTACATTCTCCAAGACTTCCATTACATAGGTCAACTCAACCTACTCATGAAAATAAAATTGCTTCCTACTACTTATTACTGATATCATAATCTCGACTACTCAGTTTTAGCTTTCTTTTGATCCGAACATTCCCTAGTATAATGTCCCACTTCCTTACAACGAAAGCAAATGGCTTCCGACTTGTCTTGAGGCTTCCTTGTCATTTTCTGGACTCCTTGGGTTCTTGGCTTCTTGTCCGAACATTCATGGTAGTAGTGTCATGAGTTCTTGCACCTGAAACATGTGATATGACTCAGGTCCTTCTCTGCAAAAATTGGGTTACTCTGGGGAGGTATTCGTTTCCTCTTCGGGGGCTTCTTCGTATAGATCAGGGCTTCTATTTCATGTGGATCAAATTCCACTTCTTCTATCGGGAAGTATTCTGGATTCACTTTTGTTTCCTTGGTGCAATACTGTGAAAAATGTCCTTTTTCTCCACATGAATAGCAGGCTTTGGAATAAAATCTAGTTAGGTCTTCTCCATCAGGGTCTTCAACATCGTCCTTCGTCACAGATTCTTCCATACCTTCTCGGAGGGCTTCCTTCATTCCTTCCTTCTGCTTCCGGGTAGTTTGTTGTACCACGGGATAAATGTGACACTGAACAGGGTAGTGATCCGTTCCTTCACATAAGAAACATGTAACCTGCCAAGTTGGGCATTTTCTGGCTGGGTGATTTTCTTCACAATGTGGGCATCCGTCCTTGTGTTCTTTATGGGTGTGTCCAATTTCTCCGCAAATCTTACATGCACAAGGTTTCTTCATCATCTTACTATCGTAGGGCTTCCGGGTAAGACGATACCTTAGCAGAGTCGTCTTGAATTCTTCCCAAGTCTTTGCTCCATTCCATCCTTGTATAGCTTGATGCATTTTCCACCATGTTGCGGCACTTCCTTCAAAGTACTGAAGAGCGTATGGTACTTCATCCTTTCTTTCAACAAGGTTGATCCTCAGGTGATTCTCCATGTTACGAATCCATTGCTCGGTCTCCAACTGAGTCTTGGGTCCCGAGAATTTGAGTCCATCTTCATTCATCATCTATTGGGTCCAAGGGTTTTGAGATGAGATAGAGTTGGAGGAATAGAGAGAGATACACACCACAAACAACTCAACCATGGTTCACACATTCATTCAATCAAACAATAATATAGTACTGCCACCCACATAAGTTGGTATGGTCAGATACTCAAATCGTAAACGTTCAAACTTATTTTCTCATGGTGGTCTACTACTAAACTAACTTCTCCAGGTCCTGATTCGAGCATCCACGAGGCTTCTTCTGCTTGTGTTGGATATTCTCCAGTTCTCCAGCCAGATAATCTCTATCGAGACGGAGTTTCCTGTGGCGTCCCAGTATGTCTTGGAGTTGATTCTTGAGCTTCTGGATCTCAACATCTTTGGCATGAGCTATGGTCCTGCTGTTCTCCAGTTCCTGACGAAGTTTCCAAACTTCACGGTCTTCCTCTGCATGCTTGGTTACCTACAGCTTCTGGGCCTTGAGTTCTTCATGCAGTGCTTCCTTATCGAATAAGACTTCGAGAAGGTCCATCTGGAGGTTCTTGATGTAATGCTCCAAGTCTTGGTTATACATCGTCAGAGGTGAAAACTTCAGCTTTTGCTCCTTCATCAGTAAGATATGTGCTCCACCAGCTTTCTGCCATCCAAGCTTTCCAAAACTGTTCTTGCTTAGCTCATTACGATGACGATAGCACAGGCGTGCAATTGCATCATGAATGGCAGTGTTGATGCCCATACCCTTGTTGCGGGCTATCATCTCATAAGTGATATCTCCTTTCTTGGGGTCTCCTTGACGTCCAAAAACTCGAGTCTTAATGCCCCAAGTTCCGGTTCTTCTCTTGTTCACCTTGATCTCCGGTATCGGCAACTTTAGCAGTCTAACCAGTACCATGAGGGTTGGACCACAAAGAACATCCTTGTAGTGCTCTCTGATGTTCAGGGTGAAAATCTCCATCTAAAATTTGGAAATTAGAAGAGTTTTGGTCAAGGGTTTAAAAGATGAGGGAAAATTCCAAGGCAAAAATTGTTCTCTCAGGGTCTTGCTGGTACTAAGCCATTTCCTAGGGTCACGTCCTACAGTCAACATGTGCTCTGATACCATTTCTGTAGCGACCCGACCTCAGACAGTCAAGTCTCTGTGTATCTGTGCTATCCCTGGATCGGTATGCTAGCACACACAGTACATCAATGTATATATCAAAGTGCAATCACATGTATAAGTAACGAAAAACTGATATATATCTTAACAATCTCAGTGGAAAGGCAAACAGATGTCATCAACGCCATCGGCAAGTTGAGTGCGGACCGTAACCCTATTGTATCACTTACTCGTCGGATAATACCTGCAACATAATATGTTGCAGCCATGTAGGTCAGTACGTTGAATGCACTGGCAAGTCACACCACAAGAGATGAATAAATGTCCTATTTATACATGCAATATGGCTGGTGGTTGGTTCTAAATTTAATTTGCATAAAGCTGATTTTTCCCTATCATCAAAAGAACATCATATTGTTACTACATAATTCATCATAATATGATTGAGATGGTTGCTCCATTCAATCTATACCCAAATTCATTAAGACCCATTAATTTAATTAAGAGTGATGAGATCACTCAATTCCCACTTTCCAGATGCTCAAATTGTCCATAACCGGGGACACGGCTAATCGATTAGTTTTACACTCTGCAGAGGTTTGCACACTTTTCCCCACAAGACTCGATCACCTCCTTTGTAGTCCTCGCACTGCCTGGTGTTTGAGAGCGGAAGATCGAGACATAGTCTTTCTGAAGTGTTCCCTCTTAACCCTGGGTAGACCGGTACACCTACATATATAACTACATCTGCTAGTCTACCACGGTAAGAGGTCACACAACGTACTCAACTAAGCCAGAGCCCATAATAGCTTGTGGCTGTGCAGGTAAGCTTCTAGTCATGAAAAATTGATGAATCCCTTTGAGCCTGGGTGGCAGTCCATAGGGTGATCACACGGGTACTCCGGGATCCCCTGGGCAAGTCCACTGGTTTCTCCAGGGTGCCCGGGCAAGTCCACTGGTTTCTCCAGGGTGCCCCTTACCAATCCACCCAGATGTGTGTTAATGTTGCCACCTTAAGGTTACCCTTAATTATTATATCACTCGCAACTTTCATGATCTCACATACCAATCCCCGTCTACAATGGCATAGCAAAATCCCTACAACGTTGGCGACAAAGAAGTAAAGGCTCAGACCTACCTCATTGCACTACTGGGTTTATAATATAGCCAACTAACATATTCATGCAAACCCTACATCAAAGGACTAAATGCATATATAAAACATAGGTATAAAAGGCATGATCAAGATGTAACTTGCCTTGTACTGTTGATGAAGATGAAATATTATATTGAGTCGTCTCTCCTTCTCGTTACGATATATCTAACGATATAAGAAAGTACTTTAACACACAACACCATCCAAATAAAGATCCAAATAAAAAATATTCAAATTACAATACAAAATAAAAATAAAAACATTCCTACATAAGTTTTTAGGACTTGGTTACGGGTTGAGATAAGATCAAGAATGAAAATATGATATAGAGTTTGTTCTAGGATTGGGTCGAAGTGAAGATCACGGCTTGAAGAGTTGTGAGGCAAGGTTCTACGACAAAGTCTATAATGGGTTTGATTGAAATATTTGACTTGGGTCCAATGAAAATGATAGATGGAGTTGATGCCATAAGGTTTATGTTACAAAAATTTATGTAACATTTTCTAAGTCAAAATTTGTATGATGATGGCATATGACCAGAGAGGTTTTTCTAGGGATCAATCTAAGAGATTTAACTTCGTGTCAAAAATTATTAAACAATGACCGAAAAGGTCAAATTAAGGTGTTGATGTTAAAACAGTGACTAAATCTTGCTGAAAAAATTATGCCATGAATTCCAACAGAAAGGTGATGTCCTAAGGTTGAACTTTCGTATAATAAACATTTTTATATGATTTATATATTAGAACATATTGCAAAAGTACTCAATTTAACATTTAAAACAGAACTAAACTTTAACTTGCCAAAAACTGAGATCTCGAATTTTTATAATAAACTAGATGTCCCAAAGAATCCGGGGATATAAAATTTGTCGAATTCGGACTTACGGTCTAGGAGATATGAATTTCCGAAGTTTGAGTATTTTTCTGAAAAACAATTACGGGATTTACACAGTGCTCACCGGAGTTAGTCGCCGGAGTTGGGGAAAAAGATCGCCGGAGTTGAGGAAGTAGGCCCCCAACGTCAAATAGTAGCAGAACGGCGAAGAGGTCGACAAGGGGAGTCCTTTGGATAAGATCACAGGCTCGGACTTGTCCCGTGGCGGCGTGGAGCGGCCGCCGGAGTTGCCGAACTCCGACGAGCAATTGCTCGCAGAGGAGGAGGTTCAGAGAGGGGTGTTCGGATGGGCTAGTGAGTGGCTTCGAGGCTCTCTTCTGGGTACCTTTTATAGGAGCAGGGGAGGTTAGAATTCGAGCAGGGGCGTTCGTCCACATTATGGCGTTAATGGCGAACGTTACTGCGCTCTAGGTGGCCATTAGGGCGGGTTTAGTGTGGGTAACGGAAGGGAACGAGTTAGGGCGGAGTGGGGGATCCGTTCAGAGGGGTTTTGGGCGAGGGAGAGGAAGAGGAGGGGAGGAAGAGGTGGAGGCATCCATTGTTGTTCTCTGTACGTTCTAGGTTCTGTACATGCGCATGGGGAAGAAGAAGATGAGGTGGGCTGGGCAAGAGAGGGAATAAGTGGGTCAAGCCCAATTTGGTTTGGAGGGAGCAAATAACCTATGGGTTTCAAAAAAATTACAAATGAACAAGAGGAAGATGGACTTGGTCCAGTACGTGTACATAAGTTTACTTACAACAGAAAAATAAAATGTTTACATTATTCTCAATATTATTTAGAGTTCTGCAAATTCACAAAATTATAATCGTGCCATATTAAATATTTTCAAATATATTTTTGGAGAAGTCACATTATCTCCTCTCGTTAAATTTTATTTGATTAATTTGGAAATATTTAAACGACAGTAAAACTCCAAATAATATCATATTTCAATTGGAACTCCAAAATCCAAACAAACTCCATGTGAAATATTCATCCACCACATTTGAGAAAGTCATCTTATTCTCACTCCAAAATTGTGATTGTGGTTTCCAATATTTCAAAAAAAAAGAGTTAAACGGAAATTAAAGCCCTTTGATTTCTTGAATAAACTTCCCCAACCATAGTTTTCTTTATTGGACAAAATGTTATCCAACTTTTATAACATGATTAGAAAAAGTTTTAAACAAGAACTCAAAAGGTTTTAATTCTTGTGAAAATAAAATAATTTCACACAATCCATCACACAACAATCAGACAAAGAATCCTACTTATTTATTTAATATAACATTCCAAAATATAGAATTTTGGGATGTTACATGAAGTGTCATGTAGTCGACGTTCACATGACACCACTAGAGGGATGACAACATACATCTCATCAAAATATCGAACGAATATCAAATTCACATGACTGCTTATAGCAAGACTTCTCCCATGTCCTCCGGAACAAACGTAACTATTCACAAAGCATATTCATGTTCACAATCAGAGGGGTATTAATATGCATAATGGATCTGAACATATGATCTTCCACCAAGTAAACCAACTAGCATCAACTACAAGGAGTAATCAACACTACAAGCAACCCACAGGTACCAATCTGAGGTTTGGATACAAAGATTGGACACAAGAGATGAACTAGGGTTTGAGATGAGATGGTGCTGGTGAAGATGTTGATGGAGATTGACCCCCTCCCGATGAGAGGATCGTTGGTGATGACGATGGTGATGATTTCCCCCTCCCGGAGGGAAGTTTCCCCGGTAGAACAGCTCCGCTGGAGCCCTAGATTGGTTCCGCCAAGGTTCCGCTACGCAAAATGGACGTATCAACTCCCCCAAGATTAGACCTCGCTTGTCCTCAAGCGAAACCCGAAATCGAAAAATATGTCCACATGTTTAGAGATAGAGGTGTCGATAAAATAAAATACGGACATGGGGGCATCATGATCATTCTTAGAATAGCGACATATATATATTGCCATATGATCTCCCATGCTAAAGTAACAATTCATTCACATACGCAAGTATGAATCAAAAACTTCATTGAAAACTAACAAACTATAATCTCAGTCATTGAAGCAATTGCAATTTATCATAACATAGGAAAGAGTCAATATAAGAGCTTCTCAGCAAGTCCACATACTCAACCATCTTTTAGTCTTTCACAATTGCTAACACTCATGCGATATTTATGGTTATGAAGTTTTAATCAGACATAAAGAAAGACAGGAGCTTATAGTTTTGCCTCCCAACATTTTACCTCAAGGGTAGTGTCAATAATAATAGTTCATGAAAACCCACATCCAATTAGCCATACATATCAAGATCTTTCCAACACATTGTGCTTGCCAAAGGATAAAATGTAAAAAGGAAAGGCGAAGATCACCATGACTCTTTTCATGAAGTATAAGACAAGAATAAAAGATAGGCCCTTCGCAGAGGGAAGCAGAGGTTGTCATGTGCTTTTATGGTTGGATGCACGAGATCTTAATGCAAAAGAACGTCACTTTATATTGCCACTTGTGATATGGACCTTTATTATGCAGTCTGTTGCTTTTATTTCTTCCACATCAAAAGATTGTATAAAGCTTATTTTATCCACACTAATAAGTCATACATATTTAGAGAGCAATTCTTATTGCTTGCAACGATGACAAGTTACTTGATGGATCTTACTCAATCCACAGGTAGATATGGTGGACTCTCATGGCAAAACTGGGTTTAGGGATATTTGGAAGCACAAGTAGTATCTCTACTTGGTGCAAAGAAATTGGCTAGCAAGAGAGGGAAAGGCAAGCTCAACATGTTGGATGATCCATGACAATATAATTTATCTCAGATGTAAGAAAACATAACCCATTACGTTGTCTTCCTTGTCCAACGTCAACTCTTTAGCATATCATACTTTAATGAGTGCTCACAATTATAAAAGATGTCCAAG
Organism: Triticum aestivum; assembly: GCF_018294505.1. NCBI lineage: Eukaryota > Viridiplantae > Streptophyta > Magnoliopsida > Poales > Poaceae > Triticum > Triticum aestivum. The sequence goes on along the minus strand of NC_057800.1, from coordinate 161,082,161 downwards.
ATAGTATATTTATATGTGAAAACCTCTCTTTCTTTATTACTTCCTATTAATTGCAACGATGACCAAAACTATGTTTGTCAACTCTCAACAACTTTTATTCATCATACTCTTTATATGTGAAGTCACTACTCCCCATAAGATCCATATGATCTCTTTATTTCTTTTATTTCTTTTATTTTATTTTATTCCTTCAAGATCATAGTAAAATAATCAAGCCCTTGACTCAATACTAATCTTTATTATATATAGCTCACGGACTCGATTACATAGAAGGATCATAAAGCAAAACTCATAACTAGATCATACTAAAACTTTATTCTACTAGATAAAGATATTACCAAAAGGATCGAACTAAGAAAAACGATAAAGATAAAAGTGATGGTGATACGATACCGGGGCACTCCCCCAAGCTTGGCAGTTGCCAAGGGGAGTGCCCATACCCATGTGTTTATGTTTCCTTCTTTGGGGGTGGTGATGTGATATTCTTGGCGATGATGCCCCTCAGGATACGATTCTCTTCCTCGAGCTTATTGACTTGCTGCTTGAGGTCCATTATTTCCTTACGGAGCTTGCCCGTGACGGCTAAAGCTCCTTTCACCCAAGGATGTTGCATAGCTGTGGGAGAACAAGTAACACTCTTTTTCATGTTTTCATAAGAAAGAAATCTAACATTGGAAGGGATGACCAAGTTTGGAATAGATGAGCTCTGTAGTTCCCCCGTCGTGAATCCGGCTTGGAAACGAGAAGTAACTTCTTCATCCTCTTCCATGGCATCTATCCTTTTCAAGTCAGCCTCCATCTCTTCCTCGGTTGATGGCCCAAAGTGGTCAGCATTGCTGTTTGCTCTTGGCCCCGGTGTCGGATGGGACACCCGACTCTCCCCGACTGACTCTTGAGAAGACATCTTGCTCTAAATCTGCAGCAGAAACAGCTCGAAACAAAAACAGAGGATTTTTTGCATGGTACGGTGGTCAAAACCTTCGGGAGATTATATAATGAATTTTTACCGACCAAAAGAAGTATCGTGCAAGAAAACGGAGTCCGTAGAGCACACAAGGTGCCCACGAGGCAGGGGCGCACCCAGGGGGTAGGGCGCGCCCTCCACCCTCATGGAAGCCTCGTGTCCTTTCCGGTCTGCTTCTTATTTTCCTATTTTCTTAAATATTCCAAAACGGAGAAAATTGCCATTAGAATTGTTTTGGAGTCGGTTTACTTACGGTACCACGTACCTATTCCTTTTCGGAGTCTGAAACATTCTGGAAAGTGTTCCTTATGTATTCCTTTCGGCTTACGGTTTCAATAACATTAGTTTCAACATTTATAGGATTACCTGAGATATAATGTTTGATTCTCTGACCGTTCACCACCCTCGGATTTGTGCCTTCGAAGTTGTTGATTTTTATGGCACTGGAGTGATAGACCTCCTCGATGATGTAAGGACCTTCCCATTTAGAGAGGATTTTTCCTGCAAAAAATCTTAAACGAGAGTTGTATAACAATACATAATCACCTACATTAAACTCACACTTTTGTATCCTTTTATCATGCCATCTTTTAACCTTTTATTTAAACAGTTTAGCATTCTCATAAGCCTGGGTTCTCCATTCATCAAGTGAGCTAATGTCAAAAAGCCTCTTCTCACCGGCAAGTTTGAAGTCATAGTTGAGCTCTTTAATAGCCCAATATGCCTTATGTTCTAATTCAAGAGGTAAGTGACAAGCCTTTCCATAAACCATTTTATACGGAGACATACCCATATGATTTTTATATACAGTTCTATAGGCCCATAATGCATCATCAAGTTTCTTGGACCAATTCTTTCTAGATCTATTAACAGTCTTTTGCAAAATTAATTTAAGCTCTCTATTACTAAGTTCTACTTGACCACTAGACTGTGGATGATAAGGAGATGCAATTCTATGATTAACATCATACTTAGCAAGCATTTTACAAAAATCACCATGAATAAAATGTGAACCGCCATCAGTCATTAGATATCTAGGGACTCCAAACCTTGGAAAAATAACTTCTTTAAGCATCTTAATAGAGGTGTTATGATCAGCACTACTAGTTGGAATAGCTTCTACCCACTTAGTAATGTAATCAACATCAACTAAAATATGTGTATACCCATTAGAGGAAGGAAAATGTCCCATATAATCAAAGCCCCAAACATCAAATGGTTCAATAACAAGTGAATAATTCATAGGCATTTCTTGATGTCTACTAATATTACCAATTCTCTGACATTCATCACAAGACAAAACAAACTTATGGGCATTCTTGAAGAGAGTAGGCCAATAAAAACCGGATTGCAACACCTTATGTGCAGTTCTGTCCCTAGCATGGTGTCCTCCATAAGCCTCGGAGTGACACTTGCGTAGGATTTGTTCCTGTTCATGCTCAGGTACACAACGTCTAATAACACCATCTACTCCTTCTTTATAAAGATGTGGGTCATCCCAGAAGTAATGTCTTAAATCATAGAAGAACTTTTTCTTTTGCTGGTACGTGAAACTAGGTGGTATAAATTTAGCAACGATATAATTAGCATAATCAGCATACCATGGAGCAGTACGAGAAGCATTTATGACAGCTAGTTGTTCATTAGGAAAGCTATCACCAATAGGTAGCGGGTCATCAAGAACATTCTCTAACCTAGACAAGTTGTCTACAACGGGGTTCTCAGCTCCCTTTCTATCAATAATATGCAGATCAAATTCTTGAAGCAAGAGAACCCATCTAATAAGTCTAAGTTTAGCATCTTTCTTTTCCATAAGATATTTAATAGCAGCATGATCAGTGTGAACAGTTACTTTAGAATCAACAATATAAGGTCTGAACTTATCACAAGCAAATACAACTGCTAAAAATTCCTTTTGAGTAGTAGCATAATTTCTTTGGGCACTATCTAGAGTTTTACTAGCATATTGAATAACATTTAATTTCTTATCAACTATTTGTCCTAGAATAGCCCCTACAGCATAATCACTAGCATCACACATAATTTCAAATGGTAAATTCCAATCAGGAGGTTGAACAATAGGTGCAGAAACCAAAGCTTTCTTAAGTATTTCAAATGCTTCTACGCAGTCATCATCAAATTCAACAGGGACATCTTTTTGTAAGAGATTAGTCAGAGGCCGAGAGATTTTAGAGAAGTCCTTAATGGACCTCCTATAAAAACCGGCATGACCAAGGAAACTTCTTATACCTTTAATGTCCTTAGGACATGGCATCTTTTCAATAGCATCAACTTTAGCTTTATAAACTTCAATACCTCTTTCAGAAATTTTATGCCCCAAGACAATACCTTCATTAACCATAAAGTGGCATTTCTCCCAATTCAAGACAAGATTAGTTTCTTCACATCTCTGCAAAACTCGATCAAGGTTGCTTAAGAAATCATCAAAAGAAGTCCCATAAACAGAGAGGTCATCCATGAATACCTCAACAATCTTTTCACAAAAGTCAGAGAATATAGCAGTCATACATCTTTGAAAGGTAGCAGGTGCATTACATAAACCAAAAGGCATACGTCTATAAGCAAAGGTACCGAAAGGGCAAGTAAAAGTTGTCTTTTCTTGATCCTCTTTTGACACAGGTATTTGAGAGAAACAGAATAACCATCTAGAAAGCAAAAATGTGTATGTTTGGATAATCTTTCTAGCATTTGATCAATAAAAGGTATAGGGTAATGATCCTTTTTAGTAGCTTTATTTAATTTACAGAAATCAATTACCATTCTATAACCTGTAACAATTCTTTGTGGGATCAATTCATCTTTATCATTAGGAACAACAGTAATACCTCCCTTCTTAGGGACACAATGGACAGGACTTACCCACTAACTATCAACAACGGGGTTGTGATGCCCCAAGACCGGAGCTTCAGATGCCTTCCTTGTTTTTCCGAGTTTCGCCATGTGTTTCATTTGTGCCTGCTCTTTTATTTTTGCATTGCATCATGTCATCATGCCATCATGTCATTTCTTTTCTTAACTCAACTAAATGGCATGGATCTTTGATCCATTTAAATCAAGGGAATTCACATGGTGAAATTCTCTTTATAACATATAAAAGTCTCCTACTATTTTTAGGGAGCTATTATAAAGTATTCCAATTATTTGGATTTAGCGCAAACACACTTGCAAAATATCCCAATGCTTTTGTTATCTTAAGTCTTGGACTCCAACCTTGTCATATATTCGTTCATCTTATTCCGGTGCTCCACCAAAAATCCGAACATTGTTAGACACCTCTAATTCCTAGCCCTTGTTCAAACCATTTGAATTAAATTCAAATGACTTTGAATTAAATCCTTACAATCACGCCTCTCCTATTTTTCTTGGAACTAGCGCATTTTTGCGAGTCCTGGAAATTTATTCCCGTGCCCAAACTCTTTCTCTGCCTTTTTCTTTTCTTCCCTTTTCTTCCTATTTTTCTGTTGTTTTTGAATAAGAGCAAATAGAGGGAGAGAAGAGCCCAGCCTCTTAGGCCTGCCAGGCCTTCCCTTTTGCCTTAAGGCCCAGCTGACCCCCCCTCCTCTCTACTGGGCCGGCCCCAAGGCCACCTCCCCCGCAGGCCCACCTAATCCCTAGCCCAGTCCAGCCTCCTGCTAACCCTAGCCCGACACCCTCTCCCTCGTTTCCCTCCAGTGCGCGGCCACCACCCACGATGACACGAGCCCCGCTCGATCCCCTCGCGCACCCCATCTCCCTCAAACCCCCTCCTCCTCCTTCGTCCATTTTCCCTCGCGCCGCCAGAAGCTCCCTCGACCTGCCCGCGCCCCTGCCGGCCCTCCTCCGACCTCATCCTCACGAGCACGGCCGCCAGGACGCCACTTCACCGGTCCCCGTCACTCCGCCTCTCCAGGAGCCAGCAGGCGCGCCGCCGCCTCGCCAGGAGATCACCGCATCATCGGAATATGCCGAGCGCCACCTACCCTGTTCGGCTCCCTCACCGGAGGCCACCACCACGACCCTGCCGGCGCCAGCCGTCCTCCACGAGCTGCCAAGCCCCGCCATGGTCGCGCCCCTGCTGCTGAGGCCCTGCCGCCAAGTTTCTTCTGCGACCTCGAGCCCCAAGCACCACCTCGTCACCCTGCTTCGTCCAGTCACCGCGTCGCCATGCTCCAGCACCGCTTCGAGCTCGACTTCCTCGATCTCCATGCCATCCCGGAGTCTCTCGCCGCCATGCCGAGTCATGCTGCTGCTATTGCTTCGCTGTAGAGCTCCGCCACGTCAAGTAACCCTGCTTTCGAGCGACAGGATGGGGTCCCGTGTCTGCGCTGACTTCCCTGTCGCAAGCCTCCATGCGGCTTCGTCGTTCTCCCGAGGTCCTTGTTCTACTTCTTTTCAGACCATCAAGACCGGCAAGGTCTACTATAGGGATACCACGTACCACGACACACGGATGCCCGAACGAGTACCACGACAGACCGCCAAGTACCCCTTCAAATCCTTCAAGACCGTCAAGTGAACGACTACCATCGCTCCAAGATCCGAATGGCTATGACGACAAGTGTGACCCTTCGGATGCGCCAAGTTCGTCTACACATAAACCCCAAGTACCACTCATGTCGACAAGACCCGCAAGTCGGACCCTGAATGATCGACGTATCTTGGACTGTGTACAACTACCGTCGCAAGAACAGGTCTGGAAAGTCCGAAGACCCCAAGTACCACGACACCAATGACATGAACGTCTACGGAAACTCATGCAACGATAAACATGTACCACTACCGTCGCCGAGATCGCGAGAACCTCTATCATCGACCCTAGAGCGTGCGAGAACGACTACTTCCACTACCGCCATCGCGAGAACGTCTACTTCCTCTACTTTGCACCGAACGAGAACTGTCCCGCTTGCACGCTTTGAAGGTATAACCTCGAGACGACGTCCGTGAATGAATGCTTGCGATGTTTGAGATGCTCATGTTTGCACTGTGTCCAAATTTGTCACTCGTTTCCTTGTCACCAACTCATGGGACACCCGAAATCCGGGAGCGCCCCACCATCTTTTGCACGCATCCGCACACTTCTCCTTTGCATCGGTATCTCAATCGAGTTACCAGAACCGGAACACTGCCGTGGCACCGTTTTCGTTATCGTTGCTGTGGCACCCCTTTTCCTTTCCACCACGGTGACAAATGCTTCATAATGCTCTTGTCAACTTCTAATAAAAATTGCATAAACTTGTTCATGTCATCCGCATCATGATAATAACATTTAGATGTTTAAAATTGTTGTTGCACCAAATTACTAATGCATATGGGGATTTACCGGATTCGTTGTTTGTTATATCTGGCCCCATTTAAATTGCTTAGATTGTGTAGTTTACTTTTGCTTCACCTCTTGCCATGTTTAACTACATTTTATATTGTTGGGTACATAACCGAGAGAGAACTAAATAAGTCATGTGGTGTTTCGTCAATATGCAACTCGTTGCATATTGAGCTCCACTTAATTTGTAGGATTACTTGTGCACTTTGCCATGACATGCATATTAAACCGGACATGCATCATACTTGGTTGTGCATCATGCCATGATTAGGTGATGGTTGTTTATTATGTTGTTTTGCTTCTTTCCGGTGTTGCTTCTTCGGGTTAGTTCCGATAACGTCGCGTTTGTGAGGATCCGTTCGACTACGTCCATTTGTCTCCTTCATGGACTCGTTCTTCTTCCTTGCGGAATCTTAGGCAACATGACCATACCCTCGAAATCACTTCTATCTTTGCTTGCTAGTTGCTCGCTCTATTGCTATGCCTTTGCTGCGATTCCTACCACTTGCTTATCATGCCTCCCATATTGCCATGTCAAACCTCTAACCCACCTTGTCCTAGCAAACCATTGTTTGGCTATGTTACTGTCTTGCTCATCCCCTCTTATAGCATTGTTAGTTGCAGGTGAAGATTGGAGTTTGTTCCATGTTGGAACATGGATTTTGTTGGGATATCACAATATCTCTTATTTAATTAATGCATCTATATACTAGGTAAAGGGTGGAATGCTCGGCCTTATGCCTGGTGTTTTGTTCCACTCTTGCCGCCCTAGTTTCTGTCATACCGGTGTTATGTTCCTTGATTTTGTGTTCCTTACACGGTTGGGTTATAATGGGAACCCCTTGACAGTTCGCCTTGAATAAAACTCCTCCAGCAAGGCCCAACATTGGGTTTACCATTTGCCACCTAGCCTTTTTTCCCTTGGGTCGGCCAACTCAAGGGTCATCTTTATTTAAACCCCCGGGCCAGTGCTTCTCTAAGTGTTGGTCCAACCTGAGCGATGTCCGGCGCCCCTGGGCAACCAGGGTCTATGCCAACCCGACGTCTGGCTCATCCGGTGTGCCCTGAGAACGAGATATGTGCAGCTCCTATCAGGATTTGTCGGCACATCTAGGTGGCTTTGCTGGTCTTGTTTTACCATTGTCGAAATGTCTTGTAACCGGGATTCCGAGCCTGATCGGGTCTTCCTGGGAGAAGGAATATCCTTCGTTGACCGTGAGAGCCTGTGATGGGCTAAGTTGGGACACCCCTGCAGGGTTTTGAACTTTCGTAAGCCGTGCCCGCGGTTATGGGCAGATGGGAATTTGTTAATGTTCGGTTGTAGAAAACCTGAAACTTATCTTACTAAAATGCATCAACCGCGTGTGTAACCATGATGGTCTCTTTCCGACGGAGTTCGGGAAGTGAACACGGTGTTGGAGTTATGCTTGACGTAAGTAGTCTTGGATCACTTCTTGATCATAGTTTCTCGACCGTGCCTTGCCTTCTCTTCTCGCTCTCATTTGCGTATGTTAGCCACCATATATGCTAGTGCTTGCTGTAGCTCCACCTCATACCTTTTACCCTTACTATAAGCTTAAATAGTCTTGATCGCGAGGGTGTGAGATTGTTGAGTCCCCGTGACTCACAGATACTTCCAAAACCAGCTTGCAGGTGCCGATGATGTCGTGCAGGTGATGCAACCAAGCTCAAGGAGGAGCTCGATGAAGTTCGTGTTTGTTATGTTGTTCCGTTTTCCAGTTGATCAGTAGTGGAGCCCAGTTGGGGCGATCAGGGATCTGTAGCATTGGGGGTAGTCCTCTTTTATTTTGGTTCCGTAGTCGGACCTTGATTGTATCTGGATTATGTAATGCTTTATTTATATTATTGTGTGAAGTGGCGATTGTAAGCCAACTATGTACCTCTTTTCTTATACAGTACATGGGATGTGTAAAGATTACCCATCTTGCGACATTGCCTTCAATGCAGTTATGCCTCTAAGTCGTGCTCCGACACGTGGGAGATATAGCCGCATCGAGGGTGTTACAAGTTTGTAATCAGAGCCTTCCCCGACTTAGGAGCCCCCTGCTTGATCGAATCGTTGGCGTTGTTGAGTCTAGAAAAATGTTTTGAGTCTTATATATATATATATATATATATATATATATATCGGAGAGTAGGATTCTTTTTACTCCTCAGTCCCTTCATCGCTCTGGTGAGGCATCCTGGCGTAGAGTTTTGACTCTTCTCTTCTCAAATTTCACTAATTTTTTTAGGATCACGCGGGTATCTTGGAATCATTCTGATGGTTTTGTGACGAGAACATTTTTCTTGGTGCCTCCTGACATTTAGGGGTTGTGGCAGTGTCCCAGGGAGTTGAGCTCCGAGGTGTTGTCGTCACAATTTTATCGTTGCAATTCTGGAATACCTGAGTTTCGCCGACATCGAAAATCTCTTTTATGCAGTAGTTGGTGAGATAACCTCGACGCCACCCAGTACTGGGGTGGGATTTCGGGAGTATTGCCATAACTCGTATAATGGATGCTTTTGGAAGGTTCAGGTAAACGATTTCCGAAGGTTTCTTGGTTATGTGTTGAAGGATGGATACATCTGGATGTAGGATTTGCTAGTTTTGGGTGAGATATTATACTTCCCCTGTATCCCCAACACCTGATTGCTTAACCGGAAAGTTTCGGGAGTTTATAAGTGGGAATTCAAGTAGCTCCTAGGATATCTTTCCGGCAGACATATGATATGAAATTGGGGTTTGACGTCTAGTGGTCCGCCTATCCACGGTTGGTTTTAGAGTGGTCTCGTTGTGTCTTAAAGAGTCCTTGGCTATGCTGACTCGGGGACACTTCGTATGGCATGTGCACTGCCTTGTACATGATGGTGTTGTAGAATCGAGCCCGTGTAGGCCCCACCACAAAAACTTCGAACGGAATCTCTATCATATGTTTGTTCCGGCTTTTTCTGCAAGCCAATCCTTTGTTTTGTTTTGAGTTGTGGTATTCGAGTTGCTTCGAAGCCAAATGTTGATTCCATACCTTCCCTAAGCGATGTTCTCATATCTCTATGCGAATACTAACCCTTCTGGATCATCGAGATGGTCATGTCAATCCTTTTCAACCGGTGTGCTTCTCTTCAAGTGGATCCGATCTTTTTCTACATCCGTAAGATCAATTATCAGTTCTTCTCAACAATGTTTGTTTCATCCGTCTCCAAGTTGCTTTTGTTTTCCCACCCACCCACCCTTTTGATTCAAGGACTCGGATTTCTTAATCTAGTACCCTTTTATGGATGGGAAGTCTCTTCATTCTTTTCCTTCATGTTCTTATCCGGTGATTCTCATGAAGATGTTCTACAAGTTATCATTCTTCGTTCTCCTTTCTTATCCGATGGATCCAATTCAAGCTTTGGTATTGAACATAGTCCTTTCATTTTGCCCAATGCTTTCTCATGCCGGTGCAACTCTTAATCATCCACTTCTCGTCATTCATTTGTTCTGGAGTGCTCAAGATATCTCGAAGATTCGTGTTTCGACTCTGCATTCCTTCAAGATCTTTCGAGGATGTTCTCTCATTCAAGCTGTTTAATTCAACCGGTGCTATCTCCTTTTCAAGTAATCGTTCAACGGTGTATCTTTTGAGTTGGCCCTAACCCACAGGTCTTTTCCCAGGATCTTACCTGACTCTTCTTATTTTCTCGGAGTTTCTCAAATCTTTCAAAGTTTGACGTAAGAATGAATTATCATCAATCAGATGTCTTTCTTCAAGATCTTTCAGATTCTTTTCAGCATTGGCTCAACCTTTTCTATTCTTCATTCCGGAGTGCCTCAACAATTCTTGGTGGTGCTTCTCATCGTCAATATGAACATTTGAAGACCGAAGAAGAGTTTCTCTTAAATCTTGCTCCTTTCTCTTCAAGATTCATGGTTCTAACTTGATGCCCTCCTCTCATAATTGTTTTGATTGTGAGAATTCTTTTCACCTATCCGGAGAAATTCATGAGTCTTTTCAGTTTGATTCTCCGAAGGCCATCATTTCGGGTTTATTCATTCTCAGCTTTCAGCTCTCATCCTCCAAATCTTACCGGTGCATCATTCAAATATTCTCTAATAAGCTCGGGATCTCTTCGTTCACTTGTATCTAAATCCTAGCAAGCATCTTCGTTCATTTGCTAATTCTTCCCGGTGTTTCTTTATCTTTTCTTCGTTCATTTTCAATTCTTACAATGGTTTATTCAAGAGTTCTCTTCCTATGTTCTCATATCAATCCATTCGTTCTTTCAAATCCTAACGGTGGTTCGTTGAAGCCTTTTCCCAAGTTTGCTCTATATCTATCTTAATCTTTTTACGAGAATAAGTAGTATGCCAAATCCGTTGCTTGTCATCAATTTAAATTGATGAAGGATACGCATAACATAATTCTTATTCTTGTTTCATCCAAGCATTCTAATTTCTTCTTTCCGGAGTGGTTCATCATATCACATTCTCGGTTTTCAATTGTTTCATCTTTTCTTTTCCCAGAGTTCCAAGCTCTCGCAATCATATCACCACGGAGATTCATCTAAATCATTGCAAGGCTTCTCCCGGAGTTCTTTTTAACTGCACCTTTTTCGTTTGATCATTCTTTTATTACCGGAGTTCTTCATGGACACACTACATGATGGTTCGTCAAGGATTTAATTCCTTCTCGAAGTGTTCATCGAGATTCTTTTCAGAAGAGATCAAGTTTTTCTTCATCTTGCATTTCGAAGTGCAATTCTTTCATATCTCATCTTTTGAGGTGGTGTTATGTCATTGTTGATAATTTCCCTTCGTGTTTCATGGATCACAAGTTTTTTTTCAAGAGTGACATAATTAAATCCATCATTTTCTCTTCGCTCAAGTCATCTTTTCAACCCATCAATTTCTTCGAGCATGATCTCTTCTCAATCCATCAATCTCTTCATTAGAGTTATCTTGAGTTATATTTCACCTAAAGCTTTTCCCTAAGGATTTTGCTATTTATGGTGGTTATAAACGACCCAAGTTCTTCTTCTATCCTTCCGGTGAAATAAGCTTCTCGTCTCCTTGTTGTTATCAATCCAATCTATTGTTTCGTTAGTGGCAGAATTTCACCTCAAGTTTTGAGATGTCTCCATAAGTCCATGAGGATCATATTCTTTCATTGTTGGTTTTCCAACAACTCCACTTTAACCTTCTTGGAAGGGTTCTTTCCAAGCTCATTTGTGGCAGAAGTTGGCATTTCCTTCTCCATTCTTTTATTTCAATGATCCATCTTCTATTCTCTCTTCCGAAGGCGTTGTGATGTTGCTCTTTTCTCTCATCATCTCGGATGGTGTTCTTTTTGTGCTTACCCATTTAACCAGAGTGTTGTGCCCCTTTGCTCAAGTCCTTTTCATCCTATCAAGTCTTGCATCTCTTTCCAACCGGAGTGCTATACGAATTTGTTCTTCCTTGTTCCTCTTTTCTAACGGAGTGTTTTCAACTTCGTTCATCTCCGTGGTATTCTTTCTTTCAATTTGTTCAACTTTTCAAGGTTCTTTTGTTTCACTCGTTTGTCAAAGAAGCAAATTAGTTTTACCTCTTCTCTTTCTCTTCCGTTTTTCCTCCGGTGCCATCCTAGATCTTGGGACGAGATCCTCTCGTAGTGGTGGAGTGTTGTGATGCCCCAAGACCGGAGCTTCAGATGCCTTCCTTGCTTTTCCGAGTTTCGCCGTGTGATTCATTTGTGCCTACTCTTTTATTTTTGCATTGCATCATGTAATCATGCCATCATGTCATTTCTTTTTTTAACTCAACTAAATAAATGGCATGGATCTTTGATCCATTTAAATCGAGGGAGTTCACATGGTGAAATTCTCTTTATAACATATAAAAGTCTCCTACTATTTTTAGGGAGCTATTATAAAGTATTCCAATTATTTGGATTTACCACAAACACACTTGCAAAATATCACAATGCTTTTGTTATCTTAAGTCTTGGACTCCAACCTTGTCATATATTCGTTCATCTTATTCCGGTGCTCCACCAAAAATCCGAACATTTTTGGACACCTCTAATTCCTAGCCCTTGTTCAAACCATTTGAATTAAATTCAAATGACTTTGAATTAAATCTTGCAATCATGCCTCTCCTATTTTTCTTGGAACCAGTGCATTTTTGCGAGTTCGGGAAATTTATTCCCGTGCCCAAACTCTTTCTCTACCTTTTTCTTTTCTTCCCTTTTCTTCCTCTTTTTCTGTTGTTTTTGAATAAGAGCAAATAGAGGGAGAGAAGAGCCCAGCCTCTTAGGCCTGCCAGGCCTGCCCTTTTACCTTAAGGCCCAGCTGACCCCCTCCTCTCTACTGGGCCGGCCCCAAGGCCACCTCCCGCCATAGGCCCACCTAATCCCTAGCCCAGTCCAGCCTCCTACTAACCCTAGCCCGACACCCTCTCCCTCGTTTCCCTCCAGTGCGCCGCCACCACCCACGATGACACGAGCCCCGCTCAATCCCCTCGCGCACCCCATCTCCCTCAAACCCCCTCCTTCGTCCCTTTTCCCTCGCGCCGCCAGAAGCTCCCTCTACCTGCCCACGCCCCTTCCGGCCCTCCTCCGACTTCATCCTCACGAGCACGGCCACTGGGATGCCACTTCGCCGGTCCCCGTCGCTCTGCCTCTCCAGGAGCCAGCAGGCGCGCCACCGCCTCGCCAGGAGATCGCCGCATCGTTGGAGTACGCCGAGCGCCACCTACCCAGTTCAACTCCCTCACCGGAGGCCACCACCGTGACCCTGCCGGCGCCCGCCGTCCTCCATGAGCAGCCAAGCCCCGCCATGGCCGCGCCCCTGCTGCTGAGGCCCTGCCGCCAAGTACCTTCTGCGACCTCGAGCCCCAAGCACCACCTCGTCACCCTGCTTTGTCCGGACGCCGCGTCGCCATGCTGTTGGGGAACGTAGTAATTTCAAAAAAATTCCTACGCACACGCAAGATCATGGTGATGCATAGCAACGAGAGGGGAGAGTGTTGTCTACGTACCCTCGTAGACCGTTCGCGGAAGCGTTATGTCAATGCGGTTGATGTAGTCGTACGTCTTCACGTCCGACTGATCCAAGTACCGAAAGCACGGCACCTCTGAGTTCTGCACACGTTCGGCTCGGTGACGTCCTCGCCTTCTCGATCCAGCAAGAGGGGCGAAGTAGTAGATGAGTTCCGGCAGCACGATGGCGTGGTGACGGTGTTGGTGAAGAACAATCTCCGCAGGGCTTCGCCTAAGCACTACGAAAACTATGACGGAGGACAAACTAGAGGGGACGGGGTTGCCGGCACACGGCTTGGTGTTTCTTGATCTGTCTTTGGTGCTAGCCCTACCCCTCTATTTATATGTTGGGCCCTGGGGTCGAAACTTGGAGTAAAAGCCTCCTCAAATTCGGTTTCACCCAAAAGGCAAGAGTCCTTCTCGGACTCCAGGGCTAGACGCCAGGGTTCCCGGCGTCTACCCCCTAGATGCCAGGGTTCCTGGCGTCTAGCCTCTGGTCTCCGCAAAACTTCCTTTTGCACTTTCCAAAAGCCTCGTGGGCTTTCCCCTTTGGCCCAGATAAAGTGTTCTCGTGCCCAAACATTTCGGGAAACATCCGGAACCCCTTCCGGTGAATTCCGGAACCCTTCCGGAGATCAAACACTACTATCCCATATATCAAACTTTGTCTCCGAACCATTCCGGAGTTCCCCGTCATGTCCGTGATCTCATCCCGGACTCCAAACAACATTCGGTCATCAACATACATAACTCATATAGTACTATATCGTCAATGAACGTTAAGCGTGCGGACCCTACGGCTTCGAGAACTATGTAGACATGACTGAGACACCTCTCTGGTCAATAACCAATAGCGGGACCTGGATGCCCATATTGGCTCCTACATATTCTACGAAGATCTTTATCGGTCAGACCACATAACAACATACGTTGTTCCCTTTGTCATCGGTATGTTACTTGCCCGAGATTCGATCGTCGATATCTCAATACCTAGTTCAATCTCGTTATCAGCAAGTCTCTTTACTCATTCCGTAATACATCATCCCGCAACTAACTCATTAGTTGCAATGCTTGCAAGGCTTATAGTGATGTGCATTACCGAGTGGGCCCAGAGATACCTCTCCGACAATCAGAGTGACAAATCCTAATCTCGAAATACGCCAACCCAACAAGTACCTTTGGAGACACCTATAGAGCACCTTTATAATCACCCAGTTACGTTGTGACGTTTGGTGGCACACAAAGTGTTCCTCCGGTAAATGGGAGTTGCATAATCTCATAGTCATAGGAACATGTATAAGTCATGAAGAAAGCAATAGCAACAAACTAAACGATCAAGTGCTAAGTTAACGAAATGGGTCAAGTCAATCACATCATTCTCCTAATGATGTGATCTCGTTAATCAAATGACAACTCATGTCTATGGTTAGGAAACATAACCATCTTTGATCAACGAGCTAGTCAAGTAGAGGCATACTAGTGACACTCTGTTTGTCTATGTATTCACACATGTATTATGTTTCCGGTTAATACAATTCCAGCATGAATAATAAACATTTATCATGATATAAGGAAATAAATAACAACTTTATTATTGCCTCTAGGGCATATTTCCTTCAGTCTCCCACTTGCACTAGAGTCAATAATCTAGTTCACATCGCCATGTGATTTAACATCAATAGTTCACATCACCATGTGATTAACACCCATAGTTCACATCGACACGTGACCAACACCCAAAGGGTTTACTAGAGTCAATAATCTAGTTCAAATTGCTATGTGATTAACACCCAAAGAGTATTGAGGTGTGATCATGTTTTGCTTGTGAGAGAAGTTTAGTCAACGGGTCTGCCACATTTAGATCCGTAAGTATTTTGCAAATTTCTATGTCAACAATGCTCTGCATGGAGCTACTCTAGCTAATTTCTCCCACTTTCAATATGTATCCAGATTGAGACTTAGAGTCATCTGGATCAGTGTCAAAACTTGCATCGACGTAACCCTTTACGACGAACCTTTTGTCACCTCCATAATCGAGAAACATATCCTTATTCCACTAAGGATAATTTTGACCAATGTCCAGTGATCCACTCCTAGATCACTATTGTACTTGATGAAGCTATGTACCTAGGGTAGGATCATGGACCTGTCCTAACTGTCCTACCCAAGGACATCTCTAGAATAAACCACCTTTCAATCGACTTGGAGGTGCTCCACTCGACAGACTCGAAGACGCTCGACCAAGAAGCAATCACTCGACCAAGATCCAACCACTCGATGGCCAAGAGACCTGAAGTCACTCCGCACGCTAACGGTCGGTCATTAAGTAGCTTTTATGGTCATCATAACACTTTATTACTAGCGTTACCAGTAATGCCCTGCCTTAATGTACATTGAACCCTTTGTAATGTGGGCTGGCCGGGGTCCTGGCGCACTCTATATAAGCCACCCCCCTCCTCCGAGACAAGGGTTCGCACCTCTGTAACCCATATTCATATAATCCAGTCGACCGCCTCCGGGCTCCGAGACATAGGGCTATTACTTCCTCCGAGAAGGGCCTGAACTCGTAAACCTTGCGTGCTTACAACTTCTCCACAGCTAAGATCTTGCCTCTCCATACTTACCCCCTACACTACTGTCAGACTTAGAACCACGACAGTTGGCGCCCACCGTGGGGCAGGTGTTTTAGCGTTTGTTGGAGAAGTTGCGACTTTTTTCCGACCCGAATCATCATGGTTTTCGGTGGAGTTTCGGTGGAGGGCCGCGAGATCCGTCTCGGCGCGCTCACGTTCATCGTCGACGACTCTGCTTGGCTCCAGGAGGCTCCGCTCGACGTGGACGCACTCCCTGCTCGCGGGGCAACGCACTTTAGTGCGTGCGTCCGCGACGTTCTCCTGCGGCAACCGTCGACCCCTTATCAGTCGGCTCCTGTGTTGTCCTCACTCACCCATTTCCCGTCGGCGCAAGCGTTCCGGTCGGTCGAGACTTCAGCGGTGGGTGAGGCATGCGGTGGCGCGTCAGTCGGCCACCCCCCAGGTCGCGGCGATCGAGCCCGACGAATCCCTCTACGGCCTGTTCGACCTGTCGACTGGCTCCGCAGAGACCGCATCCGAGTGCGACAGCAGCGATCCGGCGGCGGAGGTTCTGATGGTCGATGGACCGCCCAGTCCTCCCGGTTTTCCCCGTACCGACGGAGGCGCGGGTGGAGGCGACCCGTCGCGTCTCCATGAGGAGTATCTTCCCGAGCCTCTCACATCGCTGCAGAGAGAAGAACTTCGCCGCCGGAACATGGATGCACTGCACACTCCTATCGTTGGAGAGACCCCCGAGGCTCGCGCCTTGGAGGACGCGCGCCTGGCAAACTTGGCCGAGCGCACTCGACTGGAGAACCTCCAGCGAGCACTCGACGAGCGTGCGCGACAACGGATTCCCGAATCCAGTCGACGTCAGCTCTTCCCGCCCCTGCAGGTATATCGAACTCCGGTTCAGAATTTAGCAACTGCGGCCCGTATAGCGGAGTCGATTCAACCTTCCCAGTCGGAGGCTGGCAGAGGCTTGCTGCAGATCAGAGTGTTACTCCGGGCAGCAGGAGATCAGAATTCCGCTGTTTCTCAGTCGCGGAACAGGATTCACAGCAGATCCGTTGCCGCGGACACAGTCCAGTCGGCTCACAGCCCGAGATCGCCCCCGAGGCGTGAGGGACGTGGAGACCGGCGTGACCAGTATGGGAACCATGAGCAGTATGATCACCGAGTCGATCGTGACGGTCGACGTCGAGTGCCCACGCCTCCCCCGAGGAGCGGGTCGTATGTGCCTCGCCAGCAGGATGACAGGCGCCCTCATAGTGGTGGGCGAAGGATTCCAGTCGACCCCAGAGGGCCAGGCTTTGACGCGAGATCCATTCTCGTCCAGGGTTTGGTCGACAGGAACAGGGCTCACCGAGAAGGTCACGACAGAGATGCACCTACCAGCAGCAGAGTACATGTTTCGGGGCCAGAATGCTTTAGTAGAGCCATCAGGGCCGCTGTGATTCCTCCCAACTTCAGGTTGGCGACTGGAGTCAGTAAGTTCACTGGCGAGTCCAAGCCCGATACTTGGCTTGAAGATTACCGAGTGGCCGTCCAGATCGGCGGCGGCAATGATGAAGTGGCCATGAAGCACCTCCCTCTCATGTTGGAGGGCTCGGCCAGAGCGTGGCTGAACCAGTTAGCACCTAGCAGCATTTACACTTGGGAGGATCTCTCCCGAGTGTTCGTCACCACATTTGAAGGTACGTGCAAGCGGCCGGCAGGGCTGACGGAACTGCGGTCTTGTGTACAGAAGCCAAATGAAACTTTGAGGGATTACATCCAGAGGTGGATCACGTTACATCACTCGGTGGAGAATGTGCCTGACCACCAAGCAGTTTGTGCCTTCAAGGAAGGCGTCAAGTACAGAGAACTGAATTTGAAATTCGGTCGAACTGGGGATATGTCCCTGAATCGGATGATGGAGATTGCCACCAAGTACGCTAATGGCGAAGATGAAGATCGGCTCAGGAGTGGCAAACTCAAGTCAGTCGCCCAAGAACCCGGGGGCAATTCCAATCGGAAACAGAAGCGGAAAGCCGAGCCAGCGGCTCCCGGGGAAGCCTTGGCTTTAACCCAAGGAAAGTTTAAAGGGAAACCTAAAGGGCCTTGGAACCCTAAAAAGGTTAAAGACCAGGACGGAAATGATGTGTTGGACTTGCCATGTCTCGTCCACACAAAGAAAGATGAAGAGGGTAATTTCATTTACCCGAAACATACCACTCGACAGTGTCGACTCTTGATCCAGCAGTTCCAGGGCAAACAGCCCAAAGGTAAGGAAAAGGAGTCGGACAAGGTCGAGGACAAAGAGGACAGTGACGACGGATACCCTCAAGTCAATTCCACCTTGATGATTTTTGCTGATGTTGAGAGCAAAAGTCGACTGAAAGTCATAAACCGAGAGGTGAATATGGTTGCTCCGGCGACACCAAGTTATTTGAAATGGTCCCAGACTGCCATCACGTTCGACCAGTCCGATCACCCAACGCATATTGCCACCCCTGGGAGGCAAGCTCTGGTGGTCGACCCAGTGGTTGAAGGCACTCGACTGACCAAAGTCTTGATGGATGGTGGCAGTGGTTTGAACATATTGTATGCTGAGACATTGAAAGGGATGGGCATTCCGATGTCCAGACTCAGCGCCAGCAACATGAGTTTCCACGGAGTCATTCCTGGGAAGAAGGCTGAATCACTCGGCCAGATTGCTCTTGATGTGGTTTTCGGTGATTCCAAGAATTACCGCAAAGAAAGGTTGACATTTGAAGTTGTAGACTTCCAGAGTGCCTACCACGCTATTTTGGGCAGGCCGGCTTATGCACGCTTCATGGCCCGACCGTGTTATGTGTATCTTAAATTGAAGATGCCTGGCCCCAAAGGTGTGATCACTATTACGGGCAATCGGAAGAAAGCGGAAGAATGTTTTCAGAAAGGTTCGAAGATCGCCGACGCTCAGATGGCAGTGGTGGAGTTGCGGGAATACCAGAAGACTGCAGACCCGAGTGATTTGTTGCGAGCCAAGAAGCCCGCTACAGAGTCAGCTTTTCAGTCGACTGGCGATACAAAGACAGCTCATATCCACCCGACCGACCCCAGCGCTGCTCCAACTCATATCTCGACAACACTCGACTCCAAATAGGAAGAAGCGCTCATCCAGTTCCTCCGTGAGAACTGGGACATTTTCGCATGGAAGCCCTCTGACATGCCGGGTGTTCCCAGGGAGCTGGCTGAGCACCGCCTAAGAGTCGACTCAAAAATAAAACCTGTCAAGGAACATCTCCGACGGTCCGCCGTCCAGAAGAGAAAGGCCATTGGCGAAGAGGTAGCTCGGCTCTTAGCGGCAGAGTTCATCCGAGAAATCTACCACTCCGAGTGGCTCGCCAATGTTGTCATGGTCCCCAAGAAGGACAAGTCACTTCGCATGTGCATTGACTTTAAACATATCAATCGGGCCTGCCCGAAAGACCATTTTCCTCTCCCCCGCATCGACCAGATAGTCGACTCGACTGCGGGATGTGAGCGACTGTCTTTTTTAGACGCCTATTCCGGGTACCATCAGATCCGTCTGTATGGACCTGACGAGATCAAAACAGCTTTCATCACTCCATTCGGGTGCTTCTGTTATGTTACCATGCCATTCGGCCTCAAGAATGCCGGAGCCACATTCATGAGGATGATTCAGAAGTGTTTGCTCACCCAAATCAGTCGGAATGTGGAGGCGTACATGGATGATATTGTGGTCAAGTCACGGAAGGGTTCCGACCTGCTGACTGACCTTGCTGAAACCTTTGCCAACCTCAGAAGGTTTGATATCAAGCTTAATCCATCAAAATGCACATTCGGGGTTCCTGGCGGAAAGTTACTCGGTTTTCTCGTTTCCGAACGGGGAATCGACGCCAATCCAGAAAAAGTTGGTACTATACTCCGAATGAAAAGTCCTGTGCGAGTGCACGATGTTCAGAAGCTTACTGGTTGCTTGGCCGCCCTAAGTCGATTCATATCTCGTCTCGGTGAAAAGGCATTACCTCTTTACCGATTGATGAAGAAGTCTGACAAGTTCGAGTGGACTCCTGAAGCTGACGCAGCGTTCGCAGAACTCAAAGCTCTGCTCTCCACCCAGCCGGTGCTTGCTGCCCCAATCAGCAAGGAGCCTTTGCTGCTTTACATTGCAGCCACAGGACAAGTCGTCAGTACGGTACTCACGGTCGAGCGGGAAGAAGAAGGGAAAACCTTCAAAGTTCAGCGCCCAGTGTATTATATTTCTGAAGTCTTGACCCCATCGAAGCAAAGATATCCTCATTATCAGAAGCTCGTATATGGGATTTATATGACCACAAAGAAAGTTGCCCACTACTTCTCTGATCATTCCATTACAGTCGTCAGCGACGCTCCGTTGTCAGAGATCTTGCATAACAGGGACGCAACTGGTCGAGTGGCAAAATGGGCGATTGAACTCCTTCCTCTAGATATCAAGTTTGAGGCAAAGAAAGCTATCAAGTCCCAGGCAATCGCGGATTTCGTCGCCGAGTGGATTGAACAGCAACTGCCGACTCAGGTCCACTCGGAGCATTGGACCATGTTCTTTGACGGTTCCAAGATGATAAATGGTTCCGGAGCCGGAGTGGTGTTGGTCTCTCCCAGAGGAGATAAACTCAGATATGTTCTTCAAATCCACTTTGATTCCTCTAACAACGAGGCAGAATACGAAGCACTTTTATATGGGTTGCGCATGGCCATTTCACTCGGCGTCCGTCGCCTCATGGTCTATGGCGACTCAGATTTGGTGATCAATCAAGTGATGAAGGAATGGGATGTCAGAAGTCCAGCCATGACTGGTTATTGCAATGCAGTGAGAAAACTGGAGAAGAAATTCGAGGGGTTAGAGCTTCATCACATACCCCGACTGAAAAATCAAGCAGCTGATGATCTGGCAAAAATAGGTTCCAAAAGAGAAGCCATTCCCAGCAATGTGTTTCTGGAACACATCCACACACCATCAGTCCAGGAGGATCCCTTCACTGAAGAGGACCCGCAGCCAAAAAGTGCCACGGATCCGACTGAAGTCGAAGTACCAGCTGTGGTCGACTTGATCATGGAAGTCCTGGTTATCACTCCCGTCTGGACAGAACCGTACATCGCGTACATCCTAAGGAAAGAACTCCCAGAAGACGAAGAAGAAGCTCGACAGATCGTCCGTCGATCCAAGGCCTTTACAGTCATAAAGGGACAGTTATATAGAGAAAGCGCGACTGGGGTCGGCCAGAAGTGTATTACACCAGAAGAAGGTCAGATGATCCTTAACGATATCCACTCGGGGACCTGTGGCCATCATGCGTCCTCTCGGACCATTGTGGCTAAAGCATACCGAGCGGGGTTCTACTGGCCAAGAGCCAATGAGATGGCCAAAGAGATAGTCGACAAATGTGAAGGATGTCAGTATTACTCCAACATGCCACACAAGCCCGCGTCGGCCCTGAAAACCATTCCACTCGTCTGGCCCTTCGCTGTTTGGGGGTTGGACATGGTTGGACCACTGAGAACAGGCAGGAGCGGCTTCACTCATGTGCTGGTAGCAGTCGACAAGTTCACCAAATGGATTGAGGCCAAGCCTATCAAGAATCTTGATGCTTGCACCGCTATCAGTTTCATCAGAGAGTTGATATTCAGATATGGAGTTCCGCACAACATCATCACCGACAACGGGTCAAACTTCGATTCCGACAAATTCAGGGCCTTTTGCGCCTCTCAGGGCACTCGGGTCGACTATGCTTCGGTCGCTCACCCTCAGTCGAATGGGCAAGCAGAAAGGGCAAACGGCCTAATTCTCAAAGGACTGAAACCCCGATTGATGCGCGATCTCAAGCACGCAGCAGGTGCATGGGTCGACGAGCTTCCATCAGTCCTTTGGGGATTGAGGACAACCCCGAATCGATCGACCGGAAGAACCCCATTCTTTCTGGTCTATGGAGCCGAGGCAGTCTTACCGAGTGACCTGCTTCACAACGCTCCCAGAGTCGAGCTCTACTCAGAAGATGAAGCAGAACAAGCCCGGCAGGACGCAGTCGACCTCCTAGAAGAAGAAAGAGAAATGGCCTTGATTCGATCGACCATCTATCAGCAAGACTTGCGTCGATTCCATGCCAGAAACGTGAAGAGCCGAGCCTTCCAAGAAGGAGACTTAGTCCTCCGAGTGGATCAGCAGAAACCACACAAGCTCGCTCCTACTTGGGAAGGCCCCTTCATAGTCACCAGAGTCCTCCACAATGGAGCATACCACCTCTACAATGTCGATCACCAGATTGATGAGCCACGAGCTTGGAATGCGGAGCTACTCCGCCCCTTTTATACTTAAATTCTCACTCGGATGAGATGTAATAAGAAAAACTCCTGAAGTTTATTTATCAAAGACAAGAGCGTTATAATTTTCCCAGTGATTATTATTGTTTTTTTGTTTGCGTAAGAAATCCCCCAGTGGGTGACTTAGCTGCGAATCCGTTTCGCCTAAGTTTGAAAAAATCCTACCGAGTGGAGAGCAATCCTCCCACTCGGGGGCTTAGCTGCAGTCCAGTACTCGCCTAAGTTCTCTCACTTAGAGACTTAGCTGCAGTCCGGCACTCGCCTAAGTTTGAAAAAATCCTACCGAGTGGAGAGCAATCCTCCCACTCGGGGGCTTAGCTACAGTCCAGTACTCGCCTAAGTTCTCTCACTTAGAGACTTAGCCGCAGTCCGGCACTCGCCTAAGTTTGAAAAAATCCCACCGAGTGGAGAGCAATCCTCCCACTCGGTGGCTTAGTTGCAGCCCAGCACTCGCCTAAGTTCTCTCACTTAGAGACTTAGCTGCAGTCTGGCACTTGCCTAAGTTTGAAAAAATCCTACCGAGTGAAGAGCAATCCTCCCACTCGGGGGCTTAGCTGCAGTCCAGTACTCGCCTAAGTTCTCTCACTTAGAGACTTAGCCGCAGTCCGGTACTCGCCTAAGTTTGAAAAAATCCCACCGAGTGGAGAGCAATCCTCCCACTCGGGGGCTTAGCTGCAGTCCAGCACTCGCCTAAGTTCTCTCACTTAGAGACTTAGCTGCAGTCCGACACTCGCCTAAGTTTGAAAAAATCCTACCGAGTGGAGAGCAATCCTCCCACTCGGGGGCTTAGCTGCAGTCTAGTACTCGCCTAAGTTCTCTCACTTATAGACTTAGCTGCAGTCCGGCACTCGCCTAAGTTTGAAAAAATCCTACCGAGTGGAGAGCAATCCTCCCACTCGGGGGCTTAGCTGCAGTCTAGCACTCGCCTAAGATCTCTCACTTAGAGACTAAGCAGCAGTCCAGCACTCGCCTAAGTTTGAAAAAATCCTACCGAGTGGAGAGCAATCCTCCCACTCGGGGGCTTAGCTGCAGTCCAGCACTCGCCTAAGTTCTCTCACTTAGATACTTAGCTGCAGTCCGGCACTCGCCTAAGTTTGAAAAAATCCTACCGAGTGGAGAGCAATCCTCCCACTCGGGGGCTTAGCTGCGGTCCAATACTCGCCTAAGTATGAAACACATCTCATTCCTCAAGGACGACGAGGGGCAGGTCGATTGCCACCTTCTCCTGGGGAGCTTCGCCACAAATACAATGTCGCTCTGTCCCACTCTGCAGTAATAGGGTGTGGGTCGACCGCCGCCTTCTCCTAGGGAGCTTTGCCACAAATACAATGTGCGCTCCGTCCCACTCTGCAGTAACAGGGTGTGGGTCGACCGCCGCCTTCTCCTGGAGAGCTTCGCCACAAATACAAGACATAGGTCGACTGCTTCCCTCTCCTTCGGAGTTGCGCTGCGAATGCAAAAGTTGTCTCGAATGAAGAATGGGTTCACTCAGCAGGAGATTCATAAAGATATTCAACGGTAAACCAAGTTCGGGTAAATTCCAAAGGTTCCAAATCACACATCGAAGTACTCAGACATGCAGCCCGAAAAAGTTTAACGGTTACAAAAACCACTCAGCATTCCGAGGCAAATTTAAGGTGGGACGTAAGAGTTTGTTCACTCCGCGGGAGAGGGCTGGCAGGCTCGACGAACTCATCCAGGTTGACGCTGTCGGCTATCCGAGTGGCTGCAGCGATGAAAGTCTCCATAAAGGTTCGGAAGTCATGCTTCTGGGTGTTGGCGACCTTGATTGCTGCCAGTTTGTCCTGTCGCACCTCCTTGCAGAGGACACGAACCAAAGATAGAGCCACGTCAGCGCCACACCGAGCAGCAGACTTCTTCCACTCCTGCACTCGGTCGGGGATTTCATTTAGTCGAGTCAGCAGGGACTCGATATCATTTTGGAGCACAGCCTCTGGCCAAAGTGCCGAGTCAATCCGCGACATGGCGACCTTCAGTCGAGCCAAGTAGTCCACGGCACTATCGATGCGAGATTCCAGACGGAGCAGATTCATGGCAGTTTCATCTTTCACAGGAGAGTTGATTGGATCCAAACCAGGCTCGATCCGCCCAGTCTCCTCTTCAAAGTTCTGGCAAAACTCTGCATTCACGATCCAAGGATAAGTCAATTTTCGTACAATGAGTTGACTCAAAAAAAGTCAGTCGGAACAGAATGTGCACCTTCAAGCTTGATGAACAGCTTCTTGGCAAGACTTCTCAGATAACTCTCCAGATCATCCCTCCTGCGAGCAATGCCTTCCATTTTCTCGCCCTGGACGAGATTCGCCTTCTTCCAGCGCGAGCACTCCTTGTTGGAGTCATTCAGAGCGGTCTTCAGCCTGGTATTCTCTTCTTCCAACTGGCCAACCGAAGCCAACTTCTGTTTGGCCAGAGTGGTCTTGTCGTCAGCCTCCTTACGAGCAGCGGCCAAATCCTGATCCTTCTTCACCAGAGCTTCTCTTAGTTTTTCTACAAAGAAATGATGATTGATTCAGAAATAGCAGAAGGGTACCCAAGCCTAAAACTAACCAGTCGACAAACCCGTCTTACCTGCGGCGCCGTCTCTGACCTTTTGCAGCTCTGTCCTGGCCAGCTCCAAGTCAAGGTTCAGTTGAATCTGCTGCTTCTCCAAGTCAGCAAAGCGAGCTCCAAGATCACAAGATTTCTGAAATCAAAGGGGAGAAGTTATTTTTACAGCAAAAAAAACAACAAAGGCAATAAATACTAAGACTACGGTCGACTGCCCGCAGTCCACCATAGTCTCGGGGACTACACCCAGTGGGTACACTTAGCGTGCCCCCACCGGTCCTGATCCCACTCGACCGGTCCGCCGGAGTCGAGTGGGGGGAGTAAAAAGAAAAGAGAGAAAGTAGAACTCAGACCACAATCGACTACCAGCAGTCGACCGCGGTCTCGGGGACTACACCCAGTGGGTGCACTTGGCGTGCCCCCACCGGTTCTGATCCCACTCGACCAGATCGAGTGGAAGAGATAAACTACCAGTTCGGTTTATACATTCGGCAAAATACAAAGACTACAGTCGACTGCCAGCAGTCCACCGTAGTCTCGGGGACTACACCCAGTGGGTGCACTCAGCGTGCCCCCACTAGTCCAAAAATTCAATCGACGCACCCAGTGGGTGTACAGATGCAAAGGTTTTCGGAAAGAATCTTCAGGTAGCATATCCTAACAGAACAAGCGGCGACCAACTAACCTGAACGTTGCTCTGGAGAGCCGAGCTGGCATCATAGGCGGCTTGGCTGGCGTCCCGCACCGTCTTCATCTTCTCCATCATAATGCCCGCCTGGCGTATGGCTTCCTTAGCAGCATTCACCTCGTCCTCTGGGACATGATGGGTCGCAAAAACTGAAGGCGGGTCGACAGGGGCCTGAGCAGTCGACGAAGAAGGCAAGGCACTCGACAGTGGCTCAGCGAAGGTAACAGAACCCCGATTGACGTCGCCAGTGTCCTGAACAACTGGTTCCGCCCTCGGCGTCGTCTGTAGCGCCCCGCTTGCAGGAGCTCGCCTATTTTTCCTCGTCGAAGGCCTCTCGGGCTCTTCATCATCATCAGGGAGGTCAATAACGTTGGGAGCTATGCAAAGTTCAATCGTCAAAGTCACATCACCCAATGGTACGCGTTGCAGTTGAATCGACCAAAATAAAGACAATATGACAGGGATCATACCCGGATTAGAAGTGACCGCATCCTCCATCACCTCATCTTCGTCCCTGTAAGCTGAGGTCCCGGAGGTAGCAGCGCTGACAGTTCCAAAGTTCGTCCAGTTAAAATAAGAAAAACAAACAGCATGGAGCGTCGAGTGAATGCAAAGAGAGGCACTCACGTGGAAGCGACGGGGATATCAATCTTGATTTTCGGCAACGCCTTTCGAGTCTTTGGCTCTACAACTCTGGGGTGCTTTGGCGCCTTCTCAGTCGGGGTTGGTGAAGAGATCCGAGGGCGCTTCGAAGACTGACCAGCCAGAGTAGTTGCCTTGTCACGGGCACTCGGCCGTTCTTGGTCAAGCTTGGATCGCCTCTCCCTGCGAGGAGGCGACTCGACTTCTTCTCCATCGCTTGAGTCGTCGCTTCCTCCATCCCCTTCACCATCAGAAGTCCACTCGCTGCTTTCACCGCCACTCGCCTCGCCTTCTAGAGCTTGCTCTTGCTCCCCGTTGGGCATTGAATACATTTCAATAATGGCCTGAAAGAAAGCAGGTAGATCAAAGTCAGTCGACGCAATATAGGCAGCTACGCGAGTGAATTCAGATTACAAGCAAAAACTCAGAATCAGACCTGCTCTGGTGCGTGGGACTGGTCGAATGGAGGGACTCTCCTGGCTCCCCTGGGATTGTCCTTATTCCTGGTAATGCCAGACTGCCACTTCTCCAGTGTGTCGTCGTCGACCTCCTCCGGGTGGATCCGAGTGGAGTCTTCAAGACCCGAATACATCCACATCGGATGGTCTCGGGCTTGGAGAGGCTGGATGCGCCACTGAAGGAAGACCTCCAAGAGATCCATACCAGTGACCCCGTCACGAATAAGCTGGACCACTCGGTCGACCAACACCTTCACGTGCGCCTTCTCCTCCGGGAGCACCTTCAAAGGGGAGGGTTTTTCCACTCGGTCCATGGTAAAGGGAGGGAGGCCAGTCGATTGCCCTGGCGTCGACTGGTCTTTACAGTAAAACTAGGTCGACTGCCATCCGCGAACTGAGTCGGGAAGAATCATGGCCGGGACGGAGCTTTTTCCTCTCGTCTGGATGCCAAGACCCCCACACATCTGGATCACTTGGGTCCTCTCGTCACTCGGATTAGCCTTTTTCACTGTCTAGGAGCGACAAGTGAAAATATGCTTGAAGAGACCCCAGTGAGGCGACAACCCAGGAAGTTCTCACACAAAGAAATGAAAGCGGCAAGATAGACGATTGAGTTGGGGGTAAAATGATGGAGTTGTGCCCCAAAGAAGTTCAGAAACCCTCGGAATAAGGGGTGAGGGGGCAAGGAAAATCCACGATCGACGTGGGTGGCAAGAAGGACATGCTCACCCTCCCGAGGCTACGGCTCAGATTCCTTCCCCGGAAGCCGCACCGAGTCATAGGGGATCAGCCCCCCTTCGGCCAAGTCGTCGAGGTCTTCTTGGGAGATCCTCGAGTGGCTCCAGTCGCCCTGGATCCAGCCCCTCGGCAGGCCGGACCGCAAGGAAGATCCGCCCCGGCTGGTCGCCTTCCCCTTCGACCTTGCTGTCGCCTTCTTTGCCCGCTCCAGAGCCGCTGTTTTCTCCTTCCCCATTGTCACCGGCGAGACGCGTATGGTGCGGCGGCGCTGGGGCGAGAGCGAGCGCAGCGGAGGGGCATGAGGAAGAGAAGAGGAAATGAGATGCACTGTTCGGGAGACTCCAGTCCGGTGCTTTATATCAGGCCGCTTCCGAGTGGCTGACGGGTAGGCCCAGACGGCTCTGTCAAATCCCGTAATGACCGCGCGCGCGATACGTGGCAAAAAGGTGGCGCGGGGATCGAGGCGGCTCCGCTCTATCCCATCCGATTACTGCGGCCTCCCCCGTCCCACGCGCTCCCCAAAATTCGGATCCCACGAAATCTGCGCGCAGCAAACAACTGGTCAGACCAAAGATCTCCTCCGCACCATCACTCGGAGCCTTACAAGTAAAGAAACCCACTCGACGAAGAATTAAGAATGGATCAAGGCGACTGAAAAGGAAGTTGCTGTCGTCACTCGGGTCCGTTGATCTGAAACAAGATATGCTCACGGCATGAAAAACGAGTCAGAGAAGTTCTCAACTCCTTCCCCACTCGAACCTCGATCCATTCGGGGGCTAATGATGAAGCTATGTACCTAGGGTAGGATCATGGACCTGTCCTAACTGTCCTACCCAAGGACATCTCTAGAAGAAACCACCTTTCAATCGACTTGGAGGTGTTCCACTCGACAGACTCGAAGGCGCTCGACCAAGAAGCAATCACTCGACCAAGATCCAACCACTCGACGGCCAAGAGACCTGAAGTCACTCCACACGCTAACGGTCGGTCATTAAGTAGCTTTTATGGTCATCATAACACTTTATTACTAGCGTTACCAGTAACGCCCTGCCTTAATGTACATTGAACCCTTTGTAACATGGGCTGGCCGGGGTCCTGGCGCACTCTATATAAGCCACCCCCTCCTCCGAGACAAGGGTTTGCACCTCTGTAACCCATATTCATATAATCCAGTCGACCACCTCCGGTCTCCGAGACGTAGGGCTATTACTTCCTCCGAGAAGGGCCTGAACTCGTAAACCTTGCGTGCTTACAACTTCTCCACAGCTAAGATCTTGCCTCTCCATACTTACCCCCTACACTACTGTCAGACTTAGAACCACGACAGTACTCCCTTGCCAAACTCAGGGTAGGGTATACAATAGGTCTGGTACACAACATGGCATACTTTATAGAACCTATGGCTGAGGCATAGGGAATAACTTTCATTCTCTCTTTATCTTCTGCCATGGTCGGGTTTTGAGTCTTACTCAACTTCACACCTTTGTAACACATGCAAGAACTCCTTCTTTGACTATTCCATTTTGAACTACTTCAAAATCTTGTCAAGGTATGTACTCATTGAAAAACTTATCAAGCGTCTTGATCTATCTCTATAGATCTTGATGCTCAATATGTAAGCAGCTTCACTGAGGTCTTTCTTTGAAAAACTCCTTTCAAACATTCCTTTATGATTTGCAGAATAATTCTACATTATCTCCGATCAACAATATGTCTTTCACATATACTTATCAGAAATGCTGTAGTGCTCCCACTCACTTTCTTGTAAATACAGGCTTCACCGCAAGTCTGTATAAAACTATATGCTTTGATCAACTTATCAAAGCGTATATTCCAACTCTGAGATGCTTGCACCAGTCCATAGATGGATCGCTGGAGCTTGCATATTTTGTTAGTACCTTTAGGATTGACAAAACCTTTTGGTTGCATCACATACAACTCTTCTTTAATAAATCCATTAAGGAATGCAGTTTTGTTTATCCATTTGCCAGATTTCGTAAAATGCGGCAATTGCTAACATGATTCGGACAGACTTAAGCATAGATACGAGTGAGAAACTCTCATCGTAGTCAACACCTTGAACTTGTCGAAAACCTTTTTGCGACAATTCTAGCTTTGTAGATAGTAACACTACTATCTGAAGGAAATATGCCCTAGAGGCAATAATAATGTTATTATTTTATTTCCTTATATCATGATAAATGTTTATTATTCATGCTAGAATTGTATTATCCGGAAACATAATACTTGTGTGAATACATAGACAAACTAAACGTCACTAGTATGCCTCTACTTGACTAGCTCGTTAATCAAAGATGGTTATGTTTCCTAACCATAGACATGTATTGTCATTTGATTAACAAGATCACATTATTAGGAGAATGATGTGATTGACATGACCCATTCCATTAGCTTAGCACCCGATCGTTTAGTATGTTGCTATTGCTTTCTTCATAACTTATACATGTTCCTATGACTATGAGATTATGCAACTCCCGTTTGCTGGAGGAACACTTTGTGTGCTACCAAACGTCACAACGTAACTGGGTGATTATAAAGGAGCTCTACAGGTGTCTCCAAAGGTAAATGTTGGGTTGGCGTATTTCGAGATTAGGATTTGTCACTCCGATTGTCGGAGAGGTATCTCTGGGCCCTCTCGGTAATGCACATCACACAAGCCTTGCAAGCATTGCAACTAATGAGTTAGTTGCGAGATGATGTGTTACATAACGAGTAAAGAGACTTGCCGGTAACGAGATTGAACTAGGTATTGAGATACCGACGATCGAATCTCGGGCAAGTAACATACCGATGACAAAGGGAACAACGTATGTTGTTATGCGGTCTGACCGATAAAGATCTTTGTAGAATATGTGGGAGCCAATATGAGCATCCAGGTTCCGCTATTGGTTATTGACCAGAGACATGTCTCGATCATGTCTACATTGTTCTCGAACCCGTAGGGTCCGCACGCTTAAGGTTTCAATGACAGTTATATGAGTTTATGAGTTTTTGATGTACCGAAGTTAGTTCGGAGTCCCGGATGTGATCACGGACATAACGAGGAGTCTCGAAATGGTCGACACATAAAGATTGATATATTGGACGGCTATATTCGGACACCGGAAGTGTTCCGGGTGATTTCGGAGAAAACCGGAGTGCCGGAGGGTTACCGGAACCCCCTGGGAGAAGTAATGGGCCATATGGGCCTTAGTGGAGAGATAGAAGGGCAGCCAGGGTGGGCTACGCGCCTCCTCCCCCTGGTCCGAATTGGACTAGGAGAGGGGGGGGGGGGCGGCGCCCCCCTTTCCTTCTCCCTCCCCACTTCCTTTCCCCCTCCTAGTAGGAGTCCTACTCCTACTAGGAGGAGGACTCCTCCTTGGCGCGCCAATAGGGCCGGCCGGCCTCCTCCCTTTGCTCCTTTATATACGAGGCAGGGGGCACCCCTAGACACACAAGTTGATCCTCGTGATCGTTTTCTTAGCCGTGTGCGGTGCCCCCTTCCACCATATACCTCGATAATATTGTAGTGGTGCTTAGGCGAAGCCCTGCGACAGTTGAACATCAAGATCCTCACCACGCCGTCGTGCTGACAGAACTCTTCCCCGACACTTTGCTGGATCGGAGTCCGGGGATCGTCATCGAGCTGAACGTGTGCTAGAACTCGGAGGTGCCGTAGTTTCGGTGCTTGATCGATCGGGCCGTGAAGACGTACGACTACATCAACCGCGTTGTCATAATGCTTCCGCTGTCGGTCTACAAGGGTGCGTAGATCACACTCTCCCCTCTCGTTGCTATGCATCACCACGATCTTGTGTGTGCGTAGGAATTTTTTTGTAAATTACTATGTTCCCCAACAGTGGCATCTGAGCCTAGGTTTTATGTGTTGATGTTATATGCACGAGTAGAACACAAGTGAGTTGTGGGCGATATAAGTCATACTGCTTACCAGCATGTCATACTTTGGTTCGGCGGTATTGTTGGACGAAGCGGCCCGGACCGACATTACGCGTACGCTTACGCGAGACCGGTTCTCCCGAGGTGCTTTGCACAAAGGTGGCTAGCGGGTGTCAGTTTCTCCAACTTTAGTTGAACCGAGTGTGGTTACGCCCGATCCTTGCAAAGGTTAAAACAGCACCAACTTGGCAAACTATCATTGTGTTTTTTATGCGTAGGTAAGATTGGTTCTTGCTTAAGCCCGTAGCAGCCACGTAAAACTTGCAACAACAAAGTAGAGGACGTCTAACTTGTTTTTGCAGGGCATGTTGTGATGTGATATGGTCAAGACATGATGCTAAATTTTATTGTATGAGATGATCATGTTTTGTAACCAAGTTATCGGCAACTGGCAGGAGCCATATGGTTGTCGCTTTATTGTATGCAATGCAATTGCGCTGTAATACTTTACTTTATCACTAAGTGGTAGCGATAGTCGTGGAAGCATAAGATTGGCGAGACGACAACGATGCTACGATGGTGATCAAGGTGTCGTGCCGGTGACGATGGTGATCATGACGGTGCTTCGAAGATGGAGATCACAAGCACAAGATGATGATGGCCATATCATATCACTTATATTGATTGCATGTGATGTTTATCTTTTATGCATCTTATCTTGCTTTGTTTGACGGTAGCATTTTAAGATGATCTCTCACTAATTATCAAGAAGTGTTCTCCCTAAGTATGCACCGTTGCGAAAGTTCTTTGTGCTGAGACACCACGTGATGATCGGGTGTGATAGGCTCTACGTTCAAATACAACGGGTGCAAAACAGTTGCACACGCGGAATACTCAGGTTATACTTGACGAGCCAAGCATATACAGATATGGCCTCGGAACACGGAGACCGAAAGGTCGAGCGTGAATCATATAGTAGATATGATCAACATAGTGATGTTCACCAATGAAACTACTCCATCTCACGTGATGATCGGACATGGTTTAGTTGATTTGGATCACGTAATCACTTAGAGGATTAGAGGGATGTCTATCTAAGTGGGAGTTCTTTAGTAATATGATTAATTGAACCTAAATTTATCATGAACTTAGTACCTGATAGTATCTTGCTTGTTTATGTTTGATTGTAGATAGATGGCCCGTGCTGTTGTTCCGTTGAATTTTAATGCGTTCCTTGAGAAAGCAAAGTTGAAAGATGATGGTAGCAATTACACGGACTGGGTCCGTAACTTGAGGATTATCCTCATTGCTGCACAGAAGAATTACGTCCTGGAAGCACCACTGAGTGCCAGGCCTGCTGCTGGAGCAACACCAGATGTTATGAACGTCTGGCAGAGCAAAGCTGATGACTACTCGATAGTTCAGTGTGCCATGCTTTACGGCTTAGAATCGGGACTTCAACAACGTTTTGAACGTCATGGAGCATATGAGATGTTCCAGGAGTTGAAGTTAATATTTCAAGCAAATGCCCGGATTGAGAGATATGAAGTCTCCAATAAGTTCTATAGCTGCAAGATGGAGGAGAACAGTTCTGTCAGTGAGCATATACTCAAAATGTCTGGGTATAATAATCACTTGATTCAATTGGGAGTTAATCTTCCAGATGATTGCGTCATTGACAGAATTCTCCAATCACTGCCACCTAGCTACAAGAGCTTCGTGATGAACTATAATATGCAAGGGATGAATAAGACTATTCCCGAGCTCTTCGCAATGCTGAAAGTTGCGGAGGTAGAAATCAAGAAGGAGCATCAAGTGTTGATGGTCAACAAGACCACTAGTTTCAAGAAAAAGGGCAAAGGGAAGAAGAAGGGGAACTTCAAAAAGAACAGCAAGCAAGTTGCTACTCAAGAGAAGAAACCCAAACCTGGACCTAAGCCTGAAACTGAGTGCTTCTACTGCAAGCAGACTGGTCACTGGAAGCGGAACTGCCCCAAGTATTTGGCGGATAAGAAGGATGGCAAGGTGAACAAAGGTATATGTGATATACATGTTATTGATGTGTACCTTACTAATGCTCGCAGTAGCACCTGGGTATTTGATACTGGTTCTGTTGCTAACATTTGCAACTCGAAACAGGGACTACGGATTAAGCGAAGATTGGCTAAGGATGAGGTGACGATGCGCGTGGGAAATGGTTCCAAAGTCGATGTGATCGCGGTCGGCACGCTACCTCTACATCTACCTTCGGGATTAGTATTAGACCTAAATAATTGTTATTTGGTGCCAGCGTTAAGCATGAACATTATATCTGGATCTTGTTTGATGCGAGACGGTTATTCATTTAAATCAGAGAATAATGGTTGTTCTATTTATATGAGTAATATCTTTTATGGTCATGCACCCTTAAAGAGTGGTCTATTCTTATTAAATCTCGATAGTAGTGACACACATATTCATAATGTTGAAGCCAAAAGATGCAGAGTTGATAATGATAGTGCAACTTATTTGTGGCACTGCCGTTTGGGTCATATCGGTGTAAAGCGCATGAAGAAACTCCATACTGATGGACTTTTGGAACCACTTGATTATGAATCGCTTGATACTTGCGAACCGTGCCTTATGGGTAAGATGACAAAAACACTGTTCTCCGGTACTATGGAGAGAGCAACAGATTTGTTGGAAATCATACATACAGATGTATGTGGTCCGATGAATGTTGAGGCTCGTGGCGTATATCGTTATTTTCTCACCTTCACAGATGACTTAAGCAGATATGGGTATATCTACTTAATGAAACATAAATCTGAAACGTTTGAAAAGTTCAAAGAATTTCAGAGTGAAGTTGAAAATCATCGTAACAAGAAAATAAAATTCTTACGATCTGATCATGGAGGAGAATATTTGAGTTACGAGTTTGTTGTACATTTGAAACAATGCGGAATAGTTTCGCAACTCACGCCACCTGGAACACCACAACGTAATGGTGTGTCCGAACGTCGTAATCGTACTTTACTTGATATGGTGCGATCTATGTTGTCTCTTACTGATTTACCGCTATCATTTTGGGGTTATGCTCTAGAGAAGGCCGCATTCACGTTAAATAGGGCACCATCAAAATCCGTTGAGACGACGCCTTATGAACTGTGGTTTGGCAAGAAACCAAAGTTGTCATTTCTAAAAGTTTGGGGTTGCGATGCTTATGTGAAAAAGCTTCAACCTGAAAAGCTCGAACCCAAATTGGAGAAATGTGTCTTCATAGGATATCCAAAGGAAACTATTGGATACACCTTCTATCATAGATCCGAAGGCAAGACTTTTGTTGCTAAATTCGGAAACTTTCTAGAGAAGGAGTTTATCTCTAAAGAAGTGAGTGGGACGAAAGTAGAACTTGATGAGGTAACTGTACCTGCTCCCTTATTGGAAAGTAGTACATCACAGAAACCAGTTTCTGTGACACCTACACCAATTAGTGAGGAAGCTAATGATGATGATCATGAAACTTCAGAACAAGATACTACTGAACCTCGTAGATCAACCAGAGTAAGATCCGCACCAGAGTGGTACGGTAATCCTGTTCTGGAAGTCATGCTACTAGATCATGAACCTACGAACTATGGAGAAGCGATGGTGAGCCCAGATTCCGCAAAATGGCTTGAAGCCATGAAATCTGAGATGGGATCCATGTATGAGAACAAAGTATGGACTTTGGTTGACTTGCCCAATGATCGGCAAGCAATTGAGAATAAATGGATCTTCAAGAAGAAGACTGACGCTGACGGTAATGTTACTGTCTACAAAGCTCGACTTGTCGCAAAAGGTTTTCGACAAGTTCAAGGGATTGACTACGATGAGACCTTCTCACCCGTAGCGATGCTTAAGTCTGTCCGAATCATGTTAGCAATTGCCGCATTTTATGATTATGAAATTTGGCAGATGGATGTCAAAACTGCATTCCTGAATGGATTTCTGGAAGAAGAGTTGTATATGATGCAGCCAGAAGGTTTTGTCGATCCAAAGGGAGCTAACAAAGTGTGCAAGCTCCAGCGATCCATTTATGGACTGGTGCAAGCCTCTCGGAGTTGGAATAAACGCTTTGATAGTGTGATCAAAGCATTTGGTTTTGTACAGACTTTTGGAGAAGCCTTTATTTACAAGAAAGTGAGTGGGAGCTCTGTAGCATTTCTGATATTATATGTAGATGACATATTACTAATTGGAAATGATATAGAATTTCTGGATAGCATAAAGGGATACTTGAATAAGAGTTTTTCAATGAAAGACCTCGGTGAAGCTGCTTACATATTGGGCATTAAGATCTATAGAGACAGATCAAGACGCTTAATTGGACTTTCACAAAGCACATACCTTGACAAAGTTTTGAAAAAGTTCAAAATGGATCAAGCAAAGAAAGGATTGTTGCCTGTGTTACAAGGTGTGAAATTGAGTAAGACTCAATGCCCGACCAATGCAGAAGATAGAGAGAAAATGAAAGATGTTCCCTATGCTTCAGCCATAGGCTCTATCATGTATGAAATGCTGTGTACCAGACCTGATGTGTGTCTTGCTATAAGTCTAGCAGGGAGGTACCAAAGTAATCCAGGAGTGGATCACTGGACAATGGTCAAGAACATCCTGAAATACCTGAAAAGGACTAAGGATATGTTTCTCATATATGGAGGTGACAAAGAGCTCATCGCAAATGGTTACATTGATGCAAGCTTTGACACTGATCCGGACGATTCTAAATCGCAAACCAGATACGTGTTTACATTAAACGGTGGAGCTGTCAGTTGGTGCAGTTCTAAACAAAGCGTTGTGGTGGGATCTACATGTGAAGCGGAGTACATAGCTGCTTCGGAAGCAGCAAACGAAGGAGTCTGGATGAAGGAGTTCATATCTGATCTAGGTGTCATACCTAGTGCATCGGGTCCAATGAAAATATTTTGTGACAATACTGGTGCAATTGCCTTGGCAAAGGAATCCAGATTTCACAAGAGAACCAAGCACATCAAGAGACGCTTCAATTCCATCCGGGATCTAGTCCAGGTGGGAGACATAGAGATTTGCAAGATACATACGGATCTGAATATTGCAGACCTGTTGACTAAGCCTCTTCCACGAGCAAAACATGATCAGCACCAAAGCTCCATGGGTGTTAGAATCATTACCGTGTAATCTAGATTATTGACTCTAGTGCAAGTGGGAGACTGAAGGAAATATGCCCTAGAGGCAATAATAATGTTATTATTTTATTTCCTTATATCATGATAAATGTTTATTATTCATGCTAGAATTGTATTATCCGGAAACATAATACTTGTGTGAATACATAGACAAACTAAACGTCACTAGTATGCCTCTACTTGACTAGCTCGTTAATCAAAGATGGTTATGTTTCCTAACCATAGACATGTATTGTCATTTGATTAACGGGATCACATTATTAGGAGAATGATGTGATTGACATGACCCATTCCATTAGCTTAGCACCCGATCGTTTAGTATGTTGCTATTGCTTTCTTCATGACTTATACATGTTCCTATGACTATGAGATTATGCAACTCCCGTTTGCCGGAGGAACACTTTGTGTGCTACCAAACGTCACAACGTAACTGGGTGATTATAAAGGAGCTCTACAGGTGTCTCCAAAGGTAAATGTTGGGTTGGCATATTTCGAGATTAGGATTTGTCACTCTGATTGTCGGAGAGGTATCTCTGGGCCCTCTCGGTAATGCACATCACACAAGCCTTGCAAGCATTGCAACTAATGAGTTAGTTGCGAGATGATGTGTTACGTAACGAGTAAAGAGACTTGCCGGTAACGAGCTTGAACTAGGTATTGAGATACCGACGATCGAATCTCGGGCAAGTAACATTGACAAAGGGAACAACGTATGTTGTTATGCGGTCTGACCGATAAAGATCTTCGTAGAATATGTGGGAGCCAATATGAGCATCCAGGTTCCGCTATTGGTTATTGAATGGAGACATGTCTCGGTCATGTCTACATTGTTCTCGAACCCGTAGGGTCCGCACGCTTAAGGTTTCGATGACAGTTATATGAGTTTATGAGTTTTTGATGTACCGAAGTTAGTTCGGAGTCCCAGATGTGATCACGGACATAATGAGGAGTCTCGAAATGGTTGAGACATAAAGATTGATATATTGGATGGCTATATTAGGACACCGGAAGTGTTCCGGGTGATTTCGGAGAAAATCGGAGTGCCGGAGGGTTACCGGAACCCCTCAGGAGAAGTAATGGGCCATATGGGCCTTAGTGGAGAGAGAGAAGGGCAGCCAGGGTGGGCCGCACGCCTCCTCCCCCACTGGTCCGAATTGTACTAGGAGAGGGGGGCGGCGCCCCCCTTTCCTTCTCCCTCCCCACTTCCTTTCCCCCTCCTAGTAGGTGTCCTACTCCTACTAGGAGGAGGACTCCTCCTTGGCGCGCCAATAGGGCCGGCCGGCCTCCTCCCCTTGCTCCTTTATATACGGTGGCAGGGGGCACCCCTAGACACACAAGTTGATCCTCGTGATCGTTTTCTTAGCCGTGTGCGGTGCCCCCTTCCACCATATACCTCAATAATATTGTAGTGGTGCTTAGGCGAAGCCCTGCAACAGTTGAACATCAAGGTCGTCACCACGCCGTCGTGCTGACGGAAATCTTCCCCGACACTTTGCTGGATCGGAGTCCGGGGATCGTCATCGAGCTGAACGTGTGCTAGAACTCAGAGGTGTCGTTGTTTCGGTGCTTGATTGATCGGGCCGTGAAGACGTACGACTACATCAACCGCATTGTCATAACGCTTCCGCTGTCGGTCTACAAGGGTACGTAGATCACACTCTCCCCTCTCGTTGCTATGCATCACCATGATCTTGTGTGTGCGTAGGAATTTTTTTGAAATTACTACGTTCCCCAACACTATCAGCGTCCGTCTTCCTCTTGAAGATCCATTTAATCTCAATGGCTCGCTGATCATTGGGCAAGTCAATCAAAGTCCATACTTTGTTCTCATACATGGATCTCATCTCAGATTTCATGGCCTCAAGCCATTTCGCGGAATCTGGGCTCATCATCGCTTCCTCATAGTTCGTAGGCTCGTCATGGTCAAGTAACGCGACCTCCAGGACAGGATTATCGTACCACTCTAGTGCGGATCTCACTCCGGTTTACCTACGAGGTTCGGTAGTAACTTGATCTGAAGTTACATGGTCATCATCATTAGCTTCCTCACTAATCGGTGTAGTAGTCACAGGAACAGATTTTTGTGATGAACTACTTTCCAATAAGGGAGCAGGTACAGTTACCTCATCAAGTTCTACTTTCCTCCCACTCACTTCTTTCGAGAAAAACTCCTTTTCTAGAAAGGATCCATTCAAAGCAACGAATATATTGCCTTCGGATCTGTGATACAAGGTGTACCCAACATTTTCTTTTGGGTATCCTATGAAGACGCACTTCTCCGATTTGGGTTAGAGCTTATCAGGTTGAAACTTTTTCACATAAGCATTGCAACCTCAAACTTTAAGAAACGACAGCTTAGGTTTCTTGCCAAACCATAGTTCATACGGTGTCGTCTCAACGGATTTAGATGGTGCCCTATTTAACGTGAATGCAGTTGTCTCTAATGCATAACCCCAAAACGACAGTGGTAGATCGGTAAGAGACATCATAGATCACAGCATATCTAATAAAGTACGGTTATGATGTTCGGACACACCATTACACTGTGGTGTTCCAGGTGGCGTGAGTAGTGAAACTATTTCACATTGTCTTAACTGAAGGCCAAACTCTTAACTCAAATATTTTACCTCTGCGATCATATCGTAGAAACTTTTATTTTCTTGTTATGATGATTCTCCACTTCACTCTGAAATTCTTTGAACTTTTCAAATGTTTCAGACTTGTGTTTCATTAAGTAGATATACCCATATCCACTCAAATCATCTGTGAAGGTCAGAAAATAACGATACTTGCCGTGAGCCTTAACACTCATCGGACCGCATACATCAATATGTATTATTTCCAATAAGTCAGTTGCTCGCTCCATTGTTCCGGAGAACGGAGTCTTAGTCATCTTGCCCATGAGGCATGGTTCGCAAGCATCAAGTGATTCCAAAAGCCCATCAGCATGGATTTTCTTCATGCGCTTTACACCAATATGACCTAAACGGCAGTGCCACAAATAAATTGCACCATCATTATTAACTTTGCATCTTTTGGTTTCAATATTATGAATATGTGTATCACTACGATCGAGATCCAACGAACCATTTTCATTGGGTGTGTAACCATATAAGGTTTTATTCATGTAAACAGAACAACAATTTATTCTCTTACTTAAATGAATAACCGTATTGCAATAAACATGATCAAATCATATTCATGCTCAACGCAAACACCAAATAACACTTATTTAGGTTCAACAATAATCCCAAAAGTATAGGGAGTGTGCGATGATGATCATATCAATCTTGGAACCATTTCCAACACACATCGTCACTTCACCCTTAACTAGTCTATGTTCATTCTACAACTCCCGTTTTGAGTTACTACTCTTAGCAACTGAACCAGTATCAAATACCGAGGGGTTTCTACAAACACTAGTAAAATACACATCAATAATCTGTATATCAAATATACCTTTGTTTACTTTGCCATCCTTCTTATCCGCCAAATACTTGGGGCAGTTCCGCTTCCAGTGACTAGTCCCTTTGCAGTAGAAGCACTTAGTCTCAGGCTTAGGACCAGACTTGGGCTTCTTCACTTGAGCAGCAACTTGCTTGCCGTTCTTCTTGAAGTTCCCCTTCTTCCCTTTGCCCTTTTCTTGAAACTAGTGGTCTTGTCTGCCATCAACACTTGATATTTTTCTTGATTTCTACCTTCGTCGATTTCAGCATTACGAAGAGCTTGGGAATCGTTTCTGTTATCCCTTGCATATCATAGTTCATCACGAAGTTCTACTAACTTGGTGATGGTGACTAGAGAATTCTGTCAATCACTATTTTATCTGGAAGATTAACTCCCACTTGATTCAAGCAATTGTAGTACCCAGACAATCTGAACACATGCTCACTGCTTGAGCTATTCTCCTCCATCTTTTAGCTATAGAACTTGTTGGAGACTTCATATCTCTCAACTCGGGTATTTGCTTGAAATATTAACTTCAACTCCTGGAACATCCATATGATCCATGACGTTCAAAACATCTTTGAAGTCTCAATTCTAAGCCGTTTAAGCATGGTGCACTAAACTATAAAGTAGTCATCATACTGAGCTAGCCAAATGTTCATAACATCTGCATCTGCTCCTGCAATAGGTTTGTCACCTAGCGGTGCATCAAAGACATATTTCTTCTATGCAGCAATGAGGATAAACCTCAGATCACGGATCCAATCCGCATCATTGCTACTAACATCTTTCAACTTAGTTTTCTCTAGGAACATATCAAAAATAAAATAGGGGAGCTAAACGCGAGCTATTGATCTACAACAAAGATATGCTAATACTACCAGGACTAAGTTCATGATAAATTAAAGTTCAATTAATCATATTACTTAAGAACTCCCACTTAGAAAGACATCCCTATAATCTTCTAAGTGATCACGTGATCCAAATCAACTAAACCACAACTGATCATCACGTGAAATGGAGTAGCTTTCAATGGTGAACATCAATATGTTGATCATATCTACTATATGATTCACGCTCGACCTTTCGGTCTCAGTGTTCCGAGGCCATATCTGCATATGCTAGGCTCGTCAAGTTTAACCTGAGTATTCTGCGTGTGCAAAAACTGGCTTGCACCCGTTGTAGATGGACGTAGAGCTTATCACACCCGATCATCACGTGGTGTCTGGGCATGATGAACTTTGGCAACGGTGCATACTCAGGGAGAACACTTTTATCTTGAAATTTAGTGAGAGATCATCTTATAATGCTACCGTCAATCAAAGCAAGATAAGATGCATAAAAGATAAACATCACATGCAATCAATATAAGTGATATGATATGGCCATCATCATCTTGTGCCTGTGATCTCCATCTCCGAAGCACCTTCATGATCACCATCGTCACTGGCGCGACACCTTGATCACCATCGTAGCATCGTTGTCGTCTCGCCAATCTTATGCTTCCACGACTATCGCTACCACTTAGTAATAAAGTAAAGCATTACAACGCAATTGCATTGCATACAATAAAGCGACAACCATATGGCTCCTGCCAGTTGCCGATAACTCGGTTACAAAACATGATCATCTCATACAATAAAATTTAGCATCATGTCTTGACCATATCACGTCACAACATGCCCTGCAAAACCAAGTTAGACGTTCTCTACTTTGTTGTTGCAAGTTTTATGTGGCTGCTACTGGGCTTAGCAAGAACCGTTCTTACCTACGCATCAAAACCACAACGATAGTTCGTCAAGTTGGTGTTGTTTTAACCTTCGCAAGGACCGGTCGTAGCCACACTCGGTTCAACTAAAGTTGGAGAAACTGACACCCGCCAGCCACCTGTGTGCAAAGCACGTCGGTAGAACCAGTCTCGCGTAAGCATACGCGTAAGCCGGTCCGGGCCGCTTCATCCAACAATACCGCCGAACCAAAGTATGACATGCTGGTAAGCAGTATGACTTATATCGCCCACAACTCACTTGTGTTCTACTCGTGCATATGACATCTACGCATAAAACCTAGGCTCGGATGCCACTGTTGGGGAACGTAGTAATTTCAAAAAAAATCCTACGCACACGCAAGATCATGGTGATGCATAGCAACAAGAGGGGAGAGTGTTTTCTACATACCCTCGTAGACCGTTCGCGGAAGCGTTATATCAACGTGGTTGATGTAGTCGTACGTCTTCACGTCCGACCGGTCCAAGTACCGAAAGCACGGCACCTCCGAGTTCTGCACACGTTCGGCTCGGTGACGTCCTCGCCTTCTCGATCCAGCAAGAGGGGCGAAGTA
This sequence comes from Triticum aestivum, assembly GCF_018294505.1. Taxonomy (NCBI): domain Eukaryota; kingdom Viridiplantae; phylum Streptophyta; class Magnoliopsida; order Poales; family Poaceae; genus Triticum; species Triticum aestivum. The sequence goes on along the minus strand of NC_057800.1, from coordinate 161,039,991 downwards.
GTAGATGAGTTCCGGCAGCACGACGGCATGGTGACGGTGTTGGTGAAGAACAATCTCCGAAGGGCTTCGCCTAAGCACTACGAAAACTATGATGGAGGATAAACTAGAGGGGACGGGGTTGCCGGCACATGGCTTGGTGTTTCTTGATCTGTCTTTGGTGCTAGCCCTACCCCTCTATTTATATGTTGAGCCCTGGGGTCGAAACTTGGAGTAAAAGCCTCCTCAAAGTCGGTTTCACCCGAAAGGCAAGAGTCCTTCTCGGACTCCAGGGCTAGACGCCAGGGTTCCCGGCGTCTACCCCCTAGACGCCAGGATTCCTGGCGTCTAGCCTCTGGTCTCCCCAAAACTTCCTTTTGCACTTTCCAAAAGCCTCGTGGGCTTTCCCCTTTGGCCCAGATAAAGTTTTCTCGTGCCCAAACATTTCGGGAAACATCCGGAACCCCTTCCGGTGAATTCCGGAACCCTTCCGAAGATCAAATACTACTATCCCATATATCAAACTTTGTCTCCGGACCATTCCGGAGTTCCTCGTCATGTCCGTGATCTCATCCCGGACTCCGAACAACATTCGGTCATCAACATACATAACTCATATAGTACTATATCGTCAACGAACGTTAAGCGTGTGGACCCTACAGGTTCGAGAACTATGTAGACATGACCGAGACACCTCTCTGGTCAATAACCAATAGCGGGACCTGGATGCCCATATTGGCTCCTACATATTCTACGAAGATCTTTATCGGTCAGACCGCATAACAACATACGTTGTTCCCTTTGTCATCGGTATGTTACTTGCCCGAGATTCGATCGTCGGTATCTCAATACCTAGTTCAATCTCGTTACCGGAAAGTCTCTTTACTCGTTCCGTAATACATCATCCCGCAACTAACTCATTAGTTGCAATGCTTGCAAGGCTTATAGTGATGTGCATTACCGAGTGGGCCCAGAGATACCTCTCCGACAATCGGAGTGACAAATCCTAATCTCAAAATACGCCAACCCAACAAGTACCTTTGGAGACACCTGTAGAGCACCTTTATAATCACCCAGTTACATTGTGACGTTTGGTGGCACACAAAGTGTTCCTCCGGTAAATGGGGGTTGCATAATCTCATAGTCATAGGAACATGTATAAGTCATGAAGAAAGCAATAGCAACAAACTAAACAATCAAGTGCTAAGCTAACAGAATGGGTCAAATCAATCACATCATTCTCCTAATGATGTGATCCCATTAATCAAATGACAACTCATGTCTATGGTTAGTAAACATAACCATCTTTGATCAACGAGCTAGTCAAGTAGAGGCATACTAGTGACACTCTGTTTGTCTATGTATTCACACATGTATTATGTTTCCGGTTAATACAATTCCAGCATGAATAATAAACATTTATCATGATATAAGGAAATAAATAATAACTTTATTATTGCCTCTAGGGCATATTTCCTTCACATGCTCCAGCACCGCTTCGAGCTCGACTTCCTCGACCTCCATGCCATCCCGGAGTCTCTCACCGCCAGGCCGAGTCCTGCTGCTGCTATTGCTTCGCTGTAGAGCTCTGCCGCGTCAAGTACCCCTGCTTTCGAGTGACGGGACGGGGTCCCGTGTCTGCGCTGACTTCCCTGTCGCAAGCCTCCATGCGGCTTCGTCGTTCTCCTGAGGTCCTTGTGATACTTCTTTTTAGACCGTCAAGACCAGCAAGGTCAACTACAGGGATACCACGTACCACGACACACGGATGCCCGAACGAGTACCACGATAGACCACCTAGTACCCCTTCGAATCCTTCAAGACCGTCAAGTGAATTACTACCATCGCTCCAAGATCCAAATGGCTACGACGACAAGTGTGACCCTTCGGATGCGCCAAGTTCGTCTACATAAAAATGCCAAGTAACAGTCATGTCGGCAAGACCCGCAAGTCGGACCCCGAACGATCGACGTCTCGTGGACCGTGTACAACTACCGTTGCAAGAACGGGTCCGGAAAGTCCGAAGACCCCAAGTACCACAACACTGATGACATGAACGTCTACGGAAACTCGTGTAATGATAAACATGTACCACTACCATCGCCAAGATCGCGAGAACCTCTACCGTCGACCCTAGAGCATGCGAGAACCACTACTTCCACTACCGCCGTCGCGAGAACATCTACTTCCTCTACTTTGCACCGAATGAGAACTATCCCGCTTGCACGCTTCGAAGGTATAACCTCGAGACGAAGTCCGTGAACAAATGCTTGCGATGTTTGAGATGCTCATGTTTGCACCGTGTCCAAATTTGTCACTCGATTCCTTGTCGCCAACTCGTGGGACACCCGGAATCCGGGAGCGCCCCACCATCTTTTGTAGGCATCCGCACACTTATCCTTTGCATCGGTATCTCAATCGAGTTACCGGAACCGGAATGTTGTCGTGGCACTGTTTTAGTTATCGTTGCCATGGCACCCCTTTTCCTTTCCACCACGGTGACAAATGCTTCATAATGCTCTTGTCAACTTTTAATAAAAATTGCATAAACTTGTTCATGTCATCCGCATCATGATAATAACATTTAGATGTTTAAAATTGTTGTTGCACCAAATTACTAATGCATATGGGGATTTACCGGATTCGTTGTTTGTTATATCCGGCCCCATTTAAATTGCTTAGATTGTGTAGTTTACTTTTGCTTCACCTCTTGCCATGTTTAACTACATTTATTATTGTTGGGTACATAACCGAGAGAGAACTAAATAATTCATGTGGTGTTTCGTCAATATCCAACTCGTTGCATATTGAGCTCCACTTAATTTGTAGGATTGCTTGTGCACTTTGCCATGCCATGCATATTAAACCGGACATGCATCATACTTGGTTGTGCATCATGCCATGATTAGGTGATGGTTGTTTATTATGTTGTTTTGCTTCTTTCCGGTGTTGCTTCTTCGGGTTAGTTCCGATAACGTCGCGTTTGTGAGGATCCATTCGACTACGTCCGTTTGTCTTCTTCATGGACTCGTTCTTCTTCCTTGCGGAATCTCGGGCAAGATGACCATACCCTCGAAATCACTTCTATCTTTGCTTGCTAGTTGCTCACTCTATTGCTATGCCTTTGCTGCGATTCCTACCACTTGCTTATCATGCCTCCCATATTGCCATGTCAAACCTCTAACCCACCTTGTCCTAGCAAACTGTTGTTTGGCTATGTTACCGCCTTGCTCAGCCCCTCTTATAGCGTTGTTAGTTGCAGGTGAAGATTGGAGTTTGTTCCATGTTGGAACATGGATTTTGTTGGGATATCACAATATCTCTTATTTAATTAATGCATCTATATACTTGGTAAAGGGTGGAAGGCTCAGCCTTATGCCTGGTGTTTTGTTCCACTCTTGCCGCCCTAGTTTCCGTCATACCGGTGTTATGTTCCTTGATTTTGCGTTCCTTCCATGGTTGGGTTATAATGGGAACCCCTTGACAGTTCGCCTTGAATAAAACTCCTCCAGCAAGGCCCAACATTAGTTTTACCATTTGCCACCTAGCCTTTTTCCCCTTGGGTCGGCCAGCCCAAGGGTCATCTTTATTTAAACCCCCGGGCCAGTGCTTCTCTAAGTGTTGGTCCAACCGGAGCGATGTCCGGCGCCCCCTGGGCAACCAGGGTCTATGTCAACCCGACATCTGGCTCATCCGGTGTGCCCTGAGAATGAGATATGTGCAACTCCTATCAGGATTTGTCAGCACATATGGGTGGCTTTGCTGGTCTTGTTTTACCATTGTCGAAATGTCTTGTAACCGGGATTCCGAGCCTGATCGGGTCTTCCTGGGAGAAGGAATATCCTTCTTGACTGTGAGAGCTTGTGATGGGCTAAGTTGGGACACCCCCGCAAGGTTTTGAACTTTCGAAAGCCGTGCCCGCGGTTATGGGCAGATGAGAATTTGTAAATGTCCGGTTGTAGAAAACTTGAAACTTATCTTAATTAAAATGCATCAACCGCGTGTGTAACCGTGATGGTCTCTTTCCGGCGGAGTTCGGGAAGTGAACACAGTGTTGGAGTTATGCTTGACGTAAGTAGTCTTGGATCACTTCTTGATCATAGTTTCTCGACCGTGCCTTGCCTTCTCTTCTCGCTCTCATTTGCGTATGTTAGCCACCATATATGCTAGTGCTTGCTGCAGCTCCACCTCATACCTCTTACCCTTCCTATAAGCTTAAATAGTCTTGATCGCGAGGGTGTGAGATTGCTGAGTCCCCGTGACTCACAGATACTTCCAAAACCAGCTTGCAGGTGCCGATGATATCGTGCAGGTGATGCAACCAAGCTCAAGGAGGAGCTCGATGAAGTTCGTGTTCGTTATGTTGTTCCGTTTTCTAGTTGATCAGCAGTGGAGCCCAGTTGGGGCGATCGGGGATCTGTAGCATTAGGGGTAGTCCTCTTTTATTTTGGTTCCGTAGTCGGACCTTGATTGTATCTGGATGATGTAATGCTTTATTTATGTTATTGTGTGAAGTGGCGATTGTAAGCCAACTATGTACCTCTTTTCTTATATAGTACATGGGATGTGTAAAGATTACCCCTCTTGCGACATTGCCTTCAATGTGGTTATGCCTCTAAGTCGTGCTCCGACACATGGGAGATATAGCCGCATCGAGCGTGTTACAGGGGTAAATTCTACCTGCCTCCAGAAGCTTTAGTATTTCTTTTCTTACCACTTCTTTCATCTTAGGATTTAACCGTCGTTGGTGATCAACAACCGGTTTAGCATCTTTCAACAATTTTATTTTGTGCTAGCATAAAGTGGGACCGATGCCCTTAAGATCATTGAGAGTATATCCAATAGCAGCACGGTGCTTCTTCAGAGTTTTTAACAGTTTCTTTTCTTCATGCTCTGAAAGGTTAGCACTAATAATAATAGGATATATCTCTTTCTCATCAAGATAAGCATATTTAGAGTATCAGGTAAAGGTTTAAGCTCAAACACGGGGTCACCCTTAAGTGGAGGGGGATCCCCTAGGATTTCAATAGGCAAGTTGTGTTTCAAAATAGGTCCATGTTTAAAGAATACTTCATCTATTTCCCTTCTTTCATTCATAAACATATCGTTTTCATGGTCTAGCAAATATTGTTCTAAAGGATCAGTAGGAGGCACGGCAATAGAAGTAAGACCAATAATTTCATCTTTACTAGGTAATTCTTTATCATGGGGTTGTCTATGAAATTTAGCAAAATTAAACTCATGAGGCATATTCCCTAAACCAACAGAAACAATATCCTTGTTGCAGTCTATCTTAGCATTAACAGTGTTCAAGAAGGGTCTACCAAATATAATGGGACAAAAGTCATCTTGTGGGGAACCGAGAACAAGAAAATCAGTGGGGTATTTAACTTTCCCACACAAGACTTCTACATCTCTAACAATCCCAACTGGTGAAATAGTATCTCTATTTGCAAGCTTAATTGTAACATCAATCTCTTCTATCTCATCAAGTGCAATATCATGCATAATTTCTTGGTATAAGGAATGAGGTATTGCACTTGCACTAGCACCCATATCACATAAGCCATGATAGCAATGATCTCCTATTTTAACAAAAATAACATGCATGCCTACAACATGTCTATGTTTATTTTTAGTATCTGGTCTAGCAATTCTAGCAGATTCATTACAGAAGTAAATAACATGGCCATCAATATTATCGGCCAAGAGATATTTAACCATAGCAACACTAGGTTCAACTTTAATTTGCTCAGGGGGTTTAGGTGTCCTAATATTACTTTTGTTAACCACAGTTGAAGCTTTAGCATGATCCTTTATTCTAACAGGGAAAGGTGGTTTCTCAATATAAGCAGTAGGAATAACAGGATCAGTATAAGTGATAGTCTTTTCTTCAACTTTAATAGGTGCAACTACTTTTACTTCAATGGGAGGATTATATTTAAACCACTTCTCCTTAGGGAGATCAACATGAGTAGCAAAGGATTCACAGAAAGAAGCTACTATCTCAGAGTCAAGTCCATATTTAGTGCTAAATTCACGGAAAGCATCGGTATCCATAAAAGATTTAACACAATCAAACTTAGGTGTTATACCCGACTCCTTACCTTCTTCGAGGTCCCAATCTTCAGAGTTGCGTTTAATTATTTCCAATAAATCCAGTTTGAATTCAATAGTCTTCATCATAAAAGATCCAGTACAAGAAGTATCGAGCATGGAGCGATTACTGAGAGAAAGCCGAGCATAAATTTTTTGAATAATCATTTATTTTGAGAGCTCATGATTGGGGCATGAATATAACATTGACTTAAGCCTCCCCCAAGCTTGATCGATGATTTCTCTTTCGCGAGGCCAAAGATTATATATAGAATTACGATCACGATGAACAAGATGCGTAGGATAAAACTTTTGATGAAATTCCAATTTCAATCGTTGGTAGTTCCATGATCCAATATCATCACATAGCCTCAACCATGTCAATGCATCTCCCTTAAAAGATAAAGGGAATACCTTCTTATTTATAACATCCTCGGGCATACCTGCAAGCTTAAATAATTCACAAACTTCATCCACATAGATTAGGTGCAAATCGGGATGTAATGTTCCATCACCTGTGAAAGGATTAGCTAGCAGTTTCTCTATCACACCCGAAGGAATTTCAAACTAAACATTTTCAGTAGGTTGAGGAGCAACTCTTTGCTCTACTAGTCGGGGTGAAGATACCCCGAACAAGCCCCTGAAAGGATTATGTTCCATAGTAACAAGTGACAGTAAATTTCAGCACACTATATAAATTTTTCCTTACCAAATTCCACCTACCAAAGGCGCTTCACTCCCCGGAAACGGCGCCATAAAAGATTCTTGATGACCCACAAGTGTAGGGGATCTATCGTATCCTTTTCGATAAGTAAGAGTGTCGAACCCAACGAGGAGCAAAAGGAAATGATAAGCAGTTTTCAGTAAGGTATTCTCTGCAAGCACTGAAATTATCGGTAACAGATAGTTTTGTGATAAGGTAATTTGTAAAGAGTAGCAAGTGATAAAAGTAAATAAGATGCAGCAAGATGGCCCAATCCTTTTTGTAGCAAAGGAGAAGCCTTGACAAACTCTTATATGAAGGAAAGCGCTCCCGAGGACACAAGGGAATTATCATCAAGCTAGTTTTCATCACGTTCATATGATTCGCGTTCGGTACTTTGATAATTTGATATGTGGGTGGACCGGTACTTGGCTAATGTCCTTACTTGGACAAGCATCCCACTTATGATGAACCCCTAGTGCAAGCATCCGCAACTACAGCAGAAGTATTAAGGTAAACCTAACCATAGCATGAAACATATGGATCCAAATCAGCCCCTTACGAAGCAACGCATAAACTAGGGTTTAAGCTTCTGTCACTCTAGCAATCCATAATCTACTTATTAATTCCCAATGCCTCCCTATAGGTCCAAACAATGGTGAAGTGTCATGTAGTCGACGTTCACATGACACCACTAGAGGGATGACAACATACATCTCATCAAAATATCGAATGAATACCAAATTCACATGACTACTTATAGCAAGACTTCTCTCATGTCCTCGGGAACAAACGTAACTAGTCACAAAGCATATTCATGTTCATAAGCAGAGGGGTATTAATATGCATAATGGATCTGAACATATGATCTTCCACCAAGTAAACCAACTAGCATCAACTACAAGGAGTAATCAACACTACTAGCAACCCAAGGGTACCAATCTGAGGTTTGGATACAAAGATTGGACATAAGAGATGAACTAGGGTTTGAGATGAGATGGTGCTGGTGAAGATGTTGATGGAGATTAACCCCCTCCCGATGAGAGGATCGTTGGTATGACGATGGTGATGATTTCCCCCTCCCGAAGGGAAGTTTCCCCGGTAGAACAGCTCCGCCGGAGACCTAGATTGGTTCCGCCAAGGTTCCGCCTCGTGGCGGCGGAGTTTCGTCCCGTGAGCTTGCCTATGTTTTTTTTCTCAACGAAAGACTCCATATAGCCAAAGATGGGTAGCAGAGGGCCACCAGGGGGCCCACGAGGCAGGGGCGCGCCCCCCACCCTCGTGGACAGTGGGTGGCCCCCCTCTAGTACTTATGTCGCCCAATATTTTTTATATATTCTGAAAATAATTCTCGTGGAGTTTCGGGACTTTTGGAGATGTGCAGAATAGGTCTCTAATATTTGCTCCTTTTCCAGCCCAGAATTCCAGCTGCCGGCATTCCCCCTCTTCATGTAAACCTTGTAAAATAAGAGAGAATAGGCATAAGTATTATGACATAATGTGTAATAACATCCCATAATGCAATAAATATCGATATAAAAGCATGATGCAAAATGGACGTATCAGGTACCAGGCTAGAGTTCAGTACAACCTTTCACCCGCAGACCGATGGACAGTCGGAGAGAGTCAATCAGATTCTGGAGGACATGTTGAGAGCTTGTGCACTAGATTATAGATCTAGTTGGGATGATAATTTTCCCTACGCAGAGTTCTCATACAACAACAGTTATCTGGCTAGTTTGAAGATGGCACCTTTTGAAGCCTTGTATGGAAGGAGATGCAGGACACTGTTAATGTGGGATGAAGTTGGAGACCGTCAGTTGTTTGGACCAGATTTGATCAAAGAGTCCGAGGAGAAGGTTAAGTTGATTCGAGACAGACTGAAGCTAGCTCAGTCCAGGCAGAAGAGTTATGCAGATACTAAACGCAAGGAGGTAGTTTATGAGATTGGAGATCGATCCTATCTTCGTGTGTCACCACTGCGAGGAGTTAAACGATTTGGAATTAAGGGAAAGTTAGCTCCGAGATTTGTAGGACCATACCGAGTTCTGAAACGTATGGGAGAGGTTGCCTACAAGTTGGAGTTACCCGAAGGATTGTCAGCAGTTCATGATGTGTTTCATGTTTCCCAGTTGAAGAAGTGCCATGCAGAGATGGCCGATATTCCTGTGAGAGATACAGTGCCCTGGAAGCAATTCAGTTGGAGAGTGATCTGACCTACGAGGAGAAACCCGTCAAGATTCTTGAGTTTGCCAGCCGAGTTACATGCAACAAGGCTATCAAGTTTTTAAAAGTTCAGTGGAGCCACCATACCGAGGATGAAGCCACCTGGGAACGAGAAGAAGACCTACGGAAAGACCACCCACACCTATTTTCTAGCCAACCCGAATCTCGAGGGAGAGATTCACCTTAAGGGGGTAGGTTTGTAACATCCCAATTTTTCAATTCGGATGTTATACATAGGTCATCATATGCATATCATGTTTTAATTGCATTTTGTTTGTGATCCTAGAAATCTTAAGAAACTCAAGTACCCAAGGAGAGAGTTAGATATTTCATTAATTTCCATATTCGAATTTTCTCAAATTTGAAAAGAGGGATCACTTTTGATTTTAATATTTTTCTCTCCAATTTTTCCAATTTAAAAATAAAAGAGAGAAGATAATATGACTTCTTCAAAAAGAGATGAATATTGGAGGAACAAATTTTAAAATCAAATATATATTTTATTTGGATTTTATTTGAATTAGAAAAATATGCATTTTTAGGCCAGAAAAATGTTCACTTTGTTCTAATTTTTTTATTTAGATGATGAAAATTGTTTTGGCATTTTTAGATTTTTTATATAATTTATTAGGATTTTTATTCAGCGGAATTTTTTTTAAGTTCCCGCCCAACTAGGCCGAAGGCCCAGCCGAGCAGGTCGCGGCCCAGCGCCCTGCGCCGCCTTCCTCCCGCGCGCCGCCGTGCCCGGCACGGACACCGAGGGGGAGTTCGAGCCGGACTCCGCCCCGGGCCGGCCCCTCATCCAACCCCCCCCCCCCTGAGGCCTTTAAAGGCCGAGGACCCCGCTGCCTCCTCCCTCACCCCGAGCCGCCGCAACCCGCAGCCACCGCCGCCAAGCTTCGCCGCCACCGCCGTGCCTGCCACCCTCCACAGCTGCAGCCACCGCCGCATGCACTTGCTGCCGCTGCCGCACGCCGCCTCGCCTCGCCGTCTCGCTGGATCCCACTGTCGTTGCCGCCGGTGACTTTCCTCGGTTAACCGGTAAAAACCACCTCGGTTTTTTTCGGTTTTCGCTTTAGATCGGTTTTATTTTAGGGTTAGGGTTTTTCTCGGTTTTTCTCGATCGGTTTTATTTAGCGAACGTTCACCCGAACGCCTCTGTTCGTGAACGTGTCTGTCCGTTCGTCTCTGTTAGCGAACGTTCATTCGTCAGTCTTTTCTTTTTCTTTTATTTTCAGCCAGCGACCTATCCGCGATTATTTTTATTGCATATTAGCCCCTGATCTTCAAACGCTCGCAACTTTTTAACCGTTTGTCCAAATCCAGTGAAACCAATGCCAAAATCTTCGTATCAAACCCCTCTTTCCAGTTAACCAACTTGAACATGATTTTGACAATTTAAAATTTTGTTGCAAGCAGATTTGAATTTGAATTTCTTTTGACTGCAGTTTGAGTTTCGTAGCTCCGATTTGATTGATTCTTTTTGCAAATCGAAGCTCTTCACTTGTACTTTTAGTTTGGATCTTTTCATTCGAGTTTAACCCTTGCATCTATTGCTTGAGTGCTTATGTATGTTATTGTTTGTTTACGATAGAGTTTCTGAAGTGCGAAGCGTGCTACTACGAGTCACTAGGGTTTTCAGATCGTCAGCAAGGCAAGTAACACTTTGATCATACTTTTTCATACTAGTTTTTATGCATTAGTTTAAACCCTCATACATTTCATGGTTAGGACTTGATTTAACATGTGGGTTTTGGGAAGTAGTTGTTGAGGTAGTACCTATTGCCCTTTTCATTCAAACCCTGGGAGTTACTTCTATGTTATGTTTGTACTGCTATGCTAGGCTCATAGACATGGTTTGGTTTGAGTGATTCATGACAGTTGTGAGTATTATTATGAACTAAGGGTTTATTTAAGGTGGCTAATTTAACACACCTCTGGGTGGATTATTTCTGGGCACCTGGGGCAATCTAGTGTTGTCCAAGGAGATATTGGGGAATCCGTGTGATCATCCTATGGTCCGCCCACCCAAGCTCAAAGGGATCATATTGTTATTCATGCTGGAAACTTCCGTGTGCAGCCACAAGCCATTATGGGCTCTGGCATAGTTGAGTAGGTTGTGTGACTTCTTTCAGTGGTAAACTAGCAGATGTAGGGGATGTAGGTGGTACGGTTTACCCGTCGAAAGGGCTAATGCTTCTAAAAGACTGTGTCTCGGTCATCCGTTTCTCAAACATCATGTAGTGTGAGAAATCAACGGAGGAGATCGAGTCTTGTGGGGAAAAGTGCGCAAACCTCTACAGATGTACAAACTAATCATGATTAACCGTGTCCCCGGTTATGGACATCTTGAGTATATCGTGCTTGAATTATTATGTTGATCTCATCACTTTATTTAATTAACTTGTTGGGTTAATGATTACTTTAATTGGGATTGAGATGGGGTTAACATTCTCAATGTTTTCAACAAAATTTGTAGTTAAATAAAATATATTCCTTTGTTGTAGGGAAAAACTAGCTTTATGCAAAAATGATCATAAAGCCTCCATCAGCCAAATATGCATATAGTTATAGCTGCTACTTGTTCATTGCTCTACAGTGTTATTTTGCCAGCATATTCCATGTGCTGACCCGTTTCGGGCTGCAATGTATTATGTTGCAGACTTTTCAGACGAAGAGTAAGGTGCGCTAGGTCGTTGTCTTGCACTCAGCCATGCCATTGGAGTTGATGGACTCATTTTTTAAAGTGCTAGTGATCGACTAGAGGGGGGTGAATAGGCGATTTTTATGGAAGTCTTCAAAACATCGAAGTTTCGAAGACAAACGATAGAAATAAACCTATTACCATGCAGCGGAAGGTAGACTACACTAGGCAAACCATAGTCAAGTATTTAATGGAGTGAAAGCGAAATGACTAATAGCAGCTAGGCAGTAAAGATCAGGTAGGAAGATATTGTGAAGCCAATCAGAACAAGCAGTCACTCAGTGAAGACAAAAGATAAAGCAATCATACAATGACTTCACAAGGACCAACAGTAAGTAAAGGGAAGGGAAGGATAAAACCAGTGACTCGTTGAAGACAATGATTTGTTGGACCAGTTCCAGTTGCTGTGACAATTGTACGTCTGGTTTGGGAGGCTGAGATTCAACTCAGAAGACCTCGTCTTCACCTTATTCCCCTTGAGCTAAGGACACCCAGTCCTCGCCCAATCACTCTGGTAAGTCTTCAAGGTAGACTTCCAAACCTTCACAGACTTCGTTCACCGGCGATCCACAATGACTCTTGGATGCTCAGAACGCGACGCCTAACCGGCTGGAGGATTCACAGTCCTCAAGTGTAATAAGTCTTCAGATCACACAGACAGGAAGACTTAAGTGATGCCTAACACTCTTTGGCTCTGGGTGTTTAGGGCTTTATCCTCGCAAGGAATTCTCTCTCAAAGGCTTCGAGGTGGGTTGCTCTCAAACGACAAAAGCCGTGCACTAACTCTGAGCAGCCAACCGTTTATGGTTGTAGGGGGTGGGCTATTTATAGCCACTAGGCAACCCGACCTGATTTGTCCGAAATGACCCTTGGTCACTAAGGAACTGACACGTGTTCCAACGGTCAGATTTCAAACACACACGGCAACTTTACTTGAGCTACAAGCAAAGCTGACTTATCCAACTCTGGACAAGATTTGCTCTCATAGTCTTCACTCGAAGACATAGGATTTTGGTTAAGCATCACTTCAGTCATTCTGACTGGTTCACTTGGACCCCACTTAACAGTACGGTGGTTCCTATGACTCAACAAAGAAGAAAAAGAACGACGAAAGAACTAAGTCTTCGCGCTCCATAGTCTTCATGCGATGTCTTCTCTTGTCATAGTCTTCAATGTGAATGTCTTCACATACCACCTTTGACTTCAATGTCTTCTTACATTTTTAGGGGTCATCTCTGGTAGGAAAACCGAATCAATGAGGGACTTCTACCTGTGTTATCCTGCAATTCTCACAAACACATTAGTCCCTCAACCAGGTTTGTCGTCAATACTCCAAAACCAACTAGGGGTGGCACTAGATGCACTTACAATCTCCCCCTTTTTGGTGATTGATGACAAACTAGTTGAAGTTTTCAACGGGGAATAAAATATGTGAAATTGTAAAGGATAGGTTATTGTCTTCATAAGTGGCAAAGGCTCCCCCTGAAGATGTGCATATAAGTAATTTGCTTTTGGTATGCAAATGCACATGGCAGGTTGTACTTGTGGAGATCCTCTTCAACTTATGATGACAATTCATCATGCATGAAAAGTATGTGAAGATAATGACATGCATAATGAAAAATGGACGTCTGCAAAATGATCTAAGTGCGGAATTTATCGTCGCACATGCGGAATTTATCATCGCATCACAGAAAAGCAAATAAGTAGCAGACGACCATCGAGTTTGAGTGTTACAACTCAAAGAACCAAATGTATCAAAACGCGAGAGTTGTAAACACTAGGCAAAATATAAAACCACCGCCCATATGGACCCGCTTGAAGACTATCAAACTCATATGCTTCTCCCCCTTTTGTCAGTAAGGACCAAAAAGGTTTGAAGACATAGAGCACCTACTCGTTCCCATGAGGAGTTGGTGAAGCAGCAGGGTCGTCGGAGTTGGTTGGCGGTGCAGACGAACTCGGTGCAGTGGTGATTCGCGCCGAAGGTGGTGAAGTAGCATCGTCTTCATCATCGATGACACGTGCATTCACTGTTGCAGCAGAGGAGGAGAACTCAGAGTCTTCAAGAGACGGAGTACGCCGCAGCAAGGTCCTTCTTGGAGGTGTTGAGTCAAACTTGAAGCGTTCAGAGAAACCATCCTCTTGAAGATCATCTTCAGAACACATAAGCGTCAGCCCTTTCCATGTACGCCGACAAGTTTCATGGGCGACAAAGGCATTCTTGGTGGCAAGGTTGCGAATCCTGTTTACGTCCACCAAGAGGCTTTGCATTTGGCGCTTCAGCCAGTCATGATGCTTATCCTGTTTCTGATGAAGGGCAACCAGAAGCTCTCGGTCATTGAGAACACGGGATCGCTTCTTGGGCCGTTGTGCAATGGTGCTTTCAGTGGCTTCAGTGAGGGCACGATGAGGTGCACGGGTAGTACCAGCCAGAGGATAAACACGAGTGACTGCTGGGTCGCCTTCAATGTGTTGAGAGAAACTTTGCTTATCAGCATTCTGAAGACTAAGGGGCTCCTTGGCAGGCTCTGGATAGATGGCTTCAACTGACATGTCGACGTCAGGCAGAAAAATCCGATGATTGCGAGCAGAGGGCTGATAGGTGACAGCTGAGTGTAGTTTGATCAGACGCATAATCCATGGGGCGTAAAACTTCAAGCCAAAGAGATCAGATCCGGATGCAGCAAGTTGGCGGATGAAGAAGTCTTGTGCATTGAAGCTTTTGCCGTGAAGAATATGGAAGACCAAAGTCTTCATTGCACCTTCCAGCTTTGCATGTGGAGAATGTCCTTTGATGGGCCAGAGAGTTCGCCTTATGATGTGATAGATAGTGCGTGGCAGATACTCAAGGTCTTCAACAAAGAACTCCTTAGGATATTCAGCATCTGGAGGCAAAGGCTTCATCATGCTAAGCATCTGACTCATGTTGGGTTCAGGCTTGTGAAAAATGCTTTCCATAGCAGCACTGTGAAGCTGACAACCAGGTTCATAAAGATCTCCTGGAGTGGGCAGGCCAGTGAGCTCAATGATATCAAAGGCTTTGGCTTCGTGATGAACATTGCCTGTCATCCACTCAAGGACCCAAGTCTTCGGATCCCTGTTGTAGCCACGAATATGAAGAGTGGCATAGAATTGGAGCAGCAATTCTTCGTTCCAGTGCTCCTTGTCAGTGACGAACTGCAACAAACCAGATTCTCTGAAGCAATCCAGCGCTTCTTCCAAACAGGGCAGACCAGTTATGGCTTCAGTGTCAAGACGCATATGGGGAAAAATGCGACCTTGATTGTACAAGATGCATGAGTAATAACTGCGCTGCTGATAGCTCCAGAACCGATCAGAAGATATTCTTGCCTTTGAGTAGGGGTTCTTGGCGCTATTGAAGAAGGTGTTGTGTGCTTTGAAGCCATTGATATTGAACGATCCGGGTGCAGATGCAGTGCCTGGAAACCTAGGCAGCCTTGGCATTGGCTTCTGAACCTGAGGCCTGCGCTCGACGTGATAGTCAAATTGGGGACCAGCAGCAGGTGGAGGAACAAGAAGAGGCCATTTGACAGTGATGAGCTGACCATAGTTGTATGCTTGCTCAATAGTATGTGGCCTTGGTGGCGGAACAGGAGCAGTGGCATCAACAGAGGCGTCAGGCTGCACATCTGTTGCAGGTGCATCATTGGCTTCATTGGCCTCTGGCACAGTGTTAGGTGCAGGCTCCACAGTGTCTTCAGCCATGACCACGTCATTGGCTTCAGTGGTGTTAGTGGTGGCAGCCTCAGGATTCTCAACCTCCACTTGAGGAGCTGGAGGGTCGGGCACTGACACGTTCACTTCAGGAACAACTTCTTCAGTGATGGGGAAAGTAGGGACACGTTCTTCTGCTTGTTTTTCTTCGGCTGATGCAGCCGGATTGTCTTCAGCAACTTTAGCTTCAGACTCGGAAACGTTCACAGTAGGAGTGGCTTCGGGGAACACCTGACGTGCAACAGATTGGTGGTGCACTTCTCCTTCTGAAACGCTCGAAAGAGGGACTTGGGGCCTTGGTCCTTTGCGAAGCCTGCGTAACGCTGGCGACGCCTGTGAAGATGGAGTTGGCTGGGCCTCAAAGTCATCCTCTTCTTGCACTGATGGGGTTGCTTGCGGTTGGGGAGAGCTTGGAGTGTCTTGTCTCTGTGGGTGATCAGCCCACGATGCATCCTGAGCAGTTGGCGTCAGAGGACGACCAATGCTGATGAGTTCGCTGTGCGTAAGCACAGGCGATGATACCAATTGGTGCTCGATCTGAGGAAGGACTTCATCATCTTCAACATTGTCATGGTGACCAATGTCTTCAGCAGCGGTGGGGTCAACTGCTGGAATGTCTTCAGCTTCAGGAGCCTCTGTGGAAGCAGGCTCATGAATTACCATCCGTCGTTCTTGATGCGAAGAGGCAGGACGAGCAACCGAGATGGGCTCAACAATAAGGGGCTCTGTGGGAGCAGCCCGATCTTTCTTGGTTTTGCGCTTCTTCTTGGAGGGAGCGACATCAGAAGCTTCAGGATGTTTCCTCTTTCTGGCTTCAGCCTCGGCAGCCCTTGTCTTCTTTAATTCTGAAGCCACTGTGGGGACCTTAGGCTTCGAGCCTGTCATACTGGCTGGGAAGACAATGGGATGTGCTTCCTGCCTTGTTGCTTCGGGTTCGGCCACAGCTGGCTTCTTCTTCTTCGTTGCAGCCATCCTGGGATCGATGCCAGGACGCCCAAGAGCCTTGCGCTTTTCAGCTTCATTGTAGGCTTGCACGCACTTGTCAGCCAGACTCTTCATGCGCTCACGAGAACCTTTAGCTTCTTCGCGTTTCTTGAGAAAGGCTTCCTTGAGCTCGTGCAGCATAGTCTTGAAGTTCTTGACATCTTGCACGCTGAGCTTTGCCATGTGCTGCTTGAACTGAGCTTTCTCATAGTCGATCTTTTGCTTCAGTTCAACGATGCGCTGAGCTAGAGCTAGCTCAGAAGCAATGGCGCCAGTGAAAGCGACGCTGAGGCCAATTGGAAGTTGCAGATCATCAAAGCTGAGATTGGGGGTTTCAAACCACTCATCAATGAAGTTGTGAAGGATTGCTACGTCAAAGAGAGGCAAATCATTGAAGATTTCTGCTTCTTCTTTGCTCTTGATCAGTTGCTCAAGAGCGTCATCTGCAAGATCTTCATCGCTGGACAGATCAATGGCGTCGTTGCGCAGAATAGCAGCAGCAGTCAGTTCTTGGCTGGTGGGTTGCAAGGGCATCTTTACTCTCGAGGGCTTGGAGATGCGTGACAAATCTTCAGACTGCACACTGTGTTCAGGAGGTGCAGTGGCCAGAGGCTTCGCCTGTAAGACCTTTGGTGCAGGAGCAGGCTTTGAAGCTTTAGGCTTCTTCAGTTTCTTTGGCTTCGGCGGTGCAGGCGCTTCATCAGATTCAGCGTCATCTGCAGGCTCATCCACGGCTGTCCCTTGAACCATGATATGAGTGATGAGACCTTCCAGGTTGTAGAAGGGCCCAACAAGATTGGGTTCAGCTTCGCGTGTGCCATCAGCACGAGGAGCAGAGGGGCCTGGATTGAAGTCTAAGCCTCGTGACTTCTTGTTCTCTTTGGCCGAGTTCCTGGCAAACTGAAGGTTGCGCTTGAACAGATTATCATCGCGGCACCACAGTAATGAAGATGGGTCTGCATCCGCAGGCTGCGGTCCATGGACCATGCAAGGATAGAAGCCTTGTTCAATGGCTTCAGCTCTGGACTTGGGTTGAAGATTTCTGTATAGAATGTCTCCCCATGGTCGTTTGATGGCATTCTTCTCAGCATACTCCTGGGTCACGAACCTGTACTTGAACCACTGTTCTGCCCAATATCTTCGAACCCATTGGATTCGAGTTTTTCGCTGATTGTAGTCCTCCTCTGGATCTATCTTGTACAGCTCATAGAGGTCAGGAGGCAAATCTCTTGAGGTGTTGCCACGATGCTATCTGCCACCCTTTCTTGTAGGTTTCTCTGGTGCCATGAATCTTAAACTGAAGGGCTTCAACACGTTTAAAGGCTTCAAAGGCTTCCGCTTTCTAGTCAAACAGGAACTAGCTTCGGGAGAGTTAATGTGATGCTATACGAATTTTGTAAACGAATGCAGACTATGAGAACCAAGGGATTCTCCCAAAGACATGTACCTGTGACAGCATTAAGGTGCGAGGGAAGGGGAAGAGGTCATATGCATTCTCAGAAGATTTTGAAGATAAATCAGTTTAGAAGACATTGACCTCATAGTGCGAAGACATTCACTCATAGATAGAGAGTTGGTTCCAGATTTGTACGAATCCACGAATAAGTACAAGTGAGGAATCTAACTACTTTGTGAAGCATAAGTGAACATACTAGGCATATTATGAGATGCAGTATGAAATAGATCCAACTTGTGTGAACAGAAACTGCTTGTGGTAGAAAGTGATGAATCTATAGGATCAAAGGGGCCGTAAAAAGGAAGTTTTATTTACCACACGAAGAACTGCTAGACGGAGTGGGAGAGGAGGCCGAGCAGTTCGATCGTCCGTGCCCTAACTTGGCGACGGAGGACACCTACGGCGACGGCGGAGAAGACGATGTCCGCGGCCGGCGTGAAGACGGCGTCGGTGAGGTCGCGGCAGCTAAGCGCTTCGTCGCCGGCGTCGTCGAGGGCTAGCGGTGGCGCTAGGGTTTGTGCGAGAGTGGAAGAAAGGATAATGACTGTGGTGAGGCGTGTATTTATAGGGACAGGGACGGCACAGTGTTATTACACAGGTGCCCCTG
Organism: Triticum aestivum; assembly: GCF_018294505.1. NCBI lineage: Eukaryota > Viridiplantae > Streptophyta > Magnoliopsida > Poales > Poaceae > Triticum > Triticum aestivum. Next base: position 161,021,501 of record NC_057800.1, on the reverse strand, counting down.
GCGATTCACATCTGAAGGACACGTGGCCATCATGCAACATATCGGAGGTTGTTCCACGTTCCCACGCACGCCTGGATTGTCGGGTGGTCGTTCCCACTTCTCCGGGTTTCAGGTGAAGGAATTAGCATTGAAAACGGACTTAATGTTTGTCTCTGTATCTTCTGCTGACTAGGACGCAGAGAAGACATTCGACAGTTTCAATAGAATGCATATGATTTGGACAGATAGAGTTTGAGATAGAAAGCATAGAGAGATTAGGGTCCGATCACATTCACTTAGTTCAAAAGATTCAACAAGGAAGACGTAGCTATAAGTGAATGTTGTAGAGGACAGAACACTAGTATGTATATATCAGAAGACAATCAAGTCAACATAGTGAAGATAATCATGAAGACAAGTTGAAAATGAAGACAAACAAAATGTGAAGACATAGCACATGTAACGCCATGGGTAAAACACTTCAAACAGAAGAATTTGGTGGTGGCGTTACCCACCGTATAGGAAGTATTAGACCCAGACACGGCGCACAATTATCGTGGCGCTCCGAAGTCAAATTCCACGTTAATGTATTCACACTCAGAATGTAAGTCTTCATTGATTGAAGATATACTTTACTTCGTGTGTTGCACATCTAAGTCATCAACGTGCATAAGTGTTAGGATGTGTGCCTGATCACAGGACATTTGAGGATTCCAAGATATTTAGCTCACACCGTAACTTGCAAAACCTCTTCTCATCCAAGGGCTTGGTGAAGATATCTGCCAATTGCTCTTCAGTGTTGACGTGTATGATATCAATATCTTCCTTCACAACATGATCTCTGAGAAAGTGATGACGAATTTCAATGTGCTTTGTCTTCGAGTGCTGAACTGGGTTGTTGGCAATCTTGATGGCGCTTTCGTTGTCGTAGTAGAGTGGTACTTGCTTCAGGTGAATGCCATAGTCTTTGAGTGTTTGCTTCATCCATAGAAGCTGAGCGCAGCAAGATCCAGCAGCAATGTATTCAGATTCAGCAGTGGAGAGAGATACACAGTTCTGCTTCTTTGAAGACCAACATACAAGTGATCGTCCCAGAAAATGACATGTGCCTGATGTAGACTTGCGATCCACCTTGTCACCAGCATAATCAGCATCCGAGAATCCAACTAGATCAAACTCTGAGCCCTTTGGATACCATAATCCTAGTGTTGGGGTGTGAGCCAAATATCTGAGAATTCGCTTCACAGCTAAGTGATGCGATTCCTTTGGTGCCGCTTGGAACCGGGCACACATGCAAACACTAAGCATGATATCTGGCCTAGATGCACATAAATAAAGTAAGGAACCAATCATGGAGCGGTATACCTTTTGATCGAACTCTTTACCATTGTCGTCGGGACCCAGATGATGTTTGGCTGGCATTGGCGTCGTGTAGCCTTTGCAATCTTGCATTCCAAATTTCTTCAGGCAATCTTTGAGGTATTTCTCTTGAGATATAAAGATGTCGTTGCGTTGCTGACGTATTTGAAGACCAAGGAAGAACTTCAGCTCACCCATCATGGACATCTGATATTGCTCTTGCATCATATATCCAAACTCATCAGTGTATTTCTGATTGGTGCAGCCGAAGATAATGTCATCCACATATATTTGGCACACAAACAGTTCACCATCATATGTCTTCGTGAAGAGAGTGGGGTCGAGGGAACCAGGTTTGAAGCCTTTGCTCTTCAGGAAGTCTTTGAGTGTGTCATACCAAGCCCTAGGGGCTTGTTTGAGGCCATACAGTGCCTTGTTGAGCTTGTACACCATATCAGGATGTTTTGGATCTTCAAAGCCAGGCGGTTGTGCAACATACACTTCTTCGTCAATCTTGCCATTGAGAAAAGCGCTCTTCACATCCATTTGATGCAGAAGAATGTTATGATGATTTGCATAGGCCAGCAGTATGCGTATGGCTTCAAGTCTAGCCACAGGAGCAAATGTCTCATCGAAGTCAATCCCTTCAACTTGAGTATATCCTTGAGCAACGAGACGAGCTTTGTTTCTGACAACTTGACCATGCTCATCTTGCTTGTTGCGATATATCCATTTGGTGCCTATTATATTGTGCTTGTGAGGATCAGGACGCTTAACCAGTTCCCATACATTATTCAGCTCAAACTGTTGAAGCTCTTCTTGCATAGCTTGAATCCATTCAGGTTCCATGAAGGCTTCATCAACTTTCTTGGGTTCAGATATTGAGACAAATGCGAAGTGCCCACAGAAATTTGCTAGCTGTGTTGCCCTTGAACGAGTGAGTGGACCTGGTGCATTGATGCTATCAATTATTCTCTCAATCTGTACTTCATTTGCAACACGAGGATGTACAGGACGAAGATTTTGCTCTTGCTGATCATTGTCATCGTTAGAAGGATTGTCTTCAGGCTGAGCATTGTCTTCAGGTTGATCATTGTCTTCAGGTTGATCAGGTGCGGAGATGATAAGTTCCTCTTCAGGCTGAGCTTCAGAAGGTATGATTTCTCCAGTTCCCATAAGTTTGATTGATTCACTGGATGGAACTTCATCTAGCACATTTGGCAGGTGCTCTCTTTGCGAGCCGTTAGTCTCATCGAACCGCACATCCACAGTTTCAACCACTTTATAGTGAAAGAGGTTGAAGACTCTGTAGGAGTGCGAATCCTTTCCATATCCAAGCATAAAACCTTCATGTGCTTTTGGTGCAAATTTTGAAGTGTGATGTGGATCCTTGATCCAGCACCTGGCACCAAATACTCTGAAATAACTGACATTTGGTTTCTTGCCAGTAAGGAGCTCATAGGATGTCTTGTTTAGAAGCTTGTGAAGATAAACACGGTTGATGATATGGCATGCAGTATCAATGGCTTCAGGCCAGAATTTTCTTGGAGTCTTGTATTCATCAAGCATCGTCCGAGCCATCTCAATAAGTGTTCTGTTCTTGCGTTCGACGACGCCATTCTGCTGTGGCGTGTACGGAGCTGAGAATTCATGTGTGATGCCCAAAGTATCAAGATATGTATCTAGGCCAGTGTTCTTGAATTCAGTGCCATTGTCACTTATGATGTGCTTTATCTTGACGCCATAGTTGTTCATTGCTCGATTGGCGAAGCGTCTAAAGACATCCTACACTTCAGTCTTGTAGAGGATTATATGCACCCAAGTGTATCTTGAATAATCATCAACAATGACAAAGCCATAGAGACAAGCAGTAGTAGTAAGAGTTGAGTAATGAGTGGGACCGAAAAGATCCATGTGGAGCAGTTCGAAGGGTTGAGTCATTGTCATGATTGTCTTCGAGAGATGCTTGGCCCTCGTCATCTTTCCTGCTTCACAGGCACCGCATAAGTGATCCTTCTTGAACTTGACGCCCTCGATGCCTATGACATGCTTCTTTCTTGCAAGAGTGTGCAAGTTCCTCATGCCAGCATGCCCTAGCCTCCGATGCCAGAGCCAGCATTCTGAAGCTTTTGCTAGAAGACATACGGCAAGCTGTGGTCCTGCTGAGAAATCTACCACGTACAAATCATCTTTCCAATACCCTTCAAACACTAGAGACTTGTCAGATTCCATTAGAACAAGGCAACGATATTTTCCAAACATCATAATCATGTTTAAATCGCAAAGCATTGAGACAGACATTAAGTTGAAACCAAGGGATTCAACAAGCATGACTTTATCCATGTGTCGATCCTTTGAGATTGCAACTCTACCTAGACCCAATACCTTACTTTTACCAGTGTCAGCAAATGTGATGTGACTTTTGTCAGATGGACATAAGGTTGAGTCCATAAGAAGGCTTCGCTTGCCAGTCATGTGATTGGTACACCCACTATCAATAATCCATTCTGAAGCAGCTGGTGTCATACCCTTGGCACCGCGTGCCATGAAGCAGTAGGTAGGAGCGGAGTAGTCATTGTCATTTGCATCGGTGTCGGTGACAGAGTCATTATCTTCAGTGTTGAAGATGGACTTGGCAACATATGCTGTAGCCAGACTCGCAACGCCAGAATCGGACTCCTCCTCAGACTCCACCTCCGCCTCCTCAGAAGCGGACTCCTCCTCTGAATCCATTTCCTTGCCAACAAACACACGTGCCTTGCCAGATGATCTCTTCTTGTGTGATGAAGACTTTGAGGAGGACTTGGAAGAAGACTTTGAGTATTTCTTCTTCTTCTTGTCGTCAGAATCATACTCCTTGCTCTTCTTTTTCTTCTTGTTCTCATTATCCCACTGCAGACACTCAGAGATGTAGTGGCCAGGTTTCTTGCACTTGTGGCATGTTCTCTTCTTGTAGTCATGAGCAGAAACTTCATCATTCCTTGAGCTTGATCGTGAGGACTTTCTGAAGCCTTTCTTCTTGGTGAATTTTTGGAACTTCTTCACAAGCACGACAAGCTCCTTTCAATGTCTTCAGGATCATCAGAACTGCTGTCAGACTCTTCTTCAGATGAGGAGACAGCTTTTGCCTTCAAGGCACGAGTTCGCCCATAGTTGGGACCATAGATGTCTCTTTTCTCAGAAAGCTGAAATTCGTGTGTGTTGAGCCTCTCAAGTATGTCAGACGGATCGAGTGTTTTGAAGTCAGGACGTTCTTGAATCATCAGGACTAGGGTGTCAAACGAGCTGTCAAGTGATCTCAGGAGTGTCTTGACAACTTCATGTTTGGTGATCTCAGTGGCGCCGAGGGCTTGAAGCTCATTTGTGATGTCAGTGAGTCGATCAAACGTGAGCTGAACATTCTCATTGTCATTTCTCTTGAAGCGGTTGAAGAGGTTGCGAAGGACACTGATTCTCTGATCTCTCTAGGTTGAGACGCCTTCGTTGACCTTGGAGAGCCAGCCCCAGACTAGGTTAGATGTTTCCAAAGCACTCACACGACCATACTGTCCTTTGGTCAGATGACCACAGATGATGTTCTTGGCAGTGGAGTCCAGTTGAACGAACTTCTTGACATCAGCAGCGGTGACACCTTCACCAGCCTTGGAAACGCCATTCTTGACGACATACCATAGGTCGACATCAATGGCTTCAAGATGCATGCACATCTTATTCTTTCAGTAGGGATATTCGTTTCCATCAAAGACTGGGCACGCAGCGGAGACTTTGATTATCCCTGCAGTCGACATAGCTAAAACTTCAGGTGGTTAAACCGAATCACACAGAACAAGGGAGTACCTTGCTCGGATACCAATTGAAAGTGCTAGTGATCGACTAGAGGGGGGTGAATAGGCGATTTTTATGAAAGTCTTCAAAACATGAAAGTTTTGAAGACAAACGATAGAAATAAACCTATTACCATGCATCGGAAGGCAGACTAACTAGGCAAACCATAGTCAAGTATTCAATGGAGTGAAAGCACAATGACTAATAGCAGCTAGGCAGTAAAGATCAGGTAGGAAGATATTATGAAGCCAATCAGAACAAGCAGTCACTCAGTGAAGACAAAAGATAAATCAATCATACAATGACTTCACAAGGGCCAACAGTAAGTAAAGGGAAGGGAAGGATGAAACCAGTGACTCGTTGAAGACAATGATTTGTTGGACCAGTTCCAGTTGCTGTGACAACTGTACGTCTGGTTAGGGAGGCTGAGATTCAACTCAGAAGACCTCGTCTTCACCTTATTCCCCTTGAGCTAAGGACACCCAGTCCTCACCCAATCACTTTGGTAAGTCTTCAAGGTAGACTTCTAAACCTTCACAGACTTCGTTCACCGACGATCCACAATGACTCTTGGATGCTCAGAACGCGACGCCTAACCGGCTGGAGGATTCACAATCCTCAAGTGTAATAAGTCTTCAGATCACACAGACAGGAAGACTTAAGTGATGACTAACACTCTCACTACACCACAACACCTAATTGGGGGCAATTAACTACCGGGAGAAATAGTAGAATAAGGGCAAACCATATGCCGGGAATTTTAGTACTGCCGGTAGAAGTACTTAAGGGCTGAATAACTGCCGGGAGAAGATGAGCAACGAGGGCACCTAAACTGCCAGCAATGACAAACGCTTCTTAGGTCACTCTATCTGCCGGGAGAAGTACCCCTCGGCCCATTATCTGCCAGGGATTGAGTGGCGCGAGATATTGGGCCTAAACGCGCGCTAGCCCCAAGCCCAATTTCCCTTCCCCAAATCCCTCCACCCAGACCCACCGCCGCCACCCAACCACTCCACCGCTGTCCCTTCCGAACCCTAGTCCTAGCCACCCCGTTCTTCCTTTCCCTGTGCGCCGCCGCCCCTACCTCTCTTCCTCCATTGACCTCCAATTCGGTGGAAGCAGCCCAGCCTAATCATGGCCGGATCTAGCCACACTGGTCATCGGTGCTGCCAGATCTGGTCGCCTCCGGGCCTCATCAACGCCGCCCCGGTTGTTCACCTCTCCACCGCCACTTCCCCCATCGCATCTCATCCGTCTCGCCCAGATCCATGAGAGGGTAAGACCTGGAGAGTAGCCGCCTGTCTCTCGAGGAGCTCGTCCCCGGCGGACCCTCCATGGACTTCCTCCATCGTGGCAGATCGACCACGAGCTACATCGACATCGAGCGACATCGAGCGTTCCTCTTCTTCATGGGGCGTGCACCTTCTGGGGGTCTAGGCATGCAACACCTGCTGCTATGGAGGACGGATGGCGCAGTGCTTCTATCATCATCGTCGGGCTTAAATTCCTGTATGTATGGATCAAGATGTCATCCCCTGTTTTTTCCCTTCCATTTCTGTTTATAGAGTACATCAAGGACACACTCACATTCAGAAAGCACCAATTAAACCTTGTGTATCAAATAACCATTATTGTAGGAGAATTATGAAGTAATTTTCATTTACAAACTTATCTAGTATTCTGATAACGTAATGGAACTTTTACCTTTAATTAACCAATATACATAGCAGTACGCATGGTTTAAGCCTTGAGCATTAGTTCAGTTATGCGTACATTCTGTGAAGGTTTGTTGCTCCAATTTGCCATATGGTGGAGAAACCATATAGTTGAGTTTGTCCTTATCAGCTATAATAGCAAAAGTATATGATCCTATTTCAGCTCAAATAGCCAGTTCTATTTCAGGTCAAAGAGTCAGTTTTAAAAACAAAACAAGAAAAGGGTCAGGTATAGTATACGAGGTGAGATGGAAGATTCCTAGAATGTAGGCCATGTTTCGTTTAAAAAAGAAGGCTATGCTACTGATATTTACTTTCAGTTCTTATCCATCTCTCGAAGATAAATATTGCGGGTGAGATTGCCGCCCAAATATGAACAGTTCGGAACCTTCGAACTTGTGCAATGTTCTTCTGCTAACAAAATCTCGAGATTTGGCAATTTTCATCAGTTGTTTCGATTATGCTACATTATTCAATTTTTTTTGTCTTTGTGATATGTAATCTCGCACCTCATCGGCTTTCTTCTGATACAGAATGGCATGTATTTATATGTGTCTTTGAGAAAAATATTGCATCATCATTATTATATCAGTATATGCCACCGGAGAAAACATAAGGTGCAGTTGAGAATTAAAACAAATATTTTACATTTTGTATTGTATTCGATTGTCGAAGACTAAAAGTATAAATACCAACTACACTTTACTCGTTCTGTTGCTAACCAAGTAACCATCATTACAGAAGTTGGCATGTTCATTTGAAAAATAGATAAAAGAGGACAAGGGGATACTAGAAGATACAAGCATGTAAGCAATAGTTCTTGTGATTATATTTACCAATGAACATTATGGTTGATTGCTTAAAAATCTTTGCTTCTAATGAAGCTGGAAGTGGATTCTAAGCGTATGGCAGAAGCAGCAATGCGACCAGAAGCAAGGTGGGGTAATAAGCCTTGTACTCACTTACCTCTTTACATTGTTTAGATCTGTGGCTGTCTCACCCCTTGTAAAGTAGTAATTTTTGAAACCGGTTTTCTCCAAGGCATTAGTTGCACCTTTCTTGTACATGTGTATCCTGTATATTAGCAAAAACTGTGAAATAGCATAATGCCGTGTTGGAAACTTGGAATTCACGATTGCACTTAAAATGGTCGTTATCTTCATGATAGCTCCAAGCTTTATTCTAGAAGCGTACTTTAGTTAGATACTGTCAGCTCATGTTGATTCGGAACTTGAGTGTAGCATGATGAAAAATCGGAAGTAGTATGCTACTTTTGCTTGGTAGAAACATGACTTGTCCTCTTGGCACAGTATACATCTCATTGTACTGCCAGTGCATTTAATTGATTGATTGATTCCAAGGCATTCCTAGTAAATAGTATAGCAAAGCTTAATCACCAAATTGGCACACTGGCGATCAATGTTGATTATGAAGGTAGATTTATTTCAATCTGAAAGAAGAACCTTGCATTAATTGAAGCATCATATGCAGCCTCTGAACTATGGCAAAGTTCACAGTTTTTATTTATGCCTACACTAGAAAATTACTTCACTGGTTATACACCATCAAACCATAATACAGTTATATCTTGCAGCAATACTTATATCAGTAATGACATCACTCAGAATTAAGTGATGGCTATATGTCTCGTGACAAGTTTGACAATGACCTCAAGATCAGCAATATGCTCCTGAACTGGTACCTTATGCATGATTCATAAGTAACATAGATTGGGGTTTACCAACACAGGTGGTCAATTCTTTGCTCGATGAACTTCTCGTGCATACTTTGTTATTTCTTTGCAATTTCACCCTTCTTGATGTAATCAGATTGGTATTGTATATGAGCCAAAGTTGAAAATTGTTTTTAGTCATAAACAGAGTTGATATATTTGCTTTTACTTCTCTGAGTTACTTTGATGCCAGCTTTCATGGTACTAATTGATCTATTTCTTTGCATAACTATATCATGTATAATACTCCCTCCATCCCATAATATAAGAGTTTTTTTAACCTCTTATATTACGGGATGGAGGGAGTAGCTTATAAGATGCATTGATTTCTGTTCTTGTAGCCAGCTATGACCAATGTATGCATAGGTCCAGAATTTGTGAATACTATAAAGAAAACTATAGTATCTTGTCTACAAGATTATATATTGTAATTCTTATGTATATTGTTGCAGGTTTCTCAAATATACACAAGTTTCTGGACGTTTGAAGATCTACAAGTTGTTGGATGTTTGGACGATCTAACAAGTTGGTGGAGTGATAATATATATTACCTTCATCCCAAATTACTTGTCTTGGACTATAACGTGTCTAGATACATCCGTATCTAGACAAACAATTTGGGACAGAGGGAGTATGTAATATGCCTTGTTTGTTGAGCCTGGAGATGTTGTTATGTTTCACTTTGCCATTTTGGTGGTTGTTTTGGCACATAAGCCAGAGAATTCTCATTTTGATTGTGCCACAATTTCTTTTCCTAGAAACCGATGTACTTTGCATTGTGGCACAAGGTTATGTATTTGATTCGTTAATGTTATTGAGTGAGACCTTGCATGTAACATTGATTAAAGTGTATGTATAACTTTTGTGGTCTGTCCTGATTTGCCTCAACATACTGATTGTGTATTAAAATTAGGGATGTGTTGCACAGCTTGTGAAACAACACGTGTGATGGCAGAATACACTGGTCACGGCAGGCAAACTGCCAGGTAAACGTCTTTGCATAGGCAGTCAAACTGCCGATAAGATGTAGTTCCTACTATGTGAATAACCTGTCGGGAAAAAACAAACTGCCGGCAAATACACTAGTCATGGCAGACAAACTGTCGGGAATTGTTTATCTGCCGGGAGAAGTAATCCCCGGCAGCCGTTCTTGTGGCAGTTCTATCTGCCGGGAGAACCACTGTCCCGGCAGTTTGTCTGCCCTTTAAAGAGCCTTCTCCCGGCAGTTTTACTGTCCTTACATCAGTGTTGTGGTGTAGTGTCTTCGGCTCTGGGTGTTTAGGGTTTTATCCTCGCAAGGAATTCTCTCTCAAAGGCTTCGAGGTGGGTTGCTCTCAAACGACAAAAGCCGTGCACTAACTCTGAGCAGCCAACCGTTTATGGTTGTAGGGGTGGGCTATTTATAGCCACTAGGCAACCCGACCTGATTTGTCCGAAATGACCCTTAGTCACTAAGAAACTGACACGTGTTCCAACGGTCAGATTTCAAACACACACGGCAACTTTACTTGAGCTACAAGCAAAGCTGACTTATCCAACTCTGGACAAGATTTGCTCTCATAGTCTTCACTCGAAGACATAGGATTTTGGTTAAGCATCACTTCAGTCATTCTGACTGGTTCACTTGGACCCCACTTAACAGTACGGTGGTTCCTATGACTCAACAAAGAAGAAAAAGAACGACGAAAGAACTAAGTCTTCGCGCTCCATAGTCTTCATGCGATGTCTTCTCTTGTCATAGTCTTCAATGTGAATGTCTTCACATACCACCTTTGACTTCAATGTCTTCTTACATTTTCAGGGGTCATCTCTAGTAGGAAAACCGAATCAATGAGGGACTTCTACCTATGTTATCCTGCAATTCTCACAAACACATTAGTCCCTCAACTAGGTTTGTCGTCAATACTCCAAAACCAACTAGGGGTGGCAATCTCAAGTCCAGGGAGGCGACAAACTGCAGGGGTATTATTTCCAAGTAGTAGCTCATAGGAACGGAATGATCTTACACCTGCATTCCACCGGTTTATTTGTATGAGCATGTAAAAGTACTCCGGTTGGTTTCAAATCTCCAGTTGCCGTTTATGTCACCAAAATGCATTTCTGTATTGTTTCAGCCAAACAGGACTTTACAAGCAGAAACAATTACAAGGGAATATTCGAAAGTTCTGTTGGTGGCCGGTAAAATACCTTTGTAAAAAGTTTACATGGGTATATACTTCCAGAGCTCACAAGCTCTCAGTTAGATCATTTCTGACGTCCACACACCTTTCTTTTCTTGTTTCAATGATGACAGATATGTGGATGACTCGGTAAAAAGGACAATGTAACAAGATAACATGAATTTTTGTTCACCCATCTAATAGGGAGAACGATTCAAGTCGAGCACAGGCAAGTCAAGAGGGATACTCACGAGGATAGAAAAACTACCAAAATAGGCCATTGCCGCCTCAAACTACTTGACCTCCTCTTTTCATATTAGAGGATTTTGAATGGCCACATCGACCATTGCAAGAACATCTATGCTGGTTTGACCATGCAGATTATAGCGTAAAGGCCCACACCAAGCTCAAACCATAGGCGACGAGCCTAACATTCTTCAAAAATCTTCGATAACTAGCTCCTGACCTGAAAAACCAAAAACAAATTTTGTGAACAGAATAAACTTTTCTACAAAGTTTAACATGCATATAGCCCAGAGTTCACATTCTTTGACTAAGTTGTCCTGTTGGAAATTCAACTAGGAGTATATGTATTCATAATATCTTCAAGTAAATTCAGTTGCAGGCACAGAAAATTGCTAGGTGGGTTTAAGTTCATATACAAGAACTTCTAGAAAGCTCGCTAGAACTCATGATGTAGGCGCAAAACCATCCCTCAGAAAAAGAAAAAACACAGCTGTGGGCGTAGCATGCGCTGGACAACTTCACAGCTCTACCATGATTGAATGGACAATGAACCAACTTTAGTCAGAAAATTGTGTTAATAACACCATGAAATTCACTACTTGCAAACATGACCACTCGGGCAACAAGAAACACTGTAGAAATGAACTAACAGAGCCAGTGCCACAGGCCTATATAGGGACTTATTTTAGACGGGAACGCATACAAACATGGCCCAATATAGGAAATGTAATAATGCCGTCACAAGTGGATGCCTAGGGTCGCCTCACGCTGCATTCTGCCCCTACCTCATATGGTGCCTTTTGCATTGAGGTGTCCCCATGGGTGGTGCGATCTCAATAGTTGGTGTGGCTTACATTTGTTTTGAATATATGCCATACAGGAAACAGCAAGCACAAGCATACTCTTCCAATAAATCCAAGATGTAACAAGAGATTTGAATAAATCCATAAGATGTAACAAGAGATACTGAACTGGTACTTACGCTGCAAGTTGAGATGCCGAAGATGACTCGACATTTATCATGGTTGCCCTGGTCGAAGAAGTTTACATGGACCTTATAGAAGAGATCACTAATACTGACCTCATGTAATTGATATTTATTGAGGGCATGCCAGTTTTGGGGTAGCCTATTTTCGCAGCAGCAGCATGATGACATGGAAGTAAGCACCCCCCCCCCCCCCCCCCACCACCACCACAAACACACAAGCATCGAACCACTTAAGGAACAGATTTTTCCATCTTGAGAAGTGAGCAAGAACATATCAAAACATACATCCCAGAATGGAGATTAATCCCCACCCCTTCCCGGTTCAGTGAAACAACAACAGATATTTCATATTTGAGTACTAAGATCGATGTAGAAGTCCAACATCAGGTTACTTCTTGAGCATTGACTCAAGGAGAAGAGACAAAGTGGGCAGTTTTGGCCATCTAGAGATATAACCAAGACAAAATTAATTCAAAATATATATTTGAGAATTGAGAAATTTTTACCATGTCCAAGAATACACTTTTTATCAGTAGAACCAAATTTTTTAACTTTTAAAATTTGGATAAGAATTCTAGCATTCACTTGAGAAGGTGAGGCGCGATGGGCCCATTTTGGCCACTTAGAGAAGCAATCAAGAGAAACACAAGTCAAAACATAAATTCAAACATTCAGATTAATGTGGAAATCCAGCATCACATTACTCCTTTTAAATTAGTAGAAGCATGGTTTTTTTTGTATCAAAATTTGGATCAACCTCAAGCATTCACAAGGCGAGACACAATAGGTCGGTTTGGCTATTTAGAGCGTAACCAAGAACAAAACAAGTTAAAACACACATTTGAGAATTGAGATTAATGCCAGGTACAAAGATTATGTTACCAGTTGAACCATGTTTTTTTTTACTTTGAGATTAGGGTAGGAGACCTAGCATTCACTCAAGAAGGAGAGCCGGGCCAGGTAAGGTTTGACCAGTTAGACAAGTAATCAAGGAAAACAAGTCAAAAACATACATGTAAGATTAATGCCAGGATCCAAGACTGCAATTAGAATACTTAATTTTATCAGTTGAGCCATGCTTTTTGTATTTTGTGAAATTTGAATCGGTCTTGCGTTCACTCAAGGAGGCAAGGCGTAGTGATTTGGGATTAAACTCCGGTGATGTCTCATAAATCAGCTGAACTATAACATCCTAACAAAAAAGGAGCCCGATATTATTGGGCGTAGCCAGGCTTGGGTGGAGACAGAGAACTCCACCATAAGCATTACTGAGTGTTCTAGCAGCAACCTGACACATGAGACATTCAATCGCCCACGTGCGGAAACAACATAAATTCCATGGGGACATTCATCAATTGAATGAACAGCACAAGAAAACTTAAGAGTACGTACCGAGATAGGTCCGGCCGCCGGAGCGGCGGCGGCGGCGGCGGCGGCTGCTGACGGAGCAGGCGCATGCAGGAGTTCTCCTGATCTGGCCAACGGGTGGTAGGTTTTCTTGAGAAAGAATCGCAGGGGGCCATGGCTAATCGACCGATGGGCGTACAAACTACGGTTCCCTGTGAACAAAGCGGGCTAACAAATCTTCGACTCCTCAGAAAGTTGACGTGGGTGTTGTTGGGATGGATCGAATTGTCTGTGCCGCTGCAGATTAATCATACGCGAAACTGAACCTGACCAATAATCCGCCTGCTAGTGGAGCTCCAGTCGTATTAGAATGCCGGATTTGTATCAAGCACGAGAACAGTGGCCATGCCCGCCGCCGCCGAAGGAGTGGGGAATTGGCGAGGGCATATTTCCTGGTTGCGCCAGGTCTCAACTGCTTTCTTTTATTTTTTGAGGAACGACAGGTCTCGACTGCTAACTGGGCCTAGGAGGAAAGTCTGTACAATAAAGTGCTGACAGGGCTTTGGGCCGAACAAATCAACAAGGTGCGGTGCCCAAGAGATAAAAAAACCTGTTGATACTCTTGTAAAGATAACATGGTATTGTCTAAAAAAAAGATAACATGGTAATCACCTTGCAATAAAAAGTACTTTAATGTCAAGAAAAAAGTAGTCGTCTGGTAAAATTGAAGGGAAAATGTTCTCCAGAAACATAGCTGCATCTAATGATCATATGGCAATTTTACGAAAAAAACTGCGTTTCGTAAATTCCTGGAATTTTTTTTTGTAATAGCCACATGGAAAATTAAGGGGAAATAGTTTCTCAAAAAGCATGATTTTTTGAAAATTTGCTTGTAGTCATCACATAGCCATATTTACCAAAAAAATGTTTTCATAAGGCAATGACAAAAAAATACAGAAAAATGTGAAATAGTCACATAATTAGTCTTGGTATGTTAAAAAAATTGTCATGGCTCATCGTTGTAAGATTGACGAAATCACCACTGGCACCTCCGTAGTCGGTGGGAACGTGTCCTCTCAGTAAACGAACATCACCGCTAAGTTTAATTAAATCCAAAAAAATGCGAGCACCAACGCCAAGTCTAGGCTTAGTTCTCGGGTGTAGCCTCTAGTTAAAAAGAGTATTTTGGTCACAATACGTAGTTGACTAGCTACATGAATAGATTAGAAGTTTTTTCGTAAAAAGAAGGATACAAAAAATTATATAACGAGATAGTAATAACAGGTATGTATATTCCACGTATATTTCCATGCACGGGGAGGCCTTATACACTTACAAACTTACGGTGAAAGAAACAATGTTGTTACTTCCACGGCTCATTGGCCGAACGAAACATTGAGACGCACATGCGTGCACGCACGCATATTCTTCACACGACCCATCACGCACAAATCAAGCCAGCCCTCAAACACGCGGGGCAAACACACTTGAACACTCGATGTATCATATACCGTAGATAACAGCTTTTGTCGGAGCGGTTGATCATCCAACGGCCCACAACTTACCGAGAGGCGAGAGCTTCCCCAGGAGAACGAGCTCCTTTCACTCCACCGTTGGAAGTTGCTGGTGCGTCGCCGGGACGGTGAAGATGAACTCGTAGACGGCCACGGCGAGGGGCCCGCCGGCGAGCGGGCCGACCCAGTAGACCCAGTGGTTGGCCCAGTTTCCGGAGGCCAGCGCCGGCCCGAAGGACCTCGCGGGGTTCATGGACGCGCCGGTGAGCGCGCCGCCGGCGATGGTGTTGGCACCGACGAGGAGGCCGGTGAGCAGCGGGCCGAACCCTGGCGCGGAGCTCTTGGGGTCGAGGATGGCGGCGTAGATGGTGAAGAGCAGCGTGAAGGTGAAGACGACCTCCGCCACCACGCCCTGGATCGGGCCCACGCCCGCCGCCAGCGCGTGCACCGGAGTGACCTGCAGCGTGACACGCCGGAGCGTGCACAGATCGTCAACAATGGCACTTACTATTGTGGTAGTAGCTTGAGGTTGTCAGGCTGGCATGCATGTGACAGGTAGGAGGAACGACGGCGACGTACCAGTCCGCCGGTGAGGGCCCTGAGCAGGATGCAGGCGAGGGAGGAGCCGAGCATCTGGGCGAGCACGAAGAAGCCGGCGCGGATGAGGGTGATGTGGCCGCCGACGGCGAGGCTGAGCGTGACGGCTGGGTTCATGTGGGCGCCGGAGATGTGGAACCCTGCGGTTGCGAACACCGCCACCACCAGCGCATGGCCCAGCGCCACCGCGATCAACGCCGCCGACGTGTCGCCTCCGGCTGCGACTGCTTGTCCTGATTAACAATGCACAAAAGAAATCAGCAGCCTGCGGATCCTGAAACGCTGGTTCAACACTGCATTTTCTCAAGACGATCGTGCCATCAAACGGCAAATGCGGGTGATATGGAAGGAACATAATGGAAGGGTATCTTCACGGGAGCACTGGACTGGACATGACAAATCTGAAGCTCTAGGTGGTCGCGACATATCTCTCGATCAGGTGTTCTCTTGATTGAAGTCTATACAATACAGTGCCGCATCACCGACCCAGGAGGTGCTTCAAAGCGAGATGACATGCATGCCAGTACTTTATTAACTGAAATTAAGCTTAATATTAACTTTTTTTTTGCCGCAACAAAGAGGGAGAAGAAACTTGACAACTCAATAATCCACATGGTGACGTGCGAGCTTCGTAAACCAATATAATATGCAAGCATTGGTGCTGTAAATTTTGAGACTTCGACGTGGCAAGGAACCCACCGCTCACAACCTACTGGTTCTACTCTGTCACTTTCTATCTCAACCGATTCCTCAGACGCCTTCTTTGTCATTTTTTTACGATATCCAAACTTCGCGCAGGTGTTTCCATTTTTCTAGGGGCAAAACACACGTGTCGTCCTGTAATTGGTAGGTGTGTGTGCCCCACCTAGTTGTATAACCAACTAAACAAAGTAATAGAAAAATATTGAACGGTTGATTCAGGGGCTGTGCACAGCATGCACGGAACGAACGGATGTAGCCGGCATTAAAGTGGGCGGAGGAGCACTGCCCGCACGTACCTCCGACGATGGCGGAGCCCACGCCGACGAAGACGAAGAGGAAGGTGAGGACGAGCTCGCCGAGCACGGCCCGGAGGCAGCCGGGGTCGGACGCCTCGCGGCGGTGGCCCAGCGCTATCTTCGGCATCTTCGATCGATCCCTGGGGGGAGGCGCCTGTCGATGATCTTATCAGCGGATGGCCAAGACAGAAGCAATCGATCGGTGGATGCCGAGCGCGCTGGATGTTTGTGTGTTTGTGTGTGCTCGTTCACTGGGGGACGCCGGCTATATATAGGCAGGATATATTTTTGTACGGGGGATTTAATTTGGCAAGTCAAAAGGCTATAATGGCGCGCCTCAAATATTCTTCTTCCATGCGGTGCAAAAGAGCTGTGCACGTACGACGTCAGCTGGAGCATGCAGGTGCACTGCACACAGGTCACGCCTGGTGTCTTCCCTGTTGCAGTTGCAGATCACAATGGTAAAAAGTTTTTTTTTTTTGAAACTACAATGGTAAAAGTTTGGAACACGTAGGTCCTCCTCTCCGGCCAGCCCGTTTGATTTGTAAGTAACTAGTACAAAAACATGTACATATTTTTTCTGTCAAAAAATACCATTGCAAGGTAGGGCGTGACTGTACTTTGCACACGGGCCAACCAACTTAACATGGTGAATTGATCGTTGCTCAGATGGTCGGTGGAACCAACCCATCAGATTTCAAGTTCCTAGACTTTACTGGTGCTCGCATTTTTTTGGATTTATTTTTAAGCTTTCTGGTGAGGAGGAGACGTTTCCTTCGACTACGATGCGTATTTGGTGACTTTATCGATTTCAAAATGTTGTGTCGGTTCAGTATCTTGAAGGTGCTCATAGGAGTGTAGTGTGCATGCTTACTTTCATAGGGGGAGTGTGTGTGCGTGTATGTGATCATTTGCGATTGTATTGTGTAAACAAAAAACTTAACATGAAAACACAAATTATTTGTTTTCTCAAATTTATTCCCTCCGTTCACAAATATAAGATATTTTGAACTACGTAGGGACCAAAATGACGAATAAACACCTTAACATGTGTCTATATACAACCGATTCATAAAAAGGTTAGAACATCTTGTGGACTGAAATAAGTAGTTTTTTTAGTATAATTATGATTTTATTCCCCTCTTGTATGTTTTCCACTTTGAAAGTCTAAGATATTCAGTGAAGTTTGCGAGTTGTTCCTGATTCTTTCACGAAGTATCCTATTTTTCTTCATGTTTCCCATTTTCAATTCAATTTTTGGGAATTTATAGAATAAAATTCACTGGCTATCCACTACATGTCTGGATTCACCCCCACAGCAAACTCCACCTTGTAGTACTCAGCAATAGCCTTCCTTGAGGGCGCTAAATGTCAATGACGGGCGACCTCCATGGAGGTCGTTGAAAAAAAATAAAAAACATATTTTAAAGTTTTAAAAATATCTTTAAAAATCATACATGTTTACATGAATGTATTCTACATGTGTGAAATTTTGAAGATGAAATACATTACGGTGAGAGATACGCAAAAAGACAAATCGTAATTGTCAAACGGATGAATAGTATACACTGTTCACTATTATAAATGCAGGATTTCCTCTTTTTGTGTAGCTCTCACCACAATGTATTTCATTGTGAAATTTTATACACATGTTTAATATATCCATATGAATGTGTAGATTTTTTTTCAATTTTTTTAAACTCCAAATGTGATTATCTAATTTCTCAAAATAACCACATCCATGAAGGTTGCCCGCCAAAAGCCACACTCGAGGGCTCTAAATGCCAATCGCGGGGGACCTTCATGGAGATATGGTATCATATATGTGGTTAGTTTACGATCTTTGCTAAAAACTTGATTACCAGTTAAGCTTAGTTAACCATTATTAATACCAATGGTGTTAGGCACCCTATCCGCTATAATTAAATTCAACGGGATAATATGCCGTCGACTGTTATTAATACCAATGGTGTTAGGCACCCTCCCAGTTGTAATTAAACTCAACGGGATAAATATACGACCATTATTGATACCAATGCTGTTGGGACGGCCGGCTATATGCATCGTCTCGACATGGTGAGTCGATCATGGACCAAGAAATAGCCGATGGCTCATCATCGGCTTGGCATGGTGAGCAAAGATGACAGCTGACAATACCGTCGCCTATTGTAGTAACGGTCGA
The DNA here is from genome assembly GCF_018294505.1 of Triticum aestivum. NCBI lineage: Eukaryota > Viridiplantae > Streptophyta > Magnoliopsida > Poales > Poaceae > Triticum > Triticum aestivum. Next base: position 161,002,860 of record NC_057800.1, on the reverse strand, counting down.
CCGAGCATCACCGATGGGAGATTACCGATGGTGCTGTCAGGTATAGTCATAGCGGACGGTATTGTTCAAAAAAAAAACCTATTGAACAACGTGTGCAACCCAATCATTCAAAAAAAAAACCACGTGTTCTTCCTCTAGTGCAACTAAACAATATCTATTGAACAATCTCGCGTTTTTAGCCTCCATAAATCTCAAAATGCAATGTAATTCCAATCCTATATATTTGTTAGTTTTGCGTTTAGAAAAACATGTAAACGAAAGAAGCTCGTAGTGGAAGGCCATGTTCCCCCGTCAATAGCAAGTCTTTGGTGACCCCCCCCCCCCCCCAATCAAAAAACATTTTTGGTGGACATGTATGAGCGTACTCCTTTCATACGGAAATACTTGCCCTAGAAATGGATAAAATGGATGTATCTATAACTAAAATAAGTCTAGATACAATCATTTCAAGGACAAGTATTTCAGACGGAGAGAGTACACACGTGTGTGTGCGCACGTGTTGTACTTCCAAAACAATAAGATGTTGGAAAATTGGCCTTTTCGCTTAGAGGTTACTTGCTCCATTAGCAAATACTTGTCATTTTATAACGTGTGCAGTCAAATTTAGCAAAAACTCACGATATGTGTATGCAAGAACGTGAAGATTAGACAGGTGAAAATAACACCCTTGGTTTTGTTATGGAGAATATTTCCATAACAATGTATTTTACAACTTTTGCGAACATATATGATATAACATGAAGTGGTCAAAGTTGCATGTCGAAGAACTATGTTTTTCCTTAAAACGACATGAAACTTCCGAAATGCAAGTAATTTCTGAAAGCCTGATTCCAACATCGGAGGTACTTGTGTTCGTGCAAATTGGAACATCGTTGGTGTTATAGGGTTGGTCCACATTTGTGTTCAGCTCAAATAAACTTAGGATTTGTCTCCATACAAGTATATGAAATCAAACATTGTAAGTCTGACCAACTTTATAGAAACAAATAGTATCAACATTCATAATATGAAATCAATGTCATGAGAGCAATTCCAACGCGCTGACCCATTTCGTACGCGCGCGTCCGTTTGGGTCGGCACGGACAGAAAAATCGGCCCAATGTGTCGACTCAAACGGACGTGCGTCCGCTTTTCGTCCGCCTGTCGACCAATTTCTGGCCCATTTTTAAGCCAGATTTACGTCGGCGCGAACACGAGACTGACGCGCGTGCGCACCCGCCTACTCCTCCCCCTGGCCCGTTGGTCGGTGGCACACTCCACCATTTTCCTCCACTTTTCCCAAAACCCTCCCGCCCGCGCGCGTTCCCACCGCTCGCCATGGACGACGACCTTGATGCCGACGCCAGCCTCGATGCCACCGCCGGCCTCGCCTCCCTTGCCTCGGCCGGCATCACGTCCACCCCCTCCGGCAAAGGCAAGCCTCGCGCCCCCCGCAAGACCGTCGTCGTGCCCAAGACGAAGAAGAAGCTGACGCCCGAGGAGCGGGCAAGGGAGTCGGCAAAGAGAAAGGGCCGGAGGCACGCGGCGGACGCAAGGGAGGAGGCCATCGCAGCTGCCGCCATCGCCGCCGCCACACAGCGGGAGGCCACGAACGCCCGCGTCGCGGAGGCAACGTGGGAGGCGCTGATGTACCTAGGGTTAAACCCTGGCCATCACAGCCTCGTCAACGCCGCCGTGGCCGCGGCCAGCACCGGCTCATCTGCGTTTCCTCGGATGGTGCTGCCCTAGTCGCCCCGCGCGTCGGCGATGCAGTCGATGCCCGGCTTCCATGTCTACCCGCAGGCCTCCGACTCTCCGGGAGTGCTCGCCCGAGGTGAGCATGGTGGCACCTTCCACGCCCACGCCCATCGACCTTAACGCCACAACGGTGGTAGGTGGCTCGTCATCTGGAGGGGCGAGGAAACGCGCGCGACACATGCCAGCCGACATGCTGCCGGACACACGCAACCTGTTCGATGGAATACCGGCCTCCGGCGACGGTGACTACATGCATAACATCATCTTCGAGGGTGGTGTGGCGGCAGCTGGCGGTGCCGCCGGGGCTGGCTACGATCCCGAAGAGACACAAAGCCAGGATGGCCGAGGGGCGTTCACGCCGTCCACCTTTGATCAAGATCAGGTCGCCTTCATGCATGATCAGGTCGGTGTGGACCTGGACGGCTTCCCGCTCGATCACGTGTTTTCGGAGGACTACATGCTGGAGGAAGAGGATGAGTTGGACATCGATGGGAAGCCATTGTTCCAGGACGAGCTCGCCAACCAAGCCGCCGAGGGGAAGCCGAAGCGCAAGAGCAGGCGGACGAAGGCATACACGACGGCCGAGGACAAGCTACTTTGTGAGTGTTGGAGGGACATTGGGCAAGACCTGAAGATCGGCGCCGAACAAAAGGCATCAACGTTTTGGACTCGTGTCCATCGCGAGTTCCATGAGCGCAAGAAGTTTCTGCCGTACCAAATGCAAAGCACGCGCGGGTGAGTGTCCATTTCGAAGCGTTGGAAGATGATCCAACAAGAGTGCAACAAGTTTTGTGCCACTCTTGAGATCATTGAGGCATGCCCCGTGAGTGGCATCGGCATGCAAGACATGGTATGCTAGCAAGCGGCACTCTTTGTGTCATTCCGTTTATGCTTGCATGTCCATTTCCATATCCATTTGCCAATATGCTTGCATGCAATTCATTTGTAGGCATTCCAAGCTTTGGAGGCATTCAAGGTCCAACACGATGGCAAGTGCTTCAACCTCTTCCATTATTGGAGGGTCATCAAAGACGAGAAAAAGTTCAAGACGCAATATGCCGCCCTCATGTCGCGTGGGGGAAAGAAGGCCGTGGAGGAGATTGGGGACGACGAGAAGCAACGGCCAAGGGGGAAGACCAACTCCAAGGAGGACAAGCGGGATGGGGCGTCAAACACCTTGATCGCAAGCGTGGAGGACATGATGAGTAAGAAGGACTCAAAGGAGGAGCAGCGCCGATGATACAATGAAGAACAATGTGTTGGAGAACGTAGTAATTTCAAAAAAATTCCTACGCACACGCAAGATCATGGTGATGCACAGCAACGAGAGGGAAGAGTGTTGTCTACGTACCCTCATAGACCGGAAGCGGAAGCGTTATAACAATGCGGTTGATGTAGTCGTACGTCTTCACGGCCCGACCGATCAAGCACCGAAACTACGGCACCTCCGAGTTTTTGCACACGTTTAGCTCGATGACGATCCCCGGACTTCGATCCAGCAAAGTGTCGGGGATGAGTTCTGTCAGCACAACAGCGTGGTGACGATCTTGATGTTCTACCGTCGCAGGGCTTCGCCTAAGCACCGCTACAATATTATCGAGGATTATGGTGGAGGGGGGCACCGCACACGGCTAAGAGATCAATGATCAATTGTTGTGTCTCTGGGGTGCCCCCTACCCCCGTATATAAAGGAGTGGAGGAGGGGGCCGGCCAAGGAGGGTGGCGCACCCAAGGGGGGAGTCCAACTCCCACCGGGAGTAGGACTCCCCTTTTTCCTATTAGGAGTAGGAGAGGGAAGGAAGAGGAAGGAGGAAGGAAGGAAAGGGGGCCCGACCCCCCTCCCAATTCGGATTGGGCTTGGGGGGGGGCGCCCCTCCCTTGCTCCTTTCCCCTCCTTTCCACTAAGGCCCAATAAGGCCCATATACCTCCCGGGGGGTTCCGATAACCTCCCGGTGATCCGGTATTGTCCCAATCTTACCCGGAACCTTCCCGGTGTCCAAATATAGTCGTCCAATATATCGATCTTTATGTCTCGACCATTTCGAGACTCCTCGTCATGTCCGTGATCACATCCGGGACTCCGAACAACCTTCGGTACATCAAAATATATAAACTCATAATGAAACTGTCATCGTAACGTTAAGCGTGCGGACCCTACGGGTTCGAGAACAATGTAGACATGACCGAGACACGTCTCCAGTCAATAACCAATACTGGAACCTGCATGCTCATATTAGCTCCTACATATTCTACGAAGATCTTTATCGGTCAGACCGCATAACAACATACGTTGTTCCCTTTGTCATCGGTATGTTACTTGCCCGAGATTCGATCGTCAGTATCTCAATACCTAGTTCAATCTCGTTACCGGCAAGTCTCTTTACTCGTTCCTTAATACATCATCCCGCAACTAACTCATTAGTTGCAATGCTTGCAAGGCTTATAGTGATGTGCATTACCGAGTGGGCCCAGAGATACCTCTCCGACAATCGAAGTGACAAATCCTAATCTCGAAATACGCCAACACAACAAGTACCTTTGGAGAGACCTGTAGAGCACCTTTATAATCACCCAGTTACGTTGTGACGTTTGGTAGCACACAAAGTGTTCCTCCGGTAAACGGGAGTTGCATAATCTCATAGTCATAGGAACATGTATAAGTTATGAAGAAAGCAATAGCAACAAACTAAACGATCAAGTGCTAAGCTAATGGAATGGGTCATGTCAATCACATCATTCTCCTAATGATGTGATCCCGTTAATCAAATGACAACTCATGTCTATGGTTAGGAAACATAACCATCTTTGATCAACGAGCTAGTCAAGTAGAGGCATACTAGTGACACTCTGTTTGTCTATGTATTCACATATGTATTATGTTTCCGGTTAATACAATTCTAGCATGAATAATAAATATTTATCATGATATAAGGAAATAACTTTATTATTGCCTCTAGGGCATATTTCCTTCAGTCTCCCACTTGCACTAGAGTCAATAATCTAGTTCACATCGCCATGTGATTTAACATCAATAGTTCACATCACCATGTGATTAACACCCATAGTTCACATTGTCATGTGACCAACACCCAAAGGGTTTACTAGAGTCAATAATCTAGTTCACATCGCTATGTGATTAATACCCAAAGAGTACTAAGGTGTGATCATGTTTTGCTTGTGAGGGAAGTTTAGTAAACGGGTCTGCCATATTCAGATCTGTATGTATTTTGCAAATTTCTATGTCAACAATGCTCTGCACGGAGTTACTCTAGCTAATTGCTCCCACTTTCAATATGTATCCAGATTGAGACTTAGAGTCATCTGGATCAATGTCAAAACTTGCATAGACGTAACCCTTTATGACAAACCTTTTGTCACCTCCATAATCGAGAAACATATCCTTATTCCACTAAGGATAATTTTGACCAATGTCCAGTGATCTACTCCTAGATCACTATTGTACTCCCTTGCCAAACTCAGGGCAGGGTATACAATAGGTCTGGTACACAATATGGCATACTTTATAGAACCTATGGCTGAGGCATAGGGAATGACTTTCATTCTCTCTCTATCTTCTGCCGTGGTCGGGTTTTGAGTCTTACTCAACTTCACACCTTGTAACACAGGCAAGAACTCATTTTTGACTGTTCCATTTTGAACTACTTCAAAATTTTGTCAAGGTATGTACTCATTGAAAAACCTTATCAAGCATCTTGATCTATCTCTATAGATCTTGATGCTCAATATGTAAGCAGCTTCACCGAGGTCTTTCTTTGAAAAAACTCCTTTCAAACATTCCTTTATGCTTTGCAGAATAATTCTACATTATCTCCGATCAACAATATGGCATACATATACTTATCAGAAATGTTATAGTGCTCCCACTCACTTTCTTGTAAATACAGGCTTCACCGCAAGTCTGTATAAAACTATATGCTTTGATCAACTTATCAAAGCATATGGTCCAACTCCGAGATGCTTGCACCAGTCCATAGATGGATCGCTAGAGCTTGCATATTTTGTTAGCACCTTTAGGATTGACAAAACCTTCTGGTTGCATCATATACAACTTTTCTTTAATAAATCCATTAAGGAATGCAGTTTTGTTTATCCATTTGCTAGATTTCATAAAATGTGGCAATTGCTAACATGATTCGGACAGACTTAAGCATAGATACGAGTGAGAAACTCTCATCGTAGTCAACACCTTGAACTTGTTGAAAACCTTCTGCGACAATTCTAGCTTTGTAGATAGTAACACTACTATCAATGTCTGTCTTCCTCTTGAAAATCCATTTAATCTCAATGGCTCACTGATCTTTGGGCAAGTCAATCAAAGTCCATACTTTGTTCTTATATATGGATCTTATCTCAGATTTCATGGCCTCAAGCCATTTCGTGGAATCTGGGCTCATCATCACTTCCTCATAGTTCGTAGGTTCGTCATGGTCAAGTAACATGACCTCCAGAATATGATTACCATACCACTCTGGTGTGGATCTCACTCTGGTTTACCTACGAGGTTCGGTAGTAACTTGATCTGAAGTTACATGATCATCATCATTAGCTTCCTCACTAATTGGTGTAGTAGTCACAAGAATAGATTTCTGTGATGAACTACTTTCCAATAAGGGAGCAGGTACAGTTACCTCATCAAGTTCTACTTTCCTCCCACTCACTTCTTTCGAGAGAAACTCCTTCTCTAGAAAGGATCCATTCTCAGCAATGAATATCTTGCCTTCGGATCTGTGATAGAAGGTGTACCCAACATTTTATTTTGGGTATCCTATGAAGACGCACTTCTCCGATTTGGGTTTGAGCTTATCAGGTTGAAACTTTTTCACATAAGCATTGCAAACTCAAACTTTAAGAAATGACAGCTTAGGTTTCTTGCCAAACCATAGTTCATACGGTGTCATCTCAATGGATTTAGATGGTGCCCTATTTAACGTGAATGTAGCTGTCTCTAATGCATAACCTCAAAACTATAGAGGTTAATCGGTAAGAAACATCATAAATTGCACTATATCCAATAATAGTACGGTTATGACATTCGGACACACCATTATGTTGTGGTGTTCCAGGTGGCATGATTTGTGAAACTATTCCACATTGTTTTAATTGAAGACCAAACTCGTAACTCAAATATTTGTCTCTACGATCAGATCGTAGAAACTTTATTTTCTTGTCATGATGATTTTCCACTTCACTCTGAAGTTTTTTAACTTTTCAAATGTTTCAGACTTATGTTTCATCAAGTAGATATACCCATATCTACTCAAATCATCTGTGAAGGTCAGAAAATAACGATACCCACCGCGAGCCTCAACATTCATCGGACTGCATACATCAGTATGTATTATTTCCAATAAGTCAGTTGCTTGCTCCATTGTTCCGGAGAACGGAGTCTTAGTCATCTTGCCCATGAGGCACGGTTCGCAAGCATCAACTGATTCATAATCAAGTGATTCCAAAAGCCCATCGGCATGGATTTTCTTCATGCGCTTTACACCAGTATGACCTAAACGGCAGTGCCACAAATAAGTTGCACTATCATTATTAACTTTGCATCTTTTGGCTTCAATATTATGAGAATGTGTATCACCACGATCAAGATCCAATAAACCATTTTCATTGGGTGTATGACCATATAAGGTTTTATTCATGTAAACAGAACAACAATTTATTCTCTTACTTAAATGAATAACCGTATTGCAATAAACATGATCAAATCATATTCATGCTCAATGCAAACACCAAATAACACTTATTTAGGTTCAACACTAATCCCGAAAGTATAGGGAGTGTGCGATGATGATCATATCAATCTTGGAACCACTTCCAACACACATCGTCACTTCACCCTTAACTAGTCTCTGTTCATTCTGCAACTCCCGTTTCGAGTTACTACTCTTAGCAACTGAACCAGTATCAAATACCGAGGGGTTGCTATGAACACTAGTAAAATACACATCAATAATATGTATATCAAATATACCTCTGTTCACTTTGCCATCCTTCTTATCCGCCAAATACTTGGGGCAGTTTCGCTTCCAGTGACCAGTCCCTTTGCAGTAGAAGCACTTAGTCTCAGGCTTAGGACCAGACTTGGGCTTCTTCACTTGAGCGGCAACTTGCTTGCCGTTCTTCTTGAAGTTCCCTTTCTTTCCCTTCGCCCTTTTCTTGAAACTAGTGGTCTTGTTAATCATCAACACTTGATGCTCTTTCTTGATTTCTACCTTCATCGATTTCATCATCATGAAAAGCTTGGGAATCGTTTTCATCATCCCTTGCATACTATAATTCATCACGAAGTTCTACTAACTTGGTGATGGTGACTAGAGAATTCTGTCAATCACTATTTTATCTGGAAGATTAACTCCCACTTGATTCAAGCGATTGTAGTACCCAGACAATCTGAGCACATGCTCACTACTTGAGCTATTCTCCTCCATCTTTTAGCTATAGAACTTGTTGGAGACTTCATATCTCTCAACTCGGGTATTTACTTGAAATATTAACTTCAACTCCTGGAACATCTCATATGGTCCATGACGTTCAAAACGTCTTTGAAGTCCCGATTGTAAGCCGTTTAAGCATGGTGCACTAAACTATCAAGTAGTCATCATATTGAGCTAGCCAAACGTTAATAACATCTGCATCTGCTCCTGCAATAGGTTTGTCACCTAGCGGTGCATCAAGGACATAATTCTTCTGTGCAGCAATGAGGATAAACCTCAGATCACGGATCCAATCCGCATCATTGCTACTAACATTTTTCAACTTAGTTTTCTCTAGGAACATATAAAAATTAAATAGGGAGAAACATCGCGAGCTATTGATCTACAACATAGATATGCTAATACTACCAGGACTAAGTTCATGATAAATTAAAGTTCAATTAATCATATTACTTAAGAACTCCCACTTAGATAGACATCCCTCTAATCATCTAAGTGATCACGTGATCCAAATCAACTAAACCATAACCGATCATCACGTGAAATGGAGTAGTTTTCAATGGTGAACATCACTATGTTGATCATATCTACTATATGATTCACGCTCGACCTTTCGGTCTCAGTGTTTCGAGGCCATATCTGCATATGCTAGGCTCGTCAAGTTTAACCTGAGTATTCTGCGTGTGCAAAAACTGGCTTGCACTCGTTGTAGATGGACGTAGAGCTTATCACACCCGATCATCACGTGGTGTCTGGGCACGACGAACTTTGGCAATGGTGCATACTCAGGGAGAACACTTTTATCTTGAAATTTAGTGAGAGATCATCTTATAATGCTACCGCCGAACAAAGAAAAATAAGATGTATAAAAGATAAACATCACATGCAATCATAATATGTGACATGATATGGCCATCATCATCTTGTGCTTTTGATCTCCATCTCCAAAGTATTGTCATGATCTCCATCGTCACCGGTATGACACCATGATCTCCATCATCTTGATCTATATCAATGTGTCATCACATGGTCGTCTCGCCAACTATTGCTCCTGCAACTATTGCTATCGCATAGCGATAAAGTAAAGTAATTATTTGGCGCTTGCATCTTATGCAACAGAGAGATAACCATGAGGCTTTTGCCAGTTGCCGATAACTTCAACAAAACATGATCATCGTATACAACAACTTATATATCATCATGTCTTGACCATATCACATCACAACATGCCCTGCAAAAACAAGTTAGACGCCCTCTACTTTGTTGTTGCAAGTTTTACGTGGCTGCTACGGGCTTAGCAAGAACCGTTCTTACCTACGCATCAAAACCACAACGATAGTTTGTCAAGTTGGTGCTGTTTTAACCTTCTCAAGGACCGGGCGTAGCCACACTCGGTTCAACTAAAGTTGGAGAAACTGACACCCGCTAGTCACCTGTGTGCATAGCACGGCGGTAAAACCAGTCTCGCGTAAGCGTACACGTAATGTCGGTCCGGGCCGCTTCATCCAACAATACCGCCGAACCAAAGTGTGACATGCTGGTAAGCAGTATGAGTTATATCGCCCACAACTCACTTGTGTTCTACTCGTGCATATTACATCAACGCATAAAACCTGGCTCGGATGCCACTGTTGGAGAACGTAGTAATTTCAAAAAAATTCCTACGCACACGCAAGATCATGGTGATGCACAGCAACGAGAGGGAAGAGTGTTGTCTACGTACCCTCATAGACCAGAAGCGGAAGCGTTATAACAACGCGGTTGATGTAGTCGTACGTCTTCACGGCCTGACCGATCAAGCACCGAAACTACGCCACCTCCGAGTTTTTACACACGTTCAGCTCGATGACGATCCCCGGACTCCGATCCAGCAAAGTGTCGGGGATGAGTTCCGTCAGCACGACGGCGTGGTGACGATCTTGATGTTCTACCGTCGTAGGGCTTCGCCTAAGCACCGCTACAATATTATCGAGGATTATGGTGGAGGGGGGCACCGCACACGGCTAAGAGATCAATGATCAATTGTTGTGTCTCTGGGGTGGCCCCCTGCCCCCGTATATAAAGGAGTGGAGGAGGGGGCCGACCAAGGAGGGTGGCGCGCCCAAGGGGGGGAGTCCAACTCCCACCGGAGTAGGACTCCCCTTTTTCCTATTAGGAGTAGGAGAGGGAAGGAAGAGGAAGGAGGGAGGAAGGAAAGGGGGGGCCGACCCCCTCCCAATTCGGATTGGGCTTGGGGGGGGCGCCCCCTCCCTTGCTCCTTTCCCCTCCTTTCCACTAAGGCCCAATAAGGCCCATATACCTCCCGGGGGGTTCCGATAACCTCCCGGTGATCCGGTATTGTCCCAATCTTACCCGAAACCTTTCCGGTATCCAAATATAGTCGTCCAATATATCGATCTTTATGTCTCGACCATTTCGAGACTCCTCGTCAAGTCCGTGATCACATCCGGGACTCCGAACAACCTTCGGTACATCAAAATATATAAACTCATAATGAAACTGTCATCGTAACGTTAAGCGTGCGGACCCTACGGGTTCGAGAACAATGTAGACATGACTGAGACACGTCTCCGGTCAATAACCAATAGCGGAACCTGGATGCTCATATTAGCTCCTACATATTCTACAAAGATATTTATCGGTCAGACCGCATAACAACATACGTTGTTCCCTTTGTCATCGGTATGTTACTTGCCCGAGAATCGATCGTCAGTATCTCAATACCTAGTTCAATCTCGTTACCGGCAAGTCTCTTTACTCGTTTCGTAATACATCATCCCGCAACTAACTCATTAGTTGCAATGCTTGCAAGGCTTATAGTGATGTGCATTACCGAGTGGGCCCAGAGATACCTCTCCGACAATCGAAGTGACAAATCCTAATCTCGAAATACGCCAACCCAATAAGTACCTTTGGAGACACCTGTAGAGCACCTTTATAATCACCCAGTTACGTTGTGACGTTTGGTAGCACACAAAGTGTTTCTCCGGTAAACGCGAGTTGTATAATCTCATAGTCATAGGAACATGTATAAGTTATGAAGAAAGCAATAGCAACAAACTAAACGATCAAGTGCTAAGCTAACGGAATGGGTCATGTCAATCACATCATTCTCCTAATGATGTGATCCGTTAATCAAATGACAACTCATGTCTATGGTTAGGAAACATAACCATCTTTGATCAACGAGCTAGTCAAGTAGAGGCATACTAGTGACACTCTGTTTGTCTATGTATTCACACATGTATTATGTTTCCGGTTAATACAATTCTAGCATGAATAATAAACATTCATCATGACATAAGGAAATAACTTTATTATTGCCTCTAGGGCATATTTCCTTCACAATGAACGCCTTCATGGAGATCCAAAAAAGGAGGCTTGAGATGGAGGTGGAGAAGCAAGCCAAGATGCTTGAGATGGAGGTGGAGAAGTAACCCAAGATGTTAGAGATCGAGGCCGCCAACGCCAAGACCAAGGCGAAAGAAGTGGCTCTCGCAAGCATGATGACGGGGGTGAAGATCATGAAGGTGGATCTCAACACCGTGTCGCCAAGGAAGAGGTCGTGGTTCAAGAAGATGCAGGTCGACATGCTCAAGTTTGACGATAAGTGATCTATGGCGGCGAGCGCCATCCTTTTTTGTATGCCGGCAAGTGTGCTGGCATGACCACGGCCGCGATGGCGTGGTCGAACTCCCGCCCCTTTTTGTGTGTTGTCATGTGTGCCTGCCGTTGGCAAGTGCGCCAGTTTGACCTGTGTGGCTTTTTTCTGAAACTGGCATTGTATGCCGGCGCTGGCATGGTGCCGGCATGAACTTTGGGCGACAACATGGCCGCTGGCATGATCTATAGCCGCGTGCCTTTTCGAAATTTGCGTGGGGACATGAAATGAGTCGCGGCTGTTGGGCTTGTTACCGGCCCAAATCTTAAAAAGGACGGACGCCGAGCGGCCGGCCGACCCAAACGAACAAAAGGCGGACAAATACGTCGTCCGTTTGGGTCGACGTGTTAGAGTTGCTCCGAGATGCATCATGAATTTAATTTTCATATTAAATAACTTTAGTATTGAAGATGCTGCTATTTTTTTCATATAAATATGATCAAATTTTACAAAATATAACTTCAAACAAACTTTTATTTTTTTTGCATGGAAGACAAATCTTGTATCGAGAGTAAAAAGGACCAAAGGGAGTATCATTTTGTTCGAAAAAAGGCAGCATCATTGTTTTTTTTGCGGGAACAACATAGGTATCATGTCCATCGTCGAAAACAAAAACATAGGGCATCATGTCGTGCCAACTTGCAAAAGACCCCACGTAGATAGTTACCCCTAGAGTGTAGCGCGAGTTTCCCCTTTCCAACAGCAGGTTAAGCTCAGCAAGCTCTGTATTTTGCGGGCTGGCCAAATCCAGGGCGAGCCGGCAGACGTGACACCCAGTGGCCCGCCTCCGGAGAAAAACAATCACGCCGGCGTATGTGTCGATCCAGGGTTGGAGCGCGTCCATCCAACTCCGTTTTATTCTTTTCTGCATAAGTTGCTCTGCATTTGCCCTCAGTTCATGAGCAACCAATTAACAAATTAGATTCCAAACTGCTCCCCGAGGCCCGTGGACGCACTCGATCGCTGTCGCTGAAAAGGCCAAGGTGAATAATAGGCAAAAACTGGCCACTTGCTTGCTCTCGCACGGCTCGGCTGCGTTGTCGCTCCCTGGCACCGCCTCCACATCAGGGCGCGCCGGGCCGCCAATGGCGTCGCCGGGACCCAACTGCTGCTCCCCATCATCACCAGCAAACTAGCATATCTTGAGGAGCGCTGGAACGATTAAAAAGAACACATGTTAGGAGGAGGAAAGCGTCCGCGCGGTCCATTAACTGGCGATTTTGACCATCCGCGCCAGGAAAATATTGCAGCCGCCGAGGGATCGGGTTTAGTTAGCTGGTGACGAACTCTGGTCGGCGTTGGAGTCGTACCCCCCCCCCCCCCCCCCCCCCCCCCCCTTCCTGTGTCGGCGTGACGTGACCCGTCATCGTTGCGTTGCGTGGGCTTGGACTTTGTGTGAGCTTCTGATAGCTCGGCTGTGAACTGCCACTCAACTGCTGGACGTGAGAGCTTCGTCTGTGGCTCTAGGTCAACCTTTTTTGCGCACGGCTTAAATTGCTTGTGAAAGACAAAAAGGAGCAGCAATAAAGAACGGAGCTTTAGGTAGTGGAAAGGAAATGTTTTCTTTTGTGTGTGTAAGTACCATCTGTTTTCCTTTCTTTCAAACAATCCATATTTGTTTTCGTTTTCATGTACCAGCTGCTACAATGATGCCTCGGCTGGGCATCACGTTGTCATGAAATGGTGAGTTATTTATCCAAAATAACCACGCTTGTGGTTAGGGTAACAATTTAGTACTAGATTTGAACTAGCGCACAAAAACCAACAAAACTGCGTCTAATGCGCAATTCGGAGCACTGATGTTGGAATTTGGTCGTGAAAACAGCAAAACCGACAGGTGGGTCCCGCCTGTCAAGCCGACGTGGCAAAGACTAATCCAAGTCGATGTTTGACCCGCTGAGGTGGACGGGGGACCCACTGGTCAACCACTTATCGTCTTACTCCTCTTATTTTCTTCTTCCTCCTTTCTTACTCTGCCATGTGGCGGCTGGTCCGGAGCGGAGCTAAGCGCATGGGCACGTTAGTGGGAGCTGGTCTTCGAGAGAAAAGGAAGGAGGGCGGGAAGGGCCCGCCAACGGTAAGGTGCTAGCGTGGCCAGTAGCGTTGATGACGGTGAGCTGGGCGGTGGCAGAGCTCGGGCTTGCGCGAGCATCGAGTTACAACTTGTAAGCAAGCGAGCTAAGTCGCTAGATGGCCTCACGGGAGCTCCAGGATCTCAGTACAGTGCTCGGGCATGATCAATTCGTGCTCAAATGATGATGGCGGAGAGGCACGGCGGCCGGAGCTCTCAGGCATGGCAGAGGAATTAGTTTCGGCGCGAAATCGACAACGGGGGAAAGGGTTAAAAGGAGAGGGGCTCATGGCGATTCAGTTGAGCAGGCCAGCGAGGTCAGGGGTGCTCTGAAGGTGGTGAATTCGATGGCGATGGCCGGCGGCTTGAGGTTGAAGACGTGGTTGATTCGGTCGTTCTGCGACGTCTCGGCTCTTGTTCGTCGTCGAGGATGACAGCGTGAGGAGGCAAAGCTCTAGGACACTGTGTCTCGGCGAAACTACGGTGGTGGCCACGTTGGTGCGGAGTGGCGTAGATGGCTAGCTCTCGGACGACAACGGGGAGGGGGTTGGAGGATGTGAGCAAGCTCTAGACGAAGGGAAAAGAGAGAGGTGGATCTGGACGTCGACTTAGGCTGCACCAAGCTTGAGCAAGGGCTCGACTGCCATGGCCATGGACCTCTTAGTTCGCACGGACACGGCCGCTCACAAGCTGCTCAACACAATGCTCCATAGGAATAGTGTAACGCCCTCGATGCGGCTATATATCCCACGTGTCGAAGCACGACTTAGAGGCATAACCGCATTGAAAGCAATGTGGCAAGTGAGGTAATCTTCACACAACCCATGTAATAAAATAGGGGAAGAAGATACGTAGTTGGCTTACAGTCGTCACTTCACACAATTACATGAATAAAGCATTACATCATCCAAATACAAACAAGGTCCGACTACGGAACCAAAATAAAAGAAGAACCCCAAATGCGACAAGGTCCCCGATCGACCCCAACTGGGCTCCACTACTGATCAACTAGAACGAAACACCACAAAGGACAAGATCTTCATCGAGCTCCTCCTGAGCTAGGTTGCGTCAACTGCACGGTCTCATCGGCACTTGCAAGCTGGTTTTGGAAGTATCTGTGAGCCACGGGGACTCAGCAATCTCGCACCCTCGCGATCAAGACTATTTAAGCTTATGGGTAAGGTAAAAGGTATGAGGTGGAGCTGCAGCAAGCGACTAGCATATATGGTGGCTAACATACGCAAATGAGAGCGAGAAGAGAAGGCAAAGCACGGTCGAGAAACTATGATCAAGAAGTGATCCTAGAACAACCTACGTCAAGCATAACTCCAACACCGTGTTCACTTCCCGGACACCGCCGGAAAGAGACCATCACGGTAACACACGCGGTTGATGTATTTTAATTAAGGTAAACTTCAGGTTTTCTACAACCGGACATTAACAAATTCCCATCTGCCCATAACCGCGGGCACGGCTTTCGAAAGTTCAAATCCCTGCAGGGGTGTCCCAACTTAGCCCATCACAAGCTCTCACGGTCAACGAAGGATATTCCTTCTAGCGGGAAGACCCGATCAGACTCGGAATCCCGGTTACAAGACATTTCGACAATGGTAAAACAAGACCAGCAAAGCCACCCAGATGTGCCGACAAATCCCGATAGGAGCTGCACATATCTCGTTCTCAGGGCACACCGGATGAGCCAGACGTCGGGTAAGCCAAGCCAGAGTTGCCCCTGGTAGCCTCGGACATCGCTCAGTTGGACCAACACTTAGAGAAGCACTGGCCCGGGGGGTTAAAATAAAGATGACCCTTGAGCCGGCCGACTCAAGGGAAAGAAAAGGCTAGGTGGCAAATGGTAAAACCAATGTTGGGCCTTGCTGGAGGAGTTTTATTCAAGGCGAACTGTCAAGGGGTTCCCATTATTACCCAACCGCGTAAGGAACGCAAAATCCGGGAACATAACACCGATATGACGGAAACTAGGGCGGCAAGAGTGGAACAAAACACCAGGCATAAGGCCGAGCCTTCCACCCTTTACCAAGTATATAGATGCATTAATTAATTAAATAAGAGATATTGTGATATCCCAACAAAATATCCATGTTCCAACATGGAACAAGCTTCAATCTTCACCTGCAACTAACAACGCTATAAGAGGGGCTGAGCAAAGCGGGAACATAGCCAAACAATGGTTTGCTAGGGCAAGGTGGGTTAGAGGCTTGGTTTAACAACATGGGAGGCATGATAAGCAAGTGGTAGGTATCACAGCATAGGCATAGCAAAAGAGCGAGCAACTAGCAAGCAAAGATAGAAGTGATTTAGAGGGTATGGTCATCTTGCCTGAAATCCCACAAGGAATAAGAACGAGTCCACGAAGAAAACAAACGGACGTAGTCGAACGGGTCCTCACAAATGCAACGCTATCGGAACCAACCCGAAGAAGCAACACCGGAAAGAAGCAAACAATCATGGTAAACAACCATCACATAACATGGCATGATGCGCAAAACAAATATGATGCATGTCCGGTTTAAATATGCATGGCATGGCAAAGGGCACAAACAAAACTACAAGTTAAGTGGAGCTCAATATGCAACGAGTTGCATATTGATGGAACACCACATCACTTATTTAGTTCATTCTCGGTTAGGTACTCCACAATATTAAATGTTGGTTAACATGGCAAGAGGTGAAGCATAACAAAACTTTATCATCTAAACAATTAAAATGGGGCCGGATATAACAAATAACAAATCCGGTAAGTCCCCATATGCATTAGCAATTTTTAAAGCAACAACAAATTTTAACCATCTTAAAGTTGTTAACATGATGCGGATGACATGTTCAAGTTTATGCAATTTTTATTAAAGTTGACAAGAGCAATAAGAAGCATTTGTCACCGTGGTGGAAAGAAAAGGGGTGCCACGGCAACGATAACGAAAACGGTGCCACTGCAATGTTCCGGTTCCGGTAACTCGATTGAGATGCCGATGCAAAGGAGAAGTGTGTGGATGCGTACAAAAGATGGTGGGGCACTCCCAGATACCGGGTGTCCCATGAGTTGGCGACAAGGAAACGAGTGACCATTTGGACATGGTGCAAACACGAGCATCTCAAACATCACACATGCATTCGTTCACGGGCGTCGTCTCGATGGTTATACCTTCGAAGTGTGCAAACGGGCCGGTTCTCGTTCGGTGCCAAGTAGAGGAAGTATACGTTCTCGGGACGTGGTGGAAGTAGGGGGTACACGACGATGGTAGAGGTACTCGCGACGGTAGTGGTACGCGTTTTCGTAGAAGGACTTGATGAATCCGAGTCACTTGGGGTCGACGGTAGTCGTTCACGTTTCGAGGAGGAAGTAGAGGTTCTCGCGATCTCGGCGATGGTATTTGTTCACGGCGGTAGTGGAACTTGACGGATCCGATGCCTCCGGACGTAGTGGTACATGTTCGGTTTTCTTCGGAGAGGTACATGGCATTCTTCGGTCATAGGTACTTGACGTTTTGCTACCCGGGTCTTCGGCGACGGTGTTGTACACAAGACGTTGGGGTACTTGTCGGTCCGGTCTTGATGGAGTAGATGTACACGTCGGGGCTTGTCGCATCACCGGGTGTAGTCGTACACGTACGGAGCGGAACTTGGCGTCCTGGTTCGGTGGTGAAGCTGGTACTTGTCGATTCAGGGGACGTCGGTAGAGATACTGGACGCGACACTGTGTACTCGTACACTTGTCGGAGAGGATTTTTCCACGAAGCCCAAAACGAAACAGCCACCATCGGAGGCAACAGAGGCGGAGGCGCACGAGGGTAGCGAGGCGGTGGTCGAGGTGACATGCGCTCGGGCAATGGTACCAAGCGGCAACGGGGCAAGGAGTGGTCCAGCGGGACATGGAGGTCGCCGAGAACCATAAGAGCAGCGGCAAGATGGCGCGGCGGCGGCCTCTACTCGCCGGCGTCGGAGGAGAGGCTGCAGGGGCGCCGGAGTTGGCGCGGTCGGAGGGGCTTGCCTCTGAACTGCAGCAGCGGGGCTGCTGACGATGGCTTGTAAGGGAGGCCGGCGCCATGGAGCTCGGGGTCACGGGGAAGGAGCCGTGCAGAGAGGCGACGCTCGGCGGCCGGGCCGGCGTCAAGGAGAAGGTTCGGTGCGGGGGCGGACCGGACAACGGGCAGGAGAGCAGCGTGCGTGGGGAGGAGATGGGATCGAGATCTCTCTCCTGTGCACGGCGCGCGATGAGGATGGAAGGGATATGGGATCTGGCACGGGAAAGAGCGGTGGGGCGGCAGCCGGCAATAGCTCCGGTGGCCGGCCGGTGTGACGTAGCTGGAGGCGCCAGGCGTGGCTCGCTGGTATTGAAGATCGAAAGGGAGGAGCGAGGGGGTTCGAGCGAACAGGGATGGGGGTCGGGTAACTCCCTGGCGGCGTGAGGAGGAGGGGATCGAGGGAGAGAGAGGGTGTAGCGGCTGGGCCTTGGGCCGGCTAGGTCAGGCCGCAGGTGGGCCTTAAGCAGACTGGCTCGACCTAGATGGGCCGTGGGGATGGTTGGGCCAGCTTGGCAGGAGGTATCTCTCTCTCCTCTTCCTATTTTCTTTAGCAGAAAACAATTAAGGGGAAGAAAAAGGAAAGAGGGAGGTTAGGAAAAGAATTTGCGCCGGAGGTTAATTTCCCCGGACACAAAAAAATGAGCTTGTTCCCAGAAAATAGGAAAGAGCACACGTGTGAAGTTTGAATTCAAACTCATTTGAATTTAAATCAAATGAGTGTGAGAAGGAAGTCGGTATGCGATAGGTCCAAAAATGTTGGGAATTTTGGAGGAGCCCCGGTAAAAGGGAAAAGAATTATTGGGCAAGGTTTGGGGATCAACTCGAAGCACAAAAGGCATGGGGTTATTTTGCAAGTGTGTTCCGGTGAATTCCAACAAATGGAATATTTAATATAGCTCCCTACTATCGGGAGGGTATGTTATAAAGAGAAGTCACCGGGTGAATTCCCTCAGTTTAAATGGATCAAAGGTCCATGCCATTTATTTAGTTGAGTTAAGAAAGAAATGACATGATGGCATGATGACATGGTGCAATGCACATGATGCAATGATGAATGCAAAGAACCAAACAAAACACACGACGAAACCCGAAAACATGGAAGGCATCTGAAGCTCCGGTCTTGGGGCGTTACAACACTCCACCACTACGAGAGGATCTCGTCCCGAGATCTAGAATGGCACCGGAGGGAAAAACGGAAGAGAAAGAGAAGAGGTAAGGCTAAGTTGCTTCTTTGACAAACGAATGAAACCAAAGAACCTTGAGAGGTTGAACAAATTGAAAGAAATAATACAACAAAGATGAACGAGGTTGAAAACACTTCGTTAGAAAGGAGGAACATTACGGGAACCTTGTGGGTTGAAAGACATAAGAAAAGGTTACAATGGACAAGAAGTAGATGCAAGCACTCCGATTGAAACAAGATGCAAGACTTTATAAGACGAAAAGAACTTGAGTAGATGACACAACACTCCGGTTAAAACAAGACAGAGAAGGCATAATAATGATATAATTTGGACAGCACTTCGACTGTAAATGGAAGAAATTGAACATAATCTTGACAAACCGAGATGAGGAGTGAAAAGAGCAACAACACTAGACCTCCGGGAGAAAGAATAGAATAAAGATAATTGAGACAAAAGAATGTAGAAGAAAATGCCAACTTCTGCTACAAAAGAGCTTGAAAAGGTATCCTTAGGAGAAGGGTCGAACGGAGTTGTTGGAACACCAACAACGAAAAGAATAATTTGATATGGTCTTATGGAATACATCTCAAAATTATGAGGTGACAACCTGCCACTCACGGGAAAAAGAATTGGATTGATAAGAACAAGGAGACGAGGAAGTATTTCACCGGGAGGATAAAGAAGAACTTGGGTCCTTTATAAGCGCCATACGTAGCAACAAACCTTAGGGAAGGCTTTAGGTGAAATATAACCCAAGATAATTCCAATGAAGAGATTGATGGATTTAAAATATCTCATTCTTGACAAGATGTGAATCATGAAACACGAACTCAAATTATCAAGAATGACATAATACCACCTCTATTGATACGGAAGAAAGAATTGCACTCCGGATTGCAAGATGAAGAAAGCTTGAGCTCCTTTGAAAAGAATCTCAAAGAACACTTGGAGAAGGAATTATTTCTTTGATGAACCATCATGTAGCACCTTGATGAAGAACTCCGGTAAACAAAAGGATGACGAAAAGAAAGGGAAGTTGAAAACACAAGGTGAAACCTTGTAATGATTGGATGAAGCTTTGCGACGAGATAAAGTGGAACTTGGGGCTCCGGAAGGAAAGATAACACATCTCTAATCGAGAATGTGATATGATGAACCACTCCGGAAGGCAGAAATTGATTTTACTTGATGAAACAAGAATAAGAATTACATTATGCTTATCCTTCACCAATTTAAATTGATGACAAGCAGCGGATTTGGCATATTACTTATTCTTGTAGAGAGGATTAAGATAGATATTGCAAACTTGAAGAGGCCTTCAATGATCCACCGGTAGGATTTGAAAGAACGAAAGAATGGATATGATAATGAAGGAAGAAGAATCTTGATCAAACCACCGCAAGAATTAAAAATGAACGAAGTAAAGATAAAGAAACACCGGGAAGAATTATGAAATGAACAAAGATACTTGTGAGGATTTAGATCCATGAGAACGAAGAGATTACGAGCTGATTAAAGAATATTGAATGATGCACCGGTGAGATTTGGGGAACGAGAGCTGAAAACTGAGAATGAATAAACCTGAATTGAAGGACTCCGGATAAAAAAACTGAGAAGACTCTTGAATTTGCTCCGGATAGTTGAAAAGAATTCTCACAATCCAAAAACAACTATGAGAGGATGGCAACAAGCTAGAATCACGAATCTTGAAGAGAATGGAGCAAGATATGGAGGAAAAAAATTCTTCTTCGGTCTTCAAGTGTTATGAAAGACGATGAGAGACACCACCATGAATTATTGAGGCACTCCAGAAGAAACAAAAGCGAAGAGGTTGAGCCAACTATGAAAAGAATTTGAAAGATCTTGGAGAAATACATATGACTGATGATGAATCATTCTTACGTCAAACTTGGAAAAGAATTACAGAATAACTCCGGAAAGATTAGAAGAGTTAGGTAAGATCCTGGGAAAAGACCTATGGGTTAGGTCCCACTCAAAAGAAACACCGTAGAATGATTTAAAAGAGAGGTAGCACTGGTTGAATTAAAAGGCTTGAATGAGATAAACATCCTCAAAATAGGATTAACGGATCTTGAATGACAAGACGATCCTTCTAAGATATCTTCAGCACTCCGGAACAATTGAATAGCGAGAGGTGAATGATTAAGAAATGCACCGGCATGAGAAAACATTGAAATGAGGAAAGGATATGATCAACAAAGCTTGACTTGAAACCACCATAGATGAAAATAATGAAGAATGACGAACTTGAAGCTCCATTAGAATCTTCCTGAGAATCACCGGATAAGAACATTGATGGAAAAGGAATGGAGAGACTTCACGAGAATATAAAGGATACTTGATTAAAACAACGGATTCCTTGAAGAAAAAGGGTGGGTGGGCGGGAAAAACAAAGGCAACTTGGAGACGGATGAAACAAACACCATTGAGAAGAACTGATACTTGATCTAGCGGATGTTGAAGTGATCGGATCCACTTGAAGAGAGACACACCGGTTGAAAAGGATTGACATGACAGACTCGATGATCGAGAAGGATTAGTATTCACATCGGAGTATGAGAACACCATTTGGGGAAGGTATGGAATCAACATTTGACTTCGAAGCAACTCGAATACCACAACTCAAAACAAAACAAAGGATTGGCTTGCGAAATAAGCCGGAACAAACATATGATAGAGATTTCGTCCGAAGTTTTCGTGGTGGGGCCTACACGGGCTCGATCGTACAACACCATCATGTACAAGGCAGTGCACATGACATACGAAGCGTCCCCGAGTCGGCATAGCCAAGGACTCTTTAAGACACAACGAGACCACTGTAAAACCAACCGTGGATAGGCGGACCACTAGACGTCGAACCCCAATTTCGTATCATATATCTGTTGGAAAGATATCCTAAGAGCTACTTGAATTCCCACTTATAAACTCCCGAAACTTTCCGGTTATGCAATCAGGTGTTGGGGATACAGGGGAAGCATAATATCTCACCCAAACTAGCAAATCCTACATCCAGCTGTATCCATCCTTCAACACATAACCAAGAAACCTTCGGAAATCATCTACCTCAACCTTCGAAAAAGCATCCGTTATACGAGTTATGGCAATACTCCCGAACTCCCGCCCCAGTACTGGGTGGCGTCGAGGTTATCTCACCAACAACTGCATAAAAGAGATTTTCGATGTCGGCGAACTAAACTCAGGTATTCCAGAACTGCAACGATAAAATTGTGACGACAACACCTCAGAGCTCAACTCCCCGGGACACTTCCACAAAACCCCTGACAGGAGGCACCAAGACAATGTTCTCGTCACAAAACCATCGGAACGATTCCAAGATACCCGCGTGATCCTAAATTTTTTTTAGTGAAATTTGAGAAGAGAAGAGTCAAAACTCTACGTCAGGATGCCTTACCAGAGCGATGAGGAGACTGGGAAGTAAAAAGAATTCCTAAACTCTCCGATATATAATTCCTAAATGACTCAAAACATTTTTCTAGACACAACTCGGCTGCTAATAACGATCAAGCAATGGGGCTCCTAAGGTCGGGGAAGGCTCCGATTACCAACTTGTAACACCCTCGATGCGGCTATATCTCCCACGTGTCGAAGCACGACTTAGAGGCATAACCGCATTGAAAGCAATGTCGCAAGTGAGGTAATCTTCACACAACCCATGTAATAAAATAGGGGAAGAAGATACATAGTTGGCTTACAATCGCCACTTCACACAATTACATGAATAAAGCATTACATCATCCAAATACAATCAAGGTCCGACTACGGAACCAAAATAAAAGAAGAAACCCCAATGCGACAAGGTCCCCGATCGACCCCAACTGGGCTCCACTACTGATCAACTAGAACGAAACACCACAAAGGACAAGATCTTCATCGAGCTCCTCCTGAGCTAGGTTGCGTCAACTGCACGGTCTCATCGGCACTTGCAAGCTGGTTTTGGAAGTATCTGTGAGCCACGGGGACTCAGCAATCTCGCACCCTCGCGATCAAGACTATTTAAGCTTATGGGTAAGGTAAAAGGTATGAGGTGGAGCTGCAGCAAGCGACTAGCATATATGGTGGCTAACATACGCAAATGAGAGCGAGAAGAGAAGGCAAAGCACGGTCGAGAAACTATGATCAAGAAGTGATCCTAGAACAACCTACGTCAAGCATAACTCCAACACCGTGTTCACTTCCCGGACACCGCCGGAAAGAGACCATCACGGTAACACACGCGGTTGATGTATTTTAATTAAGGTCAACTTCAGGTTTTCTACAACCGGACATTAACAAATTCCCATCTACCCATAACCGTAGGCACGGCTTTCGAAAGTTCAAATCCCTGCAGGGGTGTCCCAACTTAGCCCATGACAAGCTCTCACGGTCAACGAAGGAATAGACCTTCTAGCGGGAAGACCCGATCAGACTCGGAATCCCGGTTACAAGACATTTCGACAATGGTAAAACAAGACCAGCAAAGCCACCCAGATGTGCCGACAAATCCCGATAGGAGCTGCACATATCTCGTTCTCAGGGCACACCGGATGAGCCAGACGTCGGGTAAGCCAGCCCAGAGTTGCCCCTGGTAGCCTCGGACATCGCTCAGTTGGACCAACACTTAGAGAAGCACTGGCCCGGGGGGTTAAAATAAAGATGACCCTTGAGCCGGCCGACTCAAGGGAAAGAAAAGGCTAGGTGGCAAATGGTAAAACCAATGTTGGGCCTTGCTGGAGGAGTTTTATTCAAGGCGAACTGTCAAGGGGTTCCCATTATTACCCGACCGCGCAAGGAACGCAAAATCCGGGAACATAACACCGATATGACGGAAACTAGGGCGGCAAGAGTGGAACAAAACACCAGGCATAAGGCCGAGCCTTCCACCCTTTACCAAGTATATAGATGCATTAATTAAATAAGAGATATTGTGATATCCCAAAAAATATCCATGTTCCAACATGGAACAAGCTTCAATCTTCACCTGCAACTAACAACGCTATAAGAGGGGCTGAGCAAAGCGGGAACATAGCCAAACAATGGTTTGCTAGGGCAAGGTGGGTTAGAGGCTTGGTTTAACAACATGGGAGGCATGATAAGCAAGTGGTAGGTATCATAGCATAGGCATAGCAAAAGAGCGAGCAACTAGCAAGCAAAGATAGAAGTGATTTCGAGGGTATGGTCATCTTGCCTGAAATCCTGGAAGGAAGAAGAACGAGTCCATGAAGAAGACAAACGGACATAGATCGAACGGATCCTCACAACACGACGTATCCGGAATCCAACCCGAAGAAGCAACACCGGAAAGAAGCACACAATCATGGTAAACAACCAACACATAAACATGGCAAGATGCCAAAACAAGTATGATGCATGTCCGGTTTAATTATGCATGGCATGGCAAAGTGCACAAACAACACTACAAGTTAAGTGGAGCTCAATATGCAACGGGTTGCATATTGACGGAACACCACATCAATTATTTAGTTCTCTCTCGGTTAGGTACTCCACAATATTAAATGTTGGTTAACATGGCAAGAGGTGAAGCATAACAAAACTATATCATCTAAACAATTTAAATGGGGCCGGATATAACAAATAACAAATCCGGTAAGTCTCCATATGCATTAGCAATTTTTAAAGCAACAACAAATTTTAACCATCTTAAAGTTGTTAACATGATGCGGATGACATGTTCAAGTTTATGCAATTTTTATTAAAGTTGACAAGAGCAATAAGAAGCATTTGTCACCGTGGTGGAAAGAAAAGGGGTGCCACGGCAACGATAACGAAAACGGTGCCACTGCAATGTTCCGGTTCCGGTAACTCGATTGAGATGCGATGCAAAGGAGAAGTGTGCGGATGCGTACAAAAGATGGTGGGGCACTCCCGGATACCGGGTGTCCCATGAGTTGGCGACAAGGAAACGAGTGACCATTTGGACATGGTGCAAACACGAGCATCTCAAACATCACACATGCATTCGTTCACGGGCATCATCTCGATGGTTACCTTCGAAGTGTGCAAACGGGCCAGTTCTCGTTCGGTGCCAAGTAGAGGAAGTATACGTTCTTGGGATGTGGTGGAAGTAGGGGGTACACGACGACGATAGAGGTACTCGCGACGGTAGTGGTACGCGTTTTCGTAGAAGGACTTGATGAATCCGAGTCACTTCGGGTCGACGGTAGTCGTTCACGTTTCGAGGAGGAAGTAGAGGTTCTCGCGATCTCGGCGATGGTATTTGTTCACGGCGGTAGTGGAACTTGACGGATCCGATGCCTCCGGACGTAGTGGTACATGTTCGGTTTTCTTCGGAGAGGTACATGGCGTTCTTCGGTCATAGGTACTTGACGTTTTGCTACCCGGGTCTTCGGCGACGGTGTTGTACACAAGACGTTGGGGTACTTGTCGGTCCGGTCTTGATGGAGTAGATGTACACGTCGGGGCTTGTCGCATCACCGGGTGTAGTCGTACACGTACGGAGCGGAACTTGGCGTCCTGGTTCGGTGGTGAAGCTGGTACTTGTCGATTCAGGGGACGTCGGTAGAGATACTGGACGCGACACTGTGTACTCGTACACTTGTCGGAGAGGATTTTTCCATGAAGCCCAAAACGAAACAGCCACCATCGGAGGCAACAGAGGCGGAGGCGCACGAGGGTAGCGAGGCGGTGGTCGAGGTGACATGCGCTCGGGCAATGGTACCAAGCGGCAACGGGGCAAGGAGTGGTCCAGCGGGACATGGAGGTCGCCGAGAACCATAAGAGCAGCGGCAAGATGGCGCGGCGGCGGCCTCTACTCGCCGGCGTCGGAGGAGAGGCTACAGGGGCGCCGGAGTTGGCGCGGTCGGAGGGGCTTGCCTCTGAACTGCAGCAGCGGGGCTTCTGACGATGGCTTGCAAGGGAGGCCGGCGCCATGGAGCTCGGGGTCACGGGGAAGGAGCCGTGCAGAGAGGCGACGCTCGGCGGCCGGGCCGGCGTCAAGGAGAAGGTTCGGTGCGGGGGCGGACCGGACAACGGGCAGGAGAGCAGCGTGCGTGGGGAGGAGATGGGATCGAGATCTCTCTCCTGTGCACGGCGCGCGATGAGGATGGAAGGGATATGGGATCTGGCACGGGAAAGAGCGGTGGGGCGGCAGCCGGCAATAGCTCCGGTGGCCGGCCGGTGTGACGTAGCTGGAGGCGCCAGGCGTGGCTCGCTGGTATTGAAGATCGAAAGGGAAGAGCGAGGGGGTTCGAGCGAACAGGGATGGGGGTCGGGTAACTCCCTGGCGGCGTGAGGAGGGGATCGAGGGAGAGAGAGGGTGTAGCGGCTGGGCCTTGGGCCGGCTAGGTCAGGCCGCAGGTGGGCCTTAAGCAGACTGGCTCGACCTAGATGGGCCGCGGGGATGGTTGGGCCAGCTTGGCAGGAGGTATCTCTCTCTCCTCTTCCTATTTTCTTTAGCAGAAAACAATTAAGGGGAAGAAAAAGGAAAGAGGGAGGTTAGGAAAAGAATTTGCGCCGGAGGTTAATTTCCCCGGACACAAAAAAAGAGCTTGTTCCCAGAAAATAGGAAAGAGCACACGTGTGAAGTTTGAATTCAAACTCATTTGAATTTAAATCAAATGAGTGTGAGAAGGAAGTCGGTATGCGATAGGTCCAAAAATGTTGGGAATTTTGGAGGAGCCCCGGTAAAAGGGAAAAGAATTATTGGGCAAGGTTTGGGGATCAACTCGAAGCACAAAAGGCATGGGGTTATTTTGCAAGTGTGTTCCGGTGAATTCCAACAAATGGAATATTTAATATAGCTCCCTACTATCGGGAGGGTATGTTATAAAGAGAAGTCACCGGGTGAATTCCCTCGGTTTAAATGGATCAAAGGTCCATGCCATTTATTTAGTTGAGTTAAGATGCAAAGATTAAATGACATGATGACATGATGCAAATGCACATGATGCAAAGATGAAAACAATGAACCAAACAAATCACACGACGAAACCCGGAAACATGGAAGGCATCTGAAGCTCCGGTCTTGGGGCGTTACAAATAGAGATGGAATGAGGATGACCATGTAGTCAATGAAAGGTGGGGCCTGCATCTCATCTGCCACTTCAGCCGGTCAAAGTTTATTTTTGTTCTTGGTCTTTGCCACGTCGGCTCGACAGACAGGACCCACCGATCGGTCTTGCTGTTTTCGCAACCAAATTCCATCATCAGTGCTCTATGTTACGCATTAGGCGCAGTTTCGATGGGTTTTTGTGCCCTGGTTCAAATCTGGTACTAAGTTGTTTCCCTAGCTCCAAGTGTGGTGATTTTGTGTAAATAACTCTGAAAAGGCTCTAATGGCATCCCAATGCCAACCCTTAAACCAACCGCAACCGTCCGAACTGCATGGTCCGGACATGTTTTGTCATCCAACACGGGTCTCCATCGGTCCGGATGCATTTTCTCCCATAAACGAGAGACAAACACGGGGGGTGGGGGTGTTTGTGGGCGTCCAAACCCCTTTCCCGCGCCCGCTCATGTTCCCACCCTAAGCTGACTGCCCACATTCATGTCGGTCATAATAATAGATTCATTATCAATAATAGATTTATTATGAAGCTCAAGTGAACTTTCAAGATCACAAGAAGCATCATAATTATCACCCCAATCCTGATCAATAGCACAGTTAATATTCCTTGAATTTATACCAATTCAGTTACAATCATGCTTTTCATTCCATACGTGTATCCCAATATCATTTTCTTTTAACACTTCTTCATTGTTAGCTATCGGTTTACAATATGTAGCAAGTTTGAAAATATTAGCAAGTGCATGAGGATCCATAGTCTTAAATTTTGCTCTTTATTTTCTGTTTTGGTATGTCAATGATAAGGGTAGCATAACTACGCAAATAAAAAGTAGAACAACTAAATGCTAATGTGTGTAGGGCCCTATAGGTATTTGATGATGTGTCCCTGGAAACGACGCCATTTTTTTGCTACTTGTGAGCTGCGTGGGGATTGTCCCCGAAGAGGAAGGGTGAAGCAATATAGTAGCGGATAGTATTTCCCTCATTGAGAACCAAGGTTATCGAACCAATAGGAAAACCAAGCAAATGCCTAGTAAGCAGTACCTACACACACAAGAGAAAATACTTGCCCCCAACGCGGGCAAGAGGGTTGTCAATCCCCTTGAACTCGTTACTTGCAAGGATTAAATCTGGTAATGATAGATAGATAAATTGAAAAGTAAAATAAAAAAAGAGATTGCAGCGAGGTATTTTTTATTTTAGTAATATGATAAAAGTAGACCCCGAGGCGATAGTTTCCATTAGAGGCTTCTCTCTCAAAACATAGCATACAGTGGGTAGACAAATTACTATTGGGCAATTGATATAAAAGTGCATATTTATGATGATATTCATGGCAATGATCATGTATATAGGCATCACGTCCGTGACAAGTAGACCGACTCCTGCCTGCATCTACCACAATTACTCCACCAATCGACTGACTCATGCCTGCATCTATCGTATTAAGTTCATAACAAACAAAGCAATGCTTTAAGCAAGATGACATGATGGAGACAGAATAAAACCAATCAATATGATTAAACCCCATTGTTTTACCCTTAATGTTAACAATACAAATATGTGCCTATCTACCCCTACTGTCACTGGGTGAGGATGATGCAAGATTGAACCCACTACAAAGAACCTCTCCCACTGAAGATAAACAAATCTAGTTGGCCAAACTAAACAGATAGGCTAGAGAGAAATACAAAGCTATAAAAAGTATGCATAATAAAGTTCAGCAAAGACTCCATTACTTTCAATGAACATTCCAAATCATAAACTCACAATTCATTGGATCCCAAAACACATTGCAAAAGAAGATTGCATCGAATCAACCTCCGAAGAGAACATTGTATTGAAGATCAAAGAGAGAGAAGAAGCCCTCTAGCTAATAACTATATAGACCCGTAGGTCTGCGGTGAACTACTCAAACATCATCGGAAAGGCATGAAGGTTGATATAGAAGCCTCCGTGATTGATTCCCCCTCCGACATAGTACCAGAAAAGGCCTTCAGATGGGGTTGCGAAAAAATAGAAGCTTGTGGCGGTGGACAAATTGTTTTGGGTGGCTCTCTATTAGTTTAGGGATTTATAGGAATTAATAGGCTTGGAATTAGGTTAAAAGGAGCTGCGTGGGGCCCACAAGTTCTGGTGGCGCATCGTGTGTGCTTGTATCACTCTCATAGATCTTCTGGCTTCCTCTCGATGCTTCTAGGGTCCCTTCTGTTCCAGAAAAAATCACCGTAAAGTTTCATCATGTTTGGACTTCGTTTGGTATTGACTTTCTAAGAAACAAAAAACATGCAGAAAACATGAACTAGCACTCGACACTAAGTTAATAGGTTAGTTCCCAAAAATTATATAAATTGTATAAAAATTGTGTATACATCATCCAAGATTGATAAAATAATAGCATGCAACAATAAAAAATTATAGATGCGTTGGAGACATATTGATACGTCTCCAACGTATCTATAATTTTTGATTGTTCCATGTTGTTATATTATCATTGAGGGAGTCCTGGATTAAGGGGTCCTCGGACAGCTGGACTATATACATGGGCCGGACTATTGGGCTATGAAGATACAAGATAGAAGACTTCTTCCAGTGTGCGGATGGTACTCTCCTTTGCGTGGAAGGCAAGCTTGGCGATTCGGATATGTAGATTCCTTTCTCTGTAACCGACTTTGTGTAACCCTAGTCCCCTCCGGTGTCTATATAAACCGGAGGGTTTAGTCCGTAGACAACAATCATAATCATAGGCTAGACTTCTAGGGTTTTAGCCATTATGATCTCGTGGTAGATAAACTCTTGTAATACTCATATTCATCAAGATCAATCAAGCAGGAAGTAGGGTATTACCTCCATAGAGAGGGCCCGAACCTAGGTAAACATTGTGTCCCCCCGCCTCTTGTTACCATTAGCCTTAGACGCACAGTTCGGGACCCCCTACCCGAGATCCGCCAATTTTGACAACCGATATTGGTGCTTTCATTGAGAGTCCCGCTGTGACGTCGAAGATAGGCTTGATGGCTCGCCTTGTTATCAAGGACAACATCACCTCCGGAGGAGCCCTGGCCTCAGGCCAAACCCTCCGGCTGGGCGGCTTCACTATGACCGCCCGTTCGGCCGTCGGGCCGACGATGACTTCTCGGGTCATCGAAAATCGCCTCTGCGTCAGCTCAGAATACTCCGAACAGATGGATCCGACGAAGTTATCATCTTTAAACGAACTCCTAGATCGCATCGCCGCCTTGGGAGTTGTTACGGACTACGATCGGATTGGGCTTAAATCCGATCAGAGAGAAATTGAATCTCCGCCGATCACCCATCAGATAGCGGTAGTGGAGGAGCAATATGACAAATCTTTCTCTATATTGAGGACGAACTATGTTCGGATTTCCGAGCTCATGGAGCCGGATACCCGCCTGCGGGAAGACATGCCCATACTCCGAACCTAGAGTCGGACTGTGGGCCTAAAAAATTGGTTGATACCCCGGAGCCCGAACTATTAAGCTCGGGAGTTTCTCAAACTCCGGATCCCAGATTGGGTTAGGGTTCGGACTTAAATCCACCCACCCACCCGGATACAAGCGATCTTACCCACATCAGACAACAGTCCCAAGAAACGGTCCATCACTTTTGGGCCAGATTCCTCCTTGTCAAGGACAAGATCAAAGACTGCCACGATGAAGACGCAATCTCATTATTCTGCAAAAATTGCATGGACGAGGGAATCCTCAATGCAATCAACCGCCATCATGTATCACACTTCACTGACTTGGCAACCACAGTACAGAAGTACTGCGCAATGGAAAGCGCCTGGAAAACTCAGGCAACCTCTTAGGAGCCACCGGTTTCCACTAAACCCCTTGTCCGGACAAAAAGGATGCACCCTCGTAGGTCGCGTGATCCAATAACAAAAAAATCGAAGCCCATCACGGGGCGCGGAACTGTTCTGGAGGGATGGCTCAATAGGCCATGCAAAATAAACAAAACACTGGATACCGTACCAACCCAGAACCTTAGGGCATGTTGGATACTCTGGCAGGTGGCCAAGAGCGGCGAGGATCTCCTCAACAAAAACACCGCAGAGCAACATCCCATAGAAGACAACAACCCTACAGTATTGACAATCTTCGAGACTTTCGCCTCAAACAATAGGCGCAAAAGGGCACTCCGCGGCCTCGCCGTAGTCTGCCAAGTTGCAGCAATAAACCCTTGGAACGACACAGCCATAACTTTCAATGCCAGTGACGAACCAAAATTCAGAATAGTCCGGGAACCAGCCGCATTGGTCCTCAGTCCTATTGTGGACGACTTTCGACTTACCAAAGTGCTCATGGACGGCGGAGCGGACTAAACCTCATTTATGAGGAAACTGTCAACAAAATGTAAATAGACAGGAGCCGCATTGAGCAAAGTAGCATGACCTTTCGAGGAATTATTCCCAGTCGGGAGGCACGATGTACGGGAAAAATCACACTCGATGTGGTATTCGGCACACCAGAGAATTATTGATCCAAAGAAATAACCTTTCAAGTGGCCCCTTTCAATAGTGGATATCACGCCTTGTTAGGGTGAGATGCATTTGCAAGCTTCCAAGCTATACCCCATTACGGGTACATGAAGCTCAAGATGCCCGGGCCCAATGGAATCATCACTCTTGCCAGCGATCCGGACATAGCACTCCGCGTGGAAAACAAAACCGCCGCCTTGGCCCTCGAGGCATTTTCTGAAGCCCTCGCGGCCGAAGAATTAATCGCATTGCGCTCCACGGTGGATAGGGACGATGTGATACTCGATAAGCGACCCAAATCCACCTCTTTTAAACCAGCAGACGAAATAGTCAAATTCCAGGTCCACCCAACAAACTCCACGAAGACAACATCCATCGGGGCACAGCTGGACCCCACGGTCGACGCCGCACTGCGGGCGTTCCTATGCAAAAACTGGGACATATTCACCTGGCACCCTTCGGATATGCCGGGGATCCCACACAGGCTGGCCAAACACAACCTAAACATACTGAAGGGATATAAGCCTACGGCGCTTTTCCGAACCTAAACAACAAGCCATGGGAGAGGAGCTAGCCAAGTTACTCGAGGCTGGATTCATTAGAGAGATAAAACACCCAGAATAGCTAGCAAACCTGGTAATGGTACCAAAGAAGGACAAATCCTGGCGCCTATGTGTCGATTTCAAAGACCTTAACAAGGCCTGCCCTAAGGATCCCTTTCCCCTCCCCCGCATCGATCAGATTATCAATGCTACCGCAGGACACGACTCACTGTGTTTCCTCGACGCATACTCCGGATAACATCAAATCAAGATGAAGGAGCCGACCAAGCCGCAACAGCACTTATCACCCCACACGGGCCTTTCTGCTTCAACACCGTGCCTTTCGGGCTCAAAAACGCCGGTGCCACCTATCAACGCATGATTCAAACATGCCCGGAGAAACAAATCGGCAAAACAGTTGAAGCATACGTGGATAATGTAGTCATCAAAACTAGGCACGTCGAGTCCTTAATAGACGATCTGCGTCTCACATTTGACAACCTCCGAACATATGACATCAAGCTCAATCTGGAAAATTGTGTTTTCGGCGTTCCCGCTGGAAAGCTTCTGGGGTTCATCGTTTCCAATAGAGGAATTGAGGCAAACCCAACCAAAATCTGAGCTTTGTCACAGTTGGCTACGCCAACAGACCTTAAACAAGTCCAAAAACTATCCGGCTGTGTGGCAGCTTTAAGCCGCTTTATCTCCAGACTAGGAGAAAAGGCGTTGCCACTCTATCGCCTTCTCCGACGCACCGGTCACTTCGAGTGGACGGACGCGACAACGGTGGGACTGGAAGAAATAAAGGCTCTTCTCGCAAGCAATCCAATCCTAGCTGCGCCGAACGTTGGCGAACCCATGTTATTATACATATCGGCCACACACCAAGTCGTAAGCGCGATGCTCGTCGTCGAACGAGAGGAGGACGGACACAAATTCCCGCTTCAGAAGCTGGTATATTACGTATCCACCGTCCTCACACCATGCAAATCCTGGTACCCTCATTACCAAAAAATAGCATACGCGGTCTTCATGGCATCCCGAAAACTACGACACTACTTTCAAGAGTGCTCAATAACGGTGGCCTCCGAAGTACCACTCAACGACATAATAAACAACCACGACGCAATGGGACGGATTGCCAAGTGGGCCATTGAGCTCCTCCCATTTGACATATCATACAAACAACGCCGGGCCATTAAATCTCAGGTACTGGCCGACTTCGTCGCCGAAAGGGCAGAGGCCGAACTCCCTAAAGAGTATGGCACATATTCCAATTGGTTCATGCACTTCGATGGCTCCAAAATGCTGGCAGGCTTAGGGGCAGGCATTGTCCTAACATCCCCTACTGGAGATACATTTTAGTATGTCCTCCAAATATTATTCACGGGCTCCAACAATGCAGCCGGATACGAAGCCTTATTGCATGGTCTCCGGATGGCCATCTCCATGGGCATACAACGCTTGGAAGTGCGCGGGGATTCAAACCTCGCAATATCTCAAATAAATGGAGATTTTGATGCCAAAGATCCAAAGATGGCGGCTTACCGTAATGCCGTTCTCAAAATGTCGGCTCGGTTTGAGGGGCTCGAGTTTCACCATGTGGCTCGAGAAAGTAACCAAGCGGCGGATGTCCTTACTCGCATCGGCGCTAAGCGCGACCCTGACCCACCTAACATCTTCTTAGAAAGGCTTTTCAAGCCATTCATGGTGTGGCACGGGGAGAGTGGCAAGACCAATCTGGATCCAACTACAACCCTAGACTCCAAACACAGCGACGTCACTGGGGGCTCAGCCACCGAAATTACACCGTCAACCCATCTCATCATGGCAGTCATTGCCCCATGGACCGAACCCTTCTTGGCCTACCTTAATAGGCGAGAACTCCCTGAGGATCAGAATGAGGCACGCTGCATTGTGCGGCCTCTAAATCCTACAAAGTTCACGAGGGAGAACTCTACAAGAAAAGCGTTACCGGAGTACTTCAAAGATGTATCTCCGAGGAAGAAGGGCGACAGCTCTTGGATGAAATTCATGGCAGTCTCGGCAGTCACCACACCATGGCTCGGGCCCTTGTAAGCAAGTCCTTCCATATAGGTTTCTATTGGCCGATGGCCCGAGCAGACGCACAGGACCTTGTCCAACATTGCGTCGGATGCCAGCTTTTCGCCAACCAAAGCCATATGCCACCCACCGCTCTACAAACAATCCCCATCACTTGGCCTTTTGCGGTCCGGGGGCTTGATATGGTCGGACCCCTTAAAGGAGGAAGCCATAAGAAAAAAAATCCCTGTTGGTCATGGTGGATAAATTCACCAAGTGGATAGAAGCCAAACCAGTTAAAACGGCCGTAGCTGGGCCAGTGATAGACTTTATATCCGGTGTTGTGCACCGTTATGGTGTTCCACACAACATCATCACCGACAACGACTCCAATTTCACAGTCGATGAGGTGAAAGCCTGGTGTGCTAATCTGGGCATCAAGCTCGACTACGCCTTCGTCTATCACCCACAAACCAACAGTCAAGTCGAATGAGCCAATGGTCTTATTATGAGTGGCATTAAACCCAGATTAGTGCGGTCTTTGAAAGAATCAGACAAGCACTGGGTGGAGGAGCTCGACTCCGTACTCTGGGGGCTGTGGACCACGCCCAATCGTTCTACAGGATACACACCTTTATTCATGGTGTACGGCCCAGAGGCTATGCTACCCTGCGACATTATTCATGACTCAGCTCGAGTGCGCATGTACGAAGAGAGAGAGAGGCCGATCTTGATCGGCATGATAGCTTAGATGCCCTGGAGGAGGAGCGCGATGTTGCAAAAGCCCATTCCACATTATATCAACAACAGGCCTGCAGATATCAAAGCAGAAAAGTACGGGCCAAGACTCATAATGTTGGCGAACTCGTTTTACACTTGCCGGAGAATAAAAAGGACAAACTCAAGCCCAAGTGGGAGGGTCCCTTCATCATTGACGAAGTCCTCACCGGAGGAGCGTACCGCCTGCGTGATGCATCAGACAATCGCCTGGAGCTGAAGCCATGGAACGCGGCCAGACTCCGAAGATTCTATGCCTAGCGCCGGACTCTTCGTTCGTCTCCTTTCTCCCTTTTATTTCCATTCTTTATTTTCCTCTCTTTTCACCTTTTCTTTTTTTAGCCTTAAAGCTCTCATGCGGCTAAACCGTACACCTACGACGCATACATTTTCGAATATGTATGTTAATTATGCCTGGGGGCTTCCTGTACAGAAGCTTATCATTATTATTATTTTCCGAGCATCAAGCTCACCGCATATGTGTCTTTTCTGCGTATGCACCTTTTCTTCGCCATTATATGCATCGATATGACTTAAGTTTTGGCCAAGCTGGGTTGCCTGGCTCCTGTGCTTATGCCCTACATTCCCGTTAGTTCGGCTAGGGCATAAAGGGAGCACCTCTGCGATTGTTACTGCCGGGTCATCTCGATGTGTACCTCAGACTGGGTGAAGCCGAAAGCTAGCGTTCTTAAGGGAATATTCGGTCAGCGGTCTAAAGTGTTTTTATTTGTCACATTATGAACCCCCAGACGTTATGTATACTGTGGTTTCTCGAACACAGTTCGGACATGCACATTAACGCATGCTGACCCAGGGAAAGGAACCCTTAACGTAACTATTCTCTCTGGAAGATGTTTCTTACTATCAAAAATGTAATATAACATAGCTAGCCGGATACTTGTCTGTTCAAGCAACTATGACCCCTACGCCTGGTTTCCACGCATACCCCAGTATATCTTACCGAGCGGGTATTCGGAAACACTCTGCACCTTCGGGTCCAGAGGTTGAAGCGAAAAGGTCTGCCATGACAATCATTTTATAATCCGACTAGGGACAAATTTGTCAATTGAAGTACATAGTCACTTGGACTCAAAAACTTCTTCCTCTATGCCATCCAACAGGCTATCTAGCCTACAATTCTGTTGGGAATACTTGGCGGCTACTTGCACCTAGTCATATACCAAACTAACATGATTTTCTTTTCCATTTAACCCTAAAGGTCCGACACGGTCCATGTGATTTTGGTCAAGCTTGGTATACCGAGTTTTCACCATCGCCCAGGCCTCTCGCGCACCTTCCCGGCAGGCCGATATCTTCCATAATCGGAAGCGCGGCCGTGCTCCCTTGAATAGTTGTACAAGCCCCTCCATACTTCCTGGAGGGGAGTCGGATAGCCATAAGGCCTTGGCAATGCTTTGCATCACCTGCCAAGCTCGCTCGTGCTTTTGCGACAGCTCTTGTAGCAAATCGCTGGACGATCCGGACACCTCCTCTTCGGGACGGCCTGTCAATATACCTACATACATAATTCTGTCAGTTTCTTCCCTAGCTGAATTACATAGGGGTAAGTTTAAACACATACTAAATATACCGCCTTGCAACTTCTTATTCTCCTTCACGGAGTCAGCCAGCTGGGCCCGCACATCTTTCAACTCTTCGCCCAGCTTGGTGTGGGAATCATGGAGTTTTTTCTTCTCATTCACGACTCGTGTCAATATACGTTCGCCCGCAGCCAATTGCCTTTGGGCTTCTGGACCTCCTGCTCGTGTGACTTCCGGTGCCTCTTCCAGATGGTCTGATGACTCTGCCATAAGATTTGCACCTCTATTAATAATCCTGGTATATGATTATGTTTTCTCGATAACGGGAACATTACCAGACGCTCCCTTCTTGGATTTCTCCAGTTCGGCGGTAGCAGCAGTTAGCTGGGCCTGACACTTTTTCATCTCTTGAGACAACATGCTGTTCTTCTCTGTAAGCACCTGATCATACAATGATCCTTAAATCATTTGTACCAACTATTTCAAGTCTCGGGGGCTACTGGTATATAATTATCAGAATTATGCAAGTATGAACTTACCTGCATATCTTTCAAATACTGGTCTGTGGCTTTGGAAAGCCCATCTCGAGCAGCTCGGATGTATGCATCACCCGAGTTGAAGGCGTTGAAAGCCTCTTCTGAAATATCTGGGTCGCGGGGAGCGGCCCGCCGGCGCCGATGATTCATGGCGCTTTCCACTTTGGACTTTGTGACGTCCGAATCCTCCGCAGAAGGACAATCCGGTGTCACTTCCATGTTAGCCTCGGTCCTCAAGATAGGGTCCGGAATCTGGCTCGTAGAGGCATGACCGGCAGGATCCCCGGACACAGTCCGATGAATGTTTTTCCTGATAAGACACAGCGGATAGCGTCATACTCCAAGATCACAGCTGATACGTCTCCAACGTATCTATAATTTTTGATTGTTCCATGCTATATTATATTATGTTTTGGACATTATTGGGCTTTATTATACACTTATATATTATTTTTGGGACTAACCTATTAACCGGAGGCCCAAGCCAGAATTGCTGTTTTTTTGCCTATTTTAGGGTTTCACAGAAAAAGAATATCAAACGGAGTCCAAACGCAATGGAACCTTCGGGAACGTGATTTTCGGAATGAACATGATCCAGAGGACTTGGACCCTACGTCAAGACATCAACTAGGAGGCCACGAGGTAGGGGGCGCGCCTACCCCCCTGGGCACGCCCTCCACCCTCGTGGGCCCCCTGTTGCTCCACCGACGTAGTACTCCTTCCTCCTATATTTACCTACGCACCCCAAACTACCAGATACGGAGCCAAAACCCTAATTCCACCGCCGTAACTTTCTGTATCCACGAGATCCCATCTTGGGGCCTGTTCCGGAGCTCCGTCGGAGGGGGCATCGATCACGGAGGGCTTCTACATCAACACCATAGCCCTTCCGATGAAGTGTGAGTAGTTTACCTCAGACATACGGGTCCTTAGTTATTAGCTAGATGGCTTCTTCTCTCTTTTTGGATCTCAATACAAAGTTCTCCGCCTCTCTTGTGGAGATCTATTCGATGTAATCTTCTTTTGCGGTGTGTTTGTTGAGACCGATGAATTGTGGGTTTATGATCAAGTTTATCTATGAACAATATTTGAATCTTCTCTGAATTCTTTTATGTATGATTGGTTATCTTTGCAAGTCTCTTCGAATTATCAGTTTGGTTTGGCCTACTAGATTGGTTTTTCTTGCCATGGGAGAAGTGCTTAGCTTTGGGTTCGATCTTGCGGTGTCCTTTCCCAATGACAGTAAGGGGCCGCAAGGCACGTATTGCATCGTTGCCACCGAGGATAACAAGATGGGGTTTATTTCATATTGCATGAATTTATCTCTCTACATCATGTCATCTTGCTTAAAGCGTTACTCTGTTTTTAACTTAATAGTCTAGATGCATGCTAGATAGCGGTCGATGAGTGGAGTAATAGTAGTAGATGCAGAATCGTTCGTTCTACTTGTCACGGACGTGATGCCTATATACATGATCATGCCTAGATATTCTCATAACTATGCTCAATTCTGTCAATTGCTCAACAGTAATTTGTTCACCCACCGTAGAATACTTATGCTCTTGAGAGAAGCCACTAGTGAAACCTATGGCCCCCGGGTCTATCTTCATCATATTAATCTTCCAATATACTTAGTTATTTTTATTGCCTTTTATTTTACTTTACATCTTTATCATAAAAATACCAAAAATATTATCTTATCATATCTATCAGATCTCACTCTTGTAAGCGACCGTGT
The DNA here is from genome assembly GCF_018294505.1 of Triticum aestivum. Classification (NCBI taxonomy): domain Eukaryota; kingdom Viridiplantae; phylum Streptophyta; class Magnoliopsida; order Poales; family Poaceae; genus Triticum; species Triticum aestivum. The sequence continues at coordinate 160,963,956 of NC_057800.1, read as the reverse complement.
AGGGATTGACAACCCCTTATCGCGTTGGTTGCGAGGATTTATTTGTTTGTGTATGTGCGAGGGAATCGTGCGTGGCCTCCTACTGGATTGATACCTTGGTTCTCAAAAACTGAGGGAAATACTTATGCTACTTTGCTGCACCACCCTTTCCTCTTCAAGGGAAAACCAACGCAAGTGCTCAAGAGGTAGCGACAGCCATGGAGCATATGTAAAAACTATACCTCTTCGATGAAAGCTTTGCCATATTTCTATTTGCCTTCCTCTTCGAAGGCCTGCCTGGCGTAGGGGCCGCTTTCTTGCGCGTCGCTTTGGGCGTAGCGTGGCACGCCGATAGCCTTCCCTGTAGAGCATAAGATAGTGCGGTGGGTAAGGTGGAAAGAGGAAATTCCTTTGAAGGATAAGTCTCCTGATTACTTACATGCGATGCAGGGAGAGGGCCGGGATAGTCTGCAATGATGGCCACCTCTGTGCCGTCATAGCTCACCTGGTAAAACACTCCTTCCTCGAGCTCCATGAATATATGTGGATCCTCTTCGAATCCGGGGTCAAGGGCCCGGTTGTGGTCCTCTGGCTGTGGTGCGGGGCCATGGATCTCCTTGGTGATTTTCCGCCGTTCCTGTTACAAATGGATGGATTAATATTTATGGGAAGGGACTCAGGGGTAAATGGAGTAGAGTAGTGGGATGGAAACTCACCCAGCTGGGAGGGTTGTACATGGAAAATCCATGTCTGGGCTTAATGCGGATGAACTCCTCCTTCTCCCCTTTGTATAATCCGGACATTATTTTCGCCCAAGCAGCGGGAGTGTCTGGACCCTTCTGACCGCAGCGGGTGGCATCATCTTCTCTGTTGAAGTGCCACATAGGACGCCCTCGATATTGGAGTGGCTGAACCCCTCGCATTATGGATATCGCCATAACCTCGATTATTGATAATCCAGACTGAGCAAGCATCTTTATCTTGCTCATCAATTGGTGGACTTCCGTGCTATCTTCCTCCCTGAAGCTCCGAGGATGCCAGCTGAGGCATTTCTTCAATGGAGCACTTGAAAATTCAGGAAGACCCATTCGGATTGGACCGGGAAGGGAGACGTCCTCGATATAGAACCATTCAGAAGGCCATTCTTCGGATGCCTTCTTCGGTGTGCCGGACAGGTTTCCGGTCCCAGCGATACGCCATATTTCGGCGCCGCCCACTTGGAATATTGACCCCTCTTGAATACGAGGGACGAGGCAGAACAACTTCTTCCATAACTCAAAATGGGCCTCACAGCCCAGGAATAGCTCGCAAAAAGCAACATAACCCGCAATATGCAGGATGGATGCAGGAGTGAAGTTGTGTAGTTGGAGGCCATAGTACTCCAGAAGCCCTCGAAGGAACGGATGGATTGGAAATCCAACACCTCTCAACAAATAGGGAACAAATCATACTCGTTCCCCCTGGACGTTTTGTGGAACTTCTCTGCCTACTCCCCACCGTCGAAGGAAGCCAATCCGACTCGAACAAGGACTAGATCTACGGGGGGAAGAAATCCCTATGTCTGCAGCTTCACCAGTTGGTCGTGGGAGATGTAACACTTTTCCCAATCACCATGTTTGGGGCCGTGAGGGCGGGAGGAAGAGCTGGGAGCGCTAGCCATGTCGGGGTGGTTTCTGCTGGCAAGCTCTAAGGATTCCGCGCTTGGTGTGGGCTGGATCTGAAGATCCCAATCTCTTTAAATAGACGACTTTCTTGTATGGTCAGGGTGGTAAATGCAAAAATGCCCTGGCTTCTCGTATTCGCTCGACACGTGGAAGCTGAAATCATGAAGGTGTAGAAGCCGATGAGCGCGACATTAAATGAAAAGACGGATAACGCGCTTTAAGTCAGGTACTTTGAAGTATTCACAGAAGGAACCCGCCTTGCAATGCCGAAGACAATCCGCGCACCGGACTCATCGTCATTGAAGCCTGGTTCGAGGGCTACTGCGGGAGTCCTGGATTAAGGGGTCCTCGGACAGCTGGACTATATACATGGGTCGGACTGATGGGCTATGAAGATACAAGATAGTAGACTTCTTCTCGTGTTCGGATGGGACTCTCCTTTGCGTGGAAGGCAAGCTTGGCGATTCGGATATGTAGATTCCTTTCTCTGTAACCGACTTTGTGTAACCCTAGTCCCCTCCGGTGTCTATATAAACCAGAGGGTTTAGTCCATAGACAACAATCATAATCATAGGCTAGACTTCTAGGGTTTTAGCCATTATGATCTCGTGGTAGATCAACTCTTGTAATACTCATATTCATCAAGATCAATCAAGCAGGAAGTAGGGTATTACCTCCATAGAGAGGGCCCGAACCTGGGTAAACATTGTGTCCCCCGCCTCCTGTTACCATTAGCCTTAGACGCACAGTTTGGGACCCCACACCCGAGATCCGCTGGTTTTGACACCGAGAATCATTCTTGGATGTTTTACAATCATTTTATAGTCATTTTATACCATTTTTTGGTACTAACCTATTGACACAATGCCCAGTGACAGTTGTTGTTTTCTGCATGTTTTTTACAACTCAGCAGGAAATCAATATCAAACGGAGTCCAAACGCAGCGAAACTCCTGGAGGATTTTTTGGGCCAGAAGACATCCAGTGGGCCAAGAAAGCACCTGGGGGTGGCTCGAGGGGAGAAGCACCCACCAGGGCGCGCCAGGAGGCCCAGGCGTGCCCTGGTGGTTGTGCCCACCTCGGGCGCCCCTGAACCGCCTCTTTGCTCTATAAATACCCCAATATTCCAGAAACCCTAGGGGAGTCAACGAAAATCAATTCCAGCCACCGCAGAGTCCAGAACCACCATATCCAATCTAGACACCATCATGGAGCGGTTCACCACTTCCATTGGCGCCTCTCCAATGATGCGTGAGTAGTTCTTTGTAGACCTACGGGTCCATAGTTAGTAGCTAGATGGATTCCTCTCTCTCTTGATTATTAATACGTCTCCAACGTATCTATAATTTTTTATTGCTCCATGCTATATTATCTACTGTTTTAGACATTATTGGGCTTTATTATCCACTTTTATATTATTTTTGGGACTAACCTATTAACCAGAGGCCCAGCCCAGAATTGCTGATTTTTGCCTATTTTAGGGTTTTGAAGAAAAGGAATATCAAACGGAGTCCAAACGGAATGAAACCTTCGGAAACGTGATTTTCTCATCAGATAAGATCCAGGAGAATTGGACCCTCCGTCAAGAAAGCGACGAGGTGGTCACGAGGGTAGGGGCGCCCCCCTAGGGCGCGCCCCCTGCCTCGTGGGCCCCTCGAAGCTCCACCAACGTACTTCTTCCTCCTATATATATCCACGTACCCCCAAACGATCGGGGACGGAGCCAGAAACCTAATTCCACCGCCGCAACTTTCTGTATCCACGAGATCCCATCTTGGGGCCTGTTCCGGAGCTCCACCGGAGGGGGCATCGATCACGGAGGGCTTCTACATCATCATCCAAGCCCCTCTGATGAAGTGTGAGTAGTTTACTTCAGACCTACGGGTCCATAGTTAGTAGCTAGATGGCTTCTTCTCTCTTTTTGGATCTCAATACAATGTTCTCCCCCTCTCTCATGGAGATCTATTCGATGTAATCTTCTTTTTGTGGTGTGTTTGTTGAGACCGATGAATTGTGGGTTTCTGATCAAGTCTATCTATGAATAATATTTGAATCTTCTCTGAATTCTTTTATGTATGATTGGTTATCTTTGCAAGTCTCTTCGAATTATCAGTTTGGTTTGGCCTATTAGATTGGTTGTTCTTGCCATGGGAGAAGTGCTTAGCTTTGGGTTCGATCTTGCGGTGTCCTTTCCCAGTGACAGAAGGGGCAGCAAGGCACGTATTGTATCATTGCCATCAAGGATAACAAGATGGTTTTTTTTATCATATTGCATGAAACTATCCCTCTACTTCATGTCATCTTGCTTAAGGCGTTACTCTGTTTTAACTTAATACTGTAGATGCATGCTGGATAGCGGTCGATGAGTGGAGTAATAGTAGTAGATGCAGAATCATTTTGGTCCACTTGTCTCGGACGTGATGCCTATATACATGATCATACCTAGATATTCTCATAACTATGCTAAATTCTGCCAATTGCTCAACAATAATTTGTTCACCCACCGTAGAATACTTATGCTCTTGAGAGAAGCCACTAGTGAAACCTATGGCCCCCGGGTCTCTTTCTCATCATATCAATCTCCATCACTTTATTATTGCTTTGCTTTTACTTTGCTTACTTTGCATCTCTATACCAAAAATACCAAAAAAATATTATTTGTCATCTCTATCAGATCTCACTTTCGTAAGTGACCTTGAAGGGATTGACAACCCCTAAGCGCGTTGGTTGCGTTGAGCTATTGTTTTGTGTAGGTACGAGGGACTCGAGCATAGCCTCCTACCGGATTGATACCTTGGTTCTCAAAAACTGAGGGAAGTACTTACGCTACTTTTCTGCATCATCCCTTCCTCTTCGGGGAAATCCAACGCAGTGCTCAAGAGGTAGCAAGAAGAATTTCTGGCGCCGTTGCCAGGGAGTCTACGCAAAAGTCAACATACCAAGTACCCATCACAATCCCTATCTCCCGCATTATATTATTTGCCATTTGCCTCTCGTTTTCCTCTCCCCCACTTCACCCTTGCCGTTTTATTCACCCTCTCTCTTCCTCTCTCTCTCTCTCTATTTGCCTCTTTTGTCGTTTGCTTTTTGTTTGCTCGTGTGTTGGATTGCTTGTTTGTAGCGATGGCTCAAGATAATACTAAATTGTGTGACTTCACCAATACCAATAATAATGATTTCCTTATCACTCCGATTGCTCGTCTTACTGATGCTGAATCTTGTGAAATTAATACTGCTTTGTTGAATCTTGTCATGAAAGATCCGTTCTCCAGGCTTCCTAGTGAAGATGCCGCTACACATCTTAATAGCTTTGTTGATTTGCGTGACATGCAAAAGAAAAAATATGTTGATAATGATATTGTTTTATTGAATCTATTTCCTTTTTCGCTTAGAGGTCGTGTTAAAGCTTGGTTTTCGTCTTTGCCTAAAAATAGTATTGATTCATGGAACAAGTGCAAAGATGCTTTTATCTCTAAGTATTTTCCTCCCGCTAAGATCATCTCTCTTAGAAATGATATTATGAATTTTAAGCAACTTGATCATGAACATGTTGCACAAGCTTGGCAGAGAATGAAACTAATGATACGTAATTGCCCTACTCATGGTTTAAATTTGTGGATGATTATACAAAAAAATTATGCTGGATTGAATTTTGCTTTTAGAAATCTTTTAGATTCGGCCGCGGGAGGCACTTTTATGGAAATCACTTTAGGAGAAGCTACTAAACTCCTAGATAATATTATGGTTAATTATTCACAATGGCATACTGAAAGATCTACTAATAAAAAGGTGCATGCGATAGAAGAAATTAATGTTTTGAGTGGAAAGATGGATGAACTTATGAAATTATTTGCTAATAAGAGTGTTTCTTCTGATCCTAATGATGTGCCCTTGTCTACTTTGATTGAGAATAATAATGAATCTATGGATGTGAATTTTGTTGGTAGGAACAATTTTGGTAACAACACGTATAGAGGAAATTTCAATCCTAGGTCTTATCCTAGTAATCCCTCTAATAATTATGGTAATTCCTACAACAATTCTTATGGGAATTATAATAAGATGCCCTCTGATTTTGAATCTAATATTAAAGAATTTATTTCTTCGCAAAAGAATTTTAATGCTATGATTGAAGAAAAATTGCTTAAGATTGATGATTTGGCTAGGAACATTGATAGAATTGCTCTTGATGTTGATTCTTTGAAACTTAGATCTATTCCACCTAAGCATGATATCAATGAGTCTCTCGAATCCATGAGAATTTCCATTGACGAGTGCAAAGAAAGAACCGCTAGGATGCATGCTAAGAAAGATGCCTTTATAAAAGCGTGTTCCTCTAGTTCCTATGAAAATAATGATGAAGATATAAAAGTTATTGATGTGTCCCCTATTAAATCTTTGTTTTGCAATATAAATCTTGATAATGATGGGACTGAATATGATCCACCTTTACCTAGAAGGCGTTCTAAGAATTCAGAATTTGTTGATCTTGATGCTAAATTTGATAAAGGTGGGATTGAAGAAATTAAAACCCTAGATGTTGCTAAACCCACTATTATGGATTTCAAGGAATTTGACTATGAAAATTTCTTTTTGATTGATTGTATTTCCTTGTTGCAATCCGTGCTAAAATCTCCTCACGCTTATAGTCAAAATAAAGCGTTTACTAAACATATCGTTGATGCCTTGATGCAATCTTATGAAGAAAAACTTGAATTGGAAGTTTCTATCCCTAGAAAAGTTTATGATGAGTGGTAACCAACTATTAAAATTAAAATTAAAAATTATGAGTTTTATGCTTTGTGTGATTTGGGTGCTAGTGTCTCTACTATTCCCAAAACTTTGTGTGATTGACTAGATTTCCGTGATTTTGATGATTGCTCTCTAAACTTGCATCTTGCGGATTCCACTATTAAGAAACCTATGGGAAGAATTAATGATGTTCTTATTGTTGCTAATATGAATTATGTGCCCGTAGATTTTATCGTTCTTGATATAGATTGCAATCCTTCTTGCCCTATTATTCTCGGTAGACCTTTCCTTAGAACGGTCGGTGCAATTATTGATATGAAGGAAGGGAATATTAGATTTCAATTTCCATTAAAAACGGGCATGGAACACTTCCCTAGAAATAAAATAAAATTACCATATGAATCTATCATGAGAGCCACTTATGGATTGCCTACCAAAGATGGCAATACCTAGATCTATTCTTGCTTGTTATGCCTAGCTAGGGGCGTTAAACGATAGCGCTTGTTGGGAGGCAACCTAATTTTATTTTTATTCCTTTCTTTTTGCTCCTTTTTAGTAATAAATAAATTATATAGACTCTGTTTTGGTTGTGTTTTTTGTGTTTAATTAGTGTTTGTGCCAAGTAGAACCGTTGGGAAGACTTGGGGAAAGTCTTTGAACTTGCTGTAAAAAACAGAAACTTTAGCGCTCACGAGAACTGCTGTCATTTTTATTTGGAAAGTTCTATTTAGTTAATTCTTTTTGAAGATGATTAATAGATAAATTCCTCACGTCCAGACATTTATTTTAGAATTTTTGGTGTTCCAGATCTTGCGCTAGCTACAGATTACTACAGACTGTTCTGTTTTTGACAGATTCTGTTTTTCGTGTGTTGTTTTCTTATTTTGATGAATCTAAGGCTAGTAAAATAGTTTATAGTCCATAGAGAAGTCGGAATAAAGTAGGTTTAACACCCATATAAATAAATAATGAGTTAATTACAGTACTTTGAAGTGGTATTTTGTTTTCTTTCGCTAACGGAGCTCATGAGTTTTCTACTTTAAGTTTTGTGTTGTGAAGTTTTCAAGTTTTGGGTAAAGATTTGATGGATTATGGAACAAGGAGTGGCAAGAGCCTAAGCTTGGGGATGCCCATGGCACCCCCAAGATAATCTAAGGACACCTAAAAGCCAAAGCTTGGGGATGCCCCGGAAGGCATCTCCTCTTTCGTCTACTTCTATCGGTAACTTTACTTGGAGCTATATTTTTATTCACCACATGATATGTGTTTTGCTTGGAGCGTCTTTTATGATTTGAGTCTTTGCTTATTAGTTTAACACAATCATACTTTCTGTACACACCTTTTGAGAGAGCATACATGATTTGGAATTTGATAGAATACTCTATGTACTTCACTTATATCTTTTGAGCTTTATAGTTTTGCTCTAGTGCTTCACTTATATCTTTTAGAGCACGGTGGTGGATTTGTTTTATAGAAACTATTGATCTCTCATGCTTCACTTAGATTATTTTGAGAGTCTTAATAGCATGGTAATTTGCTTAAAATCCTAATATGCTTGGTATGCAAGATTAATAATAAAACTTTTGTATGAGTGTGTTGAATACTAAGAAGAAATTGATGCTTGATAATTGTTTTGAGATATGAGGATGGTGATATTAGAGTCATGCTAGTTGAATAGTTGTGAATTTGAGAAATTCTTGTGTTAAAGTTTGTGATTCCCGTAGCATGCACGTATGGTGAACCGTTATGTGATGAAGTCGGAGCATGATTTATTTATTGATTGTCTTCCTTATGAGTGGCGGTCGGGGACGAGCGATGGTATTTTCCTACCAATCTATCCCCTAGGAGCATGCGCGTAATACTTTGCTTTGATAACTTCTAGATTTTTGCAATAAGTATATGAGTTCTTTATGACTAATGTTGAGTCCATGGATTATACGCACTTTCCTTCCTTCCAGCATTGCTAGCCTCTCTAATACCGCACACTTTTCGCCGGTACCATACACCCACCAAATACCTTCCTCAAAACAGCCACAATACCTATCTATCATGGCATCTCCATAGCATTCCGAGATATATTGCCATGCAACTTTCCACCGTTCCTTTCATTATGACACGCTCCATCATTGTCATATTGCTAGCATGATCATGTAATTGACATCGTATTTGTAGCAAAGCCACCGTTCATAATTCTTTCATACATGACACTCTTGATTCATTGCACATCCCGGTACACCGCCGGAGGCATTCATATAGAGTCATATTTTGTTCTAAGAATCGAGTTGTAATTCATGAGTTGTAAGTAAATAAAAGTGTGATGATCATCATCATTAGAGCATTGTCCCAGTGAGGAAACGATGATGAAGACTATGATTCCCCCACAAGTCGGGATGAGACTCCGGACGAAAAAAATATATATATAAAAAAAGAGGCCATAAAAAAAGAGAAAGGCCCAAATAAAAAAATATGAGAGAAAAAGAGAGAAGGGACAATGTTACTATCCTTTTACCACACTTGTGCTTCAAAGTAGCACCATGATCTTCATGATAGAGAGTCTCTCATTATGTCACTTACATATACTAGTGGGAATTTTTCATTATAGAACTTGGCTTGTATATTCCAATGATGGGCTTCCTCAAAATGCCCTAGGTCTTCACGAGCAAGTGAGTTGGATGCATACCCACTTAGTTTCTTTTGAGCTTTCATATACTTATAGCTCTAGTGCATCCATTGCATGGCAATCCCTACTCACTCACATTGATATCTATTGATGGGCATCTCCATAGCCCGTTGATACGCCTAGTTGATGTGAGACTATCTTCTCCCTTTTTGTCTTCTCCACAACCACCATTCTATTCCACCTATAGTGCTATATCCATGGCTCACGCTCATGTATTGCGTGAAGATCGAAAAAGTTTTGAAAATGTCAAAAGTATGAAACAATTGCTTGGCTTGTCATCGGGGTTATGCATGATTTAAATACTTTGTGTGGTGAAGATAGAGCATAGCCAGACTATATGATTTTGTAGGGATAGCTTTCTTTGGCCATGATATTTTGAGAAGACATAATTGCTTTGTTAGTATGCTTGAAGTATTATTATTATCTTTATATCAATATGAACTTTTGTCTTGAATCTTTCGAATATGAATATTCATACCACAATTAAGAAGATTTACATTGAAATTATGCCAAGTAGCACTCCGCATCAAAAATTCTGTTTTTACCATTTACCTACTTGAGGACGAGCAGGAATTAAGCTTGGGGATGCTTGATACGTCTCCAACGTATCTATAATTTTTGATTGCTCCATGCTATATTATCTACTGTTTTAGACATTATTGGGATTTATTATCCACTTTTATATTATTTTTGGGACTAACCTATTAACCGGAGGCCCAGTCTAGAATTGCTGTTTTTTGCCTGTTTTAGGTTTCGAAGAAAAGGAATATCAAACGGAGTCCAAATGGAATGAAACCTTCGGAAACGTGATTTTCTCATCAGATAAGATCCAGGAGACTTGGACCCTCCGTCAAGAAAGCCACGAGGTGGTCAAGAGGGTAGGGGCGCCCCCCTAGGGTGCGCCCCCTGCCTCGTGGGCCCCTCGAAGCTCCATCGACGTACTTCTTCCTCCTATATATATCCATGTACCCCCAAACGATCGGGGACGGAGCCAAAAACCTAATTCCACCGCCCCAACGTTCTGTATCCATGAGATCCTATCTTGGGGCCTGTTCCGGAGCTCCGCCGGAGGGGGCATCGATCATGGAGGGCTTCTACATCATCATCCAAGCCCCTCTGATGAAGTGTGAGTAGTTTACTTCAGACTTACGGGTCCATAGTTAGTAGCTAGATGGCTTCTTCTCTCTTTTTGGATCTCAATACAATGTTCTCCCCCTCTCTCGTGGAGATCTATTCGATGTAATCTTCTTTTTGCGGTGTGTTTGTTGAGACCGATGAATTGTGGGTTTATGATCAAGTCTATCTATGAATAATATTTGAATCTTCTCTGAATTCTTTTATGTATGATTGGTTATCTTTGCAAGTCTCTTTGAATTATCAGTTTGGTTTGGCCTACTAGATTGGTTGTTCTTGCCATGGGAGAAGTGCTTAGCTTTGGGTTCGATCTTGCGGTGCCCTTTCCCAGTGACAGAAGGGGCAGCAAGGCACGTATTTTATCGTTGCCATCAAGGATAATAAGATGGGGTTTTTATCATATTGCATGAAACTATCCCTCTACTTCATGTCATCTTGCTTAAGGCGTTAGTCTGTTTTTAACTTAATACTCTAGATGCATGCTGGATAGCGGTCGATGAGTGGAGTAATAGTAGTAGATGCAGAATCGTTTCGGTCTACTTGTCTCGGACATGATGCCTATATACATGATCATACCTAGATATTCTCATAACTATGCTAAATTCTGTCAATTGCTCAACAGTAATTTGTTCACCCACCGTAGAATACTTATGCTCTTGAGAGAAGCCACTAGTGAAACCTATGGCCCCCGGGTCTCTTTCTCATCATATCAATCTCCATCACTTTATTATTGCTTTGCTTTTACTTTGCTTTTACTTTATTTACTTTGCATCTCTATACAAAAAATACCCAAAAAATATTATTTATCATCTCTATCAGATCTCACTTTCGTAAGTGACCGTGAAGGGATTGAGAACCCCTAAGCGCGTTGGTTGCGTCGAGCTATTGTTTTTGTGTAGGTACGAGGGACTCGAGCGTAGCCTCCTACTGGATTGATACCTTGGTTCTCAAAAACCGAGGGAAATACTTACGCTACTTTGCTGCATCATCCCTTCCTCTTCGGGGAAATCCAACGCAGTGCTCAGGAGGTAGAAATTATCAACACAATGGTCTCTTGGAGATCCATATGATGTAAGTCCTTTTGCGGTGTGTTTGTTGGGATCCGATGAACTTTGAGTTTATGATCAGATCTATGTTTTTATCCATGAAAGTTATTTGAGTCTTCTTTGGTCTCTTATATGCATGATTGCTTATAGCCTCGTATTTCTTCTCCGATATTTGGGTTTTGTTTGGCCAACTTGATCTAGTTATCCTGCAATGGGAAGAGGTGCTTTGTAGTGGGTTCGATCTTACAGTGCTTGATCCGAGTGACAGAAGGGGAACCGACATGTATGTATTGTTGCTACTAAGGATAACAAGATGGGATCTATATCTTCACAATAGATGAGCGGATCCTGTCTACATCATGGCATCGTTCTTATTGCATTACTTTGTTTTTTCATGAACTTAATACACTAGATGAATGTTGGATAGCGGTCGATGTGTGGAGTAATAGTAGTAGATGCAGGCAGGAGTCGGTCTACTAATCTTGGACGTGATGCCTATATAATGATCATTTCCTGGATATCGTCATGATTATTTGAAGTTCTATCAATTGCCCAATAGTAATTGTTTTCCCACTGTTTGCTATTTTTCTCGAGAGAAGCTACTAGTGAAACCTACGGCCCCGGGGTCTCTTTTCATCATATTTGCCTTTGCGATCTATTTTCCTTTGCACTTATTTTCAGATCTATTAAACCAAAAATACAAAAATACCTTGCTGAAATTTATTTGTTCCGCGATCTATTTATCCTATCTACCACTTTTACCTCACGTTATTTGCCCATCTTGAGGCGCCGTACCCGAAAGGGATTGACAACCCCTTTAACACGCCGGGTTGCGAGTATTTGTTATTTGTGTGCAGGTGCTGTTTACGTGGTGTGAGGAGGTTCTCCTACTAGTTCGATAACCTTGGTATCATCACTAAGGGAAATACCTACCGTCGCTATACTGCATCATCCCTTCCTCTTTGGGGAAATACCGACGTAGTTCTAGTAGACATCAAAAGGAATTTCTGGTGCCGTTGCCGGGGAGGATCTTCAACATCAACCACGTTCCTAATCAGAAATCTCATCTCCTTTCAATTTACTTTGAATTTGAGTCTCCATCTTCTCTCATAAAGCACCAACTAAGGGGCACTATGATAGTATTTGAGCATTATGTGTAGCTAATATTCAAGTGTGTTTCATGAATGGATCAATGGTTGAACATGATGGGCTAGGGATAACTTGCTTTAGTGTTGATATTTTGAAAGACATGGTTGCTTGTTGATATGCTTGAGCATTAAAGTCCTCATGTCAAAACTAGACTATTGCTTTGAATCATATAAAAGTCCATATGTCCATGCTATAAAGAAAAGAAATGTGATGAACATGTTAGGCAGCATTCCACATCAAAATTCTGTTTTTTATCATTTACCTACTCGAGGATATATAGGAATTAAGCTTGGGGATTCTCCAATGTATCTATAATTTTTGATTGTTCCATGCTGTTATATTATCATTTTTGGATGTTTTACAATCATTTTATATCATTTTTGGTACTAACCTATTGACATAGTGTCCAGTGCCACTTGCCGCTTTCTGCATGTTTTTTACATCACAGGAAATCAATATCAAACGGAGTCCAAACGCAGCAAAACTGCTGGAGGATTTTTTTTGGGCCAAAAGACGTCAAGTGGGCCAAGAAAGCACCTGGGGGGTGGCTCGAGGGGAGCAGCACCCACTAGGGCGCGCCAGGAGGCCCAGGCGTGCCCTGGTGGGTTGTGCCCACCTCGGGTGCCCCCTGAACCGCCTCTTTGCTCTATTAATACCCCAATATTCCAGAAACCCTTGGGGAGTCGACGAAAATAAATTCCAGCCACCGCAGAGTCTAGAACCACCAGATCCAATCTAGACACCATCACAGAGGGGTTCACCACTTCCATTGGTGCCTCTCCGATGATGCGTGAGTAGTTCTTTGTAGACCTACGGGTCCGTAGTTAGTAGCTACATGGCTTCCTCTCTCTCTCTCTTGATTATCAATACAATGGTCTCTTGGAGATCTATATGTTGTAAGTCCTTTTGCGGTGTGTTTGTTGGGATCCGATGAACTTTGAGTTTATGATCAGATCTATGTTTTTATCCATGAAAGTTATTTGAGTCTTCTTTGAGCACTTATATGCATGATTTCTTATAGCCTTGTATTTCTTCTCCGATATTTGGGTTTTGTTTGGCCAACTTGATCTATTTATCTTGCAATGGGAAGAGGTTCTTTGTAGTGGGTTCGATCTTACGGTGCTTGATCCCAATGACAGAAGGAGAACCATCACATATGTATCGTTGCTACTAAGGATAACAAGATGGGATCTATATATTTGCAATAGATAAACGGATCTTGTCTACATCATGGCATCGTTCTTATTGCATTACTCTGTTTTTTCATGAACTTAATACACTAGATGCATGCTGGATAGCCGTTGATGTGTGGAGTAATAGTAGTAGATGCAGGCAAGAGTCGGTCTACTAATCTTGGATGTGATGCCTATATAATGATCATTGCCTAGATATCGTCATGATTATTTGAAGTTCTATCAATTGCCCAACAGTAATTGTTTTCCCACCGTTTGCTATTTTTCTCGACAGAAGCCACTAGTGAAACCTACGGCCCCCGGGTCTCTTTTCATCATATTTGCCTTTGCGATATATTTTCCTTTGCATTTATGTTCATATCTATTAAGCCAAAAATACAAAAATACCTTTCTGCAATTTATTTGTTCCGCGATCTATTTATCCTATCTACCACTTTTACCTCACGTAATTTGCCCTTCTTGAGGCGCCGTACCCAAAAGGGATTGACAACCCCTTTAACACATCGGGTTGTGAGTATTTGTTATTTGTGTGCAGGTGCTGTTTACATGGTGTGAGGAGGTTCTCCTACTGGTTCGATAACCTTGGTCTCATCACTGAGGGAAATACCTACCGTCGCTATACTGCATCATCCCTTCCTCTTTGGGGAAATACTGACGTAGTTCTAGCAGACATCACGTATCAACATCCCCAATCTTAATTCTTGCTTGTCCTTGAGTAGGTAAATGATAAAAACAAAAAAAATCTGATGTTGAATGCTACCTAGCATGTTTATCTTGTAATCTCTTTTATGGTACAAATTTTGAGAAACGATGAAGTAATTGATATCAACATAATAATATCCATGAATAGAAGAATATAGTCAATACTTTTTCAAAATATACGATGATCGACGAGTGTTCTCCCTACTCTTTATCATGTAAGCGTGGCATGACTCCGCCTTCTGTAACAGCCTAGATTTTGGCCCTTTTCTTTTTCTTTTGATTTATTTGGTTTTTGCTCTATTTTTTTGGAGTGGTTCTGTGGCCTTGCCACCTGGGAAATCATCCTCATTCCCCCTCCCAAGTGGCTAATAATTCTCAAAACCCTGCCAAGATCATGTCACTTCACTCCTTGACCAAACCCTAAAATTCTTTTCTAGGGAAAATTCCTTTTTCATTAAAGGAAAACCCTATCTGTCCTAGGTTGTGAAGCAACCTATATTTCTATCCATCAAAAAAATCCCCAAATAATTCTCATAATTCCTTTGGGTCATATGTAGCTCAAATATGTCCAAACATTTCCTTGGCCAGTTCAAAAATATTTCCCCAATATTCCTTTTTCTATTCTACCTTGAATGACACTTTGTGAAGGAAGTGTCATTTATATTTTTCCTAGTGGCTCCCAACCTTTTTGGGCATGCTTATATGTCCAAATAATTAACTCATGCACAAGTTCAACTTTATTTGCCTAGCCAATATTCCTCAGTTAATTTTCAAAGTTTCTGTCAGGCAGAAGGCTTTGTGAAGGAAGTACTAGCTAGGAGTATCCAAATGAGTTGAACTTTTGCACACTCCTTAATGTGCTCATATTAATCCCCTCCACCAAGTTGCAGCCCCATCCAATCATATATGTGAGCGCAGGAGCAAATCTTTGATTCTGGCAATATTTTGAGGTTGTGAAGCAAGTGCATTTTATATTGCTTCTAAAATCCTAATAAATTATCTGATCATTCTCCTACCCATAAAACATCTCTCCACCCAATTTGGAATCATTTCATTGAGCCATTTGATCACCAAAATTATTTCAAGTTTCTGGACAGAATGATGTTTGTGAAGCAAGTGCCATTTTGGCTTGTCCATTTGGCATGAGCTTTTTACATCATCTTCATATGTCCAAATAATAAAGCTTTACCCAATCTTAGCCCAAGTTGCTTCTCCAGGTGAGTGCATCATCCGAATTTAGTTTCTGACCAGATTTGGCAGTTGCAAAGCAACTATATTAAATCTTGGTTCAAATCCCCTCAAAACCTCTAGGACTGTAGTCCTTCGATAGATAAACCTCCCAGACAACTCCATTTACCCCAATCAAGTTCATGTTGATCAGCAGTTCCTTGCCAAGTTTGATGCAGTAAACTTCAGAGCTTAGTTACCATTTAACCACAGAGTCTTTAACCAAGTTACTATCTCAGCTGCAACCTCCCTAGGAAGGACAAGCCCCCAGATATCATTTGGCATAGCTTGTGGCACTATGTGCACCAGTGCACGCGGTGACCACCGTTTTGGCATGCCATGAGCGTGTCCAAAACGTCGCTTTGCTAGGCCCCTCATCTGCTCGTCGTCTTAGCACGCGTAAGCATGTCCCTTGGCTTCATCTCATTGTCGCAGTTCCTCTGGACCCCTCTCCCCCTCCGGCAGCTTCCTCACAAACGCAAACTACCGCACGCCCACGAACGTACAGTAGCGATTTGGCGCTGCTCGTCACCGTCGTCTTCCTCCCTGCGCTCCCTTGGTTGTCTCCTCCCTGTGAGAACCTCCACTGCTCCTCCTGCGTCGTCTACCTTCGAGCTCATGAGCGTGGGCATGCGTCCGCAGCGCCGGACACTCATCCGTGGCGGTGGCAGCTCGGCCTCCTTCCCCGCTGGCTATTTGAGCCCCCCCCCCCGAGCCCTCCGAGTTCACCACTAGCCTCTTGCACTTCCTCTAGCCTCCCCTAACCACTTCCCCGAGCTCGAGATTCCCTCCATGACCGCCATTGCTGCCGGCCATGCTCGAGTAAATTCTCTCAACACCGAGCTTGTTCCTCTCCCCCTCCACCACCAGAGGCATCCACCACCCCCTAGAAGCCTCCCCGCCGTGCCCCTCCTCCTTTGTTGGCCTCTGGCCGCGGTCCCCATCTGCACCCGACGCCACTGTCCGCCATGCTCATGGCAGCCACTGCTCTGGTCTTGCGCGGCGTGCGCGAAACCCCTGGATGGGTGCGCCTCGGTCCCCTGAGCACTCCGGTAGCCAGAACTCCGCCGGAGGTGGCCGGAGTCGCCCGGGGCAATCGCCGGCGCCGGCGCCCCTCCCTCTGCTCTATGCTGCATTGGGAGGAAGAAGAGGAGGAGCGGCAGGAGAGAGAGGAGGGGGTTGACCAGGCGCGGACCCCGCGCGTCATCCCCTCAGCCATTAACCCGGCCAGCCCACGTGGATAAGCGATGGGCCCTAATACGTCTCCAACGTATCTATAATTTTTGATTGCTCCATGCTATATTATCTACTGTTTTGGACTATATTGGGCTTTATTTTCCACTTTTATATTATTTTTGGGACTAACCTATTAACCGGAGGCCCAGCCCAGAATTGCTGTTTTTTGGCTATTTCAGTGTTTCGAAGAAACGGAATATCAAACGGAGTCCAAACAGAATAAACCTTTCTGGAACGCGATTTTCTTCCTGAATATGACCCAGGAGACTTGGACCCTACGCCAAGGAAGCTTCAAGGTGGGCACGAGGTAGGGGGGCGGACCCTATACCCCCAGGCGCGCCCCCACCCCCGTGGGCCCACCAAAGCTCCACCGACATACTTCTTCCTCCTATATATACCTACGTACCCCCAAACGAACAGATACGGAGCCAAAAACCTAATTCCACCGCCGCAACTTTCTATATCCACGAGATCCCATCTTGGGGCCTGTTCCGGAGCTCCGCCGGAGAGGGCCGTCATCACGGAGGGTTTCTACATCATCATAGCCTCTCCGATGAAGTGTGAGTAGTTTACCTCAGCCTTCGGGTCCATAGTTATTAGCTAGATGGCTTCTTCTCTCTTTTTGGATCTCAATACAAAGTTCTCCCCCTCTCTTATGGAGATCTATTCGATGTAGTCTTCTTCTTTTTTGCGGTGTGTTTGTTGAGACCGATGAATTGTGGGTTTATGATCAAGTCTATCTATGAATAATATTTGAATCTTCTCTGAATTCTTTTATGTATGATTGGTTATCTTTGCAAGTCTCTTCGAATTATCAGTTTGGTTTGGCCTACTAGATTGGTTTTTCTTGCCATGGGAGAAGTGCTTAGCTTTGGGTTCGATCTTGCGGTGTCCTTTCCCAATGACATAAGGGGCCGCAAGGCACGTATTGCATCGTTGCCACCGAGGATAACAAGATGGGGTTTATTTCATATTGCATGAATTTATCTCTCTACATCATGTCATCTTGCTTAAAGCGTTACTCTGTTTTTAACTTAATAGTCTAGATGCATGCTAGATAGCGGTCGATGAGTGGAGTAATAGTAGTAGATGCAGAATCGTTTCCTTCTACTTGTCACGGACGTGATGCCTATATACATGATCATGCCTAGATATTCTCATAACTATGCTCAATTCTGTCAATTGCTCAACAGTAATTTGTTCACCCACCGTAGAATACTTATGCTCTTGAGAGAAGCCACTAGTGAAACCTATGGCCCCCGGGTCTATTCTCATCATATCAATCTCCATCACTTTAATCTTGCTTTGCTTTTTTACTTTGCCTTTTACTTTTCACTTTGCATCTCTATACCAAAAATACCAAAAATATTATATCTATCAGATCTCACTCTCGTAAGTGACCGTGAAGGGATTGACAACCCCTAATCGCATTGGTTGCGAGTAGCTATCGTTTTGTGCAGGGTAGAGGGACTTGAGCGTGGCCTCCTACTGGATTGATACCTTGGTTCTCAAAAACCGAGGGAAATACTTACGCTACTCAGCTGCATCATCCTTTCCTCTTCAGGGAAATCCAACGCAAGCTCAAGAGGTAGCAAGAAGAATTTCTGCCGCCGTTGCCGGGGAGTCTACTCAAAAAGTCAACATACCAAGTTCCCATCACAATCCCTATCTCTCTCATTACATTAGTTGCCATTTGCCTCTCGTTTTCCTCTCCCCCACTTCACCCTTGCTGTTTTATTCGCCCTCTCTTTCCCAATCTCCTTCTCCTTCTCCGCCTCTCTTTTCCGTTTGCCTTTTTCTCGCTTGCCTTTTGTTTGCTCGTGTGTTGGATTGCTTGCTTGTTGCTATGTCTGAAGTTGGGGAAGTTATCGCCGATATGGGCGATAACAATGTCATAGAAAATTCTGATGCTCCGGCTGAAGAACCCCCTACCTATCATACAAAAAGATTTCGAATAGGTAGTGGTAATATTATTGGAAAAGGAGTCATCCAAGATTTTTTTACTTGTGCCGGTGCTTTGCCCTCTATGGGCGGTTCAATTCTTCATAGAACTAGTAGTCTTGCGGATGCTATTGCCATGCTTATCGTTGAACTTGAAAGGCAATTTATGCATATGCACCCATCTATACAAAGAATTTTCCTAGAATTTTCTAATATCGAGCATTCTTCTGTTAAGCATGCCGCTACTATCTTTTTGGCTCATGAATTCAGATTTATAATAAAAGAAGCCAAAGAAATCTTTGCACACTATAGGGTGGACGCTGGTCGTCCTCCCATAGAATCTATCCTCTTTGATCAAGAAGAAATTATGCGCTTTCAATCTCTTGACTATGTTGCTTTCAATGAGAACCATAGAAAAAAGGTGCCAATCAATATTTTAATTGATAGAATCTCTGAACTTAATGATCTGGCTATTCGAAAGAATGAGCTAGGATGCTCTCTTGAGTTTAGGCTCACAAGGTTCTGTCAAAAGAATGCTTATAATGATGAATTGGTTGTGCAATACGAAGGGCCGAAAGAGGAACCTATACCTCCTAAAATTGATCTTGGGGACCTCTGTCCTATTAAATTTAGCCCTTTTGATTACTTTTGCTTGCCTCAAAGAAAACTTGCTGCCGAACATAGAGAATATGAAATGAGTTTCACCGATCTATCTTATTACTACGACACAACCTAGATCTATCCTCACTTTTATGCCTAGCTAGGGGCGTTAAACGATAGCGCTTGTTGGGAGGCAACCCAATTTTATTTTTAGTTTTTTGTGGTTTTCTTCTGTTAAGGAATAAATAATCCATCTACCTTCTGTCTGGATGTGGTTTTATGTTTTAATTACTGTTTGTGCCAAGTTAGACCTTATGGATCTTCTTGGATGATAGTTATTTGATCTTGCTGTAATTTCCAGAAACTTTGTGTTCAGTGGCCGAATTGTTAAAAATCACCAGAACGTGATAAAATACTGATTCCAATTGCTGCTGATCAATAAACAAATTGTCTACGCCGTCCAATTTTAGTAGATTGTTTGGAGTTCCAGAAGTTTGCGTTAGTTACAGATTACTACAGACTGTTCTGTTTTTGACAGATTCTGTTTTTCGTGTGTTGTTTGCTTATTTTGATGAATCTATGGTTAGTAAAATAGTTTATAATCCATAGATAATCCAGATTGAGCAAGCATCTTTATCTTGCTCTTCAATTGGTGGACTTCCATGCTATCTTCCTCCCTGAAGCTCCGAGGATGCCAGCTGAGGCGTTTCTTCAATGGAGCACTTGAAAATTCAGGAAGACCCATTCGGATTGGACCGGGAAGGGAGACGTCCTCGATATAGAACCATTTAGAAGGCCATTCTTCGGATGCCTTCTTCAGTGTGCCAGACAGGTTTCAAGTCCCAGCGATACGCCATATTTCGGCGCCGCCCACTTGGAATATTGACCCCTCTTGAATACGAGGGACGAGGTAGAACAACTTCTTCCATAACTCAAAATGGGCCTCGCAGCCCAGGAATAGCTCACAAAAAGCAACATAACCCGCAATATGCAGGATGGATGCAGGAGTGAAGTTGTGTAGTTGGAGGCCATAGTACTCCAGAAGCCCTCGAAGGAACGGATGGATTGGAAATCCAACACCTCTCAACAAATAGGGAACAAAGCATACTCGTTCCCCCTGGATGTGTTGGGGAACTTCTCCGCCTGCTCCCCACCGTCGAAGGAAGCCAATCCGACTCGAACGAGGACTGGATCTGCGGGGGGAAGAAATCCCTATGTCTGCAGCTTCACCAGTTGGTCGTGGGAGACGTAACACTTTTCCCAATCACCATGTTTGGGGCCGTGAGGGCGGGAGGAAGAGCTGGGAGCGCTAGCCATGTCGGGGTGGTTTCTGCTGGCAAGCTCTAAGGATTCCGCGCTTGGTGTGGGCTGGATCTAAAGATCCCAATCTCTTTAAATAGACTACTTTCTTGTATGGTCAGGGTGGTAAATGCAAAAATGCCCCGGCTTCTCGTATTCGCTCGACACGTGGAAGCTGAAATCATGAAGGTGTAGAAGCCGATGAGCGCGACATTAAATGAAAAGACGGATACTGCGCTTTAAGTCAGGTACTTTGAAGTATTCACAAAAGGAACCCGCCTTGCAATGCCGAAGACAATCTGCGCGCCAGACTCATCGTCATTGAAGCCTAGTTCGAGGGCTACTGCGGGAGTCTTGGATTAAGGGGTCCTCGGATAGCTGGACTATATACATGGGTCAGACTGATGGGCTATGAAGATACAAGATAGTAGACTTCTTCTCGTGTCCGGATGGGACTCTCCTTTGCGTGGAAGGCAAGCTTGGCGGTTCAGATATGTAGATTCCTTTCTCTGTAACCAACTTTGTGTAACCCTAGTCCCCTCCGGTGTCTATATAAACCAGAGGGTTTAGTCCATAGACAACAATCATAATCATAGGCTAGACTTCTAGGGGTTTAGCCATTATGATCTCGTGGTAGATCAACTCTTGTAATACTCATATTCATCAAGATCAATCAAGCAGGAAGTAGGGTATTACCTCCATAGAGAGGGCCCGAACCTGGGTAAACATTGTGTCCCCCGCCTCCTGTTACCATTAGCCTTAGACGCACAGTTTGGGACCCCACACCCGAGATCCGCTGGTTTTGACACCGAGAATCATTCTTGGATGTTTTACAATCATTTTATAGTCATTTTATACCATTTTTTGGTACTAACCTATTGACACAATGCCCAGTGACAGTTGTTGTTTTCTGCATGTTTTTTACAACTCAGCAGGAAATCAATATCAAACGGAGTCCAAACGCAGCGAAACTCCTGGAGGATTTTTTGGGCCAGAAGACATCCAGTGGGCCAAGAAAGCACCTGGGGGTGGCTCGAGGGGAGAAGCACCCACCTGGGCGTGCTAGGAGGCCCAGGCGTGCCCTGGTGGTTGTGCCCACCTCGGGCGCCCCCTGAACCGCCTCTTTGCTCTATAAATACCCCAATATTCCAGAAACCCTAGGGGAGTCAACGAAAATCAATTCCAGCCACCGCAGAGTCCAGAACCACCATATCCAATCTAGACACCATCATGGAGCGGTTCACCACTTCCATTGGCGCCTCTCCAATGATGCGTGAGTAGTTCTTTGTAGACCTACGGGTCCATAGTTAGTAGCTAGATGGATTCCTCTCTCTCTTGATTATTAATACGTCTCCAACGTATCTATAATTTTTTATTGCTCCATGCTATATTATCTACTATTTTAGACATTATTGGGCTTTATTATCCACTTTTAGATTATTTTTGGGACTAACCTATTAACCAGAGGCCCAGCCCAGAATTGCTGATTTTTGCCTATTTTAGGGTTTTGAAGAAAAGGAATATCAAACGGAGTCCAAACGGAATTAAACCTTCGGAAACGTGATTTTCTCATCAGATAAGATCCAGGAGAATTGGACCCTCCGTCAAGAAAGCGACGAGGTGGTCACGAGGGTAGGGGCGCCCCCCTAGGGCGCGCCCCCTGCCTCGTGGGCCCCTCGAAGCTCCACCAACGTACTTCTTCCTCCTATATATATATCCACGTACCCCCAAACGATCGGGGACGAAGCCAGAAACCTAATTCCACCGCCGCAACTTTCTGTATCCACGAGATCCCATCTTGGGGCCTGTTCCGGAGCTCCACCGGAGGGGGCATCGATCACGGAGGGCTTCTACATCATCATCCAAGCCCCTCTGATGAAGTGTGAGTAGTTTACTTTAGACCTACGGGTCCATAGTTAGTAGCTAGATGGCTTCTTCTCTCTTTTTGGATCTCAATACAATGTTCTCCCCCTCTCTCATGGAGATCTATTCGATGTAATCTTCTTTTTGCGGTGTGTTTGTTGAGACCGATGAATTGTGGGTTTCTGATCAAGTCTATCTATGAATAATATTTGAATCTTCTCTGAATTCTTTTATGTATGATTGGTTATCTTTGCAAGTCTCTTCGAATTATCAGTTTGGTTTGGCCTATTAGATTGGTTGTTCTTGCCATGGGAGAAGTGCTTAGCTTTGGGTTCGATCTTGCGGTGTCCTTTCCCAGTGACAGAAGGGGCAGCAAGGCACGTATTGTATCATTGCCATCAAGGATAACAAGATGGTTTTTTTTATCATATTGCATGAAACTATCCCTCTACTTCATGTCATCTTGCTTAAGGCGTTACTCTGTTTTAACTTAATACTGTAGATGCATGCTGGATAGCGGTCGATGAGTGGAGTAATAGTAGTAGATGCAGAATCATTTTGGTCCACTTGTCTCGGACGTGATGCCTATATACATGATCATACCTAGATATTCTCATAACTATGCTAAATTCTGCCAATTGCTCAACAATAATTTGTTCACCCACCGTAGAATACTTATGCTCTTGAGAGAAGCCACTAGTGAAACCTATGGCCCCCGGGTCTCTTTCTCATCATATCAATCTCCATCACTTTATTATTGCTTTGCTTTTACTTTGCTTACTTTGCATCTCTATACCAAAAATACCAAAAAAATATTATTTGTCATCTCTATCAGATCTCACTTTCGTAAGTGACCTTGAAGGGATTGACAACCCCTAAGCGCGTTGGTTGCGTTGAGCTATTGTTTTGTGTAGGTACGAGGGACTCGAGCATAGCCTCCTACCGGATTGATACCTTGGTTCTCAAAAACTTAGGGAAGTACTTACGCTACTTTTCTGCATCATCCCTTCCTCTTCGGGGAAATCCAACGCAGTGCTCAAGAGGTAGCAAGAAGAATTTCTGGCGCCGTTGCCAGGGAGTCTACGCAAAAGTCAACATACCAAGTACCCATCACAATCCCCATCTCCCGCATTATATTATTTGCCATTCGCCTCTCGTTTTCCTCTCCCCCACTTCACCCTTGCCGTTTTATTCACCCTCTCTCTTCCTCTCTCTCTCTCTCTCTATTTGCCTCTTTTGTCGTTTGCTTTTTGTTTGCTCGTGTGTTGGATTGCTTGTTTGTAGCGATGGCTCAAGATAATACTAAATTGTGTGACTTCACCAATACCAATAATAATGATTTCCTTATCACTCCGATTGCTCGTCTTACTAATGCTGAATCTTGTGAAATTAATACTGCTTTGTTGAATCTTGTCATGAAAGATCCGTTCTCCAGGCTTCCTAGTGAAGATGCCGCTACACATCTTAATAGCTTTGTTGATTTGCGTGACATGCAAAAGAAAAAAGATGTTGATAATGATATTGTTTTATTGAATCTATTTCCTTTTTCGCTTAGAGGTCGTGTTAAAGCTTGGTTTTCGTCTTTGCCTAAAAATAGTATTGATTCATGGAACAAGTGCAAAGATGCTTTTATCTCTAAGTATTTTCCTCCCGCTAAGATCATCTCTCTTAGAAATGATATTATGAATTTTAAGAAACTTGACCATGAACATGTTGCACAAGCTTGGCAGAGAATGAAACTAATGATACGTAATTGCCCTACTCATGGTTTAAATTTGTGGATGATTATACAAAAAAATTATGCCGGATTGAAATTTGCTTCTAGAAATCTTTTAGATTCGGCCGCGGGAGGCACTTTTATGGAAATCACTTTAGGAGAAGCTACTAAACTCCTAGATAATATTATGGTTAATTATTCACAATGGCATACTGAAAGATCTACTAATAAAAAGGTGCATGCGATAGAAGAAATTAATGTTTTGAGTGGAAAGATGGATGAACTTATGAAATTATTTGCTAATAAGAGTGTTTCTTCTGATCCTAATGATGTGCCCTTGTCTACTTTGATTGAGAATAATAATGAATCTATGGATGTGAATTTTGTTGGTAGGAACAATTTTGGTAACAACACGTATAGAGGAAATTTCAATCCTAGGCCTTATCCTAGTAATCCCTCTAATAATTATGGTAATTCCTACAACAATTCTTATGGGAATTATAATAAGATGCCCTCTGATTTTGAATCTAATATTAAAGAATTTATTTCTTCACAAAAGAATTTTAATGCTATGATTGAAGAAAAAATGCTTAAGATTGATGATTTGGCTAGGAACGTTGATAGAATTGCTCTTGATGTTGATTCTTTGAAACTTAGATCTATTCCACCTAAGCATGATATCAATGAGTCTCTCAAATCCATGAGAATTTCCATTGACAAGTGCAAAGAAAGAACCGCTAGGATGCGTGCTAAGAAAGATGCCTTTATAAAAGTGTGTTCTTCTAGTTCCTATGAAAATAATGATGAGGATCTAAAAGTTATTGATGTGTCCCCTATTAAATCTTTGTTTTGCAATATGAATCTTGATAATGATGGGACTGAATATGATCCACCTTTACCTAGAAGGCGTTCTAAGAATTCAGAATTTGTTGATCTTGATGCTAAATTTGATAAAAGTGGGATTGAAGAAATTAAAACCCTAGATGTTGCTAAACGCACTATTATGGATTTCAAGGAATTTAACTATGAAAATTTCTCTTTGATTGATTGTATTTCCTTGTTGCAATCCGTGCTAAAATCTCCTCACGCTTATAGTAAAAATAAAGCATTTACTAAACATATCATTGATGCCTTGATGCAATCTTATGAAGAAAAACTTGAATTGGAAGTTTCTATCCCTAGAAAATTTATGATGAGTGGGAACCAACTATTAAAATGAAAATTAAAAATTATGAGTTTTATGTTTTTTGTGATTTGGGTGCTAGTGTCTCTACTATTCCCAAAACTTTGTGTGATTTACTAGATTTCCATGATTTTGATGATTGCTCTCTAAACTTGCATCTTGCGAATTCCACTATTAAGAAACCTATGGTAAGAATTAATGATGTTCTTATTGTTGCTAATAGGAATTATGTGCCCGTAGATTTTATCGTTCTTAATACAGATTGCAATCCTTCTTGCCTTATTATTCTCGGTAGACCTTTCCTTAGAACGGTTGGTGCAATTATTGATATGAAGGATTGGAATATTAGATTTCAATTTCCATTGAAAAAGGGCATGGAACACTTCCCTAGAAAGAAAATAAAATTACCATATGAATCTATCATGAGAGCCACTTATGGATTGCCTACCAAAGATGGCAATACCTAGATCTATTCTTGCTTGTTATGCCTAGCTAGGGGCGTTAAACGATAGCGCTTGTTGGGAGGCAACCCAATTTTATTTTTATTCCTTGCTTTTTGCTTCTGTTTAGTAATAAATAAATTATATAGCCTCTGTTTTGGTTGTGTTTTTTGTGTTTAATTAGTGTTTGTGCCAAGTAGAACCGTTGGGAAGACTTGGGGAAAGTCTTTGAACTTGCTGTAAAAAACAGAAACTTTAGCGCTCACGAGAACTGCTGTCATTTTTATTTGGAAAGTTCTATTTAGTTAATTATTTTTGAAGATTATTAATAGATAAATTCCTCACGCCCAGACATTTATTTTAGAATTTTTGGTGTTCCAGATCTTGCGCTAGCTACAGATTACTACAGACTGTTCTGTTTTTGACAGATTCTGTTTTTCGTGTGTTGTTTTCTTATTTTGATGAATCTAAGGCTAGTAAAATAGTTTATAGTCCATAGAGAAGTCGGAATACAGTAGGTTTAACACCCATATAAATAAATAATGAGTTAATTACAGTACTTTGAAGTGGTATTTTGTTTTCTTTCGCTAACGGAGCTCATGAGTTTTCTACTTTAAGTTTTGTGTTGTGAGTTTTTCAAGTTTTGGGTAAAGATTTGATGGATTATGGAACAAGGAGTGGCAAGAGCCTAAGATTGGGGATGCCCATGGCACCCCCAAGATAATCTAAGGACACCTAAAAGCCAAAGCTTGGGGATGCCCCGGAAGGCATCTCCTCTTTCGTCTACTTCTATCGGTAACTTTACTTGGAGCTATATTTTTATTCACCACATGATATGTGTTTTGCTTGGAGCGTCTTTTATGATTTGAGTCTTTGCTTATTAGTTTAACACAATCATACTTTCTGTACACACCTTTTGAGAGAGCATACATGATTTGGAATTTGATAGAATACTCTATGTACTTCACTTATATCTTTTGAGCTTTATAGTTTTGCTCTAGTGCTTCACTTATATCTTTTAGAGCACGGTGGTGGATTTGTTTTATAGAAACTATTGATCTCTCATGCTTCACTTAGATTATTTTGAGAGTCTTAATAGCATGGTAATTTGCTTAAAATCCTAATATGCTTGGTATGCAAGATTAATAATAAAACTTTTGTATGAGTGTGTTGAATACTAAGAAGAAATTGATGCTTGATAATTGTTTTGAGATATGAGGATGGTGATATTAGAGTCATGCTAGTTGAATAGTTGTGAATTTGAGAAATTCTTGTGTTAAAGTTTGTGATTCCCGTAGCATGCACGTATGGTGAACCGCTATGTGATGAAGTCGGAGCATGCTTTATTTATTAATTGTCTTCCTTATGAGTGGCGGTCGGGGACGAGCGATGGTATTTTCCTACCAATCTATCCCCTAGGAGCATGCGCGTAATACTTTGCTTTGATAACTTCTAGATTTTTGCAATAAGTATATGAGTTATTTATGACTAATGTTGAGTCCATGGATTATACGCACTTTCCTTCCTTCCAGCATTGCTAGCCTCTCTAATACCGCACACTTTTCGCCGGTACCATACACCCACCAAATACCTTCCTCAAAACAGCCACAATACCTATCTATCATGGCATCTCCATAGCATTCCGAGATATATTGCCATGCAACTTTCCACCGTTCCTTTCATTATGACACGCTCCATCATTGTCATATTACTAGCATGATCATGTAATTGACATCGTATTTGTGGCAAAGCCACCGTTCATAATTCTTTCATACATGTCACTCTTGATTCATTGCTCATCCCGGTACACCGCCGGAGGCATTCATATGGAGTCATATTTTGTTCTAAGAATCGAGTTGTAATTCATGAGTTGTAAGTAAATAAAAGTGTGATGATCATCATCATTAGAGCATTGTCCCAGTGAGGAAAGGATGATGAAGACTATGATTCCCCCACAAGTCGGGATGAGACTCCGGACGAAAAAAATATATATATAAAAAAAGAGGCCATAAAAAAAGAGAAAGGCCCAAATAAAAAAATATGAGAGAAAAAGAGAGAAGGGACAATGTTACTATCCTTTTACCACACTTGTGCTTCAAAGTAGCACCATGATCTTCATGATAGAGAGTCTCTCATTATGTCACTTACATATACTGGTGGGAATTTTTCATTATAGAACTTGGCTTGTATATTCCAATGATGGGCTTCCTCAAAATTCCCTAGGTCTTCACGAGCAAGCGAGTTGGATGCATACCCACTTAGTTTCTTTTGAGCTTTCATATACTTACAGCTCTAGTGCATCCATTGCATGGCAATCCCTACTCACTCACATTGATATCTATTGATGGGCATCTCCATAGCCCGTTGATACGCCTAGTTGATGTGAGACTATCTTCTCCCTTTTTGTCTTCTCCACAACCACCATTCTATTAAACCTATAGTGCTATATCCATGGCTCACGCTCATGTATTGCGTGAAGATCGAAAAAGTTTTGAAAATGTCAAAAGTATGAAACAATTGCTTGGCCTGTCATCGGGGTTATGCATGATTTAAATACTTTGTGTGGTGAAGATAGAGCATAGCCAGACTATATGATTTTGTAGGGATAGCTTTCTTTGGCCATGATATTTTGAGAAGACATAATTGCTTTGTTAGTATGCTTGAAGTATTATTATTATCTTTATATCAATATGAACTTTTGTCTTGAATCTTTCGAATATGAATATTCATACCACAATTAAGAAGATTTACATTGAAATTATGCCAAGTAGCACTCCGCATCAAAAATTCTATTTTTATCATTTACCTACTTGAGGACGAGCAGGAATTAAGCTTGGGGATGCTTGATACGTCTCCAACGTATCTATAATTTTTGATTGCTCCATGCTATATTATCTACTGTTTTAGACATTATTGGGCTTTATTATCCACTTTTATATTATTTTTGGGACTAACCTATTAACCGGAGGCCCAGTCTAGAATTGCTGTTTTTTGCCTGTTTTAGGGTTTCGAAGAAAAGGAATATCAAACGGAGTCCAAACGGAATGAAACCTTCGGAAACGTGATTTTCTCATCAGATAAGATCCAGGAGACTTGGACCCTCCGCCAAGAAAGCCACGAGGTGGTCACGAGGGTAGGGGCGCCCCCCTAGGGTGCGCCCCCTGCCTCGTGGGCCCCTCGAAGCTCCATCGACGTACTTCTTCCTCCTATATATATCCATGTACCCCCAAACGATCGGGGACGGAGCCAAAAACCTAATTCCACCGCCCCAACGTTCTGTATCCATGAGATCCTATCTTGGGGCCTGTTCCGGAGCTCCGCCGGAGGGGGCATCGATCATGGAGGGCTTCTACATCATCATCCAAGCCCCTCTGATGAAGTGTGAGTAGTTTACTTCAGACTTACGGGTCCATAGTTAGTAGCTAGATGGCTTCTTCTCTCTTTTTGGATCTCAATACAATGTTCTCCCCCTCTCTCGTGGAGATCTATTCGATGTAATCTTCTTTTTGCGGTGTGTTTGTTGAGACCGATGAATTGTGGGTTTATGATCAAGTCTATCTATGAATAATATTTGAATCTTCTCTGAATTCTTTTATGTATGATTGGTTATCTTTGCAAGTCTCTTTGAATTATCAGTTTGGTTTGGCCTACTAGATTGGTTGTTCTTGCCATGGGAGAAGTGCTTAGCTTTGGGTTCGATCTTGCGGTGTCCTTTCCCAGTGACAGAAGGGGCAGCAAGGCACGTATTTTATCGTTGCCATCAAGGATAATAAGATGGGGTTTTTATCATATTGCATGAAACTATCCCTCTACTTCATGTCATCTTGCTTAAGGCGTTAGTCTGTTTTTAACTTAATACTCTAGATGCATGCTGGATAGCGGTCAATGAGTGGAGTAATAGTAGTAGATGCAGAATCGTTTTGGTCTACTTGTCTCGGACATGATGCCTATATACATGATCATACCTAGATATTCTCATAACTATGCTAAATTCTGTCAATTGCTCAACAGTAATTTGTTCACCCACCGTAGAATACTTATGCTCTTGAGAGAAGCCACTAGTGAAACCTATGGCCCCCGGGTCTCTTTCTCATCATATCAATCTCCATCACTTTATTATCTCTATACAAAAAATACCAAAAAAATATTGTTTATCATCTCTATCAGATCTCACTTTCGTAAGTGACCGTGAAGGGATTGAGAACCCCTAAGCGCGTTGGTTGCGTCGAGCTATTGTTTTTGTGTAGGTACGAGGGACTCGAGCGTAGCCTCCTACTGGATTGATACCTTGGTTCTCAAAAACCGAGGGAAATACTTACGCTACTTTGCTGCATCATCCCTTCCTCTTCGGGGAAATCCAACGCAGTGCTCAGGAGGTAGAAATTATCAACACAATGGTCTCTTGGAGATCCATATGATGTAAGTCCTTTTGCGGTGTGTTTGTTGGGATCCGATGAACTTTGAGTTTATGATCAGATCTATGTTTTTATCCATGAAAGTTATTTGAGTCTTCTTTGGTCTCTTATATGCATGATTGCTTATAGCCTCGTATTTCTTCTCCGATATTTGGGTTTTGTTTGGCCAACTTGATCTAGTTATCCTGCAATGGGAAGAGGTGCTTTGTAGTGGGTTCGATCTTACAGTGCTTGATCCGAGTGACAGAAGGGGAACCGACATGTATGTATTGTTGCTACTAAGGATAACAAGATGGGATCTATATCTTCACAATAGATGAGCGGATCCTGTCTACATCATGGCATCGTTCTTATTGCATTACTTTGTTTTTTCATGAACTTAATACACTAGATGAATGTTGGATAGCGGTCGATGTGTGGAGTAATAGTAGTAGATGCAGGCAGGAGTCGGTCTACTAATCTTGGACGTGATGCCTATATAATGATCATTTCCTGGATATCGTCATGATTATTTGAAGTTCTATCAATTGCCCAATAGTAATTGTTTTCCCACTGTTTGCTATTTTTCTCGAGAGAAGCTACTAGTGAAACCTACGGCCCCGGGGTCTCTTTTCATCATATTTGCCTTTGCGATCTATTTTCCTTTGCACTTATTTTCAGATCTATTAAACCAAAAATACAAAAATACCTTGCTGAAATTTATTTGTTCCGCGATCTATTTATCCTATCTACCACTTTTACCTCACGTTATTTGCCCATCTTGAGGCGCCGTACCCGAAAGGGATTGACAACCCCTTTAACACGCCGGGTTGCGAGTATTTGTTATTTGTGTGCAGGTGCTGTTTACGTGGTGTGAGGAGGTTCTCCTACTAGTTCGATAACCTTGGTATCATCACTAAGGGAAATACCTACCGTCGCTATACTGCATCATCCCTTCCTCTTTGGGGAAATACCGACGTAGTTCTAGTAGACATCAAAAGGAATTTCTGGTGCCGTTGCCGGGGAGGATCTTCAACATCAACCACGTTCCTAATCAGAAATCTCATCTCCTTTCAATTTACATTATTTTCCATTTGCCTCTCATTTTCCTCTACCCCACTTCACAAAAATTTGCCCTTTTATTCGCCCTCTTTTTTGTTCACCGTTCTCTCGTCAGATCTGTTTTTCGCGTGCAGTCTTGTTATCACCTTTTGTCATTATGGATTTCTCTTCTT
Source organism: Triticum aestivum (assembly GCF_018294505.1). Lineage (NCBI taxonomy): Eukaryota > Viridiplantae > Streptophyta > Magnoliopsida > Poales > Poaceae > Triticum > Triticum aestivum. The sequence goes on along the minus strand of NC_057800.1, from coordinate 160,932,523 downwards.
CTATTGCGTGCAGCCCCGAGAACAAGGTTCTCAACTTCAAACAAAGGGGAGGAGAAAATATAAAAGATGCTTGGTATAGGATTTGCAATGCTCATAATAGATCTATCCATAAGCAATCTACCGTTGTTCTTCTTTGTTGTTTTTATGTGGGCATTACCACTTGGTACAAATTCGTCCTTGATACGATTCCTGTTGGGAATTTCTTGATGTGTCCTTCTCTTGATGCTTTTAATGCTTTGGGAAATTTAGTGGGTTCACCACCACTAGTGATCAATGAAACAATATTGACTCTCGATCATGTTATGGAAAGACTAGATGGTATTGAAAATAAAATGCTTACCGTAGAACATATTGAAAACTTGGATAGAAAAATGCAAAGTTATGCTACTAAGGTTGGGTCAAAAGCGGGAGACATTTTTAAGTTACTAAATGAAAAAGGAACTATAATTCATGAAAGAATCGAAGAAAGCTCGTCTAGGATTGATAAACTAGAAGAATTTTTTTCTAATCTAGGTACGGCTTTTGCTTCCGCTAAAACTCCCGTGAAAATTAGCAAGACTACTCAAGTCACTAAAAACAAAGATGCAACTTCTAGCAATGATAAAGGAGATCTTAAGATGATTAGTATCCATCCCAACTTCATTGAAGTCATAAGAGACCCTTTTTGCGAAAATAAGTTTTTCAATTTCATGCCTAGAAGTATTGTCGCTGAGAATTTATATGCAAAATCCTTGAAAAATCCTAAGTGTTCGATCAAAGAATTGGACAAGGATGACAAAACCTAGATCCGACACGTTATGCCTAGCTAGGGGTGTAAAATGATAGCGCTTATTGGGAGGCAACCAAATGAATAAAATTTATTTTTGCTTTTTGCATTCTGTTCTTGTGTGTTAGCACAATTATGCTACTGTTATTATTGTGTTTTTTGTGTTTTAATTAGTGTTTGTGCCAAGTAAGGCCTTTGGGAAGACTTGGGTGAAAGTTGATTTGATATTGCTGAAAAACAGAAACTTTTGCGCTCACGAGATTATTTCATTTTTAATAGAAGAGTGATTTTGAGTTGATTCTTTTTACAGAAGATTAATAGACAAATTCCTCACATCCACCTATTTATTTCGGAAATTTTGGAGTTACATAAGTATTCGAAATATTCAGATTGCTACAGACTATTCTGTTTTTGACAGATTCTGTTTTCTTTGCATTGTGTGCTTGTTTTGATGATTCTATGGTTTTATTTGATGAGTTTTTGCCATAGAAAAGTTGGAATACCATATATATAATGTAAAACCAAAATAAGAATAGGTTTTCTACAGTACTTACAGTAGTGGTTTGGTTTGTTATACTAACGGATCTCACGAAGATTTTGTTTGAGTTTTGTGTGATTGAAGTTTTCAAGTGTTGGGTGATCTTACGATGGATGAAGGAATAAAGATTAGCAAAAGGCTAACCTTGGGGATTCCCAAGGCACTCCAAGATAATATTCAAAGAAGTAGCAAGCAATTAAGCTTGGGGATGCCCCGGAGTGGCATCCCCGCTTTCATCTAACAACCATTAGTATTTTACTTGAAACTATATTTTTATTCGTCACATAATATGAGTTTTGCTTGGAGCGTCTTGTATGATATGAGTCTTTTCTTGTTTTTTTGTGTGTTTTAAGTGTTGAATCCTTGCTATACACACCCTTTTGAGAGAGCCAAAAATTATGCTATGCTTGCTCCTATGCTTCACTTAAATTTTTAGAGCCATGGATTTGCTCTAGTGCTTCACTTATATCTTTTTGAGCATGGTGTGCTTTGTTATTTTTGAAGAAATGCTCTCATGCTTCACTTATATTTATTTGGGAGTTAGTATTTTTTTAGAAATTCTCTCTTGCTTCACTTAGATTATTTTGAGAGAAAGAAAAAATTATGCTCATAGTCTTCACATATATTTGTTTGAGCTTATCAAAAGCAACATATGAAAATAGTCCCAAAGTGATAGATATCCAAGGAGGATATAATAAAGACTTTCATGAAGATCATTGGACAAAATAAAATTGATTCTTAGTAATGGTTTTGAAATATGTCGATATGATATGTGAGTTATGTTGATGAGTAATTGTGCTTTAGTAAGAATATTGATGTTAAGGTTTGTGATTCCCTATGCAAGCACGAAAGTCAATAGTTATGCAATGAAATTTATATCCTCCTTATGGTGCATTATTCGGTGTTACTTATGCTTAATGCTTGGGTATGAGATTTTTCGCTTTTTGGTTGGTCGCTTCTCAATATTTTTGCTAGTCTTCATTTTGTACTAAGTATGATCACTACTTGTGCATGCAAAACCCTTTAAACTAGTTTTGCCTTATGAGTCCACTATACCTACCTATATGTGGTATTTCCATGCCGTTCTAAGCAAATTTGTATGTGCATCTCTAATTTTCAAAATAAATTTCTCTTTTGTGTGCTCTACCGCTCGCGAGGCGATGAAGGGTGACCAATATTTTCCTTGCTAGATGTGTTATTCTCACGATGAGTGTTTATTCACTTGTCATTGCACGAGAGTACGACAAAGGTATTAAGGATGCCCAGTACTGAAATGAAAATGAATTTACTTTATGTTGTCAAATAATAAATCCTTGGAAAGTGTTGGTATGGAGGGCAACCGTGGATTCGGCTAGCCATGGAAAGTGAAAGTAATGGTGGAAAAAGGAATAAATTTTATTTTCTGTTTGGGAACCCCCTAGTATGTATCTAGCATGGAAAGTGTTGGGATGCTCCAAGTCGTTTTCGTTGGTGGGAATAGTATGCCTCTCAAAAATATTTTTATCTCTCAGTTTAAGCTTTGAGCTCTGGCACCTCTACAAATCCCTACTTCCCTCCGCGAAGGGCCTTTCTTTTACTTATGCAATTTTTATTTTGAATTTGAGTCTCCATCTTCTCTCATAAAGCACCAACTAAGGGGCACTATGATAGTATTTGAGCATTATGTGTAGCTAATATTCAAGTGTGTTTCATGAATGGATCAATGGTTGAGCACTTATATGCATGATTTCTTATAGCCTTGTATTTCTTCTCCGATATTTGGGTTTTGTTTGGCCAACTTGATCTATTTATCTTGCAATGGGAAGAGGTTCTTTGTAGTGGGTTCGATCTTACGGTGCTTGATCCCAATGACAGAAGGAGAACCATCACATATGTATCGTTGCTACTAAGGATAACAAGATGGGATCTATATATTTGCAATAGATAAACGGATCTTGTCTACATCATGGCATCGTTCTTATTGCATTACTCTGTTTTTTCATGAACTTAATACACTAGATGCATGCTGGATAGCCGTTGATGTGTGGAGTAATAGTAGTAGATGCAGGCAAGAGTCGGTCTACTAATCTTGGATGTGATTCCTATATAATGATCATTGCCTAGATATCGTCATGATTATTTGAAGTTCTATCAATTGCCCAACAATAATTGTTTTCCCACCGTTTGCTATTTTTCTCGACAGAAGCCACTAGTGAAACCTACGGCCCCCGGGTCTCTTTTCATCATATTTGCCTTTGCGATATATTTTCCTTTGCATTTATGTTCATATCTATTAAGCCAAAAATACAAAAATACCTTTCTGCAATTTATTTGTTCCACGATCTATTTATCCTATCTACCACTTTTACCTCACGTAATTTGCCCTTCTTGAGGCGCCGTACCCAAAAGGGATTGACAACCCCTTTAACACATCGGGTTGTGAGTATTTGTTATTTGTGTGCAGGTGCTGTTTACATGGTGTGAGGAGGTTCTCCTACTGGTTCGATAACCTTGGTCTCATCACTGAGGGAAATACCTACCGTCGCTATACTGCATCATCCCTTCCTCTTTGGGGAAATACTGACGTAGTTCTAGCAGACATCACGTATCAACATCCCCAATCTTAATTCTTGCTTGTCCTCGAGTAGGTAAATGATAAAAACAAAAAAAATCTGATGTTGAATGCTACCTAGCATGTTTATCTTGTAATCTCTTTTATGGTACAAATTTTGAGAAACGATGAAGTAATTGATATCAACATAATAATATCCATGAATAGAAGAATATAGTCAATACTTTTTCAAAATATACGATGATCGACGAGTGTTCTCCCTACTCTTTATCATGTAAGCGTGGCATGACTCCACCTTCTGTAACAGCCTAGATTTTGGCCCTTTTCTTTTTCTTTTGATTTATTTGGTTTTTGCTCTATTTTTTTTGGAGTGGTTCTGTGGCCTTGCCACCTGGGAAATCATCCTCATTCCCCCTCCCAAGTGGCTAATAATTCTCAAAACCCTGCCAAGATCATGTCACTTCACTCCTTGACCAAACCCTAAAATTCTTTTCTAGGGAAAATTCCTTTTTCATTAAAGGAAAACCCTATCTGTCCTAGGTTGTGAAGCAACCTATATTTCTATCCATCAAAAAAATCCCCAAATAATTCTCATAATTCCTTTGGGTCATATGTAGCTCAAATATGTCCAAACATTTCCTTGGCCAGTTCAAAAATATTTCCCCAATATTCCTTTTTCTATTCTACCTTGAATGGCACTTTGTGAAGGAAGTGTCATTTATATTTTTCCTAGTGGCTCCCAACCTTTTTGGGCATGCTTATATGTCCAAATAATTAACTCATGCACAAGTTCAACTTTATTTGCCTAGCCAATATTCCTCAGTTAATTTTCAAAGTTTCTATCAGGCAGAAGGCTTTGTGAAGGAAGTACTAGCTAGGAGTATCCAAATGAGTTGAACTTTTGCACACTCCTTAATGTGCTCATATTAATCCCCTCCACCAAGTTGCAGCCCCATCCAATCATATATGTGAGCGCAGGAGCAAATCTTTGATTCTGGCAATATTTTGAGGTTGTGAAGCAAGTGCATTTTATATTGCTTCGAAAATCCTATAAATTATCTGATCATTCTCCTACCCATAAAACATCTCTCCACCCAATTTGGAATCATTTCATTGAGCCATTTGATCACCAAAATATTTCAAGTTTCTGGACAGAATGATGTTTGTGAAGCAAGTGCCATTTTGGCTTGTCCATTTGGCATGAGCTTTTTACATCATCTTCATATGTCCAAATAATAAAGCTTTACCCAATCTTAGCCCAAGTTGCTTCTCCAGGTGAGTGCATCATCCGAATTTAGTTTCTGACCAGATTTGGCAGTTGCAAAGCAACTATATTAAATCTTGGTTCAAATCCCCTCAAAACCTCTAGGACTGTAGTCCTTCGATAGATAAACCTCCCAGATAACTCCATTTACCCCAATCAAGTTCATGTTGATCAGCAGTTCCTTGCCAAGTTTGATGCAGTAAACTTCAGAGCTTAGTTACCATTTAACCACAGAGTCTTTAACCAAGTTACTATCTCAGCTGCAACCTCCCTAGGAAGGACAAGCCCCCAGATATCATTTGGCATAGCTTGTGGCACTATGTGCACCAGTGCACGCGGTGACCACCGTTTTGGCATGCCATGAGCGTGTCCAAAACGTCGCTTTGCTAGGCCCCTCATCTGCTCGTCGTCTTAGCACGCGTAAGCATGTCCCTTGGCTTCATCTCATTGTCGCAGTTCCTCTGGACCCCTCTCCCCCTCCGGCAGCTTCCTCACAAACGCAAACTACCGCACGCCCACGAACGTACAGTAGCGATTTGGCGCTGCTCGTCACCGTCGTCTTCCTCCCTGCGCTCCCTTGGTTGTCTCCTCCCTGTGAGAACCTCCACTGCTCCTCCTGCGTCATCTACCTTCGAGCTCATGAGCGTGGGCATGCGTCCGCAGCGCCGGACACTCATCCGTGGCGGTGCCAGCTCGGCCTCCTTCCCCGCTGGCTATTTGAGCCCTCCCCCGAGCCCTCCGAGTTCACCACTAGCCTCTTGCACTTCCTCTAGCCTCCCCTAACCACTTCCCCGAGCTCGAGATTCCCTCCATGACCGCCATTGCCGCCGGCCATGCTCGAGTAAATTCTCTCAACACCGAGCTTGTTCCTCTCCCCCTCCACCACCAGAGGCATCCACCACCCCCTAGAAGCCTCCCCGCCGTGCCCCTCCTCCTTTGTTGGCCTCTGGCCGCGGTCCCCATCTGCACCCGACGCCACTGTCCGCCATGCTCGTGGCAGCCACTGCTCTGGTCTTGCGCGGCGTGCGCGAAACCCCTGGATGGGTGCGCCTCGGTCCCCTGAGCACTCCGGTAGCCAGAACTCCGCCGGAGGTGGCCGGAGTCGCCCGAGGCAATCGCCGGCGCCGGCGCCCCTCCCTCTGCTCTACGCTGCATTGGGAGGAAGAAGAGGAGGAGCGGTAGGAGAGAGAGGAGGGGGTTGACCAGGCGCGGACCCCGCGCGTCATCCCCTCAGCCATTAACCCGGCCAGCCCACGTGGATAAGCGATGGGCCCTAATACGTCTCCAACGTATCTATAATTTTTGATTGCTCCATGCTATATTATCTACTGTTTTGGACTATATTGGGCTTTATTTTCCACTTTTATATTATTTTTGGGACTAACCTATTAACCGGAGGCCCAGCCCAGAATTGCTGTTTTTTGCCTATTTCAGTGTTTCGAAGAAACGGAATATCAAACGGAGTCCAAACATGATAAACCTTTCTGGAACGCGATTTTCTTCCTGAATATGACCCAGGAGACTTGGACCCTACGCCAAGGAAGCTTCGAGGTGGGCACGAGGTAGGGGGGCGGACCCTATACCCCCAGGCGCGCCCCCACCCTCGTGGGCCCACCAAAGCTCCACCGACATACTTCTTCCTCCTATATATACCTACGTACCCCCAAACGAACAGATACGGAGCCAAAAACCTAATTCCACCGCCGCAACTTTCTATATCCACGAGATCCCATCTTGGGGCCTGTTCCGGAGCTCCGCCGGAGAGGGCCGTCATCACGGAGGGTTTCTACATCATCATAGCCTCTCCGATGAAGTGTGAGTAGTTTACCTCAGCCTTCGGGTCCATAGTTATTAGCTAGATGGCTTCTTCTCTCTTTTTGGATCTCAATACAAAGTTCTCCCCCTCTCTTATGGAGATCTATTCGATGTAATCTTCTTCTTTTTTGCGGTGTGTTGAGACCGATGAATTGTGGGTTTCTGATCAAGTCTATCTATGAATAATATTTGAATCTTCTCTGAATTCTTTTATGTATGATTGGTTATCTTTGCAAGTCTCTTCGAATTATCAGTTTGGTTTGGCCTACTAGATTGGTTTTTCTTGCCATGGGAGAAGTGCTTAGCTTTGGGTTCGATCTTGCGGTGTCCTTTCCCAATGACAGAAGGGGCCGCAAGGCACGTATTGCATCGTTGCCACCGAGGATAACAAGATGGGGTTTATTTCATATTGCATGAATTTATCTCTCTACATCATGTCATCTTGCTTAAAGCGTTACTCTGTTTTTAACTTAATAGTCTAGATGCATGCTAGATAGCGGTCGATGAGTGGCGTAATAGTAGTAGATGCAGAATCGTTTCGTTCTACTTGTCACGGACGTGATGCCTATATACATGATCATGCCTAGATATTCTCATAACTATGCTCAATTCTGTCAATTGCTCAACAGTAATTTGTTCACCCACCGTAGAATACTTATGCTCTTGAGAGAAGCCACTAGTGAAACCTATGGCCCCCGGGTCTATTCTCATCATATCAATCTCCATCACTTTAATCTTGCTTTGCTTTTTTACTTTGCCTTTTACTTTTCACTTTGCATCTCTATACCAAAAATACCAAAAATATTATATCTATCAGATCTCACTCTCGTAAGTGACCGTGAAGGGATTGACAACCCCTAATCGCGTTGGTTGCGAGTAGCTATCGTTTTGTGCAGGGTAGAGGGACTTGAGCGTGGCCTCCTACTGGATTGATACCTTGGTTCTCAAAAACCGAGGGAAATACTTACGCTACTCAGCTGCATCATCCTTTCCTCTTCAGGGAAATCCAACGCAAGCTCAAGAGGTAGCAAGAAGAATTTCTGCCGCCGTTGCCGGGGAGTCTACTCAAAAAGTCAACATACCAAGTACCCATCACAATCCCTATCTCTCTCATTACATTAGTTGCCATTTGCCTCTCGTTTTCCTCTCCCCCACTTCACCCTTGCTGTTTTATTCACCCTCTCTTTCCCAATCTCCTTCTCCTTCTCCGCCTCTCTTTTCCGTTTGCCTTTTTCTCGCTTGCCTTTTGTTTGCTCGTGTGTTGGATTGCTTGCTTGTTGCTATGTCTGAAGTTGGGGAAGTTATCGCCGATATGGGCGATAACAATGTCATAGAAAATTCTGATGCTCCGGCTGAAGAACCCCCTACCTATCATACAAAAAGATTTCGAATAGGTAGTGGTAATATTATTGGAAAAGGAGTCATCCAAGATTTTTTTACTTGTGCCGGTGCTTTGCCCTCTATGGGCGGTTCAATTCTTCATAGAACTAGTAGTCTTGCGGATGCTATTGCCATGCTTATCGTTGAACTTGAAAGGCAATTTATGCATATGCACCCATCTATACAAAGAATTTTCCTAGAATTTTCTAATATCGAGCATTCTTCTGTTAAGCATGCCGCTACTATCTTTTTGGCTCATGAATTCAGATTTATAATAAAAGAAGCCAAAGAAATCTTTGCACACTATAGGGTGGACGCTGGTCGTCCTCCCATAGAATCTATCCTCTTTGATCAAGAAGAAATTATGCGCTTTCAATCTCTTGACTATGTTGCTTTTAATGAGAACCATAGAAAAAAGGTGCCAATCAATATTTTAATTGATAGAATCTCTGAACTTAATGATCTGGCTATTCGAAAGAATGAGCTAGGATGCTCTCTTGAGTTTAGGCTCACAAGGTTCTGTCAAAAGAATGCTTATAATGATGAATTGGTTGTGCAATACGAAGGGCCGAAAGAGGAACCTATACCTCCTAAAATTGATCTTGGGGACCTCTGTCCTATTAAATTTAGCCCCTTTGATTACTTTTGCTTGCCTCAAAGAAAACTTGCTGCCGAACGTAGAGAATATGAAATGAGTTTCACCGATCTATCTTATTACTACGACACAACCTAGATCTATCCTCACTTTTATGCCTAGCTAGGGGCGTTAAACGATAGCGCTTGTTGGGAGGCAACCCAATTTTATTTTTACTTTTTTGTGTTTTTCTTCTGTTAAGGAATAAATAACCCATCTACCTTCTGTCTGGATGTGGTCTTATGTTTTAATTAGTGTTTGTGCCAAGTTAGACCTTATGGATCTTCTTGGATGATAGTTATTTGATCTTGCTGTAATTTCCAGAAACTTTGTGTTCAGTGGCCGAATTGTTAAAAATCACCAGAACGTGATAAAATACTGATTCCAATTGCTGCTGATCAATAAACAAATTGTCTACGCCGTCCAATTTTAGTAGATTGTTTGGAGTTCCAGAAGTTTGCGTTAGTTACAGATTACTACAGACTGTTCTGTTTTTGACAGATTCTGTTTTTCGTGTGTTGTTTGCTTATTTTGATGAATCTATGGTTAGTAAAATAGTTTATAATCCATATATAATCCATATTGAGCAAGCATCTTTATCTTGCTCTTCAATTGGTGGACTTCCGTGCTATCTTCCTCCCTGAAGCTCCGAGGATGCCAGCTGAGGCGTTTCTTCAATGGAGCACTTGAAAATTCAGGAAGACCCATTCGGATTGGACCGGGAAGGGAGACGTCCTCGATATAGAACCATTTAGAAGGCCATTCTTCGGATGCCTTCTTCAGTGTGCCAGACAGGTTTCCAGTCCCAGCGATACGCCATATTTTGGCGCCGCCCACTTGGAATATTGACCCCTCTTGAATACGAGGGACGAGGTAGAACAACTTCTTCCATAACTCAAAATGGGCCTCGCAGCCCAGGAATAGCTCACAAAAAGCAACATAACCCGCAATATGCAGGATGGATGCAGGAGTGAAGTTGTGTAGTTGGAGGCCATAGTACTCCAGAAGCCCTCGAAGGAACGGATGGATTGGAAATCCAACACCTCTCAACAAAGAGGGAACAAAGCATACTCGTTCCCCCTGGATGTGTTGGGGAACTTCTCCGCCTGCTCCCCACCGTCGAAGGAAGCCAATCCGACTCGAACGAGGACTGGATCTGCGGGGGGAAGAAATCCCTATGTCTGCAGCTTCACCAGTTGGTCGTGGGAGACGTAACACTTTTCCCAATCACCATGTTTGGGGCCGTGAGGGCGGGAGGAAGAGCTGGGAGCGCTAGCCATGTCGGGGTGGTTTCTGCTGGCAAGCTCTAAGGATTCCGCGCTTGGTGTGGGCTGGATCTAAAGATCCCAATCTCTTTAAATAGACTACTTTCTTGTATGGTCAGGGTGGTAAATGCAAAAATGCCCCGGCTTCTCGTATTCACTCGACACGTGGAAGCTGAAATCATGAAGGTGTAGAAGCCGATGAGCGCGACATTAAATGAAAAGACGAATACTGCGCTTTAAGTCAGGTACTTTGAAGTATTCACAAAAGGAACCCGCCTTGCAATGCCGAAGACAATCTGCGCGCTAGACTCATCGTCATTGAAGCCTAGTTCGAGGGCTACTGCGGGAGTCTTGGATTAAGGGGTCCTCGGACAGCTGGACTATATACATGGGTCGGACTGATGGGCTATGAAGATACAAGATAGTAGACTTCTTCTCGTGTCCGGATGGGACTCTCCTTTGCGTGGAAGGCAAGCTTGGCGGTTTAGATATGTAGATTCCTTTCTCTGTAACCAACTTTGTGTAACCCTAGTCCCCTCCGGTGTCTATATAAACCAGAGGGTTTAGTCCATAGACAGCAATCATAATCATAGGCTATTCTTCTAGGGTTTTAGCCATTATGATCTCGTGGTAGATCAACTCTTGTAATACTCATATTCATCAAGATCAATCAAGCAGGAAGTAGGGTATTACCTCCATAGAGAGGGCCCGAACCTGGGTAAACATTGTGTCCCCCGCCTCCTGTTACCATTAGCCTTAGACGCACAGTTTGGGACCCCACACCCGAGATCCGCTGGTTTTGACACCGACAATCATTCTTGGATGTTTTACAATCATTTTATAGTCATTTTATACCATTTTTTGGTACTAACCTATTGACACAATGCCCAGTGACAGTTGTTGTTTTCTGCATGTTTTTTACAACTCAGCAGGAAATCAATATCAAACGGAGTCCAAACGCAGCGAAACTCCTGGAGGATTTTTTGGGCCAGAAGACATCCAGTGGGCCAAGAAAGCACCTGGGGGTGGCTCGAGGGGAGAAGCACCCACCAGGGCGCGCCAGGAGGCCCAGGCGTGCCCTGGTGGTTGTGCCCACCTCGGGCGCCCCCTGAACCGCCTCTTTGCTCTATAAATACCCCAATATTCCAGAAACCCTAGGGGAGTCAACGAAAATCAATTCCAGCCACCGCAGAGTCCAGAACCACCATATCCAATCTAGACACCATCATGGAGCGGTTCACCACTTCCATTGGCGCCTCTCCAATGATGCGTGAGTAGTTCTTTGTAGACCTACGGGTCCATAGTTAGTAGCTAGATGGATTCCTCTCTCTCTTGATTATTAATACGTCTCCAACGTATCTATAATTTTTTATTGCTCCATGCTATATTATCTACTGTTTTAGACATTATTGGGCTTTATTATCCACTTTTATATTATTTTTGGGACTAACCTATTAACCAGAGGCCCAGCCCAGAATTGCTGATTTTTGCCTATTTTAGGGTTTTGAAGAAAAGGAATATCAAACGGAGTCCAAACGGAATGAAACCTTCGGAAACGTGATTTTCTCATCAGATAAGATGCAGTAGAATTGGACCCTCCGTCAAGAAAGCGACGAGGTGGTCACGAGGGTAGGGGCGCCCCCCTAGGGCGCGCCCCCTGCCTCGTGGGCCCCTCGAAGCTCCACCAACGTACTTCTTCCTCCTATATATATATCCACGTACCCCCAAACGATCGGGGACGGAGCCAGAAACCTAATTCCACCGCCGCAACTTTCTGTATCCACGAGATCCCATCTTGGGGCCTGTTCCGGAGCTCCACCGGAGGGGGCATCGATCACGGAGGGCTTCTACACCATCATCCAAGCCCCTCTGATGAAGTGTGAGTAGTTTACTTCAGACCTACGGGTCCATAGTTAGTAGCTAGATGGCTTCTTCTCTCTTTTTGGATCTCAATACAATGTTCTCCCCCTCTCTCATGGAGATCTATTCGATGTAATCTTCTTTTTGTGGTGTGTTTGTTGAGACCGATGAATTGTGGGTTTCTGATCAAGTCTATCTATGAATAATATTTGAATCTTCTCTGAATTCTTTTATGTATGATTGGTTATCTTTGCAAGTCTCTTCGAATTATCAGTTTGGTTTGGCCTATTAGATTGGTTGTTCTTGCCATGGGAGAAGTGCTTAGCTTTGGGTTCGATCTTGCGGTGTCCTTTCCCAGTGACAGAAGGGGCAGCAAGGCACGTATTGTATCATTGCCATCAAGGATAACAAGATGGTTTTTTTTATCATATTGCATGAAACTATCCCTCTACTTCATGTCATCTTGCTTAAGGCGTTACTCTGTTTTAACTTAATACTGTAGATGCATGCTGGATAGTGGTCGATGAGTGGAGTAATAGTAGTAGATGCAGAATCATTTTGGTCCACTTGTCTCGGACGTGATGCCTATATACATGATCATACCTAGATATTCTCATAACTATGCTAAATTCTGCCAATTGCTCAACAATAATTTGTTCACCCACCGTAGAATACTTATGCTCTTGAGAGAAGCCACTAGTGAAACCTATGGCCCCCGGGTCTCTTTCTCATCATATCAATCTCCATCACTTTATTATTGCTTTGCTTTTACTTTGCTTACTTTGCATCTCTATACCAAAAATACCAAAAAAATATTATTTGTCATCTCTATCAGATCTCACTTTCGTAAGTGACCTTGAAGGGATTGACAACCCCTAAGCGCGTTGGTTGCGTTGAGCTATTGTTTTGTGTAGGTACGAGGGACTCGAGCATAGCCTCCTACCGGATTGATACCTTGGTTCTCAAAAACTGAGGGAAGTACTTACGCTACTTTTCTGCATCATCCCTTCCTCTTCGGGGAAATCCAACGCAGTGCTCAAGAGGTAGCAAGAAGAATTTCTGGCGCCGTTGCCAGGGAGTCTACGCAAAAGTCAACATACCAAGTACCCATCACAATCCCTATCTCCCGCATTATATTATTTGCCATTTGCCTCTCGTTTTCCTCTCCCCCACTTCACCCTTGCCGTTTTATTCACCCTCTCTCTTCCTCTCTCTCTCTCTCTATTTGCCTCTTTTGTCGTTTGCTTTTTGTTTGCTCGTGTGTTGGATTGCTTGTTTGTAGCGATGGCTCAAGATAATACTAAATTGTGTGACTTCACCAATACCAATAATAATGATTTCCTTATCACTCCGATTGCTCGTCTTACTGATGCTGAATCTTGTGAAATTAATACTGCTTTGTTGAATCTTGTCATGAAAGATCCGTTCTCCAGGCTTCCTAGTGAAGATGCCGCTACACATCTTAATAGCTTTGTTGATTTGCGTGACATGCAAAAGAAAAAATATGTTGATAATGATATTGTTTTATTGAATCTATTTCCTTTTTCGCTTAGAGGTCGTGTTAAAGCTTGGTTTTCGCCTTTGCCTAAAAATAGTATTGATTCATGGAACAAGTGCAAAGATGCTTTTATCTCTAAGTATTTTCCTCCCGCTAAGATCATCTCTCTTAGAAATGATATTATGAATTTTAAGCAACTTGATCATGAACATGTTGCACAAGCTTGGCAGAGAATGAAACTAATGATACGTAATTGCCCTACTCATGGTTTAAATTTGTGGATGATTATACAAAAAAATTATGCCGGATTGAATTTTGCTTCTAGAAATCTTTTAGATTCAGCCGCGGGAGGCACTTTTACGGAAATCACTTTAGGAGAAGCTACTAAACTCCTAGATAATATTATGGTTAATTATTCACAATGGCATACTGAAAGATCTACTAATAAAAAGGTGCATGCGATAGAAGAAATTAATGTTTTGAGTGGAAAGATGGATGAACTTATGAAATTATTTGCTAATAAGATTGTTTCTTCTGATCCTAATGATGTGCCCTTGTCTACTTTGATTGAGAATAATAATGAATCTATGGATGTGAATTTTGTTGGTAGGAACAATTTTGGTAACAACACGTATAGAGGAAATTTCAATCCTAGGCCTTATCCTAGTAATCCCTCTAATAATTATGGTAATTCCTACAACAATTCTTATGGGAATTATAATAAGATGCCCTCTGATTTTGAATCTAATATTAAAGAATTTATTTCTTCACAAAAGAATTTTAATGCTATGATTGAAGAAAAAATGCTTAAGATTGATGATTTGGCTAGGAACGTTGATAGAATTGCTCTTGATGTTGATTCTTTGAAACTTAGATCTATTCCACCTAAGCATGATATCAATGAGTCTCTCAAATCCATGAGAATTTCCATTGACAAGTGCAAAGAAAGAACCGCTAGGATGCGTGCTAAGAAAGATGCCTTTATAAAAGTGTGTTCTTCTAGTTCCTATGAAAATAATGATGAAGATCTAAAAGTTATTGATGTGTCCCCTATTAAATCTTTGTTTTGCAATATGAATCTTGATAATGATGGGACTGAATATGATCCACCTTTACCTAGAAGGCGTTCTAAGAATTCAGAATTTGTTGATCTTGATGCTAAATTTGATAAAAGTGGGATTGAAGAAATTAAAACCCTAGATGTTGCTAAACGCACTATTATGGATTTCAAGGAATTTAACTATGAAAATTTCTCTTTGATTGATTGTATTTCCTTGTTGCAATCCGTGCTAAAATCTCCTCACGCTTATAGTAAAAATAAAGCGTTTACTAAACATATCATTGATGCCTTGATGCAATCTTATGAAGAAAAACTTGAATTGGAAGTTTCTATCCCTAGAAAATTTATGATGAGTGGGAACTAACTATTAAAATGAAAATTAAAAATTATGAGTTTTATGCTTTTTGTGATTTGGGTGCTAGTGTCTCTACTATTCCCAAAACTTTGTGTGATTTACTAGATTTCCATGATTTTGATGATTGCTCTCTAAACTTGCATCTTGCGAATTCCACTATTAAGAAACCTATGGTAAGAATTAATGATGTTCTTATTGTTGCTAATAGGAATTATGTGCCCGTAGATTTTATCGTTCTTAATACAGATTGCAATCCTTCTTGCCTTATTATTCTCGGTAGACCTTTCCTTAGAACGGTTGGTGCAATTATTGATATGAAGGAATGGAATATTAGATTTCAATTTCCATTAAAAAAGGGCATGGAACACTTCCCTAGAAAGAAAATAAAATTACCATATGAATCTATCATGAGAGCCACTTATGGATTGCCTACCAAAGATGGCAATACCTAGATCTATTCTTGCTTGTTATGCCTAGCTAGGGGCGTTAAACGATAGCGCTTGTTGGGAGGCAACCCAATTTTATTTTTATTCCTTGCTTTTTGCTTCTGTTTAGTAATAAATAAATTATATAGCCTCTGTTTTGGTTGTGTTTTTTGTGTTTAATTAGTGTTTGTGCCAAGTAGAACCGTTGGGAAGACTTGGGGAAAGTCTTTGAACTTGCTGTAAAAAACAGAAACTTTAGCGCTCACGAGAACTGCTGTCATTTTTATTTGGAAAGTTCTATTTAGTTAATTATTTTTGAAGATTATTAATAGATAAATTCCTCACGCCCAGACATTTATTTTAGAATTTTTGGTGTTCCAGATCTTGCGCTAGCTACAGATTACTACAGACTGTTCTGTTTTTGACAGATTCTGTTTTTCGTGTGTTGTTTTCTTATTTTGATGAATCTAAGGCTAGTAAAATAGTTTATAGTCCATAGAGAAGTCGGAATACAGTAGGTTTAACACCCATATAAATAAATAATGAGTTAATTACAGTACTTTGAAGTGGTATTTTGTTTTCTTTCGCTAACAGAGCTCATGAGTTTTCTACTTTAAGTTTTGTGTTGTGAGTTTTTCAAGTTTTGGGTAAAGATTTGATGGATTATGGAACAAGGAGTGGCAAGAGCCTAAGATTGGGGATGCCCATGGCACCCCCAAGATAATCTAAGGACACCTAAAAGCCAAAGCTTGGGGATGCCCCGGAAGGCATCTCCTCTTTCGTCTACTTCTATCGGTAACTTTACTTGGAGCTATATTTTTATTCACCACATGATATGTGTTTTGCTTGGAGCGTCTTTTATGATTTGAGTCTTTGCTTATTAGTTTAACACAATCATACTTTCTGTACACACCTTTTGAGAGAGCATACATGATTTGGAATTTGATAGAATACTCTATGTACTTCACTTATATCTTTTGAGCTTTATAGTTTTGCTCTAGTGCTTCACTTATATCTTTTAGAGCACGGTGGTGGATTTGTTTTATAGAAACTATTGATCTCTCATGCTTCACTTAGATTATTTTGAGAGTCTTAATAGCATGGTAATTTGCTTAAAATCCTAATATGCTTGGTATGCAAGATTAATAATAAAACTTTTGTATGAGTGTGTTGAATACTAAGAAGAAATTGATGCTTGATAATTGTTTTGAGATATGAGGATGGTGATATTAGAGTCATGCTAGTTGAATAGTTGTGAATTTGAGAAATTCTTGTGTTAAAGTTTGTGATTCCCGTAGCATGCACGTATGGTGAACCGTTATGTGATGAAGTCGGAGCATGATTTATTTATTAATTGTCTTCCTTATGAGTGGCGGTCGGGGACGAGCGATGGTCTTTTCCTACCAATCTATCCCCTAGGAGCATGCGCGTAATACTTTGCTTTGATAACTTCTAGATTTTTGCAATAAGTATATGAGTTCTTTATGACTAATGTTGAGTCCATGGATTATACGCACTTTCCTTCCTTCCAGCATTGCTAGCCTCTCTAATACCGCACACTTTTCGCCGGTACCATACACCCACCAAATACCTTCCTCAAAACAGCCACAATACCTATCTATCATGGCATCTCCATAGCATTCCGAGATATATTGCCATGCAACTTTCCACCGTTCCTTTCATTATGACACGCTCCATCATTGTCATATTGCTAGCATGATCATGTAATTGACATCGTAT
This sequence comes from Triticum aestivum, assembly GCF_018294505.1. NCBI lineage: Eukaryota > Viridiplantae > Streptophyta > Magnoliopsida > Poales > Poaceae > Triticum > Triticum aestivum. The sequence goes on along the minus strand of NC_057800.1, from coordinate 160,915,372 downwards.
TTGTGGCAAAGCCACCGTTCATAATTCTTTCATACATGTCACTCTTGATTCATTGCACATCCCGGTACACCGCCGGAGGCATTCATATAGAGTCATATTTTGTTCTAAGAATCGAGTTGTAATTCATGAGTTGTAAGTAAATAAAAGTGTGATGATCATCATCATTAGAGCATTGTCCCAGTGAGGAAAGGATGATGAAGACTATGATTCCCCCACAAGTCGGGATGAGACTCCGGACGAAAAAAATATATATATAAAAAAAGAGGCCATAAAAAAAGAGAAAGGCCCAAATAAAAAAATATGAGAGAAAAAGAGAGAAGGGACAATGTTACTATCCTTTTACCACACTTGTGCTTCAAAGTAGCACCATGATCTTCATGATAGAGAGTCTCTCATTATGTCACTTACATATACTGGTGGGAATTTTTCATTATAGAACTTGGCTTGTATATTCCAATGATGGGCTTCCTCAAAATGCCCTAGGTCTTCACGAGCAAGCGAGTTGGATGCATACCCACTTAGTTTCTTTTGAGCTTTCATATACTTATAGCTCTAGTGCATCCATTGCATGGCAATCCCTACTCACTCACATTGATATCTATTGATGGGCATCTCCATAGCCCGTTGACACGCCTAGTTGATGTGAGACAATCTTCTCCCTTTTTGTCTTCTCCACAACCACCATTCCATTCCACCTATAGTGCTATATCCATGGCTCACGCTCATGTATTGCGTGAAGATCGAAAAAGTTTTGAAAATGTCAAAAGTATGAAACAATTGCTTGGCTTGTCATCGGGGATATGCATGATTTAAATACTTTGTGTGGTGAAGATAGAGCATAGCCAGACTATATGATTTTGTAGGGATAGCTTTCTTTGGCCATGATATTTTGAGAAGACATAATTGCTTTGTTAGTATGCTTGAAGTATTATTATTTTTATATCAATATGAACTTTTGTCTTGAATCTTTCGAATCTGCATATTGATACCACAATTAAGAAGATTTACATTGAAATTATGCCAAGTAGCACTCCGCATCAAAAATTCTATTTTTATCATTTACCTACTCGAGGACAAGCAAGAATTAAGCTTGGGGATGCTTGATACGTCTCCAACGTATCTATAATTTTTGATTGCTCCATGCTATATTATCTACTGTTTTCGACATTATTGGACTTTATTATCCACTTCTATATTATTTTTGGGACTAACCTATTAACCGGAGGCCCAGCCCAGAATTGCTGTTTTTTGCCTGTTTTAGGGTTTCGAAGAAAAGGAATATCAAACAGAGTCAAAACAGAATGAAACCTTCGGAAACGTGATTTTCTCATCAGATAAGATCCAGGAGACTTGGACCCTCCGTCAACAAAGCCACGAGGTGGTCACGAGGGTAGGGGTGCCCCCCTAGGGTGCCCCCCTGCCTCGTGGGCCCCTCGAAGCTCCACCGACGTACTTCTTCCTCCTATATATATCGACATACCCCCAAACGATTGGGAACGGTGCCAAAAACCTAATTCCACCGCGTCAACGTTCTGTATCCACGAGATCCCATCTCGGGGCCTGTTCCGGAGCTCCGCCGAAGGGGGCATCGATTAGTATGCTTGATGAAGGGTGAGTAGTTTACTTCAAACCTACGGGTCCATAGTTAGTAGCTAGATGGCTTCTTCTCTCTTTTTGGATCTCAATACAATGTTCTCCCCCTCTCTCATGGAGATCTATTCGATGTAATCTTCTTTTTGCGGTGTGTTTGTTGAGACCGATGAATTGTGGGTTTATGATCAAGTCTATCTATGAATAATATTTGAATCTTCTCCAAATTCTTTTATGTATGATTGGTTATCTTTGCAAGTCTCTTTAAATTATCAGTTTGGTTTGGCCTACTAGATTGGTTGTTCTTGCCATGGGGGAAGTGCTTAGCTTTGGGTTCGATCTTGTGGTGTCCTTTCCCAGTGACAGAAGGGGCAGCAAGGCATGTATTGTATCGTTGCCATCAAGGATAACAAGATGGGATTTTTATCATATTGCATGAAACTATCCCTCTACTTCATGTCATCTTGCTTAAGGCATTACTCTGTTTTTAACTTAATACTCTAGATGCATGCTGGATAGCGGTCGATGAGTGGAGTAATAGTAGTAGATGCAGAATCGTTTCGGTCTACTTGTCTCGGACGTGATGCCTATATACATGATCATACCTAGATATTCTCATAACTATGTTCAATTCTGTCAATTGCTCAACAGTAATTTGTTCACCCACCGTAGAATACTTATGCTCTTGAGAGAAGCCACTAGTGAAACCTATGGCCCCCGGGTCTCTTTCTCATCATATCAATCTCCATCACTTTATTATTGCTTTGCTTTTACTTCATTTACTTTGCATCTTTATACCAAAAATACCAAAAAATATTATTTATCATCTCTATCAGATCTCACTTTTGTAAGTGACTGTGAAGGGATTGAGAACCCCTAAGCGCGTTGGTTGAGTCGAGCTATTGTTTTTGTGTAGGTACGAGGGACTCGAGCGTAGCCTCCTACTGGATTGATACCTTGGTTCTCAAAAACTGAGGGAAATACTTACGCTACTTTGCTGCATCATCCCTTCCTCTTCGGGAAATCCAACGCAGTGCTCAAGAGGTAGCAATTATCAACACAATGGTCTCTTGGAGATCCATATGATGTAAGTCCTTTTGCAGTGTGTTTGTTGGGATCGGATGAACTTTGAGTTTATGATCAGATCTATGTTTTTATCCATGAAAGTTATTTGAGTCTTCTTTGATCTCTTATATGCATGCTTACTTATAGCCTCGTATTTCTTCTTCAATATTTGGGTTTTGTTTGGCCAACTTGATCTATTTATCCTGCAATGGGAAGAGGTGCTTTGTAGTGGGTTCGATCTTACAGTGCTTGATCCGAGTGACAGAAGGGGAACCGACACATATGTATCGTTGCTACTAAGGATAACAAGATGGGATCTATATCTTCACAATAGATAAACGGATCTTGTCTACATCATGGCATCATTCTTATTGCATTACTTCGTTTTTTCATGAACTTAATACACTAGATGAATGTTGGATAGCGGTCGATGTGTGGAGTAATAGTAGTAGATGCAGGCAGGAGTCGGTCTACTAATCTTGGACGTGATGCCTATATAGTGATCATTTCCTGGATATCGTCATGATTATTTGAAGTTCTATCAATTGCCCAATAGTAATTGTTTTCCCACTGTTTGCTATTTTTCTTGAGAGAAGCTACTAGTGAAACCTACGACCCTTGGGTCTCTTTTCATCATATTTTCCTTTGTGATCTATTTTCCTTTGCACTTATTTTTAAATCTATTAAACCAAAAATACAAAAATACCTTGCTGAAATTTATTTGTTCCGCGATCTATTTATCCTATCTACCACTTTTACCTCACGTTATTTGCCCATCTTGAGGCGCCGTACCCGAAAGGGATTGACAACCCCTTTAACACGCCGGGTTGCGAGTATTTGTTATTCGTGTGCAGGTGTTGTTTACATGGTGTGAGGAGGTTCTCCTACTAGTTCGATAACCTTGGTATCATCACTAAGGGAAATACCTACCGTCGCTATACTGCATCATCCCTTCCTCTTTGGCGAAATACCGACGTAGCTCTAGCAGACATTGAAAGGAATTTCTGGCGCCGTTGCTGGGGAGGATCTTCAACATCAACCATGTTCCTAATCAAAAATCTCATCTCCTTTCAATTTACATTACTTTCCATTTGCCTCTCATTTTCCTCTTCCCCACTTCACAAAAATTTGCCCTTTTATTTGCCCTCTTTTTCATTCACCATTTTCTCGTCAGATCTGTTTTTCGCGTGCAGTCTTGTTATCACTTTTTGTCGTTATGGATTTCTCTTCTTCTATTGCGTGCACCCCCGAGAACGAGGTTCTCAACTTCAAACAAAGGGGAGGAGAAAATATAAAAGATGCTTGGTACAGGATTTGCAATGCTCATAATAGATCTATCCATAAGCAATCTACCGTTGTTCTTCTTCGTTGTTTTTATGTGGGCATTACCACTTGGTAGAAATTCGTCCTTGGATACGATTACCGTTGGGAATTTCTTGATGTGTCCTTCTCTTGATGCTTTTAATGCTTTGGGAAATTTAGTGGGTTCACCACCACTAGTGATCAATGAAACAATATTGTCTCTCGATCATGTTATGGAAAGACTAGATGGTATTGAAAAGAAAATGCTTACCGTAGAACATATTGAAAACTTGGATAAAAAATGCAAAGTTATGCTACTAAGGTTGGGTCAAAAGCGGGAGACATTTTTAAGTTGCTAAACGAAAAAGGAACTATAATTCATGAAAGAATCGAAGAAAGCTCGTCTAGGATTGATAAACTAGAAGAATTTTTTTCTAATCTAGGTACGGCTTTTGCTTCCGCTAAAACTCCCATGAAAATTAGCAAGACTACTCAAGTCACTAAAAACAAAGATGCAACTTCTAGCAATGATAAAGGAGATCTTAAGATGATTAGTATCCATCCCAACTTCATTGAAGTCATAAGAGACCCTTTTTGCGAAAATAAGTTTTTCAATTTCATGCCTAGAAGTATTGTCGCTGAGAATTTATACGCAAAATCCTTGAAAAATCCTAATTGTTCGATCAAAGAATTGGACAAGGATGACAAAACCTATATCCTACGCGTTATGCCTAGCTAGGGGCGTAAAATGATAGCGCTTATTGGGAGGCAAACCAATGAATAAAATTTATTTTTGCTTTTTGCTTTATGTTCTTGTGTGTTAGCACAATTATGCTACTGTTATTATTGTGTTCTTTGTGTTTTAATTAGTGTTTGTGCCAAGTAAGGCCTTTGGGAAGACTTGGGTGAAAGTTGATTTGATCTTGCTGAAAAACAGAAACTTTTGCGCTCACGAGATTATTTCATTTTAACAGAAGAGTGATTTCGAGTTGATTCTTTTTACAAAAGATTAATAGACAAATTCCTCACATCCACCTATTTATTTCGGAATTTTTGGAGCTACATAAGTATTCGAAATATTCAGATTGCTATAGACTATTCTGTTTTTGACAGATTCTGTTTTCTTTGCATTGTGTGCTTGTTTTGATGATTCTATGGTTTTATTTGATGAGTTTTTGCCATAGGAAAGTTGGAATACCATATATATAATGTAAAACCAAAATAAGAATAGGTTTGCTACAATACTTATAGTAGTGGTTTGGTTTGTTATACTAACGGATCTCACGAAGATTTTGTTTGAGTTTTGTGTGATTGAAGTTTTCAAGTGTTGGGTGATCTTACGATGGATGAAGGAATAAGGATTAGCAAAAGGCTAACCTTGGGGATGCCCAAGGCACCCCAAGATAATATTCAAAGAAGTAGCAAGCAACTAAGCTTGGGGATGCCCCGGAGTGGCATCCCTGCTTTCTTCTAACAACCATTAGTATTTTACTTGAAACTATATTTTTATTCGTCACATAATATGAGTTTTGCTTGGAGCGTCTTGTATGATATGAGTCTTTTCTTGTTTTGTTTTGTGTTTTAAGTGTTGAATCCTTGCTATACACACCCTTTTTAGAGAGCCAAAAATTATGCTATGCTTGCTCCTATGCTTCACTTAAATTTTTAGAGCCATGGATTTGCTCTAGTGCTTCACTTATATCTTTTTGAGCATGGTGTGCTTTGTTATTTTTGAAGAAATGCTCTCATGCTTCAGTTAGATTTATTTGGGAGTTAGTAAGTTTTTAGAAATTCTCTCTTGATTCACTTAGATTATTTTGAGAGAAAGAAAAAATTATGCTCATGATCTTCACATATATTTGTTTGAGCTTATGAAAAGCAACATATGAAAATAGTCCCAAAGTGATAGATATTCAAGGAGGATATAATAAAGACTTTCATGAAGATCATTGGACAAAATAAAATTGATTCTTAGTAATGGTTTTGAGATATGGTGATATGATATGTGAGTTATGTTGATGAGTAATTGTGCTTTAGTAAGAATATTGATGTTAAGGTTTGTGATTCCCTATGCAAGCACGAAAGTCAATAGTTATGCAATGAAATTTATATCCTCCTTATGGTGCATTATTCGGTGTTACTTATGCTTAATGCTTGGGTATGAGATTTTTCGCTTTTTGGTTGGTCGCTTCTCAATATTTTTGCTAGTCTTCATTTTGTACTAAGTATGATCACTACTTGTGCATGCAAAACCCTTTAAACCAGTTTTGCCGTATGAGTCCACTATACCTACCTATATGCGGTATTTCCATGCCATTCTAAGCAAATTTTCATGTGCATCTCTAATTTTCAAAATAAATTTCTCTTTTGTGTGCTCTACCGCTCGCGAGGCAATGAAGGGTGACCAATATTTTCCTTGCTAGATGTGTTATTCTCACGATGAGTGTTTATTCACTTGTCATTGCACGAGAGTACGACAAAGGTATTAGGGATGCCAAGTACTGAAATGAAAAATGAATTTACTTTATGTTGTCAAATAATAAATTCCTTGGAAAGTGTTGGTATGGAGGGCAACCGTGGATTCGGCTAGCCATGGAAAGTGAAAGTAATGGTGGAAAAAGGAATAAACTTTATTTTCTGTTTGGGAACCCCCTAGGATGTATCTAGCATGGCAAGTGTTGTGATGCTCCAAATCGTTTTCGTTGGTGGGAATAGTATGCCTCTCAAAAATATTTTTATCTCTCAGTTTAAGCTTTGAGCTCTGGCTCCTCTACAAATCCCTACTTCCCTCCGCGAAGGGCCTTTCTTTTACTTATGTAATTTTTATTTTGAATTTGAGTCCCCATCTTCTCTCATAAAGCACCAACTAAGGGGCACTATGATAGTATTTGAGCATTGTGTGTAGCTAATATTCGAGTGTGTTTCATGAATGGATCAATGGTTGAGCATGATGGGCTAGGGATAACTTGCTTTAGTGTTGATATTTTGAAAGACATGGTTGCTTGTTGATATGCTTGAGCATTAAAGTCTTCATGTCAAAACTAGACTATTGCTTTGAATCATATAAAAGTCCATATGTCCATGCTATAAAGAAAAGAAATGTGATGAACATGTTAGGCAGCATTCCACATCAAAATTCTGTTTTTTATCATTTACCTACTCGAGGACGAATAGGAATTAAGCTTGGGGATTCTCCAATGTATCTATAATTTTTGATTGTTCCATGCTGTTATATTATCATTCTTGGATGGTTTACAATCATTTTATATCATTTTTGGTACTAACCTATTGACATAGTGTCCAGTGCCACTTGCTGCTTTCTTTATGTTTTTTACATCGCAGGAAATCAATATCAAACGGAGTCCAAACGCAGCAAAACTGCTGGAGGATTTTTTTGGGCCAGAAGACGTCAAGTGGGCCAAGAAAGCACCTGGGGGTGGCTCGAGGGGAGCAGCACCTACTAGGGCACGCCAGGAGGCCCAGGTGTGCCCTGGTGGGTTGTGCCCACCTCGGGTGCCCCCTGAACCGCCTCTTTGCTCTATAAATACCCCAATATTCCAGAAACCCTTGGGGAGTCGACGAAAATAAATTCCAGCCGCCGCAGAGTCCAGAACCACCAGATCCAATCTAGACACCATCATAGAGGGGTTCACCACTTCCATTGGTGCCTCTCCGATGATGCGTGAGTAGTTCTTTGTAGACCTACGGGTCCGTAGTTAGTAGCTACATGGCTTCCTCTCTCTCTTGATTATCAATACAATGGTCTCTTGGAGATCTATATGTTGTAAGTCCTTTTGCGGTGTGTTTGTTGGGATCCGATGAACTTTGAGTTTATGATCAGATCTATGTTTTTATCCATGAAATTTATTTGAGTCTTCTTTGATCACTTATATGCATGATTTATTATAGCCTCGTATTTCTTCTCTGATATTTGGGTTTTGTTTGGCCAACTTGATCTATTTATCTTGCAATGGGAAGAGGTGCTTTGTAGTGGGTTCGATCTTACGGTGCTTGATCCCAATGATAGAAGGGGAACCAGCACATATGTATCGTTGCTACTAAGGATAACAAGATGGGATCTATATATTTGCAATAGATAAATGGATCTTTTCTACATCATGTCATCGTTCTTATTGCATTACTCTATTTTTTCATGAACTTAATACGCTAGATGCATGCTGGACAGCCATCGATGTGTGGAGTAATAGTAGTAGATGCACGCAAGAGTCGGTCTACTAATCTTGGATGTGATGCCTATATAATGACCATTGCCTAGATATCGTCATGATTATTTGAAGTTCTATCAATTGCCCAACAGTAATTGTTTTCCCACCGTTTGCTATTTTTCTCGACAGAAGCCACTAGTGAAACCTACGGTCCCCGGGTCTCTTTTCATCATATTTTCCTTTGCGATCTATTTTCCTTTGCATTTATTTTCATATCTATTAAGCCAAAAATACAAAAATACCTTGCTGCAATTTATTTGTTCCGCGATCTATTTATCCTATCTACCACTTTTACCTCATGTTATTTGCCCATCTTGAGGCGCCGTACCCAAAAGGGATTGACAACCCCTTTAACACATCGGGTTGTGAGTATTTGTTATTTGTGTGCAGGTGCTATTTACATGGTGTGAGGAGGTTCTCCTACTGGTTCGATAACCTTGGTCTCATCACTGAGGGAAATACCTACCGTCACTATACTGTATCATCCCTTCCTCTTTGGGGAAATACTGACGTAGTTCTAGCAGACATCGCGTATCAACATCCCCAAGCTTGATTCTTGCTTGTCCTCGAGTAGGTAAATGATAAAAACAAAAAATCTGATGTTGAATGCTACCTAGCATGTTTATCTTGTAATCTCTTTTATGGTACACATTTTGAGAAACGATGAAGTAATTGATATCAACATAATAATATCCATGAATAGAAGAATATAGTCAATACTTTTTCAAGATATACGATGATTGACGAGTGTTATCCCTACTCTTTATCATGTAAGCGTGGCATGACTGCGCCTTCTGTAACAGCCTAGATTTTGGCCCTTTTCTTTTTCTTTTGATTTATTTGGTTTTTGCTCTATTTTTCTTTTTGGAGTGGTTCTGTGGCCTTGCCACCTGGGAAATCATCCTCATTCCCCCTCCCAAGTGGCTAGTAATTCTCAAAACCTTGCCAAGATCATGTCACTTCACTCCTTGACCAAACCCTAAAATTCTTTTCTAGGGAATATTCCTTTTTCATTAAAGGAATGACCCTATCTGCCCTAGGTTGTGAAGCAACATATATTTCTATCCATCCAAAAATCCCCAAATAATTCTCATAATTCCTTTGGGTCATATGTAGCTCAAATATGTCCAAACATTTCCTTGGCCAGTTCAAAAATATTTCCCCAATATTCCTTTTTCTATTCTACCCTGAATGGCACTTTGTGAAGGAAGTGTCATTTATATTTTTCCTAGTGGCTCCCAACCTTTTTGGGCATGCTTATATGTCCAAATAATTAACTCATGCACAAGTTCAACTTTATTTGCCTAGCCAATCTTCCTCAGTGAATTTTCAAAGTTTCTGCCAGGCAGAAGGTTTTGTGAAGGAAGTACTAGCTAGGAGTATCCAAATGAGTTGAAATTTTGCACACTCCTTAATGTGCTCATATTAATCCCCTCCACCTAGTCGCAGCCCCATCCAATCATCTATGTGAACACAGGAGCAAATCTTTGATTCTGGCAATATTTTCAAGTTGTGAAGCAAGTGCATTTTATATTGCTTCGAAAATCCTGATAAATTATCTGATCGTTCTCCTACCCATAAAACATCTCTCCACCCAATTTGGAAACATTTAATTGAGCCATTTGATCACCAAAATTATTTCAAGTTTCTGGACAAAATGATGTTTATGAAGCAAGTGCCATTTTGGCTTGTCCATTTGGCATGAGCTTTTTACAGCATCTTCATATGTCCAAATAATAAAGCTTTACCCAATCTTAGCCCAAGTTGCTTCTCCAGGTGAGTGCATCATCCAAATTTAGTTTCTGACCAGATTTGGCAGTTGCAAAGCAACTATATTAAATCTTGGTTCAAATCCCCTCAAAACCTCCAGGACTGTAGTCCTTCGATAGATAAACCTCCCAGACAACCCCATTTACCCCAATCAAGTTCATGTTGATCAGCAGTTCTTTGCCAGGTTTGATGTAGTAAACTTCAGAGCTTAGTTACAATTTAACCATAGAGTCTTTAACCAAGTTACTATCTCAGTTGCAACCTCCCTAGGAAGGACAAGCCCCTAGATATCAGTTGGCATAGCTTGTGGCACTGTTTGCACCAGTGCACACGGTGACCACCGTTTTGGCATGCCATGAGCGTGTCCAGAACGTTGCTTTGCTAGGCCCCTCATCTGCTCATCGTCTTAGCATGCATAAGCATGTCCCTTGGCTTCATCTCATCATCGCAGTTCCTCTAGACCCATCTCCCCCTCCTGCAGCTTCCTCACAAACGCAAACCACCGCGCGCCCACGGACGTACAATAGAGATTTGGCGCTGCTCGTCACCGTCGTCTTCCTCCCTGTGCTCCCTTGGCCGTCTCCTCCCCGTGAGAACCTCCACTACTCCTCCTGCGTCGTCTACCTTCGAGCTCGTGAGCGTGGGCATGCGTCTGCGGCGCAAGACACACATCTGTGGCGGTGCCAGCTTGGCCTCCTTCCCCGCTGGCTATTTGAGCCCTCCCCCGAGCCCTCCGAGTTCACCACTAGCCTCCTGCACTTCCTCTAGCCTCCCCTGACCACTTCATCGAGCTCGAGATGCCCTCCATGACCGCCGGCCATGCTCGACTAAATTCTCTCAACACCGAGCTCGTTCCTCTCCCCCTCCACCACCAGAGGCATCCACCACCCCCTAGAAGCCTCCCCGCCGTGCCCCTCCTCCTTTGTTGGCCTCTGGCCGCGGTCCCCATCTGCGCCCAACGCCGCAGTCTGCCATGCTCGTGGCAGCCACTGCTCTGGTCTTGCGCGGCGTGCGCGAAACCCCTGGATAGCTGCGCCTCGGTCCTCTGAGCACTCTGGTAGCCAGAACTCCGCCGGAGGTGGCAGGAGTCACCCGGGGCAATCGCTGGCGCCGGCGCCCCTCCCAACGCCCCTCCCTCTGCTCTGCCCCGCATTGGGAGGAAGAAGAGGAGGAGTGGGAGGAGAGAGAGGAGGGGGTTGACCAGGCGCGGGCCCCGCGCGCCAGCCCTTCAGCCATTAACCCGGCCAGCCCACGTGGATAAGGGACGGGCCCTGATACGTCTCCAACGTATCTATAATTTTTTATTGCTCCATGCTATATTATCTACTGTTTTGTACTATATTGGGCTTTATTTTCCACTTTTATATTATTTTTGGGACTAACCTATTTACCGGAGGCCCAACCCAGAATTGCTATTTTTTGCCTATTTCAGTGTTTCGAAGACACGGAATTTCAAACGGAGTCCAAACGGAATAAACCTTTCTCGAACATGATTTTCTTCCCGAATTTGACCCAGGAGACTTGGACCCTATGCCAAGGAAGCTTCGAGGTGGGCACGAGGTAGGGGGGCGCACCCTATACCCCCAGGCGCGCCCCCACCCTCGTGGGCCCACCGAAGCTCCACCGACGTACTACTTCCTCCTATATATACCTACGTACCCCCAAACGAACAGATACGGAGCCAAAAACCTAATTCCACCGCCACAACTTTATGTAGCCACGAGATCCCATCTTGGGTCCTGTTCCGAAGCTCCGCCGGAGAGGGCCATCATCACGGAGGGTTTCTACATCATCATAGCCTCTCCGATGAAGTGTGAGTAGTTTACCTCAGACCTTCGGCTCCATAGTTTTTAGCTAGATGGCTTCTTCTCTCTTTTTCAATCTCAATACAAAGTTCCCCCCTCTCTTGTGGAGATCTATTCGATGTAATCTTCTTCTTTTTTGCGGTGTGTTTGTTGAGACCGATGAATTGTGGGTTTATGATCAAGTCTATCTGTGAATAATATTTGAATTTTCTCTGAATTCTTTTATGTATGATTGGTTATCTTTGCAAGTCTCTTAGAATTATTAGTTTGGTTTGGCCTACTAGATTGTTTTTTCTTGCCATGGGAGAAGTGCTTAGCTTTGGGTTCGATCTTGCGGTGTCCTTTCCCAGTGACAGAAGGGGCAGCAAGGCACGTATTGCATCGTTGCCATCGAGGATAACAACATGGGGTTTATTTCATATTGCATGAATTTATCTCTCTACATCATGTCATCTTGCTTAAAGCGTTACTCTGTTTTTAACTTAATAGTCTAGATGCATGCTGGATAGCGGTCGATGAGTGGAGTAATAGTAGTAGATGCAGAATCGTTTCGGTCTACTTGTCACGGACGTGATGCCTATATACATGATCATGCCTAGATATTCTCATAACTATGCTCAATTCTGTCAATTGCTCAACAGTAATTTGTTCACCCACCGTAGAATACTTATGCTCTTGAGAGAAGCCACTAGTGAAACCTATGTCCCTCGGGTCTATTCTCAATATATCAATCTCCATCACTTTAATCTTGCTTTGCTTTTTTACTTTGCCTTTTACTTTTCACTTTGCATCTCTATACCAAAAATACCAAAAATATTATATCTATCAGATCTCACTCTCGTAAATGACCGTGAAGGGATTGACAACCCCTAATCGCGTTGGTTGCGAGTAGCTATCGTTTTGTGTAGGTAAGAGGGACTTGGGCGTGGCCTCCTACTGGATTGATACCTTGGTTCTCAAAAACTGAGGGAAATACTTACGCTACTCTACTGCATCATCCTTTCCTCTTCGGGGAAATCCAACGCAAGCTCAAGAGGTAGCAAGAAGAATTTCTGGCGCCGTTGCCGGGGAGTCTATGCAAAAAGTCAACATACCAAGTACCCATCACAATCCCTATCTCTCACATTACATTAGTTGCCATTTGCCTCTCGTTTTCCTCTCCCCCACTTTACCCTTGCCATTTTATTTGCCCTCTCTTTCCCAATCTCCTTCTCCTTCTCCGCCTCTCTTTTCCGTTTGCCTTTTTCTTGCTTGCATTTTGTTTGCTCGTGTGTTGGATTGCTTGCTTGTCGCTATGTCTGAAGTTGGGGAAGTTATCACCGATATGGGCGATAACAATGTCATAGAAAATTCTGATGCTCTGGCTGAAGAACCCCCTACCAATCATATAAAATGATTTCGAATAGGTAGTGGTAATATTATTGGAAAAGGAGTCATCCAAGATTTTTTTACTTGTGCCGGTGCTTTGCCCTCTTTGGGCGGTTCAATTCTTTATAGAACTAGTATTCTTGCGGATGCTATTGCCATGCTTATCGTTGAACTTGAAAGGCAATTTATGCATATGCACCCATCTATACAAAGAATTTTCCTAGAATTTTCTAATATCGAGCATTCTTCTGTTAAGCATGCCGCTACTATCTTTTTGGCTCATGAATTCAGATTTATAATAAAAGAATCCAAAGAAATATTTGCGCACTATAGGGTGGACGCTGGTCGTCCTCCCATAGAATCTATCCTCTTTGATCAAGAAGAAATTATGCGCTTTCAATCTCTTGACTATGTTGCTTTCAATGAAAACCATAGAAAAAGGTGCCGATCAATATTTTAATTGATAGAATCTCTGAACTTAATGATTTGGCTATTTGAAACAATGAGCTAGGATGCTCTCTTGAGTTTAGGCTCACAAGGTTCTGTCAAAAGAATGCTTATAATGATGAATTGGTTGTGCAATACGAAGGGCCGAAAGAGGAACCTATACCTCCTAAAATTGATCTTGGGGACCTCTGTCCTATTAAATTTAGCTCTTTTGATTACTTTTGCTTGCCTCAAAGAAAACTTGCTGCCGAACGTAGAGAATATGAAATGAGTTTCACCGATCTATCTTATTACTACGGCACAACCTAGATCTATCCTCGCTTTTATGCCTAGCTAGGGGCGTTAAACGATAGCGCTTGTTGGGAGGCAACCCAATTTTATTTTTAGTTTTTTTGTGTTTTTCTTTTGTTAAGGAATAAATAACCCATCTAACTTCTGTTTGGATGTGGTTTTATGTTTTAATTAGTGTTTGTGCCAAGTTAGACCTATTGGATCTTCTTGTGCCAAGTTAGACCTATTGGATCTTCTTGGATGATAGTTATTTGATCTTGCTGCAATTTCCAGAAACTTTGTGTTTAGTGGCCGAATTTTTAAAAATCACCAGAACGTGATAAAATACTGATTCCAGTTTCTGCTGATCAATAAACAAATTGTCTAGGTCGTCCAATTTTAGTAGATTGTTTGGAGTTCCAGAAGTTTGCTTTAGTTATAGATTACTACAGACTCTTCTGTTTTTGACAGATTCTGTTTTTCGTGTATTGTTTGCTTATTTTGATGAATCTATGGTTAGTAAAATAGTTTATAATCCATAGAGAACTTGGAATACAATAGGTTTAACACAAATATAAATAAAGAATGAGTTCATTTTAGTAACTTGAAGTGGTCTTTTGTTTTCTTTCTCTAACGGAGCTCACGAGATTTCTATTGAGTTTTGTGTTGTGAAGTTTTCAAGTTTGGGTGAATTCTTGTGATGGATTATGGAACAAGGAGTGGAAAGAGCCTAAGCTTGGGGATTCCCATGGCACCCCCAAGATAATCCAAGGATACCAAAAAGTCAAAGCTTGGGGATGCCCCGGAAGGCATCCCCTCTTTCGTCCACTTCCATCGGTAATTTACTTGGAGCTATATTTTTATTCACCAACATGATATGTGTTTTTCTTGGAGCGTCTTGTATTATTTGTGTCTTTGGTTGTCAGTGTGCCACAATCATCCTTGCTGTACACACCTTTTGAGAGAGCCATACATGAACTAGAATTTGATATAATATTGTATGTGCTTCACTTACATCTTTTGAGCTAAGTAGTTTTGGTCTATGTGCTTCACTTATATCTTTTGAGCGTTATAATTCCGCTCTATGTGCTTCACTTAGATATTTTAGAGAACGGTGGTGGATTTGTTTTAAAGAAACTATTGATCTCTCATGCTTCACTTAAATTATTTTGAGAGTCTTAATAGCATGGTAATTTTCTTAATAGTAACATGCTTGGTATTCAAGATTTGTGAAACTTTCTTTTGAGTGTGTTGAATACTAAGAAAAGTTGGATGCTTGATAATTGTTTTGAGATATGGAGGTAGTAATATCAAAGTCATGCTAGTAGAGTAATTGTGAATTTGAGAAGTGCTTGAGTTAAAGTTTGCAAGTCCCGTAGCATGCACGTATGGTAAACGTTATGCAACAAATTTGAAACATGAGGTCTTATTTGATTGTCCTTCTTATGAGTGGCGGTCGGGGACGAGAGATGGTATTCTCCTACCAATCTATCCCCCTAGGAGCATGCGCATAATACTTTGGTTTTTGATGGCTTGTAGATTTTTGTAATAAGTATATGAGTTCTTTATGACTAATGTTGAGTCCATGGATTATACGCACTCTCACCCTTCCATCATTGCTAGCCTCTATGGTATCGTGCATTGCCCTTTCTCACATTGAGAGTTGGTGCAAACTTCGCTGGTGCATCCAAACCCCGTGATATGATACGCTCTTTCACACATAAACCTCCTTATATCTTCGTCAAAACAGCCACCATACCTACCTATTATGGCATTTCCATAGCCATTCCGAGATATATTGCCATGCAACTTTCCACCATCCAGTTTATCATGACACATTCATCATTGTCATATTGCTTAGCATGATCATGTAGTTGACATAGTATTTGTGGCAAAGCCACCGTTCATATTTTTTTCATACTTGTCACTCTTGATTCATTGCATATCCCGGTACACCGCCGGAGGCATCCATATAGAGTCATGCTTTGTTCTAGTATCGAGTTGTAATCATTGAGTTGTAAATAAATAGAAGTGTGATGATCATCATTCAATAGAGCATCGTCCCAAAAAAAGGCCAAAGAAAAAAAAGAAGGCCCCAAAAAAAGAGAAAATAAATAAAAAGGGGAAATGCTACTATCCTTTTTTCCACACTTGTGCTTCAAAGTAGCACCATGTTCTTCATATAGAGAGTCTCTTGAGTTATCACTTTCATATACTAGTGGGAATTTTCATTATAGAACTTGGCTTGTATATTCTAACAATGGGCCTCCTCAAGTGCCCTAGGTCTTCGTGAGCAAGCAAGTTGGATGCACACCCACTTAGTTTCTTTTGTTTAGCTTTCATACATTTATAGCTCTAGTGCATCCATTGCATGGCAATCCCTACTCCTTGCATTAACGTCAATCGATGGGCATCTCCATAGCCCATTGATTAGCCTCGTTGATGTGAGACTTTCTCCTTTTTGTCTTCTCCACATAACCCCCATCATTATATTCTATTCCACCCATAGTGCTATATCCATGGCTCACGCTCATGTATTGCGTGAAAGTTTATGAGTTTGAATTTATTAAGGTATGAAACAATTGCTTGGCTTGTCATCGGGGTTGTGCATGATGAGAGCATTCTTGTGTGACGAAAATGGATCATGACTAAACTATATGATTTTGTAGGGATGAACTTTCTTTGGCCATGTTACTTTAATAA
Source organism: Triticum aestivum (assembly GCF_018294505.1). Taxonomy (NCBI): domain Eukaryota; kingdom Viridiplantae; phylum Streptophyta; class Magnoliopsida; order Poales; family Poaceae; genus Triticum; species Triticum aestivum. Next base: position 160,898,826 of record NC_057800.1, on the reverse strand, counting down.
AACATAATTGCTTTGTTGATTTTCTTGAAGTATTATTATTCTCTATATCAATATGAACTTTTGTCTTGAATCTCCCTAATCTGAATATTCATACCACAATTAAGATGATTTGCATTGAAATTATGCCAAGTAGCACTCCGCATAAAAAATTCTCTTTTTATCATTTACCTACTCGAGGACGAGCAGGAATTAAGCTTGGGGATGCCTGATACGTCTCCAACGTATCTATTATTTTTGATTGTTCCATGCTATATTATCTACTGTTTTGGACTATATTGGGCTTTATTTTCCACTTTTATATTATTTTTGGGACTAACCTATTAACCGGAGGCCCACCCCAGAATTGCTGTTTTTTTGCCTATTTCAGTGTTCCGAAGAAACGGAATATCAAATGGAGTCCAAACGGAATAAACCTTTCTGGAACGTGATTTTCTTCCCGAATATGACCCAGGAGACTTGGACCCTACGCCAAGGAAGCTTCAATGTGGGCACGAGGTAGGGGGCGCACCCTATACCCCTAGGCGCACCCCACCCTCGTGGGCCCATCGAAGCTCCACCGACGTACTTCTTCCTCCTATATATACCTACATACCCCCAAACGAACAGATACGGAGCCAAAAACCTAATTCCACCGCCGCAACTTTCTGTATCCACGAGATCCCATCTTGGGGCCTGTTCCGGAGCTCCGCCGAAGAGGGCCGTCATCACAGAGGGTTTCTACATCATCATAGCCTCTCCGATGAAGTGTGAGTAGTTTACCTCCGACCTTCGGGTCCATAGTTATTAGTTAGATGGCTTCTTCTCTCTTTTTGGATCTCAATACAAAGTTCTCCCCCTCTCTTGTGGAGATCTATTCGATGTAATCTTCTTCTTTTTTGCAGTGTGTTTGTTGAGACCGATGAATTGTGGGTTTACGATCAAGTCTATCTATGAATAATATTTGAATCTTCTCTGAATTCTTTTATGTATGATTGGTTATCTTTGCAAGTCTCTTCGAATTATCAGTTTGGTTTGGCCTACTAGATTGGTTTTTCTTGCCATGGGAGAAGTGCTTAGCTTTGGGTTCGATCTTGCGGTGTCCTTTCCCAGTGACAGAAGGGGCAACAAGGCACGTATTGCATCGTTGCCATCGAGGATAACAAGATGGGGTTTATTTCATATTGCATGAATTTATCTCTCTACATCATGTCATCTTTCTTAAAGCGTTACTCTGTTTTTAACTTAATAGTCTAGATGCATGCTGGATAGCGATCGATGAGTGGAGTAATAGTAGTAGATGCAAAATCATTTCGGTCTACTTGTCACCGACGTGATGCCTATATACATGATCATGCCTAGATATTCTCATAACTATGATCAATTATGTCAATTGCTCAACAACAATTTGTTCACCCACCGTAGAATACTTATGCTCTTGAGAGAAGCCACTAGTGAAACCTATGGCCCCCCGGTCTATTCTCATCATATCAATCTCCATCACTTTAATCTTGCTTTGCTTTTTTACTTTGCCTTTTACTTTTCACTTTGCATATCTATACCAAAAATACCAAAAATATTATATCTATCAGATCTCACTCTCGTAAGTGACCGTGAAGGGATTGACAACCCCTAATCGCGTTGGTTGCGAGTAGCTATCGTTTTGTGCAGGTACGAGGGACTTGAGCGTGGCCTCCAACTGGATTGATACCTTGGTTCTCAAAAACCGAGGGAAATACTTACGCTACTCTACTGCATCATCCTTTCCTCTTCGGGGAAATCCAACGCAAGCTCAAGAGGTAGTAGGCCCCACATCCCGTGGGACCCGCATGTCAGCGACCCCAAGCCCCGGCCCCGCATTCGATGACATGGATAAGTGGACACGTATTCTGGTAAGTACGTTTTTAACTTCTGAAAGCGTATTTCCTTATATGCGTTTCTGCCTTATCCACTCAGGGACTTGTTTGTGATGATATTTTTACAGAAAAGTCCAGGATCTTCTACACCTCATAACTCCACAACAGTAACTCTGTTTGAGGTGAATCCAATGCTCACTTCTTCGTTTCATTGAGCTTGTTCTGATGGAACCACTTTCACCATGTTTTGACATTCTAAAAATGACCATTATGCCCTTGCCCTTATTTAGCCCCTTTGAGAGAGAAAGATTTCCGGCGATTCGTTCCGCGAGTTTCTTGCACTTTCTCCCGGTGATTTCTTCCACCCTAGGCAAGCCACACCCTCCATTTGCATCACTGTAATGCAGTGACATGGTTTAATCTATTTGAACTTGTTTAAAATATTGCTTTAGCTACATGACTCTGTGCATGGCATTTTCTCGGAGTATTATTTTGATCTTGCTGTTGCCATGCTATTTTTGGATTACTAGGAGTTATGTTTGTAGTTGATGAGTATCATGTTGTCATTGGAGTATTAGTGGCTGGTATTATGATTAGTTTCATGTTGGTATTTGGTATCATATTTTGGAGTACTGCTTTGAATGTCATGTTGCCTTTGGACTATTAGTGGTTAGTATGATTATCTTTATGATGATAGTTGATGTTCTATTGCTTGGAGTATTATTTTCGAAGATGGTGTTTACATGTGGATCTTAGTTGTATAGCTTGTTCTTGCATATTGGAGTAGTAGTATTATTGTTTTTAGACTCATCATGATAGTAGTGTTATGCTATCCTCGGAGTATTTTGGTATGATGATATTATGCTTGGATTATTTGTTGGATATTGCCATGACATGGATTATAGTCTGATAGTTGATATCGGAGTATCAGTTATCACAGTTATATTTTGGGGTTAAATTCCGTCATTAAGTTGGTCAAGTGCCACCGAACCGGGCTTTTCCAGTGCAAACACATTTGCCTTTTACGGGAAGGCCCTAATGCGATGCTATTGTCATGCCTCTCGCCGGTGCCTCCAACGAGGGAAGGTTATGCGCGGGCGCTACCCTAATCAGGCAGGATGGCATAAGCCTTGTGTGCTCGTAGTTGGTATTGAGAGCGCTTGTCCCTGTTTGGGACCGTTTTGCCATGATGGTGGCCGTTGGTGTCTGGGGTAGACATGGCCCCCCCCATGACTTAGCCAAGTGGGGAGTGAGTCAGAATGGACGGGAGAGTGTCATGGCAGTAGATCGGTTTTGTCAGAACACCGTTGGTCCACCTGAATGGGAGTGCGAGGCCATGAGTTCGGTGGTGTGGGTACAGTGCGCTACCTCTGCAGAGTGTGTGTGTTTAATCTATCGATAGCCGCATCCTGGGTCATGGGCATAAGTTCGTACTAGGTCACACCGTTCGATGAACACTCACATGAATGAATGGCTTATAGGTGATGTATATGTTGATATTGTGAGCTGTACCAGTTTGGTAGGATGATGATGGTGATGTTGGGATGATCTTGAGAAGGATCATTCAGTTTGTGATGTGGTCATGAGGTGATCATGTGGATGTTCCGTTTGTGATACGTGAGTGATCACCGTTTTGTTTTGATCATGAGGTGATCGAGATGGTATATTGCTTGGCCGGTTAGCCAAGTGTGAGATGGTTCATGTGGTACTTGAGATCTGAGATGATGGCTTATCAGTATTCTAGTATTTCATATCATGATTATTAGTTGCTTCATCATGGTAGCTGTTAATTTAATTAACCTGCTTAATGCTATGTTGTTGTCTTGCCTTGATGTTTTCGGTTGTTGTGAGCTTGCAAGTACATTCAATGTACTGACCTGGCGTGTCATGTCAGATTGCAGGTGATGCCGTGATTGCTTGATTTCTTGCCGTGGTTTTCGTTCGTGCGAGCTAGATCGTGTCCCATCCAGAGTCCCTACAGAGTGGAGTTCACTACCTTCATCGTTGTTCCGCTGCTAGAAGATTTCCGCTGCTACGAGTTGTTCCACTACTAGCATAGAGCAAGTGTAGTATCGTAGGTGTAGTGTCGCCGTGCTGATGTGCTTCTTTGTAACATCAGACCCTTGTATTATTATTCTTGTAATAAGGGATGATTTGTTCTATGTCAAGAAGTGCCATATTCCAGAGACTTCTCCTTGATCTCTGGGTTGGAATACGGGGCATTCCGGTTTCTCTGAGCCGGGGTGACACAGGTTTGGTATCAGAGCAGGTTTGGCTATAGGACGCCCTAATCAGTGCGAGCGGTAGAAATCGGTAGTATAAAGTCTGGCTTGTTTGTTGCATTTGGTTGATGCATTTGTTTGTTGCATAGCATGGATATAGCCTTATTATTTGATTCTAACGGTTTATCTAGTGAGTGTAGCTGGCATCGGTTCGGATCCACTACAGCTCAACCTTTGCATTTCTCCAGTTCCTCTTTCTTTCGGTGTTTGGTGCCATTTCTGTCCCAGCAGAGTGATGCCAATTGATCCCGACACTGTTTGCAAAAATGGTGCTCAGGTATCTCGCCGATGTCATTCTTTCAGCCCCACCTATCGTTTTGGTGATAGACATGCTTCTATCCCGGATCGTCCTTTTTATTTTGTTGTGTTGGAATATCAAGAAAGGGCAATGTCAGCAGCCTCAGTTTTCCCCGCTATCCTATTTCTTGGACGAGTATGGATCTTTTTCCGTCCGCTTGATAAGAATGTGGTTGCGACCTTCATGTCCCACTACATGATTACCGAGTGCGTCCTTGCCTCCGAGCTAGTCCAGGTTGCTACCTGGCTAAGCTAGCACATGGTGTAGCGCTGTTTACACCAACTCTTCCACACATATTTTCGTCCTCGTACACGTCATCACAGCATGCTAGATCGTAGAACCGGAGATCCCACGAGATTTGTGTGCTTAAGTAGGCATGCATATGTAACACCCTCGATGCGACTATATCTCCCACGTGTCGAGGCACGACTTAGAGGCATAATCGCATTGAAGGCATATGTCGCAAGTTAGGCAATCTTCACCACATCCCATGTAATATAAATCATAAAGGGGAGAGAACATAGTTGGCTTACACTCGCCACGTCAATCAAGTACATAAATAACATTACATCATCCAAACACTCATGGCCCGAATGCGACGCCAAAATAAAAGATAACCCAACAAGCGACACGGTCCCGATCACCCCCAACTGGGCACCACTACTGATCATCTGGAAAGGAAACATAGTAACGTTGAGAGTCTTCGTCGAACTCCCACTTGAGCTCATATGCGTCTCCTGGAGCAGAATCATCAGGCCCTGCATCTGGTGTAATAGTAATCTGTGAGCCACAGGGACTCAGAAATCTCGCACCCTCGCGATCAAGACTATTTAAGCTTATAGGTAAGGCAAGGTAAAAATATGTGGAGCTGCAGCAAGCGGCTAGCAAGTATGGTGGCTAACTTATTCGCAAAAGAGAGAGAGAAGAGGAGGCAAAGCGCGAGCGAGAAACTAGAGAGCAACCTGCGCAAGCATTACTCCAACACTGTGTCCGCTTCCCGGACGACACCGAGAAGAGGCCATCACGGTAACACACTCAGTTGATTCATTTTAATTAAGTTAAGGTTCAAGTTATCTACAACCGGACATTAACAAATTCCCATCTGCCCATAACCGCGGGCACGGCTTTCGAAAGTTCAAATCCCTGCAGGGGAGTTCCAACTTAGCCCATGACAAGCTCTCATGGTCAACGAAGGAATAGACCTCCTCCCAAGACGTTCTGATCAGACTCGGTATCTCGGTTCTTCAAGACACTTCGACAGGTCAAAACAAGACCAGCAACACCGCCCGAATGTGCCGACAAATCCCGATAGGAGCTGCACATATCTCTTTCTCAGGGCACACTCAAATAGGTCAAGCTATGAGTAAAGCCAACCCTCGAGTTTCCCCGAGGTGGCCCCGCAGGCTGCCTGGTTCGGACCAACACTCAGAGGAGCACTGGCCCGGGGGGGTTTAAAATAAGATGACCCTCGGGCTCCGGAAACCCAAGGGAAAAGAGGCTAGGTGGCAAATGGTAAAACCAAGGTTGGGCATTGCTGGAAAAGCTTTAATCAAGGCGAACTATCAAGGGGTTCCCATTATAACCCAACCGCGTAAGGAACGCAAAAATCCGGGAACATAACACCGATATGACGGAAACTAGGGCGGCAAGAGTGGAACAAAACACTAGGCGAGAGGCCGAGCCTTCCACCCTTTACCAAGTATATAGATGCATTAAGATAACATGGAAATAATATAATGATATCCCAACAAGTAAATAAATGTTCCAACAAGGAACAGCCTCCAATCTTCACCTGCAACTAGCAACGCTATAAGAGGGGCTGAGCAAAGCGGTGACATAGCCAATCAATGGTTTGCTAGGACAAGGTGGGTTAGAGGTTTGGCATGGAAATTTGGGAGGCTTGAAAGCAAATGGTAGGCATCGTAGCAATGACATAGGAAAAGAGCGAGCAAAACTAGCATAGTAAAGATAGTAGTGATTTCGAGGGTATGATCATCTTGCCTGCATAGTTGTCAGAGTTGACTGGATCCTCGAAAGCAAACTCAACGGGCTCCTCGTTAGCGAACTCGTATCCCGGCTCTACCCAAATAAGACAAACAAGCAACAAAGACACAATCAACCACGTGCAAACCCAAACAACACGATGCAAAGATGGTATGCTATGCGGGATGCGATGCGGGATGCATATGCAAGATGTGACAAGGAATGCATGAACCTGGCCCCAACATGGAAATCCAAGTGTGCCACTGGAAAGATGATATGAAATCGCTTGAAAATGATATAAAGAACGCCGGAATCGGAGTTACGGTTTGGAAATGGCAAACGATTCAAAAATGACACCGGTCTGCGATTCACAGCAAGTAGCCATCTAAATGCAATGAGATGAACATGCTACAGCACCCAAACATGACAAAAAAATACATGGCAGGGATGCATTCGAGATGCTTAACAAAAGTCCAGCACTGAGCTATGGCCAAATCATCCATTAACAGGTTCAAACAAGCATGGCAAAAATGCATATGACAAACAGATCTCAGACTTAGTGAAATTAACACTTGTCTGGAATTTCAGATCAGGTAGCACACTTCGGAGAAACAAAACTACATGCTACAGGACCTGAACATGGAAAAGTAAAGCATGACATGGAGCTACTCAAATAGCTTAACAAAAGTCCCTTAGTGACCTTGAGCCAAAAGGGATCAGAAAATACAATTGCAAGCATGTCAACATGGCAAAAACATAATCAGTTTTCAGACTTAGTGAAAACTGGAGCATGCTGAAATATATCTCAAGTAGGTATGTTTACGAGCTCGATGCACTCACTACGTTGCAAGTCATGACAAGATAAGCATACATCCATCAAGAAGGCACAAAATGAAAGCTAGACATGGCAAGAACAATAGCATAGCATGCACGGATCAACTACAACATCATCGGTAAAATTGCAAACAAGTTGACAATCTGCCCAGTTTCACAAAGTAGCAAAAGTAGAGCTCGATTGACTCAAACTAGGGTGCTCCATAATTGCAAACAAAGACATGGATGGATAGAGCACTACAATATTAACAAAACATCCTTATTGATCATCCTCAAAAGAGGCATGGATCACTAGGGAACAACATGAACATATGGCATCATGAGATAGACAGGTCAAGGACTTAGTGGAAATGCTAAGTCCCTGAAAACAGAATTAACAAGTGCACCACTTTGCAAGCTTGTGCTAGTCACCACACACATCACAAAAATACATGGGTTGCACCTCTGGAAACATGACAAAACCCTTAACAAAACATATGTAGAGCATCAGGGCATATCATGCACACAATAATCATGGCAAAAATGACAAAAAGCTAAACGGAGTAGCGGATCTGACAATTATCTCAAGTAACCCTCTTCTAACAGCATTTCGGGCGTCAAGATGAACTCAAATGAAAATGATGCAATGCAATGAAATGATGTACTCTCTGAGATGAACATTTTGATATGCTATATGCATGAATCGGAGCTACGAATGCAAAGTCACGGGGCTATGAACATGAGCATATGGATCTGTGGAAACAGGGACTTAGAGAAAAAAAACAACCCCGAGATCTAGGGTTTTGGTGGCATGTGGCCTGAGGCGGCTCCGGCGAGGACTGTAGCTCCGGCGAGGCGGTGGTGGCCGGGGCCGGCGAGATCCGGAGGCAGGGTGGCCGGATCCGTCGCCGGGCGCGGCGGGGCGACGAGGAGGAGGCGCCGGGCGGCGGGCGGCGGAGGCGAGGCGCGGCGGCCCAGCGGGTGAAGCAAGGCGGCGGGGGTCGCTCCGGCGATTGCGGCTGGCAGAGGCAGGCAGCGCGGCAAGGAGCGGGGCGGCGCGGTCGGGCGAGGAGGCAGGCGGCGGGGCACGGGCTCGCGGGGTCCGGCTGCGGGCCTCCCGGGCCGGAGCGGTGGGCGGCGGCGCAGGTGCCATGTGGCGCAGTGCGATTGGCGTGGAGGCGGCGGTGCGCAGGTCGGACGTGTTCGGCTGGTCGGATCTCGTCCGGCGGCGCGAGGAGAGGGGAAAAATTAGGGTTTCGTCCGTGATTCGAATGGGGGGTCTTTATATAGGCATAGGGGGAGCTAGGAGAGTCCAAATGAGGTGCGGTTTTTGGCCACGCGATCGTGATCGAACGATCTAGATGATGGAGCAGGTTTAGGTGGGTTTTGGGCCAAAATGGAGGGGTGTTGGGCTGCAACACACACGAGGCCTTTTCGGTCCCTCGGTTAACCGTTGGAGTATCAAACGAAGTCCAAATGATACGAAACTTGACAGGCGGTCTACCGGTAGTAAACCAAGGCCGCTTGGCAAGTCTTGGTCCAATCCGGAAATGTTTAATCCCCACACACAAAAGAAAGCTAGAATTGACCACCAGAGGAGAACGAAATGCCAGAATGCAAAATGGACAACGGGGAAAATGCTCGCATGCATGAGATGAACACGTATGCAAAAACAATGCACATGATGACATGATATGAGATGCATGACAACGACAACAACACACGGAGACAAAGACCCAAACCCGAGAAAATAAATTAACTTAACGCCGGAAACGGCAAGAGTTGGAGTACAAATTGGGAAAGTTACATCCGGGGTGTTACGACACTCCACCACTACGAAAGGATCTCGTCCCAAGATCTAGGACTGAAAGAACGCCGGGTACTCAGAACGGAGGTGATCCTCGCGTTCCTAGGTAGCTTCACGGTCGGAATGGTGTGACCACTTGACTTTGAGAAATTTGATTGACTTGTTGCGAGTCTTGCGTTCAGTCTCTTCAAGAATAGCAACTGGGTGCTCACGATAAGAGAGATCTTCTTGGAGCTCAATGTCCTCGAAGTTGACGGTGCGGTCATGAGTCTTGAAGCACTTACGGAGCTGAGAGACATGGAACACGTCATGAACATTTGCAAAGTTTGAAGGAAGCTCGAGTTGATAGGCGAGGTCGCCTCTCTTGCTGACAATCTTGAAAGGTCCCACGTATCTGGGGGCAAGCTTCCCTTTGATACCGAAGCAACGAGTACCTTTCATAGGAGAGACACGGAGGTAAACATGATCTCCGATCTCGAAAGCCAAATCACGGTGCTTACTATCATAGTAGCTCTTCTGACGGGATTGGGCTGCTTTGAGGTTATCTCGAATGAATTTGCACATTTCTTCTGCCTCTGTGATTAAGTCATTACCCAAAAGCTGACGTTCACCGGTTTCAGACCAGTTGAGAGGGGTACGACACTTCCTGCCATACAGAATTTCAAATGGGGCCTTGCCCGAACTTGCTTGAAAACTGTTGTTGTAGGAGAATTCCGCATAAGGAAGACAATCCTCCCACTTCATGCTGAAGGAGATCACACAAGCCCTGAGCATATCTTCAAGAATCTGGTTGACACGCTCGACTTGACCGCTAGTTTGAGGATGGAAAGCTGTGCTGAAGCGGATGTTGGTGCCCATGGCCTTCTGAAAAGAATCCCAAAACTTTGATGTAAAGATGCTGCCACAGTCTGAAGAGATCACTTGTGGAATACCGTGTAGAGAGATAATTCGAGAGGTATAGAGTTCCGCCAATTGAGCTGCAGTGATCGACTCTTTGATAGGCAGAAAGTGAGCCACTTTAGTGAGTTTGTCGATGACGACGAATATAGCATCATTGCCACGCTTGGACTTTGGAAACCCAGTCACGAAGTCCATTTCAATGTGGTCAAACTTCCATTCTGGAATGGCAAGAGGTTGGAGGAGACCTGCTGGCCTTTGGTGTTCTGCCTTCACTCTTCTGTAGACATCACATTCATTCACGGAATTGAGCAATCTCGCGCTTCATTCGAGTCCACCAATAAGCTTGCTTGAGGTCCTGATACATCTTCGTGCTCCCAGGGTGGATGGAGAGGAGAGAATTGTGAGGCTCGTTCATGATCACTTTACGGAGGTCACCTTTGGGTACAACAATACGATCCTCGAAGAAGAGAGTGTCCTTGTCGTCAAGGCGGTAGCACTTGTACTTGGGTTGACTCTTGGCAATCCCAATCTTCACCTTTTTCACCATAGCATCAAGAAGCTGGGCTTGGCGAATCTGGTCTTCCAAGGTAGGAGAGACTTAAAGGTTGGCGAGGAAACCTTGAGGAACAACTTGCAGATTAAGTTTGCGGAAAACTTCACAAAGCTCGGGTTGATAAGGCTTAAGAATCAGACTGTTGCAATAAGCTTTTCTGCTCAATGCGTCAGCAATCACATTGGCCTTGCCTGGAGTATACTCGATACTCGGATTATACTCTTAAATCATTTCGACCCATCGAGTTTGCCTGAGGTTGAGATTAGGCTGAGTAAAGATGTACTTGAGACTCTTGTGATCAGTGAAAATGTCCACTTTTCTTCCCAATAGAAGATGTCTCCAAGTCAAAAGAGCATGCACAACTGCCGCCAACTCGAGATCATGAGTGGGGTAGTTCTTCTCATTAGGCTTCAACTGGCGAGATGTATAAGCAACAACTTTCTTCTCTTGCATCAAAACTGCGCCAAGACCTTGGAGAGAGGCATCACAAAAGACCTCGTACGGCTTGGATTCATCAGGCGGAGTCAGAACTGGAGCAGTGATCAATTTCTCTTTCAAAGTGTTGAAAGCAATGTCACACTTCGGAGACCAAACGTACTTGACGTGCTTCTGGAGAAGATTAGAGAGAGGCTTCACGATCTTAGAAAAGTTTTCAACGAATCTTCGACAATAGCTTGCAAGACCGAGAAAGCTACGGAGTTGCTTCACGTTCTGAGGAGGTTCCCAATTCACAATTGCAGACACCTTCTGAGGATTCACGGCAATACCCTTGGCAGAGATGATATGACCAAGATAAAGAACCTCATCAGGCCAAAATTCACACTTGGAGAACTTGGCATAGAACTGATGTTCCCTCAACTTATCGAGTACCAAACGCAAGTGCTTGGCATGATCTTCCTTGTTCTTCGAGAAAACCAGAATGTCATCGAGATAGACCAAAACGAAGTCATTGGTGTAGGCGTTGAATATGAAGTTCATCATGCGAGAGAAAGTCGGAGGAGCGTTGACAAGACCAAAAGACATGACAGTGTATTCATATGAACCATAGCTTGTCCTGAAAGCCGTCTTGGGAATATCTTGCTCACGGATTCGAATCTGATGATAACCCATCGGAGATCAAGCTTGGAGAATACTTGGGCACCTTTGAGTTGTTCGAACAGCTCATTGATGTTGGGAAGTGGATATTTGTTCTTGATGGTCTTCTTATTCAATGGACGGTAATCAACACAAAGTCGGTCCGTTCCATCCTTCTTCTTCACAAAAATAACACCACAACCCCACGGAGAAGAACTAGGCCGGATGAGACCCATTTTCTCTTGAATATCGAATTGCTTCTTCAGCTCCTTCAACTCTTCAGGTCCGAGCTTGTAAGGACGTTTGCACACAGGATCCGTACCAGGCTCAAGATCAATAACGAATTCAACTGGCCGGTGCGGAGGCATTCCTGGAAGCTCTTCTGGAAAGACGTCTTGATATTCGCAAACGACTGGAATTTGCGAGATAGCATCCAGTTCACCCTTCTCATTGAGAGAAAACAGACGGATAGTATCATCACAAGCGGCAAAGACAATTACGTCCTTAGATGAATGAGTCAATTGAATCTGCCTGGCTGCACAATCAAGATGCGCCTTGTGCTTAGAAAGCCAATCCATTCCGAGAATAAGATCAATATCCGAGTTACCAAGAACCATTGGGGAAGAAAGGAACTTGTAGTCGCCCAATGTGATAGTAACATCTGGCACCTCCAGACTTGCACTCAAACGTTTGCCAGGAGAAATGATATCCATTTGTTTACCCAAATGAGAAGAAACGAACTCATGCTTGGTAAAAAATGGCTTTGACGTGAAACAATGCGATGCGCCCGTGTCAAAAAGAACTCTTGCAGGAATATCATTAACAGGAAGGTTACCCATGATGACATCTGATGAATCCTCTGCCTGAGCTGCGTTCATCAAATTGACCTTGGCGTGCTTGGGGTTATGCTTGACCACAGCTGTACTTGCCTATCTGACAGGAGGAGGAGGAGGAAGACACCTCTGGTTGAGACACTTGTTGGCATAGTGACCCTTCTGTTGGCACTTGTTGCACGTGACCTCTGAAAGCGGACGGTGATACGGAGCACTCGATCTTGGAGCTTGAGACGAAGTCTTGTTCTGAAAGCCAGGGTTGGGTGGGTGGGAAGATCCACTGCCACCTTTGCTCTTCTGCTGATACGGCTGATGGAACGGAGGACGAGGAAGCCAATACTTATGCTGCTTGGCCACTTGAGTAGAGGAAGAAGAAGTAACATCTCTGACTCGCTTCTTGGAAGCATCACACCTCAACTGAGCAGCCTCTTGCTTCAATGCCATGTTGTAGAACTCATCGTATCTCAAAGGCTCGAAGAGAACAAGAGCTAGCTGAATTTCTTCTCTGAGACCACCCCTGAACTGGTATATCATGCTCTTCTCATCAGGGACGTCCTGCTTGGCAAAGCAGGTGAGCTTCTGGAACAACTTGTTGTAGTCATAGACAGACAAAGAGCCTTGCTTCAGGTTGCGGAATTCCTCATGCTTGCTTTCAACCACGCTCTGAGGAATATGATGAGCTTGGAAATCTCGATGGAAATCATCCCAAGTGATAACACGTCCACCTCTGGAATCCTTGTACTGCTGGAACCATTCTGCAGCTTGATCTTTGAGTTGGAAGGAAGCGAACTTGACAAAGTCCTCAGGCCTGACGTTACTGCACTCGAAATGCTTGCACAGATCCACAAGCCAATCGTCAGCATCGGTTGCCTCAACACAATTGCTGAAAGTCTTTGGCCCGTTAGCAAGGAACTGGTTGAGTGAAGCAAAGTGATTCTGATTGCTGCCTTGGTTCCCTTGGTTGCCTTGATTGCGCTCATGAAGAATTTGCATGATCAACTGTGTGTTTGCATTGGTTGCGGCCATCACAGCTTGCCATGCCTCCGGAGGAGGTGGAGGTGGTGGCGGATCAGGATTCGGAGTCATGTGCGTTGGAGGAGCCATCCTGAACAAGTTGACATCCATTAGCACATTGATAGAAAAATACTGAAGCTGAATCCAACGGAATGAAAATTGCAACATATAGTCTTCACATCCGAACAAAATGAACGAATGCAATCCTCTTGAAATGGTCACATATCCATAAATTGAGAAGCCATGTAGAATTAAGGTAGAGAAATAAATCAACAAGGTACATATCAAGAACGAATAATCGGTAAGAAATCCCAATCTCAAACCAATATCCGTGGAAGAAGAACTAGGGCTACTAGAATTCCCACCTATGAAACTCCCGAACCTTTCCGGTTATGCAATCAGGTGTTGGGGATACAGGGGAAGCATAATATCTCACCCAAATCTAGCAAATCCTACATCCAGCTGTATCCATCCTTCAACACATAACCAAGAAACCTTCGGAAACCATCTACCTCAACCTTCGAAAACATCTGTTATACAAGTTATGGCGATACTCCCGAACTCCCGCCCCAGTACTGGGTGGCGTCGAGGTTATCTCACCAACGAACTGCATAAAAGAGATTTTTGATGTTGGCGTACTAAACTCAGGTATTCCAGAACTGCAACGATAAAATTATGATGACAACACCCAGAGCTCAACTCCCCGGGACACTTCCACTAAACCCCTGACAGGAGGCACCAAGACAATGTTCTCATCATAAAACCATCGGAACGATTCCAAGATACCCGCGTGATCCTAAATTTTTTTTAGTGAAATTTGAGAAGAGAAGAGTCAAAACTCTACATCAGGATGCCTTACAAGAGCGATGAGGAGACTGGGAAGTAAAAAAGAATTCCTAAACTCTCCGATATATAATTCCTAAATGACTCAAAACATTTTTCTAGACACAACTCGGCCGCTAAAAACGATCAAGCAATGGGGCTCCTAAGGTCGGGGAAGGCTCTGATTACCAACTTGTAACACCCTCGATGCGACTATATCTCCCACGTGTCGAGGCACGACTTAGAGGCATAATTGCATTGAAGGCATATGTCGCAAGTTAGGCAATCTTCACCACATCCCATGTAATATAAATCATAAAGGGGAGAGAAAATAGTTGGCTTACACTCGTCACGTCAATCAAGTACATAAATAACATTACATCATCCAAACACTCATGGCCCGACTACGGCGCCAAAATAAAAGATAACCCAACAAGCGACACGGTCCCGATCACCCCCAACTGGGCACCACTACTGATCATCTAGAAAGGAAACATAGTAATGTTGAGAGTCTTCGTCGAACTCCCACTTGAGCTCGTACGCGTCTCCTGGAGCAGAATCATCAGGCCCTGCATCTGGTGTAATAGTAATCTGTGAGCCACAGGGACTCAGCAATCTCGCACCCTCGCGATCAAGACTATTTAAGCTTATAGGTAAGGCAAGGTAAAAATATGTGGAGCTGCAGCAAGCGGCTAGCAAGTATGGTGGCTAACTTATTCGCAAAAGAGAGCGAGAAGAGGAGGCAAAGCGCGAGCGAGAAACTAGAGAGCAACCTGCGCAAGCATTACTCCAACACCGTGTCCGCTTCCCGGACTCCGCCGAGAAGAGTCCATCACGGTAACACACTCAGTTGATTCATTTTAATTAAGTTAAGGTTCAAGTTATCTACAACCGGACATTAACAAATTCCCATCTGCCCATAACCGCGGGCACGGCTTTCGAAAGTTCAAATCCCTGCAGGGGAGTCCCAACTTAGCCCATGACAAGCTCTCACGGTCAACGAAGGAATAGACCTCCTCCCAAGACATTCTGATCAGACTCGGTATCTCGATTCTTCAAGACACTTCGACAGGTTAAAACAAGACCAGCAACACCGCCTGAATATGCCGACAAATCCTGATAGGAGCTGCACATATCTCTTTCTCAGGGCACACTCAGATAGGTCAAGCTACGAGTAAAACCAACCCTCGAGTTTCCCCGAGGTGGCCTCGCAGGCTGCCTGGTTCGGACCAACACTCAGAGGAGCACCGGCTCGGGGGCGTTTAAAATAAGATGACCCTCGGGCTCCGGAAACCCAAGGGAAAAGAGGCTAGGTGGCAAATGGTAAAACCAAGGTTGGGCATTGCTGGAAAAGCTTTAATCAAGGCGAACTATCAAGGGGTTCCCATTATAACCCAACCGCGTAAGGAACGCAAAAATCCGGGAACATAACACCGATATGACGGAAACTAGGGCGGTAAGAGTGGAACAAAACACTAGGCGAGAGGCCGAGCCTTCCACCCTTTACCAAGTATATAGATGCATTAAGATAACATGGAAATAATATAATGATATCCCAACAAGTAAATAAATGTTCCAACAAGGAACAACCTCCAATCTTCACCTGCAACTAGCAACGCTATAAGAGGGGCTGAGCAAAGCGGTAACATAGCCAATCAATGGTTTGCTAGGACAAGGTGGGTTAGAGGTTTGGCATGGCAATTTGGGAGGCTTGAAAGCAAATGGTAGGCATCGTAGCATTGGCATAGCAAAAGAGCGAGCAAACTAGCATAGCAAAGATAGTAGTGATTTCGAGGGTATGATCATCTTGCCTGCACAGTTGTCAGAGTTGACTGGATCCTCGAAAGCAAACTCAACGGGCTCCTCGTTAGCGAACTCGTCTCCCGGCTCTACCCAAACAAGACAAACAAGCAACAAAGACACAATCAACCACGTGCAAACCCAAACAACACGATGCAAAGATGGTATGCTATGTGGGATGCGATGCGGGATGCATATGCAAGATGTGAAAAGGAATGCATGAACCTAGCCCCAACTTGGAAATCCAAGTGTGCCACTGGAAAGATGATATGAAATCGCTTAAAAACAATATAAAGAACGCCGGAATCGGAGTTACGGTTTGGAAATGGCAAGCGATTCAAAAATGACACCGGTCTGCGATTTACAGCAAGTAGCCATCTAAATGCAATGAGATGAACATGCTACAACACCCAAACATGACAAAAAAAATACATGGCAGGGATGCATTCGAGATGCTTAACAAAAGTCTAGCACTGAGCTATGGCCAAATCATCCATTAACAGGTTCAAACAAGCATGGCAAAAATGCATATGACAAACAGATCTCAGACTTAGTGAAATTAACACTTGTCTGGAATTTCAGATCAGGTAGCACACTTCGGAGAAACAAAACTACATGCTACAGGACCTGAACATGGAAAAGTAAAGCATGGCATGGAGCTACTCAAAGAGCTTAACAAAAGTCCCTTAGTGACCTTGAGCCAAAAGGGATCAGAAAATACAATTGCAAGCATGTCAACATGGCAAAAACATAATCAGTTTTCAGACTGGAGCATGCTGAAATATATCTCATATAGGCATGTTTACGAGCTCGATGCACTCACTACGGTGCAAGTCATGACAAGATAAGCATACATCCATCAATAAGGCACAAAATTCAAGCTAGACATGGCAAGAACAATAGCATAGCATGCACGGATCAACTACAACATCATCGGCAAAATTGCAAACAAGTTGACAATCTGCCCAGATTCACAAAGTAGCAAAAGTAGAGCTCGATTGACTCAAGCTAGGGTGCTCCATAATTGCAAACAAAGACATGGATGGATAGAGCACTACAATATTAACAAAACATCCTTACTGATCATCCTCAAAAGAGGCACGGATCACTAGGAAACAACATGAACATATGGCATCATGAGATAGACAGGTCAAGGACTTAGTGGAAATGCTAAGTCCCTGAAAACAGAATTAACATGTGCACCACTTTGCAAGCTTGTGCTAGTCACCACACACATCACAAAAATACATGGGTTGCACCTCTGGAAAGATGACAAAACCCTTAACAAAACATATGTAGAGCATCAGGGCATATCATGCACACAATAATCATGGCAAACATGACAAAAAGCTAAACGGAGTAGCAGATCTGACAATTATCTCAATTAACCCTCTTCTAACAGCATTTTGGGCATCAAGATGAACTCAAATGAAAATGATGCAATGGAATGAAATGATGTACTCTCTGAGATGAACATTTTGATATGCTATATGCATGAATCGGAGCTACGGATGCAAAGTTACGGGGCTATGAACATGGGCATATGGATCTGTGGAAACAGGGACTTAGCGAAAAAAAAACAACCCCGAGATCTAGGGTTTCGGTGGCACACGGCCCGAGGCGGCTCCGGCGAGGACTGTAGCTCCGGCGAGGCGGTGGTGGCTGGGGCCGGTGAGATCCAGCGGCAGGGTGGCCGGATCCGTCGCCGGGCGCGGCGGGGCGACGAGGAGGAGGCGCCGGGTGGCGGGCGGCGGAGGCGAGGCGCGGCGGCCCGACGGGTGCAGCGAGGCGGCGGGGGTCGCTCCGGCGATGGCGGCTGGAGGAGGCAGGCGGCGCAGCAAGGAGCGGGACGGCGCGGTCGGGCGAGGAGGCAGGCGGCGGGGTGCGGGCTCGCGGGGGCCGGCTGCGGGCCTCCCGGGCCGGAGCGGTGGGCGGCAGCGCAGGTGCCACATGGCGCAGCGCGATTGGCGCAGAGGCGGCGGCGCGCAGGTCGGACGTGTCCGGCCGGTCGGATCTCGTCCGGCGGCGCGAGGAGAGGGGAAAAATTAGGGTTTCGTCCGTGATTCGAATGGGGGGTCTTTATATAGGCATAGGGGGAGCTAGGAGAGTCCAAATGAGGTGCGGTTTTCGGCCACACGATCGTGATCAAACGATCTAGATGATGGAGCAGGTTTAGGTTGGTTTTGGGACAAAATGGAGGGGTGTTGGGCTGCAACACACACGAGGTCTTTTCAGTCCCTCGGTTAACCGTTGGAGTATCAAACGAAGTCCAAATGATACGAAACATGACAGGGGGTCTACCGGTAGTAAACCAAGGCCGCTTGGCAAGTCTCGGTCCAATCCGGAAATGTTTAATCCCCACACACGAAAGAAAGCTAGAATTGACCACCGGAGGAGAACGAAATGCCGGAATGCAAAAGGACACCGGGGAAAATGCTCGCATGCATGAGATGAACACGTATGCAAAAACAATGCACATGATGACATGATATGAGATGCATGACAACGATAACAACACACGGAGACAAAGACCCGAACCCGAGAAAATAAATTAACTTAACACTGGAAACGGCAAGAGTTGGAGTACAAATTGGGAAGGTTATATCCGGGGTGTTACAGCATATTGTGTGACTAGCAGTAATATGTGACATTGATTGTGTGTGAATTGATTGTCGTTGTGTTCTTTTGTTTAGTTGAGTTTTATTTTGCTTGTTTCTTTTTGGGCCCCAGTGTTACATCATTTTCCCCTATGAAGAGTTGCTCATCCACCGACACCGGACTTGAAGAAGCAATAAGGATTTCAAATATTTGGAAGAAGCTCATCTAAACATTATGGTCTACCCAATCAACTGCATTATGGCATTAACATCTGCTCAGAATACCAATGGTGTATTGGATTTACTATCAGCATCGAGTCTACATCAGTGCAAAATCCTCACAGCAGTTATGATCCAGCCAGCAGAAAGACAAGTCAGTTGCAAGATCAACGGTATGTTTTCAGACAGAGGTATGGATCATATACAAAGCTTTGGCTCAATAATGCATGATTTTTGAAATATTTTATCATCCGAAATAATGTCAGAATGTGATATGCTCAAGGAAGACAGTCAAACCATTTTTCTCATGCAAATAATCAGCCTCAGAATATTATGGGCGTGTGTATGGATTTCAGTCCGCATATCAGTATGAAGCTTTGGATGTAATAAACCCAGTATTATTCCACAGGCTATCGGAAGAAATTTATGATGCAAGGCTCATCAATTTTTCCTCAGCATGATATGTGAACGACTTCCGGCCCATGATACCCAGTCTTTCACAGCAAGACACCTCAGTAAAGGCTTTTGACAGACGGAAATGATTTTTTCTCGACAAGAAAACTTGTGGAGAAGCTTCTCAAGTACGGAACTCGGGCTTCTCCAGCACAATAATCAGATCAAGCTTTGTGTGAAGCTATAAAGACTTCTTCTGCACAATAACCATGCAAAAGATTTGAGCAGAAGTTAACAAGTCTTCCTCAGCAAGCTACTCGGATGGCTTCTCTCGTAAGCCACCCAGTCCGCGTCAGTACCACAATATTGCACCATCCTCAGAGATTATATGATGAGTTGCAAATGTATGGCAGTACAGTTCAAGGACCAGACTTGCAATAATTTTGTCAGAGGTAAAATTCAGTCAAAACATGTGCCTACCGCAAGGATCGAGTGATCGGTGGCATATCCTTCTTATATATGGTGAGCATGCATCCCAGTCATATCAGTCACTCATACAAGATGCGACAGTGATCCAACAGATATACCTAAGAAAAGTAAGGATTCAACAACCTTCCCAGTCAGGCAAAGGAAAATAAGCAAAGATACATCTCATGTGATGCAAGGAGCGATAATATTTGGAGATGACATCACAGAATCCATAGTCTTAACAATGTTCATCAAGGTCATTATTCCCGCAATTGACAAGGAGATATTATAAAACCTTGTCACCTTCTTGTATGATTAGCCTCAGCAATGAGCTCCGTACAAGCTACAAACCCCGGGTATATGTCATATGTGTGCAGACCCAGGTCAGAAAACAAGCACAAGGACTAATGTCAAAAATATTGCAGTAATCACATCCATGGTCATACGAAAAATCAAGGACATGTGTGACCAAGTTATTTCAGTAAGGTATCCTGATAAAGAAAATCATGACTATAAAAAGGATGAGACTGACAGCAAAGGTATGATGACTTTTGCACGACCATCAGGGTCCGGATACCCAAATCCGTTGGAGGCCATAATTCCATATGGATCCACAATGTCATACTCTCAGCGACCTACTCTATTTACAAGGATTTTTCATATCCCACTGACCCGCTTGACATGGTTAGTGTGGAATATCCAAGTCTGTTCCGTCAGATCCAAGATTTCTTTGCAAGCTCAGTAGTCTGACTTCAGCTGCAGCATGAAAGCATATCATAGCCTATTACCACAGATGGGTATATCGACCACATGAGAAAAATCAAAAGCCGAACAATCATCTTAGACCCGGTATACTCACCGACGAAATCAAGTACATGGTCAGTCTGTCAAGAAAAGCATTTGTCCGTCAGCCCCTGTTAGAGCAGTCTCAAGATGTAAATAATTGAGGTATGACACAGCTATGACTCCATACCCGTTATATTGCCCATGACAGAAGGCAGTCAAATCTCTGGTATATGTCAATTGCTCGAGTCAAAGGAATAAATCAAGATAAATCAGTGCCACCTATGAGCAGTCAGACCCCGTCAGAAGATGGCCATGATTCTCAGCATTTATTGAACCATAAGGCTTGTAATTATTTGAAGCATCCCCATTACAGAAGTAAAAAGGGATAATTAATTCAGTGCCCTTAGTTGAGTCCCACCCGGCAATTTTGCCCCTACTTTCCAAAAACCCTCGGTTTTTCCCAAGCCCGTTTGCTCCTCTTATGGTTTTGCCCTTCCATCACGGTTCCGTCCAGTTAGTGCCGTTTAACCGTGTGTTGACCGTGTGTGGACTTTTCATTGGACCATTTTACCCCTACTTCTTCACTCTCTAGTGAGACACTGCCAAGTGGGACCCATCATTCCTAAAACCATCCAAGGTTCACTTTTATTTCTATCCCATCGGTCAAACCCTAGTATCAGATCCCCTTCCCCTCTCTCTCTCAAATCCCGTCGATGGTGGAGCCACAGATCCCGTCGATGGCTAGCGGGGGAGGCCAACGGCAGTCCCGTCAATGGTGGAGCCATCGATCCTAAGGGGTTTGGGCTCGAGCGCCCGTAGGAGGAGAATCACCCCGATCCTCCTCGTCTTCACGCCCCAGATCCACCTCGTCTTGGCCCTGATCTACCTCGTCCCCGTCCCCGATCCGTCGAGGCCAAGCATGAGTGCTGTCCTGCCCGTGCTCCTTCCTCTCCTCCTTCCCTCTCCCTTTCTCTCTTGATTCACTCTGTCTCTCACCCTGCTCTTTTCTCTTCCTCAACAGTAGTAGGGAGCAGCACCAAAGCCACCATGGCCGCCGCCCATGGAAGTCCACCTCTCGATCCGTTCGCCGCCGACGTTCGCGTGGAGCCTCGTCCATGCCAACATGGGCCAGCCAACATCGATGCCCCCCGTTGTCCCATATCCAAAGCGCCCTGTTGACCCTCCCCTGGGCCTCCTTCCACACTGCAGGGGCGGTGGCCAAGCTTCCGTCATGGGGACGCACGGGCAAGAAGGATCTGGGGAGCTCCGGCGCTGATTTCGGGTGCTCCGGCAAGCTCCCGCGCTGATTCCGTTGGCTCCGGCGAGCTGCGGCGTCGATTCCTTTGGCTCTGGCGAGCTCATCCTCGTCCTACAGACGGCGTCCTTTCAATCGTTGACCCAAATTTTTTTAACACTTGACGCAATGTAATTAGCTAGTATAGCTAGCAATTATGGATTGATGATTAATTATATTCGAGATGATACCGACATTAAGTACTGATTTGTGTTAATTACTGGTGTTTTAATTAGTTTATATGCAGTGTTAATTATTGCATAAAAAGTAATGCAAAATTGATATTATGTTTACAACAAGGCAGTGTCCGTTAAGAGATATTTGGTCCATTGTGGGTCCCACATGTTAGTGAGGAGAGAGAGAGGGATGTTTTCTGAGTGATGGGTCGCATTTGGAAGTGTCTAGTGAGAGAGTGAGGAAGTAGGGGCAAATAAGTCCAACGAAAAGTCCATAGACTGTCAACATACGGTCAAACAACACTATCCGGATGGAAATGTGACGAAAGGGCAAAACCATAAGAGGAGAAAACGGGCTTGGGCAAAACCAAAGGTTTTCGGAAATTAGGGGTAAACCTGCCAAGTGTGACCCAACTAAGGGTATAAAATCAATTTTCCCAAGTAAAAAGGTTTTCATGACTAAAGGAAACTTTATGCTCAGATCCATTGGATATCCCCACAAATATGAGAAAATTCACGTCAGCAAAAGGAAGTGGTATATGAGCAAAAACCCGTCAGAATTTGGGGAAAGGTGAAGCAAGACCACCCTAGAGCAAGGTAAGTTGATCATCTGAAATTCTTGGGGGAACAATAAATAAAGGAAAAAGGATACCCGAGTTGGAAACGGTGTCCTCAAGTCATACTTGTTCCCAGAGCAACTAAATCTCAAGGACGAGATTTCTTTAAGGGGGTAAGGATTGTAACAACCTGGATTTTGGCCCTTTCCTTTTTCTTTTGATTTATTTGGTTTTTGCTATGTTTTTCTTTTTGGAGTAGTTCTGTGGCCTTGCCACCTGGGAAATGATCCTCATTCCCACTCCCAAGTGGCTAATCATTCTCAAAACCTTGCCAAGATCATGTCACTTCACTCCTTGACCAAACCCTAAAATTCTTTTCTAGGGAAAATTCCTTTTTCATTAAAGGAATAACCCTATCTGCCCTAGGTTGTGAAGCAACCTATATTTCTGTCCATCCAAAAATCCCCAAATAATTCTCATAATTCCTTTGGGTCATATATAGCTCAAATATGTCCAAACATTTCCTTGGATAGTTCAAAAATATTTGCCCAATATTCCTTTTTCTATTCTGCCCTGAATGGCACTTTGTTAAGGGAGTGTCATTTATATTTTTCCTAGTGGCTCCCAACCTTTTTGGGCATGCTTATATGTCTAATAATTGCCTCATGCACAAGTTCAACTTTATTTTCCTAGCCAATCTTCCTCAGTGAATTTTCAAAGTTTTTTTCAAACAAAAGGCTTTGTGAAGGAAGTACTAGATAGGAGTATCCAAATGAGTTGAACTTTTGCACACTCCTTAATGTGCTCATATTAATACCCTCCACCCAGTTGCAGCCCTATCCAATCATCTATGTGAGCACAGGAGCAAATCTTTGATTCTGGCAATATTTTCAAGTTGTGAAGCAAGTGCACTTTATATTGCTTCAAAAATTCTGATAAATTACCAGATCATTCTCCTGCCCATAGAACATCTCTCCACCCAATTTGGAATCATTTCATTGAGGCATGTGATCACCAAAATTATTTCAAGTTTCTGGACAGAAATGATGTTTGTGAAGCAAGTGCCATTTTGGCTTGTCCATTTGGCATGAGCTTTTTACAACATCTTCATATGTCCAAATAATAAAGCTTTACCCAATCTTAGCCCAAGTTGCTTCTCTAGGTGAGTGCATCATCCAAATTTAGTTTTTGACCAGATTTGGCAGTTGCAAAGCAACTATATTAAATCTTGGTTCAAATCCCCTCAAAACCTCTAGGACTGTAGTCCTTCGATAGATAAACCTCCAACACAACTCCATTTACCCTAATCAAGTTCCTGTTGGTCAGTAGTTCCTTGCCAAGTTTGATGCAGTAAACTTCGGAGCTCAGTTACCATTTAACCATGGAGTCTTTAACCAAGTTACCACCTCAGTTGCAACCTCCCCAGGAAGGACAAAACCCCAGACGTCATTTGGTATAGCTTGTGGCACTGTGTGCACCAATGCACGCGGTGACCACCGTTTTGGCATGCCATGAGCATGTCCAAAATGTTGCTTTGCTAGGTCCCCTCATCTGATCGTCGTCTTAGCGCGCGTAAGCATGTCCCTTGGCTTCATCTCGTCGTTGCCGTTCCTCTCGACCCCTCTCCCCCTCCGGCAGCTTCCTCACCGACGCAAACTGCCGTGCGCCCACGAACGTACAGTAGAGATTTGGCGCTGCTCGTCGCCGTCCTCTTCCTCCCTGCGCTCCCTTGGCCGTCTCCTCCCCATGAGAACCTCCACTGCTCCTCTTATGTTATGATGCAGTGGTCGAGACCCTCTCCACTATCAACAATACAAGCCTGCCAAAATCGCCATCTGAATCTGTTCAATTTCCTCTGTCTCGAATGCAACAGAAAAAATGTATGTTTGTGAACCAATTAATGGATGAAGCAATGATGGAAATGGTGGAGGAATTAGAGCTGCACATTCGTGCGCAACAACAACTGATCAATGTTTTCAGAGACAATGTAGCAAAGCAGCAAGAACTTGCCCACATGCTTATGGGCGTCATCTGCGCCAAGGTTGCAGATTGTGACATTGTACACCGTTAGGTTCTGTTCATTTATTTGCACTGGCATCAACCTTTGATTGCCTAGTGGATGTAATTTCCTGTAATATATGCTGGATGTGCAACGTTTTTCCCTGTATGCCATACCTTTGCTTGATCAGTTTTGGTCCTGTGCATAATTGCTCATCGTAATGGGCTCAAATTATCTAATTGGGCCTAAATACATGTACGAACTTTACTAGGACCATTAAGTTAATGGGCCGTTACCAGGCCGAAAGTTAATGGTCGGCCCTCTTACCTCCCGGGTCGTTAACAGGGCGAGATTGAATCGAGCAACATGTGGGCCCATTTGATTTCACGGGCCGTTAACAGACCGTTACTAAGGTGGGGCTACATATGGCCCAACTATACCGTGGGCCTTTAGCAGTCCGAAAGAGACAGCGGGCTCGTACTAGACCATGAACAACATGGGCTGCTAAGAGGCCGAAAGTCAGGTCATACTGTAAATAGCCCAACTGTGTAGTGGGCCTTTAAAAGGCCGAGAGAGAAACCGGTCTGGTATTGGACCATGAAGAGCATGGGCCGTTAAAAGGCCAAAACTCAGGTCCGACTACAAATGGCCGAACTCATTTATGGGCCATCAATAGGCTGAAAGACACACCGGGCCAGGAATTGGCCCAACACTTAAATGGGCCGCTAAAAGGCCAAAACTAAGGTCCGACTACAAATGGCCCAAGTCATTTATGGGCCGTCAATAGGCTGAAAGACACACCGGGCTGGAAATTGGCCCAACACTTAAATGGGTCGCTAAAAGGCCGAAAGATGTACATCCTAAAAATTGGCCCATCCCTTGAATGGGCCGTTAACAGGCCGAAATCACACCGGGCCGACATTGAGCCCAAATATATAGCGAGCTGTTAACGGGCTCGAACTGATGATGGGCTGCAATAGTGTCAAATCTTTAACGGGCCATTGACGGGCCAAATTGGCACATCTCGTATGGGGTCGTGGGCTTAAATGGACCTGGCACAAGTAGGCCTTATATGGGCCGGCCTGCTAATTTTACCGGGCCGACCTTTTTCACCGGAATGGGCCACTGTTGGGCGATGCCACGTGTCGACCTATCATAGGCGCCTCCTGTCTAATGAGTGGATGACATCTGTCCCAACAGTGAGCCAACTCATGTTTCCTCCGGCCAATGAGAATTTTACACATGGAAAATCCTCATTGGTCTGGGTTGTTAATGGGTTATCGGATCCAAAACCGGACCCGATAGCTTAACGACGACCCGTTATGGTGGATGCCACGTGTTGGTTACCCTTGACGAAAGCACTTTCATGACGCGCCATTTGTCGTCATGGAAGTGGGCACTTCCATGATGATAATTTTGGTAATGTCATGGAACACTTCTACGACAGCAAATGTATGACTATCTTCATTCTGTCATAAATTTGTCATGGATGTACATGCATGACAGAAAACGTGACCTATTGTGACAAACACGTATCATCATGGAAGTGTCTTTTTTTGTAGTGCCATCATATATGTGAAATTGTGTCATGCTATCCTGTTTAGTTAGCCATCATATATGTGAAATTGTGTCATGATATCCTGTTTGGTTAGACAACATAAAAGTGAATTATTTCATGCCCTCTTTTATTCCCCACTATCCATTGCACCTGTCTATCATACAATGTATGTACATTCAATTACTTTTCTTGTTTATCAGCCATTTGAACTAGAGAGGGTGATGGCAGTATCTAAGGAAGTAACAAGACGGTCTTCAAAAAAGATAGTGCTACCAGTCGATGCAGATAGAACCACAGTTGTACTTGCCGAAGAACCAGCCCCACCACACATAAACCAGACTCTCACAGATTGTACCCTTACCCAATTGGATAGAGAACCAGCTACACCCCTTCTAACCCCAGCCCTAGCAGATAGTAACCTAGTTCCAGTTGACACAACACTGTCTCCACCACAGAGCATCCAAACATGAGCAGTTAGTAAGGGAACT
This sequence comes from Triticum aestivum, assembly GCF_018294505.1. NCBI lineage: Eukaryota > Viridiplantae > Streptophyta > Magnoliopsida > Poales > Poaceae > Triticum > Triticum aestivum. Next base: position 160,872,280 of record NC_057800.1, on the reverse strand, counting down.
GCAGTGCCCAAAGCACGAGGACCACCACTCCGAAGCCCAAATCAATGCTTAAAGAAAAAGAAGAATTGTTCTTAGGTCAGGTTCTATAGCTATGGTTAATACTCCTTTGCTCTTGCATCACAGTATTTACTCATACCAACTATTTTCAAATTTGAAGGATGGAACTGAAACTCCAATGGTGCAACATGTATGTTTTAAACCTTTTTATTTAACTGGTTTGCTGTTGTAACTTGCTCTATGTTGATTTCAGTTTCAATTGAATAAACAATTATGTTCTCATGTCATGCACATTACAAGTGTTGTTATTGCTTTGTAGTTTCCCATACTTATATTCTGTCTATTCTGCTTTGTCTTAAACAGATATTATTTGAACTGTGTCTTTATCTTGATTTGGGAACAAAAACTAGAATGATATAGACCATACAGTGACCATGGTACATAGATATATATTTGTTTCATGTTGTTATCCTATCCACTTTACTACTGAACTGGTTTATCAAAATGAGTTTCATATACAACATGGTAAACCTGTCATGTGCCTGCTTGTTTCTCTTTTATAATGCAGATAAAATATTGGAGAAGAGTACCCCGTTATGCAATGGTAAAGGAAGTAATGCAGAGGTTCAAGATAGTGAGACATCCCTGTTGGTCTCCGAGAAAACTGATAAAAACTATCTTGACGACAGTGAGAGAACCCAAATATCATGTCTTGATGTAGTGTTCGAGTTACTGGCCACTATTGCTGGCACAAGCTCTTCGAACTCGTTACCTGAATCAGTTCATCTTCTTGAGTCTCAAATTCAAGTTGAAAGACATCGATCAAATGTGCTATGACATGAAGCCGAAGGACCGAGGAAGTCCCTGCAGAATTCAGATGCATACTTTCTGGTGCAACAACAAGCGCTGGAGGATTTAAGCGCCAAACAAGAGAAAGTTAATAAGCTTGCTAAGAATCTTGCCAGCATTATGGGTACCCAAGATATTGTTTCTTGAGCTCTTCTGAAGTGGTCTCAGTTCTGGACTTGTTTTTGCTGCGGCGTTTATTTGCACTGGTCGCCAACTTTGACAACCAGTGTATGTGATATGCTGCTTTGTTCCCTATATTTGCAATGGTGATGAACTTTGATGCCCAGTGGATGTAATATGTGTAATAGCCGTGATAGCCTAGCATACGTTGTTTGCTTATTTATTTCCTTGTTGTCTTGTTTATTTGTTTGCTTGTAGTCAATGCGGTTCTTTTTCCATGGTTTGCTAGTGGCCGCAATGTAACATCCCAAATTTTCAATTTGAAATGTTATACACTAGATCATCATTGCATATCATATTTTATTGCATTTTGGCTGATCCTAGAAAATTCTACGCAACTCAAGGACCCTCGGAGAGAGTTGGGGATTTCGTTATTTTCATATTTGAGTTTTCTCAAATTTTGAAAATAGGATCATTGGATTTTATATATTTTATCTTCAATTATTTCTATTACAAAAATATGAGAGAGGGAATAATATGACTTTCCCAAAATAAAGAAATATTGAGGGTTTAATAAAAAATCAAATAAGATTTTATTCTGGTTTTATTTGCTATTTTATTTGAATTTAGGAAAAATGCACGCTTTTCAAAATTGCATTTAGGCCCCAAATAAATGTTCATCTTGTGCGGCTCGATTTTAGAAGCTGGGGAAAATTTATTTCGGGATTTTTGAAGTACGTTTAATATTCCTTTTGTTTTTTTCTAAGCGTAACTATTTAAAAAAAAGCAACCGACCTATCGGGCCGTGTCCGACCTGGATAGTTGGCCCGGCCGGCTTTATAAGCCGGGGAGGCCCAGCCGGACCCCCCACCAAACCCTAGCCGCCGCCCTAGCCGCCCGCCGCGCCGCGCGCCGCCGCCGCCGTTGCCGCCGGAGCCGCCGCCCGCCGGATCCGCCGCCCCCGGAGGTTGACCTCGCCGCCACCGGTTTTTTTTCGAAAAACCGATCGATTTTCCATCGGTTTCGTTCGGTTTTTTAGTTCGTTTTTTATATAGATCGGTTCTTTCCGGTTTATTTATTTAGCGAGCGTTCGGTCGTTCGTTCGTTTTAACGAATGCGTTCTTCGATTAGATCCAGTTAACAAACGTTCGTTCGTTAATCTGTTCGTCGTTTTCTTTTTCTCGGATTAAATCCACGATTTTTCTGATCGCGATTCCTGATCCGTTTTTCGTTCTAGTATAACTTTTTGCTCGTTTATCGGAATCACGCGATTCAAGCGCCTGGAGTTTCATCTCGAAACCCTCTTTACGTTTAACCAACTCAAACAAGTTTTTGCCACTGTAAAAATTGCCCTAGATCCAGAATAGTAAATGAAGCTTGTTTCTTTTGTCGTTTGTCTTTCGTTGCTTCGTTCGATTTGATTCTTTTTGCCAACCGGAGTTCTTAAGTTGAACTTTCTGGTTAGATCTCTTATTTGAGTTTTACGTGTGCATTAGTTGAGTACTCATTGTATGCTTGTTTGTTTGCGATAGAGTACCCGGAGTGCGCCGCTTGCTACTTCGAATCGCTAGGTTTCCCGGATCATCATCAAGGCAAGTAACACTTTGATCATACCCCTTTATCACCCAGTTTTTATGCATTAGCTCCAATTCTCAAACAATGCATGGTTAGGATGTGATTTTAACATGTGGGTTGGGAAGTAGTTGATGAGGTAGGACCTATTGCTCTGTTACATTCAAACCCTTGGGAGTTACTTATCTGAATTGCTTATATTGCTATGCTATGCTCGTAGACGTGGTTTGGGTGAGTGAAATCCATGACAGATGTGAGATTGTTAATTAATGGTTCAACTTAAGGTGGCAACTTAAATACACATCTGGGTGGATTGAGGCACCTGGGTATTCCAGTGATTGCCTGTTTAGGCACCTGGGTATTCCAGCGATTGCCTATTTTCTTTTGGACCGCCACCCAGGCTCAAAAGGATCATGAGATTATTCATGCTAGAAACTTCCGTGTGCAGCCACAAGCTACTATGCGCTCTAGCATAGTTGATTAAGTCGTGCGAACTCTTACGGTGGTAGACTAGCAGATGTAGGGGAAAGTAGGTGTAATGGTCTACCCGATCGTAAGGTGCTAGCACTTCTGAAAGACTATGTCTCGGTCATCCGTTTCTCAAACACCCTATAGTGCGAGAATCCCAACGGAGGAGATCGAGTCTTGTGGGGAGAAGTGCGCAAACCTCTGTAGAGTGTATAAACTAATCATGGTTAGCCGTGTCCCCGGTTATGGACATCTTGAGTATCTAGTACCTGGATTATCATGTGAATCTCAACATGTTCCTTTAAAATTAATTTTTTTGGGTTTTGTTTAATGATGATGCTTAATTGGGATTGAGAATGCTGTCAACCATTCTCAATGTTTAACAACTACCATGATAGTTAAATAAAATTTATTCCTTTGCAGTAGGGAAAAATTGGCTTTACGCAAAACTGTAACCATAGAGCTTTCCACCAGCCAAATATGCATGTAGAATAGACTTAATCTTCCATTACTCTCTATGTGTTACATTGCTAGCATATTCCATGTGCTGACCCGTTTCGGGCTGCAACGTTAATGTTGCAGACTTTTCAGACAACGATTAAGGTGCTTTTAGGTCATGGTTCTATACTCAGTGATGCCGTTGGAGTTGATGGACTCACTTATCTTCCAAGCCTTCCGCTGTTATCGTCATTAGGTGGCCTTAAGCCATATTTATTGTAATAAGTTCTCTTTTGAGACTCTCGATGTAATAAGTGTGTGATTGCTACTCTGTTATAAATCCTTCAAGTACTGTGTGGTGTCAGCATTACTGATCCAGGGATGACACCTGAGCACAGAGATTGGACCGTTTGAGGTCTGGTCACTACACGCAACAACCTATTTTTTTACAACTAGGCCACAATAACCATGGGCTACATATTTACTGTAGTGACCATGGGCCTCCTACGGGTCATAGAAACAACGGGCCTTCTACAGGCCGTAGAAACAATGGGCCTTCTACGGGCCGTAGCATCAATGGGCCTTCTACGGGCCATATGATCCATTGGCCAAACATGGGCCAATAACAGACCGCATTATGGGTCATAAATGGGCTAGAGTTGCAATCGTGGGTTCATGGGTCGACCATAATGGGGCGTCGTTAATCGGCCATATTTGATGACGCTATGAAAATGGCCCAATGGATTAACGGGCCACAAACGGGCCGACTGTAACCATGGGCTGAATTTGTCCCACAAGCAGAAAAGGCAAGTAATGGACCGTAAGTAGCCGAATGCTGGAAATGAGCCCAAGAATAAAGGGGCCTTGAGAAGGCCGAAAGATAACACGGGTTGGAAACGGCCCAATAGAATAATGGGCCGTTAATGGGTATAAAGTGGTACATTGTTCATTATGGGCTCATGGGCCATACATGGGCCGGAAGTTACAACGGGTTGGAATCATATTGGACGGCCCAAATGAAGCTACTCGGCTTAATTCGGATAGGCCGTAACGGGCCGTGAGTTAGCAGGTCGCAAATGGGCTATATACGAACATGTCGTTAACAGGCTTTCCGTGTGCCGGCCCACTAAGTTTTGACCAAGTCAAACGGGCTGGCCTTTTCACCGGTATGGGCCTTTGTTGGGTCATGCCACATGTCGACATATCATAGGCGCATGTCTAATGAGTGGATGACATCTGTCCCAACGATGAGCCGACACGTGGTTCCTCTGGCCATTGAGAATTTTACATGTGGAAAATCCCCATTGGTCCGGGCTGTTAACGGGTTATCGGATCCAAAACCGGACCCTATAGCTTAACGGCGACCCGTTACAATGGATGCCATGTGTTGGTCACCCTTGACGAAAGCACTTCCATGACGCTCCATTTATCGTCATGGAAGTGGACACTTCTGTGATGATAATTTTGGTAATGTCATGGAACACTTCTACGGCAGCACAGGTATGACTATCTTGATTCTTTCATAGAATCGTCATGGATGTACATGCATGACAAAAAACGTGACCTATTGTGACAAACACGTCTCATCACAGAAGTGTATTTTTTGTAGTGCATTTATTTTAGAGCGGGAAAAACAACAAGTCCAGTCTTTCCTTCCTTTTTTTGAGGAAAAAGATGCCATTCTTTGGAAGAATGTGAAGAAAGCACGTGTTGGCTTCCTATAAAATTATGATCGATAGCTAATGTTATGTTTCATTTTTAAAAGAACACATTAATTTGTAGAATCCTAAAGTTTCTGTATTCTGAGACATAAAATTTTGCACCAAATTAACTATCATAGTCCTTTCGATAAGTGAGAGTGTCAAACCCAACGAGGAGAAAAAGGAAATGACAAGCAGTTTTCAGTAAGGTATTCTCTGCAAGCACTGAAATTATCGGTAACAGATAGTTTTGTGATAAGGTAATTTGTAACGGGTAACAAGTAACAAAAGTAAACAAGGTGCAGCAAGGTGACCCAATCCTTTTTGTAGCAAAGGACAAGCCTGGACAAACTCTTATAAAAAGGAAAACACTCCTGAGGACACTTGGGAATTATCGTTAAGCTAGTTTTCATCATGCTCATAGGCTTTGCTTTTGTTACTTTGATAATTTGATATGTGGGTGAACCGGTACTTCGGTACTGCCCTTCCTTGGACAAGCATCCCACTTATGATTAACCCCTCTCGCAAGCATCTGCAACTACGAAATAAGAATTAAGGTAAACCTAACCACAACATGAAACATATGGATCCAAATTAGCCCCTTATGAAGCAATGCATAAACTAGGGTTTAAGCTTCTGTCACTCTAGCAACCCATCATCTACTTATTACTTCCAAATGCCTTCCCTAGGCACAAACAATGGTGAAGTGTCATGTAGTCGATGTTCACATAACACCACTAGAGGAAAGATAACATACATCTCATCAAAATATCGAACGAATACCAAATTCACATGACTACTTATAGCAAGACTTCTCCCATGTCCTCAGGAACAAACGTAACTACTCACAAATCATATTCATGTTCAAAATTAGAGGGGTATTAATGTGCATAAAGGATCTGAACATATGATCTTCCACCAAATAAACCAACTAGCATCAACTACAAGGAGTAATCAGCACTACTAGCAACCCACAGGTACCAATCTAAGGTTTTGAGACAAAGATTGGATACAAGAGATGAACTAGGGTTTGAGATGAGATGGTGCTGGTGAAGATGTTGATGGAGATTGACCCCCTCCCAATGAGAGGATCGATGGTGATGATTTCCCCCTCCCGGAGGGATGTTTCCCCGGCAGAACAGCTCCGCCGGAGCCCTAGATTGGTTCTGCCCAGGTTCCGCCTCGAGACGGCGGCGCTTCGTCCCGAAAGCTTCCTTCTGATTTTTTCCAGGGCGAAAGACTTCATATAGCAAAAGATGGGCACCGGAGACCTGCCAGGGGGCCCACGAGGCAGGGGGCGCGCCCCCACCCTCGTGGACAGGGTGTGGCCCCCCTCTGGTGCTTTCTTCGCCCAATATTTTTAATATATTCCAAAACTGACTTCTGTGAAATTTCAGGTCTTTTGGAGTTGTGCAAAATAGGTCTCTAATATTTGCTCCTTTTCCAACCCAGAATTCCAGCTGCCGGTATTCTCCCTCTTCATGTAAACCTTGTAAAATAAGAGAGAAATGACATAAGTATTGTGACATAATGTGTAATAAAAACCCATAATGCAATAAATATTGATATAAAAGCATGATGCAGAATGGACGTATCAACTCCCCCACAGCTTAGACCTCGCTTGTCCTCAAGCAGAAGCTGATAAGGAAAAATATGTCCACATGTTTAGAGATAGATGTGTCGATAAAATAAAATACGGACATGAGGGCATCATGATCATTCTTATAACAACAACATATTTAAATATTGTCATATGATTTCTTACGCTAAAGTGACAATCTATTCACAATGTCAAGTATGAATCAGGAACTTCATTGAAAACTAACAAACTATGATCTTGGTCATTGAAGCAATTGCAATTTATCATAACATCGGAAAGAGTCAATATAAGAGCTTTTCAGCAAGTCCACATACCCAACTATCATTTAGTCTTTCACAATTGCTAACACTTACGCAATACTTATGGGTATGGAGTTTTAATCGGACACAGAGAAAGATAGGGGCTTATAGTGTTGCCTCCCAACCTTTTACCTCAAGGGTAATGTCAACAATAATAGTTCATGATAACTTACATCCAATTGGATATATATAGAGGGTCGCGCTATTCGTCACCCTGGGTGAGGAATAGTTATTCTTCACCCCCCTCTATTTTACCATCAATGCACCGTAATTTACGTTCCGTAAGTTTTGTCTTATTTTCGACGTAAAAAGGGATCAAAAAAATTTATAATCGCTGTAAATAATATTTTATGTTATGTAAAATTATAAACATAAAAATGTAGTCTAAAATACACATAAACTGCAAATTTTCTTGTCTTATGACCTATATTTTTATTTTTCTTATGTCAAATTTTACGTAGTGAATCAATAGGAATGTAACTATTTGAATTCCAAACGTAATTTAATTATGAAATGATCATAAGATTACCTCGGGTGAAGAATAACTTATTCTGCACCCTGTGTGATGAATAGTAACACTATATATATATATATATATCAAGATCTTTCCAACACAATGTGCTTGCCAAAGGATAAAATGTAAAAAGGAAAAGTGAAGATCACCATGACTCTTGTATAAGGTATAAGACAAGAATAAAAGATAGGCCCTTTGTAGAGGGAAGCAGAGGCTGTCATGTGCTTTTATGGTTGGATGCACAAAATCTTAATGCGAAAGAATGTCACTTTATATTTCTACTTGTGATAGGGACCTTTATTATGCAGTCTGTCACTTTTATTTCTTCCATATCACAAGATCGTATAAAGCTTATTTTCTCCACACTAATAAATCATACATATTTAGAGATCAATTTTTATTGCACGCAACAATGACAACTTACTTGAAGGATCTTACTCAATCCATAGGTAGGTATATATGGTGGACACTCATGGCACTGGGTTTAAGGATATTCAGAAGCACAAGAAGTATCTCTACTTGGTTCAGAGAATTTGGCTAGCATGAGGGGGAAAGGCAAGCTCAACATGTTGGATGATCCATGACAACATACTTTATTTCGGATATAAGAAAACATAACCCATTACGTTGTCTTCCTTGTCCAACATCAACTTTTTAGCATGTCATATTTTAATGAGTGCTCACAATCATAAAAGATGTCCAAGATAGTATATTTATATGTGAAAACCTCTCTTTCTTTATTACTTCCTATTAATTGCAACGATGACCAAAACTATGTTTGTCAACTCTCAACAACTTTTATTCATCATACTCTTTTATATGTGAGGTCACTACTCTCCATAAGATCAATATGATATCTTTAATTCTTTTTATTCTTTCTTTTATTCCCTTAAGATCATAGCGAGATAACCAAGCCCTCGACTCAAAACTAATCTTTATTATATATAGCTCACGGACTCGATTACATAGAAGGATCATAAAGCAAAACTCAAAACTAGATCATGCTAAAACTTTATTCTACTAGATCAAGATATTACCAAAAGGATCGAACTAAGAAAAACTGTAAAGATAGAAGTGTGATAGTGATATGATACCGGGGCATTTGCCTCAAGTTGGTAGTTGCCAAGGGGAGTGCCCATACCCATGTGATTATGTCTCTTTCTTCGGAGGTGGTGATGATGGAGTTGTTGATGATGTACGATTGTCGTCCATCTTCCAAGGCATAGGCTCACCATCATAGAAGGACGATCGAGTCTCCGAGATCCTCAAATCTGCAGCCAAACTCATCCTCTTGAATCTATTCATACTCACAGTTTTGGTTTTGCAGGTCATAGATCTGGGCTTGGAGATGATCGATTTTCTCATGAAGCTTGAAGATGGTCTCCCCAATGTTCTTAGCATCTAGCTTGTGGTTGTTGGTGAACTCCGTGATCATCATGTGGTTAGCGTTGAGTCCGCGTTCCACCATCCCTGGCACTTGAAAACTTGTTGCTCCATTGCTTCGAGTCATGTCTCCATGCTTCCAGTCCTCCTTGGTCCCTCGACATTGCTGATGTGCAGCAACCCCTCACGCATCTCAATGGTTTGAGGGTGTTGCAGCACCTCCACGAGGTAGGGGTTGATGACCTTCTTGAAAAACTTGTCCTTGGGGGAGTTTGAAGACATCATGGTGATCTAGATCTGTCAGAAAAATAGCTCAAAACAAAAACAGAGGATATTTGCGTGATACGAGGGTCAAAACCTTTGGGAGATTATATAATAATTTTTTACCGACCAAAAGAAGTATCGTGCAATAAAACAGAGTCTGGAGGACACACGAGGTGCCCACGAGGCAGGGGGCGCACCCTCCACCCTCATGGATGCCCCATGTCCCTTTTGGACTACTTATTTTCCTATTTTCTTAAATATTCCAAAAAGGAGAAAAATTGCTATTAGAACTATTTCGGAGTCGGTTTACTTACCGTACCACATACCTATTCCTTTTCGGAGTCTGAAACGTTCTGGAAGGTGTCCCTTATGTATTCCTCCGGGGTTACGGTTTCAATAACATTAGTTTCAACATTTATGGGATTACCTAAGATATAATGTTTGATTCTTTAACTGTTCACCACCTTCGGATTTGTGCCTTCAAAGTTGTTGATTTTTATGGCACCGAAGCGATAGACCTCCTCGATAACGTAAGGACCTTCCCATTTAGAGAGGAGTTTTCCTGCAAAAAAGTCTTAAACGAGAGTTGTATAGCAAAACATAATCACCTACATTAAACTCACGCTTTTGTATCCTTTTGTCATGCCAACTTTTAACCTTTTCTTTAAACAGTTTGGCATTCTCATATGCCTGAGTTCTCCACTCATCAAGTGAGCTAATGTCCAATAGTCTCTTCTCACCGGCAAGTTTGAAATCATAGTTGAGCTCTTTAATGGCCCAATACGCCTTATGTTCTAGTTCGAGAGGTAAGTGACATGCTTTTCCATAAACCATTTTATACGGAGACATACCCATATGATTTTTATGTGCAGTTCTACATGCCCATAATGCATCCGCAAGTTTCTTAGACCAATTCTTTCTAGATCTATTAACAGTCTTTTGCAAAATTAATTTCATCTCTCTATTACTCAATTCTACTTGACCACTAGACTGTGGGTGGTATGGCGCTGCAATTCTATGATTAATGACATACTTAGCAAGCATTTTACGAAAAGCACCATGAATAAAATGTGAACCACCATCAGTCATTAAGTATCTAGGGACTCCAAACCTCGGAAAAATAACTTCTTTAAGCATCTTAATAGAGGTGTTATGATCAACACTACTAGTTGGAATAGCTTCTACCCACTTAGTAACGTAATCAATAGCAACTAAAATATGTGTATACCCATTAGAGGAAGGAAACGGTCCCATATAATCAAAGCCCCAAACATCAAATGCTCAATAACAAGTGAATAGTTCATAGGCATTTCTTGACGTCTACTAATATTACCGATTCTTTGACATTCATCACAAGACAAGACAAACTTATGGGCATCTTTGAAGAGAGTAGGCCAATAAAAACCGGATTGCAATACCTTATGTGAAGTTCTATCTCCAGCGTGGTGTCCTCCATAAGCCTGAGAGTGACACTTGTGTAGGATCTTTTCCTGTTCATGCTCAGCTACACAATGTCTAATAACACCAACTACTCCTTCTTTATAAAGGTGTGGGTCATCCCAGAAGTAATGTCTTAAATCGTAGAAAAACCTTTTCTTTTGCTGGTATGTGAAACTAGGTGGTATAAATTTAGCAACAATGTAATTAGCATAAGCAGCATACCATGGAGCAGTATGAGAAGCATTTATGACAGCTAATTGTTCATCAGGAAAGCTATCATCAATAGGTAGTGGGTCATCAAGAACATTCTCTAACCTAGACAAGTTGTCTGCAACGGGGTTCTCAGCTCCCTTTCTATCAATAATATGCAAATCAAATTCTTGTAGCAAGAGAACCCATCTAATAAGTCTAGGTTTAGCATATTTCTTTTACAAAAGATATTTAATAGCAGCATGATCAGTGTGAACAGTTACTTTAGAATCAACAATGTAAGGTCTGAACTTATCACAAGCAAATACAACTGCTAAAAATTCCTTTTCAGTAGTAGCATAATTTCTTTGGGCACTATCTAGAGTTTTACTAGCATATTGGATAACATTTAATTTCTTATCAACTCTTTGTCCTAGAACAACACCAACAACATAATCACTAGCATCACACATAATTTCAAAGGGTAAATTTCAATCAGGTGGCTGAACAATAGGTGCAGGAATCAAGGCTTTCTTAAGTATTTCAAATGCTTCTACACAATCATCATCAAAGACAAAAGGAACATCTTTTTGTAAGAGATTAGTCAGAGGCCTAGAAATTTTTGAGAAGTCTTTAATGAACCTCCTACAAAAACTGGCATGACAAAGGAAACTTCTTATACCTTTAATGTCCTGAGGACACGACATGTTTTCAATAGCATCAACTTTAGCTTTATCAACTTCAATACCTCTTTCAGAAATTTTATGCCGCAAGACAATACATTCATTAACCATAATGTGGCTCTTCTCCCAATTCAAGACAAGATTAGTTTTTCACATCTCTGCAGAACTCGATCAAGGTTGCTTAAGCAATCATCAAAAGAAGTTCCATATACGAAGAAATCATCCATGAAAACCTCAACAATCTTTTCACAGAAGTCAGAGAATATAGCAGTCATACATCTTTGAAAGGTACCAGGTGCATTGCATAAACCAAAAGGCATACATCTATAAGCAAAGGTACCGAAATGGCAAGTAAAAGTGGTCTTTTCTTGATCCTCTTTTGACACAGGTATTTGAGAGAAAATAGAATAACCGTCTAGAAAGCAAAAATGTGTATGTTTGGATAATATTTCTAGCATTTGATCAATAAAAGGTAAAGGGTAATGATCCTTTTTAGTAGCTTTATTTAGTTTGCGGAAATCAATTACCATTCTATAACATGTAACAATTCGTTGTGGGGTCAATTCATCTTTATCATTAGGAACAACAGTAATACCTCCCTTCTTAGGGACACAATGGACACGACTTACCCACTGACTATCAGCAACAGGATAAATTATACCTGCCTCCGGGATCTTTAGTATTTCATTTCTTACCATTTCTTTCATCTTGGGATTTAACCATCGTTGGTGATCAACAACCGGTTTAGCGTCTTTCTCCAATTTTATTTTGTGTTGGCATAGAGTGGGACTAATGAAGGAACTATGGCCTAGAGGCAATAATAAGTTGTTATTTATATTTCCTTATATCATGATAAATGTTTATTATTCATGCTAGAATTGTATTAACCGGAAACTTAGTACATGTGTGAATACATAGACAAACATAATGTCACTAGTATGCCTCTACTTGACTAGCTCCTTGAATCAAAGATGGTTAAGTTTCCTAGCCATAGACCTGAGTTGTCATTTGATTAACGGGATCACATCATTAGAGAACGATGTGATTGACTTGACCCATTCCGTTAGCTTAGCACTTGATCATTTAGTTGTTGCTATTGCTTTCTTCATAACTTATACATGTTCCTATGACTATGAGATTATGCAACTCCCGATTACCGGAGTAACACTTTGTGTGCTACCAAATGTCACAATGTAACCGGGTGATTATAAATGTGCTCTACAGGTGTCTCCGATGGTACTTGTTGAGTTGGCATAGACCGACATTAGGATTTGTCACTCCGATTGTCGGAGAGGTATCTCTGGGCCCTCTCGGTAATGCACATCACTATAAGCCTTGCAAGCAATGTGACTAATGAGTTAGTTGCGGGATGATGCATTACGGAACGAGTAAAGAGACTTGCCAGTAACGAGATTGAGATAGGTACTGAGATACCGATGATCGAATCTCAGGCAAGTAACATACCAATGACAAAGGGAACAATGTATGTGGTTATGCGGTTTGACCGATAAAGATCTTTGTAGAATATGTAGGAGCCAATATGAGCATCCAGGTTCCGCTATTGGTTATTGACCAAAGACGTGTCTCGATCATGTCTACATAGTTCTCGAACCCGTAGGGTCCACACGCTTAACATTTGGTGACGATTTATATTATGAGTTATGTGTTTTTGATGTACCGAAGGTAGTTCGAAGTCCCGAATGAGATCGGGGACATGACGAGGAGTCTCGAAATGGTCGAGACATAAAGATCGATATATTGTACGACTATATTCGAACATCGGAAAGGTTCTGAGTGATTCAGGTATTTATCGGAGTACCGCAGAGTTATGGGAGTTCGCCGGGGAGTGCATGGGCCTTAGTGGGCCTTAGTGGAATAGAGGAGGAGGAAGCCTACACTAGTAGAAAAAGGGTCTAATGTGTAGCTCATTAGTCCCAGTTTGAAATTGAGCCGGCACTAATGTGACCATTAGTGCCGGTTCCGACGGCTAGGCGGGCCACTCTCTTTAGTACCGGTTCGTGCGGAACCTTTAGCATCGGTTTGTGCCACGAACCGGTACTAAAGGGTGTGATGGCAGGATGTTGTCAGACTGGGGCCCGTCCAGCACCTTTAGTACCGGTTCTTGCCACGAACCAGTACTATAGGTCATCCTGCATATAAACCCTTCGTCTAGCTTGCTCTGTTCTCCCCATTTCCCCTCTCCTCCTCTTTGTTCTTCCTCTTCCTCCCCTCGAGCTCATCACACATTTTGCTCAAATTTTGTCAAGATTTGAAGGCCCCCATCCATTCAAGTGATCACAAAGGTTAGCAACTTTGTCCTTTCATCTCTCATTGCTAGATTAGCTCTTGCAATGCTTTATATAGTGATTAATTTGTGGGTTTTAGTAATTTGGGAGGAATTATATGTGGTAGTATATTTGATTTATATGCAATTTGAGCTTAAAATAACTCTTAGTTTGCATATGTAGGTGTGGTTTACTTAGTGCCTTCCTGTCTCCGTCGTAACCACCGTCGATCATCCACACCGACCCGTCGCCGGCACCACCTTGTGGTGAGCCTCTAGTTCTTATCTTTTTTATATATAAAAAATAATGTTTGTGTGATTTAGATATATAGTTACTTGTATAATTATCTTACCCGTATGTTGTTTGTTATACATAGTGCCATGGTTTTGATATCCGTCCCCATCGGCCCTCGTCCGTGTTATGATTTGGATGTGGTATATTCTCTTTTAAAACTATTTGTTGCATTTCGTGTTTATGACAAATTGTGCCCATCAAGTTGACATAGATATTTTTATCTAGGAGGTATGTGAACCGGAAATTCCAACCGACCCTATTGTCAAGAGGTTAAATTTAGTTGAAAGAGAAAACGAGTATTTGAAAGAAAAATTGAAAAGAATTGAGGGGGAGAAGATGGAATTTGGAGTTGCATGTTGCCGATGTCGTCGATGATCACAAGATCAAGATGGAGAAAATGCGGTTGAAGATTAGAAAGATTAGAAAATATGCCATTGATAGTGTGGCTTGGTATCATTATGCTGTTGGATCAATTGTTACCTTAGTTGCGATCTTGATCGTATTTGTTGTTGCATTGAAATTCTTTAGCTAGAGAGTTATTTGTATGTTGCATTTAAGTGTTGTATGAACTTTATTTATGAACTTGTATTAATTTGGTCTATTCGGTGGTGTGTAATGAAGATGCGCCGGCAATGGATGTACGATGACCGATGCTCTCCCCAGTTCATTGATGGCGTGCATACTTTTCTGATTGCGGCTCAGGCAAACAAGCGGGCGGATGGTTTTATGCCTTGTCCTTGTGCTGGCTGTAAGAATGGTCACAATTACTCTAACTCAAGAACCGTTCAGGTCCACCTGTTTGAGTCTGGTTTCATGCCCCACTATAATGTTTGGACCAAGCACAGAGAAAGAGGGGTTATGTGGAAGACAATGAAGAAGAAGAGGACGGTGATAGCTATCCTGGCCATGGGTTCCGTGAATACGATGATACAACAATGGGGGAAGAAGCTGAGCCGGCCATGCGGGAAGAAGCTGAAGAAGAGGCATCAGATGAGCCCGTTGATGATCTAGGTCGGGCCATTGTCGATGCAAAGAGAAAATACGCAAGTGAAAAGGAGAAGAAGAAGTTGCAGCGCAGAAATTGTTGTACCCGAATTGCGAAGGTGACAAGAAAAAGCTGGGCACCACACTGTAATTGCTGCAATGGAAGACAGAGAATGGTCTATCTGACAAGGGATTTGGAAAGTTGCTGGTAATGATAAGGAATATGCTTCCAAAGGACAACGAATTGCCCGAGAGTACGTACGAAGCGAAGAAGGCTATCTGCCCTCTAGATTTAGAGGTGCAGAAGATACATGCATGCCATAATGACTACATCCTCTATCTCGGTGAGTACGAGGATTTGAACGCGTGCCCGGTATGTGGTGCATTGCACTATAAGATCAGCCGCGATGACCCTGGTGATGTCGAAGGAGAGCGCCCCAGGAAGAAGATTCCTGCGAAGGTGATGTGGTATGCTCCTATAATACCACGGTTGAAACGTTTGTTGCAAAACAAAGAGCATGCCAAGGCAATGTGATTGCACGGAGAAGACCGTAAGAAAGACGAAAAGTTGAGAGTACCCGCTAACGGGTCACATTGGAGAAAAATCGAGAGAAAGTATAGGGAGGAGTTTGCAGGTGACCCAAGGAACGTATGGTTTGGTCTAAGCGCAAATGGCATTAATCCTTTTGGGGAGCAGAGCAGCAACCATAGCATGTGGCCTGTGACTCTATGTTTGTATAACCTTCCTCCTTGGTTGTGCATGAAGCGGAAGTTCATTATGATGCCAGTGCTCATCCAAGGCCCTAAGCAACCCGACAACGACATTGATGTGTACCTAAGGCCATTAGTTGAAGAACTATTACAACTGTGGAATGGAAAAGGTGTACGTGCGTGGGATGAGCACAAACAGGAAGAATTTGACCTAAAGGCGTTGCTGTTCGTGACCATTAATGATTAGCCTGCTCTCAGTAACCTTTCAGGACAGCCAAACAAGGGATACTGTGGATGCACGCACTATTTGGATGATACCGACAATATATATTTGGATAGTTGTAGGAAGAATGTGTACCTGGGACATCATTGATTTCTTCCGAGCAGGCATCCCGTAAGAAAGAAAGGCAAGCATTTCAAAGGTGAGGCGGATCACCGGACGAAGCCTCGCCACCGTACTGGTGCTGATGTACATGATATGGTCAAGGATTTGAAGGTAATCTTTGGAAAGGGTCCTGGCGGACAACCTGTTCCGAAGGACGCTTATGGACGCGCGCCCATGTGGAAGAAGAAATCTATATTTTGGGACCTGTCCTATTGGAAAGACCTAGAGGTCCGCTCCGCAATCGACGTGATGCACGTGACAAAGAATCTTTGCGTGACCCTTCTTGGCTTCTTGGGTGTGTATGGGAAGACAAAAGATACACCGGAGGCACGGGAGGACCAGCAACATATGCACGGAAAAGACGGCATACATCAGGGTCAGGCCAGCTGCGCTCTTACCAAAGACGAGAAGGAAATCTTCTTTGTATGCCTGCTCAGTATGAAGGTACCATCTGGCTTCTCGTCGAATATAAAGGGAATAATAAATATGGCAGAGAAAAGGTTCTAGAACCTAAAGTCTCATGACTGCCACATGATTATGATGCAACTGCTTCCGGTTGCATTGAGGGGGCTTCTACCGGAAAATGTTCGATTAGCCATTGTGAAGCTATGTGCATTCCTCAATGCAATCTCTCAGAAGGTAATCGATCCAGAAATCATACCAAGGTTACAGAATGATTTGGTGCAATGTCCTGTCAGTTTTGAGTTGGTGTTCCCACCATCCTTCTTCAACATCATGACACACGTCCTAGTTCACCTTTGCAAAGAGATTAACATTTTGGGTCCTGTATTTCTACACAATATGTTCTCCTTTGAGAGGTTCATGGGAGTCTTGAAGAAATATGTTCATAACCGTGCTAGGCCAGAAGGAAGCATCTCGAAGGGCCATGAATATGAGGAGGTCATTGAGTTTTGTATTGACTTTATTCCTGACCTTAAGCCGATTGGTGTTCCTGAATCGCGACATAAGGGCAGACTAGATGGAAAAGGCACGCTAGGAGGGGATCAAATAATATGTATGGACGGGCATTCTCTCACTGAAGCACACTACAAAGTTCTACAGAATTCTGCCTTGGTGGCTCCGTATATGGAGGAACACAAGAATTTTCTACACTCCAAACACCCGGAGCAGTCTGACGACTGGATTACCTGTGAACAAACGAGGACTTTCGCCAGTTGGTTGCAGACACGTGCCATGCATGATGGCGATATTGAAGATGACATGTACTTGCTGTCCCAGTTACCATCTTCGAATATAATGACTTTCAAAGGGTACGAGATAAATGGGAATACATTTTACACGATCGCCCAAGATAAGAAGAGCACCAACCAAAACAGCGGTGTCCGCTTTGATGCAACAACCAACACGGGAAAGGAAACATATTATGGTTACATAGAGGACATATGGGAACTTAACTATGGAGGTGGTTTGAAGGTCCCTTTGTTTCGTCGCAAATGGGTCAATATGACACGAGGAGGGGTAACAGAAGACCCGCAGTACGGAATGACAATAGTGGATCTCAACAATCTTGCGTATGCAGACGAACCATTCGTCCTAGCCAATGATGTGGCGCAGGTTTTCTATGTGAAAGACATGTCTACCAGGCCAAGAAAAAGAAAAGATAAGGAAGCGAATAGATCACACTACAAGAAATATGTCAACTTATGACCTTCTGTCAGTGACCCTCGAAGAATTGGTCATAAATTTATGACCATTTTAGACCAATTGGTCAAAAGGTGTTCAGGGGGCTCCAAACCCTAAACCATTGCGACCATTTTGGTCAGAAAGGTCGTAATTTCCTTACACGAAATGGTCACAAAGCAAACAGTGCTAGTATGCTGCCTTATTTCTAGTTGTTAATGACCAATATAGATGGCCATAGCCTTGTAGATTGTGGTGGGTTGTGATGACTATGCGCCATCTCATCAGTTTTGCCTATGTGTCATGTCCATGTGGCAGTTTTTGCCCTAGGTTGTGAAGCAACCTATATTTCTATCATTCCCAAAATTCCCAAAAAAGTCTCATAAATTCTTTGGGGCATATCTTCATCAAATATGTAAAAAAATCCTTCCTTGCCTAGTTCAAAACTAATTCAACAATATTCATTTTCCTATTCTGTTCACAACAACACTTTATGAAGGAAGTGCTATTTATATATTCTTGATTGCCCTCGGAATTTTTGGGCACTCTTTCCTATCCAAATCATTACCGCATGACAAAATTCAGCTCCATTTGCCTAGCAAATCTTCCTCGGCAAATTTCCAAAGTTTTTGTCCACCTAGAAGCATTGTGAAGGAAGTACCTTTTTTATATCTCTAAATGACATGAAATTTATACAGTTCCTTCATATGCCCAAATTATCACCCTCCTCCAAATTGCAGCTCAGTCAAATCATCTATGTGATCCCAGGTTCAATTTATATTTTATGGCCAAATTGGCACATTGCAAAGCAAGTGTTATATAGACCCCTCCTATTACCCTCAAACTTTTCGGGCACTTTTACATACCCAAATCATTGCCACATGATAATATTCAGCTCAATTTTCCTAGTAAATCTTTCTCAGGAAATTTCCAAAGTTTCTACCTCGAGAGAAGCTTTGTGAAGTAAGTACTAGCTAGGCTTACCCAAATGATCTGAAAGTTTACCAGCGCATGACCATACCTATGTAACTTACCTACTCCAATTTTTAGCTCATTTAATTCATCCAATCTCTCTCGCTAGTTTTCCCAAGTTTTTGTCCATAGAAGAGCATTGTGAAGGAAGTACTACTTTGGCATGTCAAAATGATATCAATTTTCTACAATACTTACCTATGCCCAAATAACCATCCTCCACTAAATTTCAGCTCAATCCATTCATTATTTTGAGCCCAGCTTCAACATTCATATTTTTGTCCAGTGTGGTACTTTGCAAAGCAAGTACCACCTAGGATCCTCCTTTTGAGCTGAAAATTTGTGAATACATTCTCCTTAGTAGATGATCATCCTCGGCCAAAACTCACGCCCATTGGCCATGTGCATTTCCCGTACCGCTAATCAAACACTTGGCTGCTTATTCATGTTTGAGCATCGATCGGTCTCCTCGTGAGAATCTTATGTTGTAATTTTCTTCCTAGCACCTACCTGGGGAGTGCCCAACCCACTAGACATGCCTATGCCTCCCAGAACACATGGCAATGCCAGGGTCATGCGGTAACCACGCGACGGGCATGCGAGTTTACGCGCTCTAGAGTTGGGGCCCTCGGCCACCGCCCAAACCTCGACGTATTGCCACCAAACCATGTATTTATGATTAAATATGTACTTATGTACCTAGACATAATTTTTGGAAAAAATAAATAGCAAACTATGAGACAACTGCAGTTCAAATTTGACCCGCTTCCTACTGAATCGGCAGAAATTTGTCTTTTTCACGAGAGGTGGATCAAAACTTTTTACACCCAACCATTTTATCAATTGTGCATTAAATATGGCCTAGTATTTTAGAAAAATGATTTGGTCCAATTTTGCAACAATTATTTGGGAGGTCCTTCACAAAAAAACCTCCTTTTGGGCACTCGAAAAATGGAAAATGATTTTTTTGTCCAAAGAAAATGAAAACTTCCTTAGGCAACATTGTTTGCCATTCCAATATGCACCCTTGTGCACAATATGAGATCATTTGAACAAACTATGCCATGAATGTGGCCATAAGATTGATCATTTGGCTTGAAAGCCATTGATCTCCACACGTGATAGCTTGTTTCTGAGAACATTTTTTTAAAATAATTGCCGTATTACAAGTTTGTTATTTTTCCTAGTAACTTGGCCACATATAATGACACAATGCGAAGGTTTCCAAATTTTTTGATTTTTTTGAATTTTTTATGCCCGTTTCAAAATGCGGTCAAAACGGCGGGAATGACCGTTCCTAGCTAGTGGTTGAATCTTGGAATTTTTTTGGTGTTTCTCTGATTAAATAGATACTTATGTACCTAGAAATGAGTTTTGGAAAAATAAATAGCAAACTATAAGGCAGCTACAGTTCAAATTTGACCCGCTTCCAGCTGAATCGGCGAAAATTTATCTTTTTCACCAGAGGAGGATCAAAACTTTTTACACCCAACCATTTGGTCAATTGTGCATTAATTATGGCCTAATATTTTAGAAAAATGATTTGGTCCAATTCTGCAACAATTATTTGGTAGGTTCTTCACAAAAAAACCCTTTTGGACACTCGAAAAATTGAAAATGGTTTTTCCGTCCAAGGAAAAAGAGAACTTCCTTAGGAAATATTGTTTGTCATTCCAATATGCACACTTGTGCACAATATGCGATCATTTGAACAAACTATGCCATGAATGTGGCCGTAAGATTGATCCTTTGGCTTGAAAGCCATTGATCTCCACACGTGATAGCTCGTTTCTAAGAACATTTTTTTAAAATAATTGCCGTATTACAAGTTTGTTATTTTTCCTGGAAACTTGGCCACATATAATGACATAATGCGAAGGTTTCCCAATTTTTTGATTTTTTTTGAATTTTTATGCCCGTTTCAAAATGCGGTCAAAACGGCGGGAATGAATGTTCCTAGCTAGTCGTTGAATCTTGCAATTTTTTGGTGTTTCTAAGATTAAATATATACTTATTACCTAGAAATGATTTTTGGAAAAAATAAAGAGCAAACTATGAGGCAGCTACAGTTCAAATTTGACCCGCTTCCATCTGAATCGGCGGAAATTTGTCTTTTTCACGTGAGGTGGATCAAAACTTTTTACACCCAACCATTTGGTCAATTGTGTATTAAATATGTCCTAGTATTTTATAAAATTGATTGGTACAATTTTGCAACAATTATCTGGGAGGTCCTTCACAAAAAACCTCCTTTTGGGCACTCGAAAAATGGAAAATTGTTTTTTCGTCCAAAGAAAATGAAAACTTCTTTAGGCAACATTGTTTGCCATTTCCCCGTAACTTGGCCACAAATAATGGCACAATGCGAAGGTTTTCCATTTTTTGAATTTTTATGACCTGTTTCAAAATGCGGTCAAAACGGCGGGCATGACCGCTCGTAGGTAGAAAGATCGAAAATGCAATCAAATTGGTGATCATCCATAAAATATGGTCTAACTTAATTGAAAATTTTAGTGATGGCATTTTGCAAAATATTTTTGGAAGCTACTTCACACCCCCTTGTTTTTAGCACTAGGAAATAGAGTAATTTTTAATGGCTCATATTTTGAACCAATTAGGACGCAGCCCACGGATCACCCCATTATAGTCGATCTAAGTCGTCCACCTCCTACGGATCCAGCGCCTCTCCTCCCTCGATCCCCTTCCTTCCCAAGAAACCCTAGGTCTCTACCCCTCCTCCCCCATCCAGATCCAGGTCCCTCCTTCGCCGCCTCCCTCTTCCCCGATCCCCGATCCAGATGCAGGTCCTCTACCCCTAGGTGCTACAACCGTCCCGGCCACCGTCCTCCCCACCACCGTCCCGGCCGCCACGCCCGCGACTGTCCTCCTCGCCGCCCCGGGCACCGCCGCCACCTCCATCGCCTCCCCAGACCCGGCCGCCACGCGTGCCTTCCTGGGCCGCCTCTACAACTCGGCCAAGCGCCCCCTCTAGGGCGCCCGCCCCTGGCCCGAGCTCCTGGACCGTGCCACGCTCTCGCGCCCGGACTCCCTCTTCCATGCCACTGCCCGTCTCCGCAAGAACCTCACCTACTTCCGTGTCAACTACGCCGCGCTCTCCCTCCTCGCGCACCCCTTCTCCCTCGTCGCCCTCCTCGCGTTCCTCGCCGCCTGGTGCTTCCTCTACCTCCTCCTCCCCACCGACGCCGCCCCGCTCAACGCCTTCGGCCGCACCTTCTCCGACCCCACCGATGCGGCGACCCCGCCGAAGGAGGTGGCGGCCTCCCCGCGGCCAGGGCGAAGCTGGAGAGGATGCAGCCTCTGGAGTGGCCCTAGAGGGACGCTCTCTGCGGCAAGCTCGGGGCGGGCGACGCCGAGCGCCGGGTCCGGCTCTGCGGCTGGGTCGCCCTCCGCTGCTCCCATGCTGGCCTCACCTTCCTCACCCTCTGCGACTCCTCCAGCATGGTCCAGGTGACCCACCAATGCATCGTGGCCTGCCTCCCATGGCGCGCCCCCGCCCCGAACCCATCGACCGTGAGAAGGTCAGCTAGGCCTCCTCAACCCTAACGTTTTTACTTATTATACTAGCGTGCGGGCAAATGCTAGTGTGCAGTTCAGTAAGCACTGTATTTAGGCATTTTATTCGGTTTTGCGTTTAGAGGATTGCGAGGACTGATTGACTGAATTCTTCTTGTGCAGACCTGCCCCCTCCTGCTCCGGGTTTTCACCAAGGTAAGGCCCAGTTGTCTCTTTTCTTCTACTCTTTCGTCTTCTTTTTAGCGCACCTGCAGTCGAGAGCGCATTATGATATCCTAAATTCGCTTGGTTTGTGCAATATTTGATTGGATCTTGTGGTCCATGGATGGTCGGTAGCGAAGTAATCGGAAACGTATGGTGCTATCCGAATGATGCTACTAAAACATGGTCCATTACCAATGTGCTCACACTGTTGCATTTTTTAAGGATGTATAAGTTCTATTCCTGATGGTGCTGTGTAGGTCGGTTCGACCGTATGGCACCTGTAGTTGAGCAGCATTGGATTAGGTGTTTAACTCTAGTTTTGGCTAATAACAAGCATGACTTGGTGATACAACGGAGGATCCCAAAACTTATTTATCATAATGTTGGTTTGTTTGATAGGCCTTATGTACAGTTTTAATTCAACATGAAACCTGGCTAATCAGGGGCCAAAGGGCGTGTAAACATAGCTAGACCCATTTATCCGTAATAAACTCTTAAAGATTTTTTGATTTTTTTGACTGTATAAACTCTTAAGGATTGAACATATAAATCACACACTTTGGATGTCGCAATCATTAAATCTTAACAAATTTTGGTGAAGGCCATCAGAAGTTCAACACTAACCTATTTATCATGGCTGACAGACGTGCAGTTTGCAAATTCCATTATTTTTTAGCACTCTTAAGTCACTACATGTCATACAATTTTTCAACCCAACAATTTAAACACCACATATGTTCATTGCTCAAGGAGTATCTGTTGGTGTTGGAACCGTGATCTCAATTTAAGGGGAAGTACTTAGCTGCCAATGTTGGGTCACCATCTTTGGCTGAAAAAATGGACATTATTTTTTTAGGAAGATGGATGCTATTCATGTAGTCACTAGATTCTGCATTTTAATTTTCAAGTCAGCTATGGCTATTCTTAATCCTTGCCAGAAAGAATTGCAGTAAGCATGTAGTGCTTAAGAAATCTGAGAATTTTTTGTTGTGGGCGATCTGGAAAATAGACAAGTAGAGATCCTTACACTCTCCAACTTTTATCTTTTGTAACAGTTCTGAACGATGTCTTCTCAGCGCAGACTGCAGATTTGTGAATAAATACACAGTAATACAGAAAACTGATCCTGGTTATTTTTTTCTAGGTTGGTGGACATCACCTAAATGAAGAATTTTCTGAGAGAGGGAAGGAGCCAAAAGATGAAGTTCAGATTTACACGTGGAAGGATGCCACACTCCGGGAGCTCATTGTAGTTAAGTGACTGCGTGGCTGTTGTGGCCTTGCTATGTTTGTACCTGAAGTCGCACCTCTATAATTGTTTTTCCTATGTTGGAACGTGTCTAGTTAATGACCGGTGGTTACTTATGCTTATTGTGTATCACATTGAAAAAGAAAATGCATAATGACTTACCTTTGTATGTCAGGGTTTTTTCTTCATCTGTTACTCTTCCTTTTGCTAGTGACTTCACTATCTTGTGAGATTTTTCTTCTTTATTACAGGGTTAAATAGTCCACTATTTTGTCTGGTCTCTGTGTCTCTCAATGACAGCAATCTGAACTGATGTATTGTGTGCCTTAAAAAGCATGGCTGCAACCATTCCTAATTTTTGTTTGGTTTGGATTTGGATGCAGCAGGTGCTCTGCTCTTGCGCATGGTGTGTGTCACCGGTGCAGCGGTGCTCTGCTCTTGCGCACGGTGACCGGTGTGACGGCGGCTATGTATGGCAGCGACCACAAGCTCATCGGTGAGCGGCTCCCTCTCCTACCCCTAGTTCTCTTTTCTAAGATGTAGTGTTCTAAGCAGAAGATCCATTTGCTAGTACTTGGGCTCACTGCTGTTTATATTTGATTATTCTATTATTATGTATACTGAAAATGCTATAACGAATTTACTGCTCATATTCCTGTACAAAAGCCCTCGTGCGAATTAATAACATGCTTCATTTCTGACCAAACAGGGAAGTTGAAGATTTCGCTAGGAGGCTCAATTCTGTTTGGCCTGAAAGAATGCATTTGGGTCAAGAAAGAAGAATTGAGTCGCAACTGATTGGTGGTAATGGTTCTTTGCAGAGATTTTCTGGTAATTTTCTGGTGGTAATGGTTCTTTGCAAAGAATTTAGCCCACTACTGAATCTTTTGGAAGAATAGAAGGTTTTACATACTAAAGGACACTGTTTGGTTAGTCCAACATAAAGTAGGAATTACCTCATTCTTGCACCAGCTCATTCCATAACCAGGTCAAGTGATAATTTGTATGTGCCCGCAGGGTTCAATCACAGGTGAATGTCGTGCGGTAGTGAGTAAAGAATTTGCATTGCCCCATTAATTGAGTTTCTTTTATCTATTCAACACACTCCAACTTGTTGGTTTAATCAAATCCTCTAGTAATGCCACAACTTGTCATGGATGTCGCATTTCCTCTGTTTTTGGGGAATTTCGAGATGTACAATTCTCTGTTTTGGGAATTTCTTTGCCATAAATTATTATAGCCAACTGTTCAGAATTGTTTTTGCGGGGAGCAAATCTGTATATGCAAAGTGTGTGTGTGTATCCATTGAGCAAATCTATAGTAATTATAGAGTATATTATCTTCTTTCTTTTATTGGCAATTTTCTGCTCAGTTCTCTTTTGACATATAGTTTGTTCTCTTTGAATGTGCAGATGGTATGATGTGGTGGTTATCTTTTTTTGTTGCTGGAACCTGGATGTCATATGTTATGTGATTTGAGCCAAATGGCATATTGTAATCTTTTTATTGCTGGTTTTTATGTACGATGTCATGAAGATGTACGTTTGAAATGTTGCTTTGATAGCAAAATTGTATTCCTGTGTACATGCTGCTTTGACAGCAAAATTATGAAAATTTCTCAACAATATATATGGGCAAAATTGTATTCCTTTGTACTACGCCTGAAAAGGCTACAGCCAACTGATGATGTTACTAGAACCTGACAACTGGGACCCATCTGACTAGTGGACCCTTCTTTTGGGAAAAAAAGAAAAACTAAATTCGTTTAGACAAAAAGGCCACAACCCAACAATAAAAATGGCTGCAATGTTGGGCTTGGCCCATGAAGCTGATCAAAAATTGATAGAAAAAATACATTAAAAAGGCCGAATTGTTGGGCTAGGCCCATGTAGAAAATCGAATTGGACCGGGCTGAATCTTGTGCCATGTCAGATTGCCACGCTGGATGCCTACGTGGCCTGGGGAGGTTGCTAGTGACCAAAATGCCACAGTAGACGTATTTTGGTCATAAACGTCTTCGACCATTCCAGAAGAAAGGTCGCTATAGTCAGTTTATGAAGGCCAGCTTTTGACCTTATGTTTTTGGTCACAAAAAGGTCACAAATGGAAATTTGTGACCATTCAGTGACCAATAGTGGTGGTCACAAGTTGACATATTTCTTGTAGTGTCATACGATGAGCCAAAGCGCCACATAGTTCTTTCAGGGAAAAGAAACATCATGGGAGTGGATGACAAGACAGACATGTCAGAAGATTATGAAAAGTTTGATGAAATTGCTCCATTCAAAGTGAATATTGATTCGAGCATCTAGTTAAATGATGAAGATTGTCCATGGTTACGGCGCAAAGGGACACTCATGAAGAGAAAGTTTCACACCCAAAGATCCCACACTGGCATGTGATAGGCTTCGCCATCATCACTTTCTTCTGTAGTGACTTTCCAGACTTATATATCTGGAAAGTGCCGCTTTGAACAAACCAGAGGGAATCTTTGTAATAGTTAGGGTACTTATGTGTTTTGGTATTTGAAACTCGAAGAAATTTTGTGTGGAAAAACTGGATGCACTTCGTCTACAAATTAGTTTGTCAAATAATTCAAATTTAAACTATTCAAATTTGAAAACTACTAGCACTAATAGAAAGTTTGTAATTTTTTGTAACTATAGAAAAAATATTCAGAAATAAATAAATGAAAATAAATAAATTAGAACAGAAAAAAAACTAAATTTTTGTTGAGACAAAAACTAAATTAAAAAATTAAACTATTCAAATTTGAAAACTACTGGCACTAACAGAAAGTTTGTAATTTTTTGTACCTAAAGAAAAAATATTTAGAAATAAAGAAATGAAAATAAATAAAGTAGAAAAGAAAAAAAACTAATCTTTTGAGACAAAACTAAATAAAAAAGCCCACCTAATGGACCAAAGCGGCCTTCATATGACTAGAAACCCAACCTGTAATTGGGCCAGGATGCAGGCCCACTAGCCTAGTAGGCCCAACAGGGCAGCGTTGAAGAGGTAGGCCCAGAAGGCCTGCATTGGAGAGGAGCTCAATGCAGTGCCCGCGCTGGGGCTTATAAACTGGCCTCAGCGCTCCTCG
Source organism: Triticum aestivum (assembly GCF_018294505.1). NCBI lineage: Eukaryota > Viridiplantae > Streptophyta > Magnoliopsida > Poales > Poaceae > Triticum > Triticum aestivum. The sequence goes on along the minus strand of NC_057800.1, from coordinate 160,845,405 downwards.
ACCAGTGAGGTGGGACTAAACTTGCACACCACCTCGAGCCTGCGCACCCCCTTTAGTACCGGTTGGTGACTACAACCGGTACTAAAGGAACCCCCTTTAGTACCGGTTGTAGGCACCACCCGGTACTAAAGGGGGTGCACTTCCCGCCGCTTCGCCTGGTCAAAATAGAACTTTAATACCAGTTAGTGGCTCCAACCGGTACTAAAGGTAGGTTCTATATAAGAAAACACTTCAAAAAAAATCGTTAGTTCTCCCTCTACTTCTTCTCCTCTGCCCGTCGCCGCCGCCCCTCGTCGCCACCCCTGTCCTGCGCCGTCGCCGCCCCCGTCCCGCTCCGTCGCCGTCCCCGTCGTCACTGTCCCCGTCGCGCCGTCGCCCCCTCCCGCGCCATCACCGTCCGGCCCCTCGCCTCGCCCTCGCCGTAGCCTTGGATCGACATCGCCTCGTCGTCGCCGTCTCCTGGACCTCGCCTTCGCCGTCGCCTCGACCTCGCCCGCGCGCACTGTGAGCCCCTCCCTCGGCCTCTCCTCCCTCCAATCCACCGCGCCGCCGCCGCCGGCGCGCGCACACACACACACTCACACTACACGCGCGCGCACACACACACACACACATTTTTTCTGTTTTCCATACAAAATTTTAGATGAATTAATTAATTAGATTAGATTAATGTCAAACAGTATATAGAAATGTTATAGAAATGTCAGAAATGTTAGAAATGTTAGTTTTAGCTAGATGAATTAGATTAATTTCAAATTGTTATAGAAATGTTAGTTTTTAGTTTCTTATAATTTTAGTTATACAAATTTAGAATTTGCATATAAGAAATCACAATCCAATCATTTAAAAAATGTTACTTTTGCGGCGTATAGTATTTGTTCTCGACGATGCCTAGCCCGCATCCTCGCCGTCGACCCGTTCGTGATGACATCCTGCTTCAGAGGACCCATTCCCGGGACTGGGCTCCGCCTGGATGGCACTCGGAGGTGCTACCTTCAGGGGCTTGCCGCTTGGTGAGGAACCCGGGTCCCGTCGTCGACCCTGAGCTCCTTTGGTGGCATTCCCGGGGGCCACTTTCGGTGCGGAGGGAGCCCGCCCCGCCGGAGGTGGTGCGTCACCATGTCAGGGAGGAGGACGAGCACGTCCGTCGCTACATGGCTGCTATGGACGTCAGGTTCTCCAATACCTGGCAGGGTCTTTGGGGAGATGACCGGAGCTATGATCCTGTGATGGTTCCTTCTCTTTGGGTGTCCACCGCCCGCGCCTCAGGAACCGCGAGTGGCCTAGATTATTCTGTAGTATTTGATCTTTATTAGCTAGCTAGCTAGTGATGTATTCGATATATAATATTCGAGACAATGTTTTCGAGATTATATATTATTCGAGACGATGCATATTATGTACTATGATTCAGGATTTCCTCTTATTGATTGCATGCATGCATATTGGAATTTGAATACTAAATTGTTTTATATTTCTTCTGGATTTGTTAAATAAAAGCTATGGCGGACAATACCAGCAGAGAGGGAGAAGAGGCCATGTTCGATACAATACGCTCCCCTCACGCGCCAGATAATCAAAATGAAGAAGATGACTGCTCCCAATATCTGAACAATATTGGGGAGGGTGATGATATGATATTCGATCGCGACGACTGAATTGATGAAGTCATGGATTATGATGGCGAAAAAATTAATGATTATGATGGCAACGAAATTAATGATTATGATGGCGAGGAAATTAATGATTATGATGGGGAAGAAAATGTTGATCTTAATAAAACAGAGACCAGCGAGGTATATTTATATAAGCAGGCATCTGGTGATCATCACATGTTTTAAATGATTTGAAGATATATTAACGAATCGATCTGTCTTCTTTTCAGCCCTCTGGATCGAGCAAATCTTCTATAGACAGAGTGCGAGGCAAGGGAAAAAAAGTTGAAGCAGGGCGTAAAGTATAACATCGATGCCATCAAAACTAATGGCGAACCAATAGCGCCTAAGAACATTGCGAACAAGTTCGTTCGTCGGTGCGGAGTTCTTGTGAAGGACAAACTCCCGATCTCCCTTCAAGAATGGAAAAAGCCATCAAAGCCCCGTCCAGATCTTACTTTTGTCGATGACAGAGCAAAAAAGTGCTTTGGGAAGATCTCATGGAACATTTCACCCTACCAGATCATTTCACAGCTGCAGATGTGGAGAAAGTCAAGGACGCTGCTCTTAGGAAGATGGAAATTGCATTCAACAACCACAAGAAAACTGTATGGAAGGACTACATCAAAGCAGGAAGAAAACTCCAGAATTCAAGGGAACACTAGAGAACCAAAGAGAACACTGGGACGATTTCGTGAAAGTCAAGGAATCAGAATTATCTAAGGAACGGTCCAGAAAAAACAAAGCCAATGCCGCAAAAAAGGAGCAATTCCATAGGGTGGGGCCAGGTTGCTACGCGGTGGCAATGCCTAAGTGGGATAAGTCCGAACAAGAGATGCTAGCTGCACAGGTCACTCCAGTTACATTAAGCTATTCCATAGGCTGGGGCCAGGTGCAGAAGTTGGTTCTATGCACATGGGGGCATTGGACCCGAAGACAGGCTTGGTTTCGAAGAAGGCATGTCTTAAAGGAGCCGATGAAAAGTTAGTTCAAGCAATAGAAGGAGCTTGAAAGGGGGTGTTCACGCCCAACAGAAAGAACGACGAGCTTACACGCGCCCTGGGAAATCCTGAACACCCGGGAAGAACACGAGGCAAGGGTGTTGTTCCGTGGTATGAGGGCTTTTTTGAGTGGAACGCCGACTACAGAAGCCATGCAAGAAGGAAGATGGAGGAGGAGAAGAAGAAGAAGCTGGAGGACGAGCAGAGAAAGCAGGAAGCAGAACGGCTTCAAGTCCTAGAATCAGCGCATTCGGACCTGGCACTCAAATTGCAGAGGAAATAGGAGCAGATCGACTCGCTTAACCAGGAAAGGGGGTCTCAGCAGCGGCCGCAGCTAGTGAATGATCCAGCATTGGAGATCACTGTCCCATCAATTCCGAGAAGTAGCGTGGGTTCCGCCCCGAGCGATGCACTACTGGATAGATACACTATGGATGACATCATGGAGAACACTAACTGTGAGCTACACTTCAAAATAAAGAACATATCTGCGAAGGCGGCAGACGCCGTTGCTTATACAAATCCCCCCGGAGCAACCTACCATTGCAGAACGATTCCAGCCGGCTATGCTCATGTCGTGGTTGATGAGGTGGTGGACCATTATTCGGGGCTACGGCTTGACATTCCTAGAGGCAACGAGGAGCACACACTGGGAGAGGCCATATATCGTATCATCCTATGGAGAAAGGATTGCATCATCTTTCAAAGGCCACCGACACCGTGTCAGCTAGAGCTTGAAATTCCAGGAGGTGACGATGAGCAGACGACTCATGCTCCTCCAACGCGTGAGGCCACTCCTCCTGCTTCAACTAAGCCAACACGTGAGGCCACTCCTCCTGCTTCAACTCAGCCAACGCGTGAGGCCACTCCTCCTCCTCCAAGTCCACCAACGCGTGCCACTCCTCCTCCAAGTCCGACACCGTATCAGCCATCTCCGCTGCCTGAGCAATTGCGGAAGAGAGCCCCCGCAGCTACGGTGCGTAGTGCTACAAGTCGAGGTAGTACAGGAGGTACAGGCGGAGGCAAGCGATTTCAATATGGTCCAAAAAGCCTCGCGCCTCTTCCGCGGAGGCCTTACGACATGACCAAGGAGCAAAACGAAGCCATAGTGAAGGCCCAAGTGGAGGCCCATGATGACCCACAAGTATAGGGGATCTATGGTAGTCCTTTCGATAAGTAAGAGTGTCGAACCCAACGAGGAGAAGAAGGAAATGATAAGCGGTTTTCAGCAAGGTATTCTCTGCAAGCACTGAAATTATAGGTAACATATAGTTTTGTGATAAGATAATTGGTAACGAGCAACAAGTAAAAAAGTAAATAAAGTGCAGCAAGGTGGCCCAATCCTTTTTGTAAGACTTCTCCCATGTCCTCAGAAACAAACGTAACTACTCACAAAGTATATTCATGTTCATAATCAGAGGGGTATTAATATGCATAAGGGATCTGAACATATGATCTTCCACCAAGTAAACCAACTAGCATCAACTACAAGGATTAATTAACACTACTAGCAACCCACAGGTACCAATCCCGCACTTGGAAACAAGAATTGGATACAAGAGATGAACTAGGGTTTTGAGAGGTGATGGTGCTGGTGAAGATGTTGATGGAGATTGCCCTCTCCCGATGAGAGGGGCGTTGGTGATGATGATGGCGATGATTTCCCCCTCCCGGAGGGAAGTTTCCCCGGCAGAACAGCTCCGCCACAGCCCTAGATTGGTTCCGCCAAGGTTCCGCCTCGTGGCGGCGGAGTCTCGTCCGGAAAGATGGCTTATGATTTTTTTCTCATCGAAAGACTCCATATAGCAGAAGATGGCCATCGGAGGGCCACCAGGGGGCCCACGAGGTAGGGGGGCGCGCCCAGGGGGTAGGGCGCACCCTCCACCCTCGTGGGCACGGTGTGCCCCCCTGGTGAACTTCTTGCGCTTAGTATTTCTTATATATTCTGAAAAAGCCTTCCATGAAGTTTCAGGACTTTTGGAGCTGTGCAGAATAGGTCTCTAATATTTGCTCCTTTTCCAGCCCAGAATCCCAGCTGCCGGCATTCTCCCTCTTTATGTAAACCTTGTAAAATAGGAGAGAATAGGCATAAGTATTGTGGCATAATGTGTAATAACAGCCCATAATGCAATAAATATCGATATAAAAGCATGATGCAAAATGGACGTATCAACTCCCCCAAGCTTAGACCTTGCTTGTCCTAAAGCGAAAGCCGAAATCGAAAAATATGTCCACATGTTTAGAGATAGAGGTGTCGATAAAAATAAAATACGAGCATGAGGGCATCATGATCATTCTTATAACAACAACTTATATAATTTTTGTCATATGATCTCTTATGCTAGGGTAATAATTAAATCACAGTTTCAAGTATGAATCATAAACTTCATTGAAAACTAACAAACTATAATCTCAGTCACTATAGCAATTGCAATTTATCATAACATAGGAAAGATTCAATATAAGAGCTTTTCAGCAAGTCCACATACTCAGCTATCAGATAGTATTTCACAATTTCTAACACTCACGCAATACTTATGGGTATGGAGTTTTAATCGGACACAGAGAAAGATAGGGGCTTATAGTTTTGCCTCCCAACGTTTTACCTCAAGGGTAATGTCAACAATAATAGTTCATGAAAACTCACATCCAATTAGCCATATATACCAGGATCTTTCCAACATGTTGTGCTTGCCAAAAGATAAAATGTAAAAAGGAAGGGTGAAGGTCACCATGATTCTTATGCAAGGTAGAAGATATAAGTAAAAGATAGGCCCTTCGAAGAGGGAAGAAGAGGTTGTCATGCGCTTTTATGGTTGGATGCACAAAATCTTAATGCGAAAGAACGTCACTTTATATTGCCACTTGTGATATGGACCTTTATTATGCAGTCCGTCGCTTTTATTTTTTCCATATCACACGATCGTATAAAGCTTATTTTCTCCCACACTAATAAGTCATACATATTTACAGAGCAATATTTATTGCTTGCACTGATGACAACTTACTTGGAGGATCTTACTCAATCCATAGGTAGGTATGGTGGACTCTATGGCAAGACTGGTTTAAGGGTGTTTGGAAGCACAAGTAGTATCTCTACTTGGTGCATAGAATTTGGCTAGCATGAGGGGGAAAGTCAAGCTCAACCATGTTGGATGAGCCATCACAATATAATTTATCTCGGATGTAAGCAAACATAACCCATTACATTGTCTTCCTTGTCCAACGTCAACTCTTTAGCATGTCATATTTTAATGAGTGCTCACAATCATAAAAGATGTCCAAGATAGTATATTTATATGTGAAGAACTCTCTTTCTTTATTACTTCCTATTAATTGCAATGATGACCAAAACTATGTTTGTCAACTCTCAACAACTTTTATTCATCATACTTTTTATATGTGAGCTCATTACTCTCCAAAAGATCCATATGATCTCTTTTATTCTTTTTATTTCTTTCTCTTTTATTTTATTCCCTCAGGATCATGGAAAAAAATAATCAAGCCCTTGACTCAACACTAATCTTTATTATATAGCTCACAAACTCGATTACATAGAAGGATCATAAAGCAAAACTCACAACTAGATCATACTAAAAACTTTTTATTCTACTAGATCAAGATATTACCAAAAGGATCGAACTAAGAAAAAAGGTAAAGATAGAAGTGATGGTGATACGATACCGGGGCACTCCCCCAAGCTTGGCAGTTGCCAAGGGGAGTGCCCATACCCATGTGATTATGTCTCCTTTGTTAGTGAAGAAGTTGATGGTTTTGTGGATGGTGTAGGCTTGTTGTCCTTCTTCCAAGGCAAAGGCTCACCATCATAGAAGGATGATCGAGTCTCCTGAAACCTCAAATCTGCAGCCAAACTCATCCTCTTGAATCTATATTCATACTCACAGTTTTGATTTTGCAGGTCATAGATCTGGGCTTGGAGGTGCTCGATTTTCTCATGAAGCTTGAAGATGGCCTCCCCAATGTCCTTGACGTCCAACTTGTGGTTGTTGGTGAACTCCGTGATCATAATGTGATTGGAATCGAGTCCATGCTCCACCATCTCCTGACACTTGAAAACTTCTTGCTCCAATGCCTCGAGCCTTGCCTCTGTGCTTCCAGTCTTCCTTGGTCCCTCAACATCGCAGATGTGCAACAACCCCTCACACATCTCAATGGTTTGAGGGTGTTGCAACACTTCCGCGAGGTAGGGGTTGATGACCTTCTCAAAAAATTGGTCCTTGGGGGCACTTGAAGATGACATGACGACCTGGATCTGTCAGAAGAACAGCTCGAAACAAAGACATGAGATTTTTGCGTGATACGGTGGTCAAAACCTTTGGGAGATTATATAATGAATTTTTACCGACCAAAATACGTTATGTGTAAGAAAACGGAGTCTGGAAAGCGCACGAGGTGCCCACGAGGTAGGGGGCGCCCCAGGGGGTAGGGCGCGTCCTCCACCCTCATGGAGGCCTCGTGTCCTTCCCGGACCGCTTCTTATTCTTCTATTTTTCTAAATATTCCAGAACGGAGAAATATTGTCATTAGAACTGTTTTGGAGTCGGTTTACTTACCGTACCACATACCTATTCCTTTTCGGAGTCTAAAACGTTTCGGAAAGTGTCCCTTATGTATTCCTCTGGGGTTACGGTTTCAATAATATTGGATTCAACATTTATAGGATTACCTGAGATATAATGTTTAATTCTTTGACCGTTCACCACCTTCGGATTTGTGCCTTAGAATTTGTTGATTTTTATGGCACCGGAACGATAGAGCTCCTCGATAACGTAAGGACCTTCCCATTTAGAGAGAAGTTTTCCTGCAAAAAATCTTAAACGAGAGTTGTATAGCAATACATAGTCACCTACATTAAACTCACGCTTTTGTATCCTTTTGTCATGCCATCTTTTAACTTTTTCTTTAAATAATTTGGCATTCTCATAGGCTTGGGTTCTCCATTCATCAAGTGAGCTAATATCAAATAACCTCTTCTCACCGGCAAGTTTGAAATCATAATTGAGCTCTTTAATAGCCCAATATGCCTTATTTTCTAGTTCTAGAGGTAAGCGACATGCTTTTCCATAAACCATTTTATACGGAGACATACCCATAGGATTTTTATATGCAGTTCTATAGGCCCGAAATGCATCATCAAGTTTCTTGGACCAATTCTTTCTAGATCTATTAACAGTCTTTTGCAAAATTAATTTGAGTTCTCTATTACTCAATTCTACTTGACCACTAGACTGTGGGTGATAAGGTGATGCAATTCTATGATTAACATCATACTTAGCAAGCATTTTATGGAAAGCACCATGAATAAAATGTGAACCACCATCAGTCATTAAATATCTAGGGACTCCAAACCTTGGAAAAATAACTTCTTTAAGCATCTTAATAGAGGTGTTATGATCAGCACTACTAGTTGGAATAGCTTCTACCCACTTAGTAACGTAATCAACGGCAACTAAAATATGTGTATAACCATTGGAGGCAGGAAAAGGTCCCATATAATCAAAGCCCCAAACATCAAATGGTTTAATAACAAGTGAATAATTCATAGGAATTTCTTGACGTCTACTAATATTACCAATTCTTTGACATTCATCACAAGACAAGACAAACTTACGGGCATCCTTGAAGAGAGTAGGCCAATAAAAACCGGATTGCAATACCTTATGTGCAGTTCTATCTCCAGTGTGGTGTCCTCCATAAGCCTCGGAATGACACTTGCGTAGGATCTGTTCCTGTTCATCCTCAGGTACACAACGTCTAATAACACCATCTACTCCTTCTTTATAAAGGTGTGGGTCATCCCAAAAGTAATGTCTCAAATCATAGAAGAACTTTTTCTTTTGCTGGTATGTGAAACTAGGTGGTATAAATTTAGCAACAATGTAATTAGCATAATCAGCATACCATGGAGCATTATGAGAAGCATTTATGACATTTAATTGTTCATCAGGAAAGCTATCATCAATAGGTAGTGGGTCATCAAGAACATTTTCTAACCTAGACAAGTTGTCTGCAACAGGGTTCTCAGCTCCTTTTCTAGCAACAAGATGCAAATCAAATTCTTGTAGCAAGAGAACCCATCTAATATGTCTAGGTTTAGCATCTTTCTTTTCCATAAGATATTTAATAGCAGCATGATCAGTGTGAATAGTTACTTTAGAATCAACAATATAAGGTCTGAACTTATCACAAGCAAATACAACTGCTAAGAATTCTTTTTCAATAGTAGCATAATTTCTCTGAGCATTGTCTAGAGTTTTACTAGCATATTGAATAACATTTAATTTCTTATCAACTCTTTGCCCTAGAACAGCACCTACAACATAATCACTAGCATCACACATAATTTCAAAGGGTAAATTCCAATCAGGTGGCTGAATAGTAGGTGCAGAGATTAATGCTTTCTTAAGTATTTCAAATGCTTCTACACAATCATCATCAAAAACAAATGGTATATCTTTTTGTAATAAATTAGTTAGAGGCCGAGAAATTTTGGAGAAGTCCTTAATGAACCTCCTATAAAACCTGGCATGACCAAGGAAATTTCTTATACCTTTGATGTCCTTGGGACATGGCATCTTTTCAATAGCATCAACCTTGGCTTTATCAACCTCAATACCTCTTTCAGAAACTTTATGCCCCAAGACAATACCTTCATTAACCATAAAGTGGCACTTTTCCCAATTCAAGACAAGATTAGTTTCTTCACATCTCTGCAAAACTCAGTCAAGGTTGCTTAAGAAATCATCAAAAGAGGATCCATAGAAGGAAAAATCGTCCATGAAAACCTCACAAATCTTTTCACAAAAGTCAGAGAATATAGCCATCATGCATCTTTGAAAGGTAGCAGGTGCATTACATAAACCAAAAGGCATACGTCTATAAGCAAAAGTACCAAAAGGGCAAGTAAAAGTAGTCTTTGATTGATCATTGGCTGACACAGGTATTTGAGAGAAATCAGAATAACCATCTAGAAAGCAAAAATGTGTATGTTTGGATAATCTTTCTAGCATTTGATCAATAAAAGGTAAGGGGTAATGATCTTTTTAGTAGCTTTATTTAATTTGCGGAAATCAATTACCATCCTATAACCTGTAATAATTCTTTGCGGGATCAACTCATCTTTATCATTAGGAACAACAGTAATACCTCCCTTCTTAGGGACACAATGGACAAGACTTACCCACTGACTATCAGCAACGGGATAAATTATACCTGCCTCAAGAAGCTTTAGTATTTCCTTTCTTACCACTTCCTTCATATTAGGATTCAACCGTCGTTGATGATCATGAACTGGTTTGGCATCTTCCTCCAAATTTATTTTGTGTCGACACAGAGTGGGACTAATGCTCTTAAGATTATCAAGAGTATATCCAATAGTAGCATGGTGCTTCTTCAGAGTTTTCAATAATCTCTCTTTTTCATGTTCTAGAAGGTTAGCACTAATAATAACATGATATATCTTTTTCTCATCAAGATAAGCATATTTAAGAGTATCAGGTAACGGTTTGAGCTCAAACACGGGATCACCCTTGAGTAGAGGAGGATCCCCTAGGATTTCAATAGGCAAATTGTGTTTCAGGATGGGTTCCTGTTTAAAGAATACTTCATCTATTTCCCTTCTTTCATTCATAAACATATAATTTTCATGGTCTAGCAAATATTGTTCTAAAGGATCACTAGGAGGTACGGCAATAGAAGCAAGACCAATAATTTCATCTTTACTAGGCAATGCCTCTTCAAGGTGTTGTCTACGAAATTTAGAGAAATTAAACTCATGAGACATATCACCTAAACCAATAGTAATAACATCCTTGTTGCAGTCTATCCTAGCATTAACAGTGTTTAAGAAGGGTCTACCAAATATAATGGGACAAAAGCTATCTTGTGGGGAACCAAGAACAAGAAAATCAGCAGGATATTTAGTTTTGCCACACAAGTTCAACATATCTAACAATTCCCATTGGTGAAATAGTATCTCTATTGGCAAGTTTAATTGTGACATCAATATCTTCTAACTCAGCAGGTGCAATATCATGCATAATTTCTCTGTATAAGTCAATAGGTATTGCACTAGCACTAGCACCCATATCACACAAGCCATGATAACAATGATCTCCTATTTTAACAGAAATAACAGGCATGCCTACCACAATACTAGGTTTATCTTTAGCACAAGGTTTAGCAATTCTAGCAGTTTCATCACAGAAATAAATAACATGCCCATCAATATTATCAGACAAGATATCTTTAAAATAGCAATATTAGGTTCAACTTTAACTTGCACAGGAGGTGTATAAGTTCTAATATTGCTTTTATGAACCACAGTTGAAGCTTTAGCTTGATCTTTTATCCTAACAGGAAAAGGTGGTTTCTCAACATAAGCGGTAGGAACAATAGGATCATTATAAGTGATAGTCTTTTCTTCAACTTTAATAGGTGCAGCTACTTTTACTTCTATGGGAGGATGATAGTTAAACCACTTCTCCCTAGGAAGATCAACATGAGTAGCAAAAGATTCATAGAAAGAAGCTACTATCTCAGAGTCAAGTCCATATTTAGTGCTAAATTTACGAAAAACATCGGTATCCATAAAAGATTTAACACAATCAAACTTAGGTGTCATACCTGACTCCTTACCTTCATCAAGGTCCCAATCTTCAGAGTTGCATTTAATTCTTTCTAATAAATCCCATTTTAATTCAATAGTCTTCATCATAAAAGAGCCAGCACAAGAAGTATCGAGCATGGTGCGATTGTTATCAGAAAGCCGAGCATATAAATTTTGAATAATCATTTCTCTTAAGAGCTCATGATTGGGCATGAATATAACATTGGTTTAAACCTCCCCCAAGCTTGAGCGATGCTTTCTCCTTCGCAAGGCCAAAAATAATATATATATAATTGCGATCACGATGAACAAGATGCATAGGATAAAACTTCTGATGAAATTCCAATTTCAATCGTTTGTAGTTCCATGACCCCATATCATCACATAGCCTATACCATGTCAATTCATCTCCCTGCAAAGATAAAGGGAAGACCTTCTTATTAATAACATCTCTGGCTACACCGGCAAGCTTAAATAATCCACAAACTTCATCCACATATATTAGGTGCTCATCATGATGCATTGTTCCGTCTCCTGCAAAAGGATTAGCTAGCGGTTTTTCTATCATACCCGAAGGAATTTCAAAGCAGACATTTTCATTTTCAGTAGATTCAGTAGGTTGAGGAGCAACTCTTTGCTCTACTGGTCGAGGTGAAGATACCCCGAACAAGCCCCTCAAAGGATTACTTTCCATAGTAACAAGTGACAGTAAATTTCAGCACACTATATAAATTTTTCCATACCAAATTCCACCTACCAAAGGCGCTTCACTCCCCGACAATGGTGCCAGAAAAGAGTCTTGATGACCCACAAGTATAGGGGATCTATCTTAGTCCTTTCGATAAGTAAGAGTGTCGAATCCAACAAGGAGCAGAAGGAAATGATAAGCAGTTTTCAGCAAGGTATTCTCTACAAGCACAAAAATTATAGGTAACAGATAGTTTTGTGATAAGGTAATTTGTAACAAGTAGCAAGTAATAAAAGTAAATAAGGTGCAGCAAGACGGCCCAATCCTTTTTGTAGCAAAGGACAATCCTGGACAAACTCTTATATGAAGGAAAGTGCTCTCGAGGACACATGGGAATTATCGTCAAGCTAGTTTTCATCATGTTCATATGATTCACGTTCGGTACTTCGATAATTTGGTATGTGGGTGGACCGGTGCTTGGGTGTTGTCCTTACTTGGACAAGCATCCCACTTATGATTAACCCCTATTGCAAGCATCCACAACTACAACAAAAGTATTAAGGTAAACCTAACCATAGCATGAAACATATGGATCCAAATCAGCCCCTTACGAATCAACGCATAAACTAGGGTTTAAGCTTCTGTCACTCTAGCAACCCATCATCTACTTATTACTTCCCAATGCCTTCCTCTAGGCCCAAATAATGGTGAAGTGTCATGTAGTCGACGTTCACATAACACCACTAGAGGAGAGACAACATACATCTCATCAAAATATCGAACGAATACCAAATTCACATGACTACTAATAGCAAGACTTCTCCCATGTCCTCAGGAACAAACGTAACTACTCACAAAGCATATTCATGTTCATAATCAGAGGGGTATTAATATGCATAAAGGATCTGAACATATGATCTTCCACCAAGTAAACCAACTAGCATCAACTACAAGGAGTAATTAACACTACTAGCAACCCACAGGTACCAATCCCGGACTTGGAAACAAGAATTGGATACAAGAGATGAACTAGGATTTTGAGAGGTGATGGTGCTGGTGAAGATGTTGATGGAGATTGCCCTCTCCCGATGAGAGGGGCGTTGGTGATGATGATGGCGATGATTTCCCTCTCCCGGAGGGAAGTTTCCCCGGGAGAACAGCTCCGCTAGAGCCCTAGATTGGTTCCGCCAAGGTTCCGCCTCGTGGCGGCGGAGTCTCGTCCAGAAAGATGGCTTATGATTTGTTTTCCATCGAAAGAATCCATATAGCAGAAGATGGCCATCGGAGGGCCACCATGGGGTGACGAGGTAGGGGGCGAGCCCAGGGGGTAGGGCGCGCCCCCCACCCTCGTGGGTAGGGTGTGGCCCCCCTGGTGAACTTCTTGCGCTTAGTATTTCTTATATATTCTGAAAAAGCCTTTTGTGAAGTTTTAGGACTTTTGGAGCTGTGCAGAATAGGTCTCTAATATTTGCTCCTTTTCCAGCCCAGAATCCCAGCTGCCGGCATTCTCCCTCTTTATGTAAACCTTGTAAAATAGGAGAGAATATGCATAAGTATTGTGACATAATGTGTAAATAATAGACTATAATGCAATAAATATCGATATAAAAGCATGATGCAAAATGGACGTATCATTTCGCACCAAAATCGGCACCGCCGCCAAGGGAGAAAGTGCCCGAGGAGAAGATTGAACACTTTATTCGTATGGCGCGACCACCAACTCCCAAGCCTATTGACTCAGACTATGAGCGCAAAATCAGGAAGGCACATCGAGCACGACAAAAGGGGTCGAGCTCGAGCTCGAGCCAAGCAGCTGGACAAAAATGCGGGAAAACCGTTCTCCAGCTAGGAGAACAGGCGGCGCAATCGATCCCCCCGCTTGTGGTACCAACACATGAGAGTACTGGCGCCGGTCAGCTGGTAATAACCGACGAGCATAGACGGGACACTGAAATGCTTGGTATCACTGTTGGACAACTCCTCGAGTTCGAGCCCATGCATGGTCTTAAAGAGGAGGAGATAAAATGGAAATATGCCCCGACCAACCTTTGGTAAGGCCTGAGGAGGTCAAGAACCTCCCAACGAGAATGTATCAATTGCATGATTGGTACATGAAAATTACCAAGAGTAACAATCGAGAGGGCCTCATGGTGAAAGTCAAGGAAGAGTATTACTTCCATAAGCTAGCTCTGTCCATGGAGTATTCAGAACTATTTCAGTTATTCCATCAAGACGCACTCGACAAATCCATCGTCAGTTTGTATTGTCTGTAAGTGATTTCGTTCTGTAATTCAAGTCTCAAGCTAGCTGTAGTGCTCATTGATCGATCATTACCTGTAGTTATCCTCACTATAATCTTTTCTGTGGTATTATGCAGGATGAATATGTATGAAATGAAAAAATCTGGATGCTATGGCATTGGGTTCATTGACCCAAATACCATTAATGAAGAAACATGGACATATGAATGGTATCAAGTAGAGGTAGAGAAAAACATGCTAGAGTTCTTGAAGCGCCTCAATACCAATGAACATATACTACTTCCTTACAACTACACATGAGTCACACTGTCTTGTACTACAAATTTCTGTTTTTACTTACTAGCTAGCTAGATGTTAATAATTAAGTGTATAGGGGTTTAGGGTAGTTGATGAGTGTTATGCACATGCCCGCTTAATTAAGACATGCAAACGTGTGTGCATGAGTTACCGTTGGATCTTGTTAATCATTAAAGTTGACGAAGGAACAGTTGAAGTACCGGACTCACTACTTAAAGAAAAACACACCTACTCAACAATGAAGGGGATAGTCGACAGGTATTTTCAATCATTATTAACTATATGTCGGCCTCTTTAGTTCGTCATTTCCTGATATCAACTTTTTAATAACTCATTTATTCATTTTCTTTGCCGGTGGGCAAGGCTTGGGCAAAGTTCAGGAATTCGAAAGATGTTCCAGGCAAATGGAGAGAAAAGCTGTATTGGTTTCGACCCAAGGTATAATTAATTAAGTAGTACTAGCTAGCTACCATGCATCTCTTTAATTCCGAGCTATAGAACCGGCACTAAAGCCCCTTATGAACTGGGGCTATATCCCGGTTCTGCACTAGTGCATCTCTTTAATTCTAGTTTCAATACCATTAATTATCATGCTTGATTAATTATTATCTAATTAAATTCTATTCTCGTAAAGGCCCTCAAGCAGGCGCAAGGGAGAGATCATTGTGCATACTGCGTTTTCGAGAACATTCGCATGATGATGTTCGAAAGGACCAAAACTGATAGACAGCTATGGGTACGCACGTTTGACATAACACTATTCATAATTTTTACGTCATTATCGATATCTAGTCACATAACTAATACACATGCATATTGATCTCCTTCTTAACAGTTCGAATCGATGCAGGAGACGCTCCTACTAGTGGAGCGCATACGAGCACTTCAAGAGGAAATAGCGGGATTTTTGATCGACGAGGTCATATATCCCAAAGGGGAATTCTACTAGCCGCTACCGCACCAATGAACTACTCCCAATTGTCATCATGCTCCGAAGGCACCAAGGAAAATGCCACTGGCTCTGAAGGCTACATGTAGGAAAAATTGTATATATATATATATATATGCATGTGTGAATAATGGTGCAGTTGTGAGACATTCGATGATATATATATATATATATATATATATATATATATATAATCGGTTCTACGAGAAATTCTATTTATATATATGCATAACGTGTATAATATGTAGTATCGTAAAATACCAGCAAATGAAAAAGAATTAAATGGAAAACACAAAATTAAAGGAAAAATAAATAATAAAACCAAAACCCCCCAAACTTTTTAGTACCGGTTGGTAACACCAACCGGCACTAAAGCTCTCCCCACACCCAGCCCTGGCTCGTGCCACGTGGTAGCCCTTTAGCTGCGGTTCGAGCCGAACCGGTACTAAAGGGGTGGACCTTTAGTCCCCACCCTTTAGTGCCGGTTATAGAACCGGCACTAAAGGCCCTTACGAACCGGGGCTATAGCCTGGTTTTGCACTAGTGCTAGGAGGGGGTGCCCCCCCAAGCCCAATCTGAATTGGGTGAGGGGGCCGGCCCCCCTTTCCTTCTTCTCTCCCTCCTCTTTCCTACCTCCCCTACTCCAACTTGGAAGGGGGGGAATCCTACTCCCGGTGGGAGTAGGACTCCCCTATGGCGCGGCCAAGAGAGGGCCGACCCTCCCCTCCTCTACTCTATATACGGGGGAGGGGGGCGCCCCATAGACACACAAGTTGATCATTGATCTTTAGCCGTGTGTGGTGCCCCCTCCACCATAATCCACCTCGGTCATATCGTAGCGGTACTTAGGCAAAGCCCTGCGTCGGTAGCTTCATCAACACCGTCATCATGCTGTCGTGCTGATGGAACTCTCCCTCAAATCTCTACTGGATCGTGAGTTCATGGGACATCACCGAGCTGAACGTGTGCATATTGTGGAGGTGTCGTACGTTCGGTACTTGGATCGGTCGATCATGAAGACGTACGACTACATCAACCGCGTTGTCATAACGCTTCCGCTTACGGTCTACAAGGGTAGGTGGACGACACTCTCCTCTCTCGTTGCTATGCATGAACATGATCTTGCGTGTGCGTAGGATTTTTTTGAAATTACTACGTTTCCCAACAACTAATGCCCTTAAGATCATCCAGAGTATATCCAATAGCAGCATGATGCTTCTTCAGAGTTTTCAATAATTTCTCTCCTTCCTGCTCTGAAAGATTAGCACTAATAATAACAGGATATATCTTCTTTTCATCAAGATAAGCATATTTAAGAGTATCAGGTAATGGTTTAAGCTCAAAGACGGGATCACCCTTGGGTGGAGGAGGATCCCCTAGAATTTCAACGGGCAAGTTGTGTTTCAAAATAGATCCATGTTTAAAGAATACTTCATCTATTTCCCTTCTTTCATTCATAAACATATCATTTTCATGGTCTAGCAAATATTGTTCTAAAGGATCATTAGGAGGCATGGCAATAGAAACAAGACCAATAATTTAATCTTTACTAGGAAATTCTTTATCATGGGGTTGTCTACAAAATTTAGCAAAATTAAAATCATGAGACGGATCCCCTAAACCAACAGTAACAATGTCTTTTTCGCAGTCTATCTTAGCATTAACAGTATTCAATAAGGGCCTACCAAATATAATGGGACAAAATTCATCTTGTGGGGAACCAAGGACAAGAAAATCAGTAGGATATTTAACTTTCCCACACAAGACTTCAACATCTCTAACAATCCCAACTAGTGAAATAGTATCTCTATTGGCAAGATTAATTGTAACATCAATAGCTTCTATCTCAACAGGTGCAATATCATGCATACTTTCTTTATATAAAGAATGAGGTATTGCACTGACACTAGCACCCATATCACATAAGCCATCATAGCAATGATCTCCTATTTTAACAGAAATAACAGGCATGCCTACAACAGGTCTATGTTTATTTTTAGTACCGGGTCTAGCAATTCTAGCAGCTTCATTACAGAATTAAATAACATGCCCATCAATATTATCGACCAAGAGATCCTTAACCATAGCAATACTAGGTTCAACTTTAATTTGCTTAGAGGGTGTGGGTATTCTAATATTACTTTTGTTGACCATAGTTGAAGCTTTAGCATGATCCTTTATTCTAACAGGGAAAGGTGGTTTCTCAATATAAGCGATAGGAACAATAGGATCAACATTATAAGTGATAGTCTTTTCTTCAACTTTAATAGGTTCAACTACTTTTACTTCAATGGGAGGATGATATTTAAACCACTTCTCCTTAGGAAGATCGACATGAGTAGCAAATGATTCACAGAAAGGAGGTACTATCTCAGAGTCAAGTCCATATTTAATGTTAAATTCATGGAAAACATTGGTATCCATAAAAGATTTAACACAATCAAACTTAGGTGTTATACCTGACTCCTTACCTTCGTCGAGTTCCCAATTTTCAAAGTTGCAATTTAATTCTTTTCAATAAATCCCATTTGAATTGAATAGTCTTCATCATAAAGGAACCAATACAAGAAGTATCGAGCATGGAGTGATTATTGAGAGAAAGCCGAGCATAAAATTTTTGAGTAATAATTTCTCTTGAGAGCTCATGATTGGGGCATGAATATAACATTGACTTAAGCCTCCCCCAAGCTTGAGCGACGCTTTCTCCTTTGCGAGGCCAAAAATTATATATATAATTACGATCACGATGAACTAGATGCATAGGATAAAACTTCTGATGAAATTCCAATTTCAATCGGTTGTAGTTCCATGATCCAATGTCATCGCATAGCCTAAACCATGTCAATGCCTTTCCTTTCAAAGATAAAGGGAATACCTTCTTCTTGATAACATCCTCGGGCATACCTGCAAGCTTAAATAATCCACAAACTTCATCCACATAGATCAGGTGCAAATCGGGATGCAATGTTCCATCTCCTGTAAAAGGATTAGCTAGCAGTTTGTCTATCATACCCAAAGGAATTTAAAAGTAAACATTTTCCGTAGGTTCGGTGGGTTGAGGAGAAACTCTTTTCTCTACTGGTCGGGGTGAAGATACCCCGAACAAGCCCCTCAAAGGATTACTTTCCATAGTAACAAGTGACAGTAAATTTCAGCACACTATATAATTTTTCCTTACCAAAGGCGCTTCACTCCCCGGCAATGGCGACAGAAGAGAGTCTCGATGACCCACAAGTATAGGGGATCTATCCAGTCCTTTCAATAAGTAAGAGTGTCGAACCCAACAAGGAGCAGAGGAAATGACAAGCAGTTTTTAGTAAGGTATTCTCTGCAAGCACTGAAATTATCGGTAACAGATTGTTTTGTGATAAGGTAATTTGTAACGGGTAACAAGTAACAAAAGTAAAGAAGGTGCAGCAAGGTGGCCCAATCATTTTTTTAGCAAAGGACAAGCCTGGACGAACTCTTATATAAAGGAAAATGCTCCCGAGGACACATGGGAATTATCGTCAAGCTAGTTTTCATCATGCTCATATGATTCACATTTGTTACTTTGATAATTTGATATGTGGGTCGACCGGTGCTTGGGTACTGCCCTTCCTTGGACAAGCATCCCACTTATGATTAACCCCTCTCGCAAGCATCCGCAACTATGAAATAAGAATTAAGGTAAACCGAACCATAACATGAAACATATGGATCCAAATCAGCCCCTTACGAAGCAACGCATAAACTAGGGTTTAAGCTTCTGTCACTCTAGCAACCCATCATCTACTTATTACTTCCCAATGCCTTCCCCTAGGCCCAAACAATGATGAAGTGTCATGTAGTCGATGTTCACATAACACCGCTAGAGGAAAGAAAAGATACATCTCATCAAAATATCGAACGAATACCAAATTCACATGACTACTTATAGCAAGACTTCTCCCATGTCCCCAGGAACAAACATAACTACTCACAAATCATATTCATGTTCAAAATCAGAGGGGTATTAATATGCATAAAGGATCTGAACATATGATCTTCCACCAAATAAACCAACTAGCATCAACTACAAGGAGTAATCAACACTACTAGTAACCCACATGTACCAATCTCAGGTTTTGAGATAAAGATCGGGTACAAGAGATGAACTAGGGTTTGAGATGAGATGGTGCTGGTGAATATGTTGATGGAGATTGACCCCCTCCCGGTGAGAGGGTCGATGGTGATGAGGATGGTAACAATTTCCCCCTCCCGAAGGGATGTTTCCCGAGCATAACAGCTCCGCCGGAGGCCTAGATTGGTTCTGCCCAGGTTCTGCCTCGAGACAGCGGCGCTTCGTCTTGAAAGCTCCCTTTTGATTTTTTCTGGAGCGAAGACTTCATATATCAAAAGATGGGCACCGGAGGCCTGCCAGGGGGCCTACGAGGCAGGGGGCGCGCCCCCACCCTCGTAGACAGGGTGTGGCCCCCCTCTAGTGATTTCTTCGCCCAATAATTTTAATGTATTCCAAAACTGACTTTCGTGAAATTTCAGGACTTTTGGAGTTGTGCAGAATAGGTCTCTAATATTTGTGTAACATTCCAAAATTCTAAATTTTGGAATGTTTTAATAAATAGATAGATAGATTGTTTGTTTGATTGTTGTGTGATTGATTGAGTGAAATTCGAAAGTTTTTGAAAGTTAAATGAGAGGGAATAAAATGACTTTCCCAAACTTTCACCTTTTTCTATTTTGATCTCTGTGAATTCAAATTCTTTTCACATACAAAACCCTCGAGAGAAGATGATATGATTTCTTCCATTTAATTAAATGAAAAGGGTTTTTTGAAAAGGTTTGAATTTTATTTGGAAATATTTCAAATTCAGAAGCTTTAAGCAACTCAATGATTTTCATGAGAGAAGATAAAATGACTTCTTCAAAATATATGAAATACGAGTTGGAAGTTTAAAAGGATCAAATTTAAAGTCAGTCTGAAATTATTTTCAATTTGGAGTTATTTGGGCTTATTCAAATTATTTTTATCCAAAAATAAAATAAATGGAAAATAGGGTAAAATGATTCCCTACATTAGAAAATTGGAGAGAAATAATTTTGAAATCATTTTGGTATTTCTAAAATGATTTTTATTGGGTTTTATTATAGAAGTAGCACTGTTTGAATTATTCAACTTTTTGTGAATTTTATTTGGCACTAGAGAAATGTTCATGTTGTAGAAAATCTTTTTTTGAAAATATGGATATATAATATGCCTATAATTTTTTTATTTTATTATCGTTACCCAGTTTTCTATTTTTGTTTCTATATAAAAAGGGAAAAAATCTATGCGTGCGCCTGGAACTAACCGCCGCCCACATGCATAGCATAGCAGCAGGCCGGCCCGTTTTACTTTTGTTTTACTTATTTATTTTATTTTCGTTAATGTTTATTTTTTTAAAACAAACTTCAGAAAGAAAAGACTTCGAAAAAGAAAAAAAAACTGCAGCCTGTGTATGCCCGCGGCCGACCGAGGCCTTTAGACCCGTGCGAGGCGTTAGCCTTTTTTATTCTCTGTTTCGTATATTTTCGTCTACGTTTAGTCCCACACTGCCTAGCCTTTAACCCTTAAACCTCTTTTCCACCTATACATATAGACCCATAGAGCCTCCAAAAATCATCCGATTCGGGTTAAATCAATATTTTGGTTTGACTAGATTCATTTAAGAAAAATATATTTCTTCTCTTCGGCGCGACTTTTGGAAATTGTCTCTTCTCTCCAAAGTCGTCTTTTCTCTGCCTTATAAAGGTATCTTTCTTTTTTTATATACTTTCGTAGTTTATTATTTCTAGACTAATATGATAGACTAATTATATTATCAATTAGTCTATGTATTTATACATTAGACCTTAGTCGTAGCTATTTTTCTTCCGTAAAACAGCTTGGCCCTGATTTTTCAAATAGCCATAACCTTTTACTCGTTCATCCAAATTAGATGAAACCAACGCCCACTTCTTCGTTACGATCTCCTCTATCCAGTAAAACAACTTAAACATGTTTTTTAAAGTTTTAAAATTTGAATTCAAAAAGATTGTATTCAAACTTTTTTTGTTCATAACTTGATTTTTATAACTCCTTAGTTGACTCTTTTTGCAAATCGAAACTCTTGACTTCAACTTTCTGATAAGGCCAAATTCACATAATTTTGGTACTGTTAGAAATTGTTTTATGTTACAAGAGTTATTTGTTGGTTTTGATGTTTTCTGAACTGTCTTCTTCGTTTTTCCCGATCTTTTGAGTGATTGCTTATGTGTGGTCACTATTGCTTGCTCACGATAGATTGAACGGAGTGTGACGAGTAGAAATATCAAGAGTTAGGAGTGTGAATCATCTTCATCAATAGTACAAGGAAAGTTCACACTTTGATCATATCCCTTTCATACCCAGTTTTTATGCATTAGTTTCACCCTCAAACATTGCATGGTTAGGATTTGATAACATGTGGGTATTGGAAAGTAGTTGATGAGGTAGGAACCAACTATCCTGCATTCAAACCTTGGGAGTTACTTTTACGTTATGCTCATATTGCTATGCTATGCTCGTAGACGTGGATTGGTTTGAGAGAATTCCTGACAGATGTGAGAGTTATTATTTAATGGTTAACTTAAGGTGGCTACTTTAATACACATCTGGGTGGATTGGTTGGGGCACCCTGGAGCACCTAGTGGTTTGCCCGGGCACCTGGAGAACCCAGTGTTTCCCCAAGGGGATCCCGGAGGACCCATGTGATCACCCTATGGAATGCCACCCAGGCTCAAAGGGATAATAAGATTATTCATGCTAGAAACTTCCATGTGCAGCCACAAGCTATTATGGGCTCTAGCATAGTTGAGTAAGTTGCGTGAAGCTCTTGAAGAGATAGACTAGCAGGTAGTGGGTTGTAGGTGGTATAGTCTATCCGGAGTAGAGAGTTAATGCTTCTAAAAGACTGTGTCTCGATCATCCATTTCTCAAACACCCGGCAGTGCGAGAAATTCAACGGAGGAGATCGGGTCTTGTGGGGAAAAGTGCGCAAACCTCTGTAGAGTGTACAAACTAATCATGGTTAGCCGTGTCCCCGGTTATGGACATCTTGAGTCTCTGGTACTTGGATTATCATATTAATCTCATCATATTACTTAAATAATTTGTTGGGTTATTGATGTTAATTTGGGATTGAGTTGGAGGAACCTTCTTAATATTTTCAACCAACTTTGTAGTTAAATAAATTATATTCCTTTGCAGTAGGGAAAAATTGGCTTTTCGCAAAACATTAATTCCATAGAGCCTTTCCACCAGCCAAATATGCATGTAGTGATAGCCTTTATTCATCATTATCCTATGGTGTGAATTTGCGAGTACATTCAATGTACTGACCATTTGTGGCTGCAATGTCTCATGTTGCAGGATTATTACGATGAGTAAGTGATACGTTAGGGTTACGATTTCTACACTCAACTTTGTCGTTGGTGTTGATGGGAATTCACAACCTTGTTGTTACTTCCGCTATTTTGGATTGAGGTAATAGTATTTACGTTAGTTTATACATGTGATTTACCT
This sequence comes from Triticum aestivum, assembly GCF_018294505.1. Taxonomy (NCBI): domain Eukaryota; kingdom Viridiplantae; phylum Streptophyta; class Magnoliopsida; order Poales; family Poaceae; genus Triticum; species Triticum aestivum. The sequence goes on along the minus strand of NC_057800.1, from coordinate 160,822,364 downwards.
CTGTTATAAATCCTCGAGTACTGTGTGTGTCAACATACCGATCCAGGGATGACACTTAAGCACAGAGACTTGACCGACTGAGGTCGGGTCGCTACAAGATGGTATCAGAGCCAGGTTGACTGTAGGACGTGACCCCTAGAAACTGGCAAGCCCATAGGAAAGATTTTTCTCTACAACTTTCTTTTCAAAAGGATCTTTTACCTCTCTTCTCTTTTGAGCTTATTCAAATATACCCTTTTAGTCAGACCATGCCCCTTTTCATTTTTGACCACTCGAAGATTCGACTGATGAGTCCACTCCAAGAAGTACAAGATATCGGACAACTAAGACCACTTTGGAATGAAGAGGATTTTACCGTACATTATAATAATGGAAACTACAATGGTTGAGGACTCCAAAGACTAGGAGAATTTGAGGGCTCTGAAGAATTCCTAGATTTGTATGACCTAGGAAAAGCTACCCTTATGGAATTGTCAGACTATCAAAGCTGTCAATACCCAAGATCAAGGTGTGTAGGAGAAAGACCGAAACACGGAGAGTTAAAAACTCAAAGTTTTTGTCAAGAAAACACTAAGGAAGGAGATATCAATTATGGAATGAAAGCTCATGGAAATGACAAGAGCAGAAACACGGTTATCCATGATGTTATTGCCCGCTTATACTATTGTCACTGGGCTGAGTTAAGCATGCATTTCTTCGGAAGGATCGGATGGTAGAAGGTTGATGGAGCATCTATCAGGAAAAATGAAGTTTTAACCTTAGCCGGTGTATCACCAGGATCTAGAGTAGTACATCAAGAATTTTAAGATGGAGCTCCAGGAAGCCGTATTAGACAAGGAAGCATTTCGTGAAGAAACTCAGGAACCAGAAGCTAAAAGTATCCAACCTGGAGGAGCAAAACCTCGAGATACCAGAGATTCGTCAGGAACTGTAAGTGCATCTAGTGCCACCCCTAGTTGGTTTTGGAGTATTGACGACAAACCTAGTTGAGGGACTAATGTGTTTGTGAGAATTGCAGGATAACACAGGTAGAAGTCCCTCATTGATTCGATTTTCCTACCAGAGATGACCCCTAAAAATGTATGAAGACACTGAAGTCAAAGGTGGTATATGAAGATATTCACATTGAAGACTATGACAAGAGAAGACACCACATGAAGCCTATGGAGCTCGAAGACTTAGATCTTTTGTAGTTCTCTTTCTTTTGTGTTGAGTCATAGGAACCACCGTACTGTTAAGTGGGGTCCAAGAGAACCAGTCAGAATGACTGAAGTGATGCTTAAACAAAACCTATGTCTTCGAGTGAAGACTATGAGAGCGAATCTTGTCCAGAGTCGGACAAGTCAGCTTTGCTTGCAGCCCAAGTAAAGTTGCCGTGTGAGTTTGAAATCTGACCATTGGAACACGTGTCAGTTCCTTAGTGACCCAGGGTCATTTCGGACAAATCAGGTCGGGTTGCCAAGTGGCTATAAATAGCCCACCCCCTACAACCATAAACGGTTGGCTGCTCAGATTGAGAGTACGGCTTTTGTCGTTTGAGAGCAACCCACCTCGAAGCCTTTGAGAGAGAATTCCTTGCGAGGATAAAGCCCTAACCACCCAGAGCCAAAGAGAATTAGGCATCACTTAAGTCTTCTTGTCTGTGTGATCTGAAGACTTATTACACTTGAGGACTGTGCATCCTCCAGCCGGTTAGGCGTCGCGTTCTGAGCATCCAAGAGACATTGTGGATTGCCGGTGAACGAAGTCTGTGAAGGTTTGGGAGTCTACCTTGAAGACTTACCAGAGTGATTGGGCGAGGTCTGTGTGACCTTAGCTCAAGGGGAATACGGTGAGGACTGGGTGTCCTGAGCTGCGTGTTCAGGACTGGGTGTCCGGGACTGTGTGTCCTAAGGTTTAAATACCTAGCCGCCCTAACCAGACGTACAGTTGTCACAGCAACTGGAACTGGTCCAACAAATCATTGTCTTCAACGAGTCACTGGTTTCATCTTCCCTTCCCTTTACTTACTGTTACTCCTTGTGAAGTCATTGTATGTTTGCACTATCTTTTGTCTTCACTGAGTGACTGCATGTTCTGTCTGGCTTCACAATATCTTCCTACCTGATCCTTACTACATTGCTGCTATTAGTCATTGTGCTTTCACTCTATTGAATACTTGACTATGGCTTGCCTAGTGTAGTCTACCTTCCGCTGCAGGGTATTAGGTTTATTTCTATCGTTTGTCTTCATAACTCCCACGTTTTGAAGACTTTCATAAAAATCGCCTATTCACCCCCCTCTAGTCGATATAACGCACTTTCAATTGGTATCAGAGCAAGGTGCTCCCTTGTTCTGTGTGATTCGGTTTAACCACCTGGAGTTTTAGCTATGTCGACTGCAGGGATAATTAAAGTCTCCGCTGCGTGCCCCGTCTTCGATGGAACTGAATATCCCTACTGGAAGAATAAGATGCGCATGCATCTTGAAGCCATTGACGTCGACCTATGGTATGTCGTCGAGAACGGCGTTCCCAAGGCTGGAGAAGGTGTCACTGCTGCTGATGTCAAGAAATTCGTTCAACTGGACTCTACTGCCAAGAATATCATCTGTGGTCATCTGACCAAAGGACAGTATGGCCGTGTGAGTGCTTTGAAAACATCTAAGCTGGTCTGGGACTGGCTCTCCAAGGTCAATGAAGGCGTCTCAACCCAGAGAGATCAGAGAATCAGTGTCCTTCGCAACCTCTTCAACCGCTTCAAGCGAAATGACAATGAGAATGTCCAGCTCACATTTGACCGACTCACTGACATCACAAATGAGCTTCAAGCCCTCGGTGCTACTGAGATCACCAAACATGAAGTCGTCAAGACACTACTGAGATCACTTGATAGTTCGTTTGACACCCTAGCCCTGATGATTCAAGAACGTCCTGATTTCAAGATACTCGATCCATCTGACATACTTGAGAGGCTCAACACACATGAGTTTCAGCTTTCTGAGAAAAGAGATATCTACGGTCCAAACTATGGGCGAACTCGTGCCTTGAAGGCAAAAGCTGTCTCCTCATCTGAAGAAGAATCTGACAGCAGTTCTGATGATCCTGAAGACATTGGAAGGGAACTTGCTATGCTTGTCAAGAAGTTCCAAAAATTCACCAAGAAGAAAGGCTTCAGAAAGTCTTCCCGATCAAGCTCAAAGAATGATGAAGCTTCTGCTCATGACTACAAGAAGAAAACATGTCACAAGTGCAAGAAACTTGGCCACTTCATTTCTGAGTGTCCACAGTGGGACAATGAGAACAAAAAGAAGAAGAAGAGCAAGGAATATGACTCTGACGACAAGAAGAAGAAGAAATACTCAAAGTCTTCTTCCAAGTCTTCCTCAAAGTCTTCATCACACAAGAAGAGCTCATCTGGCAAGGCACGTGCGTTTGTTGGCAAGGAAATGGATTCAGAGGAGGAGTCTGCTTCTGAGGAGGCGGAGGTGGAGTCTGAGGAGGAGTCCGATTCAGGCGTCGCAAGTCTGGCTACAGCATACGTTGCCAAGTCCATCTTCAACACTGAAGACAATGACTTCATCACCGACACCGATGCAAATGACAAGGACTACTCCGCTTCTACCTACTGCTTCATGGCACGCGGTGCCAAGGTAAACACACGCACTACTCACTATCAAACATCTAGTGACGATGACTCTGATTGTGGTTCAAAACCCAGCTACAAAACACTTGCTAAAATTGCAACTGAACAACAGAAAGCTATGGAACATATTCAAAAACTGTTAGACAGAAGCGATGATCTGTTAGGTGCTGAAATGACTCGATCTGAATCCTTAATTGAAGACATAAAAAATCTTCACGTTAAGTATCAGGAACTTGAAAGTCGTCATGAAACTCTCTCAACAACTCATGAAAAGCTTTCCTATGATTATCTTCAAAGGAAGCAAGATCTTGAGAAATTGAGAGCGGCTCATGAAGATCTTCAAAAGGAAAGCGAGTCACTTCGCGCCAAACAGATCAGTTCCGCTCAGGAAGGATTTGAACCACCATGTCTTAAATGCATTGAGCGTGATAATGCTACTTCTGTTGCTGAATGTTCTACTGCTACTGCTGTTGCAATATCTTCAACTGTTGATGTGGTAACTAACCCCTCTGCTGAGGATACCACCGCTATTGCTGATGAGAATGCTAGGTTGAAGACATTGCTTGAAACAGGGATGTACAAAAGTCTTAAAGGGCATCAGACACTATGTGATGTCCTCAAAAAGCAGATTCTGAACCAAAACCTGAGGAAAGAAGGTGTTGGGTTCATAAGGAAAATGAATGCTGATGGCTCTTACTGGAAACCTGAGCAGTACCCCAAAACCATGTGGGTTGCTGCAAAGGAACCTTCAGCAGATCCATCCAATCTATCTGGCTTCACTTGTGCTAACCCCATTATCATTGATGAATCCTTTGATGCAAACTATAAACTGTTTAAGAATCAGAATGGTGAAGTGTTTGCCAGGTACATTGGTACTAACTGCAGGAATGGACCGCCTATGAAGAAGATCTGGGTTCCGAAAAGGTGTCTGGAGAATCTTTCTGTGAATGTCATCATGACACCTCACGTGAAGAAGACAAACCTCAGACCAAAGGCTTCATACGGTCCAAAGGCTTCATACAGACAGAGGACTCACCTGAGTCGCACTAATGCAAATGCTTTGCAGGGAAACCATACTCAGGCATATGAATATGAGAGCGGTTCATCAAACCGCCATGTTCATAAGACCAAGAACTATTCTGCTTATTCTTATGAGTACTATTGTCCGCCTGCAAGACTGTTTGCTAGGGCTCCAAAGCCAAAATTCTCAGATGCTGCACTTAGACTTATTGCTTCTAAGCCACCCTTGAAGATGTGGGTGGCTAAGAAAGCTTAACTCTCTTTTGCAGGGAAAGGTCTCCAGCAGAAAACCAAAATCGTCTGACGCTATTGCTGGGGACCTTAAACATCTTGTAGGGCGCAAGATCAAATGCCCGAATGGTCTTACTATGTACTTCGTTCCTGAATCGCTTGCTACTCTCCCTATTAGTCCTAATCTGGATTTAAGCTTTCATAACCCATTGGTTCGACAAATGTTTTTGCTTCACAATGCTCTTGGTGAAGCCTATCCCCCTAACTGCACTGTAGGGTACGACACCAGCGTCTTCAGAATGGATTATTGATAGTGGATGTACAAATCACATGACTGGCAAAAGAAGCCTTCTTATGGACTCAACCTTACGTCCATCCGACAAGAGCCACATCACATTTGCTGACACTGGTAAAAGTAAGGTATTGGGTCTAGGTAGAGTTGCAATCTCAAGGGATCAACACATGGATAAAGTCATGCTTGTTGAATCCCTTGGCTTCAACTTAATGTCTGTCTCAATGCTTTGCGATTTGAACATGATCGTAATATTTGGAAAATATCGTTGCCTTGTACTAATGGAATCTGACAAGTCTCTAGTATTTGAAGGGTATCGAAAAGATGATTTGTACGTGGTAGATTTCTCAGCAGGACCACAGCTTGCCGTATGTCTTCTAGCAAAAGCTTCAGAATGCTGGCTCTGGCATCGGAGGCTTGGGCATGCTGGCATGAGGAACCTCCACACCCTGGCAAAGAAGAAGCATGTCATAGGCATCGAGGGCGTCAAGTTCAAGAAAGATCACTTATGCGGTGCCTGTGAGGCAGGAAGATGACGAGGGCCAAACATCCCTCGAAGACAATCATGACCACTACTCGACCCTTCGAACTGCTTCACATGGATCTTTTCGGTCCCACTCATTACTCAACTCTTACTACTACTGCTTGTCTCTATGGCTTTGTCATTGTTGATGATTATTCTAGATATACTTGGGTGCACATAATCCTTTACAAGACTGAAGTGCAGGATGTCTTCAGACGCTTCGCCAATCGAGCTATGAACAATTATGGCGCCAAGATAAAGCACATCAGAAGTGACAATGGCACTGAATTCAAGAACACTGGCCTTGATACATATCTTGATACCTTGGGCATCACACATGAATTCTCGGCCCCGTACACGCCACAGCAGAATGGCGTCGTCGAACGCAAGAACAGAACACTCATTGAGATGGCCAGAACGATGCTAGATGAATACAAGACTCCAAGAAAATTCTGGCCTGAAGCCATTGATACTGCATGCCATACAATCAATCGTGTTTATCTTCACAAGCTTCTGAACAAGACATCTTATGAGCTCCTTACTGGCAAGAAGCCAAATGTCAGTTACTTCAGAGTATTTGGCGCCAGGTGCTGGATCAAGGACCCACATCACACCTCAAAGTTTGCACCAAAAGCACATGAGGGTTTTATGCTTGGATATGGAAAGGATTCGCACTCCTACAGAGTCTTCAATCTCTTTCATTACAAAGTGGTTGAAACAGTGGATGTGCGGTTCGATGAGACCAACGGTTCACAAAGAGAGCAACTGCCAAATGTGCTAGATGAAGTTCCATCCAGTGAATCAATCAAGCTAATGGGAACTGGAGAAATTATACCTTCTGAAGCTCATCCTGAAGAAGAACTTATCATCTCAGCACCTGATCAACATGAAGACAATGCTCAGCCTGAAGACATTCCTTCTAACAACGACAATGATCAGCAAGAGCAAAATCTTCGCCCTGTACATCCTCGCGTTGCCAATGAAGTGCAGATTGAAAGAATAATTGATAGCATCAATGCACCCGGTCCACTCACTCGTTCAAGGGCAACTCAGCTAGCAAATTTCTGTGGGCACTTCGCATTCGTCTCAATAACAGAACCCAAGAAAGTTGAAGAAGCCTTCATGGAACCTGAATGGATTCAAGCTATGCAAGAAGAGCTTCAACAGTTTGAGCTGAATAATGTATGGGAACTGGTTAAGCGTCCTGATCCACGGAAGCACAATATAATAGGCACCAAATGGATATACCGCAACAAGCAAGATGAGCATGGTCAAGTTGTCAGAAACAAAGCTCGTCTCGTTGCTCAAGGATATACTCAAGTGGAAGGCATTGACTTCGATGAAACATTTGCTCCTGTGGCTAGACTTGAAGCCATACGCATACTGCTGGCCTATGCAAATCATCATAACATACTTCTATATCAAATGGATGTGAAGAGTGCTTTTCTCAATGGCAAGATTGAAGAAGAAGTGTATGTTGCACAACCGCCTGGCTTTGAAGATCCAAAACATCCTGACATGGTATACAAGCTCAACAAGGCACTGTATGGCCTCAAACAAGCCCCTCGGGCCTGGTATGACACACTCAAATACTTCCTGAAGAGCAAAGGCTTCATACCTGGTTCCCTAGACCCCACTCTCTTCACGAAGACATATGATGGTGAACTGTTTGTGTGCCAAATATATGTGGATGACATTATCTTCGGCTGCACCAATCAGAAGTACAGTGAAGAGTTTGGATATATGATGCAAGAGCAATATCAGATGTCCATGATGGGAGAGCTGAAGTTCTTCCTCGGTCTTCAAATACGACAACAACGCAACGACATCTTCATATCTCAAGAAAAGTATCTCAAAGATTGCCTGAAGAAGTTTGGTATGCAAGACTGCAAAGGCTTCACAACACCAATGCCAGCCAAACATCATCTGGGTCCCGACGACAATGGTAAAGAGTTCGATCAAAAGGTATACCGCTCCATGATTGGTTCTTTACTTTATCTATGTGCATCTAGGCCAGATATTATGCTTAGTGTTTGCATGTGTGCTCGATTTCAAGCGGCACCAAAGGAGTCGCATCACTTAGCTGTGAAGCGAATTCTTCGATATTTGGCTCACACCCCAACTCTAGGATTATGGTATCCAAAGGGCTCAGAGTTTGATCTGGTTGGATTCTCGGATGCTGATTATGCTGGTGACAAAGTTGATCGCAAGTCTACATCAGGCACATGTCACTTTCTGGGACGATCACTTGTATGTTGGTCTTCAAAGAAGCAGAACTGTGTATCTCTCTCCACTGCTGAATCTGAATACATTGCTGCTGGATCTTGCTGCGCTCAGCTTCTGTGGATGAAGCAAACACTCAAGGACTATGGCATTCATCTGAAGCAAGTGCCACTTTACTGCGACAACGAAAGCGCCATCAAGATTGCCAACAACCCAGTTCAGCACTCGAAGACAAAGCACATTGAAATTCGTCATCACTTTCTCAGAGATCATGTTGTGAAGGAAGATATTGATATCATACACGTCAACACTGAAGAGCAATTGGCAGATATCTTCACCAAACCCTTGGATGAGAAGAGATTTTGAAAGTTCCGGTGTGAGCTAAATATCCTGGAATCCTCAAATGTCCTGTGATCAGGCACACATCCTAACCCTTACGCATATTGATGACTTAGATGTGCAACACATGAAGTAAAGTATATCTTCAATCAATAAAGACATACATTCTAAGTGTGAATACATTAATGTGGAATTTGACTTCGGAGCTCCAGGATAATTGTGCGCCGTGTCTGGGTCTAATACTTCCTATATGATGGGTAACGCCACCACCAAATGTTCTATTTGAAGTGTTTCACTCATGGCGTTACATTTGCTATGTCTTCACATTTGGTTTGGCTTCAATCTCAACATATCTTCATGATTATCTTCACTATGTTGATTATATAGATATATATATATACTAGTGTTCTGTCCTCTACAACATTCACTTATAGCTATGTGTTCTTGTTGAATCTTTTGAACTAAGTGAATGTGATCGGACCCTAACCTCTCTATGCTTTCTATCTCAAATTATATATCTCCAAATCATATGCATTCTATTGAAACTGTCAAATGTCTTCTCTGCGTCCTTGTCAGCAGAAGATACAGAGACAACCATTAAGTCCGTTTTCAATGCTCATTCCTCCACATGACACCTGGAGAAGTAGGAACGACCAACCGACAATCCAGGCATGCGTGGGACGTGGAACAAACCCCAAAATTCCGCATAATGGCCACGTGTTCCTCAGATGCGAATCGCCAGGGGCACCTGTGCAATAACGCAGTGCCGCCCCTGTACCTATAAATACACACTTCACAGCGGTCATTATCTCTTCTTCCACTCTCGCACGAACCCTAGCGCCACCGCTAGCCCTCGACGACGTCGGCGATGAAGCGCTTCACTTCCGCAACCTCTCTGACGCCGTCTTCACGCCGACTACGGACATCGTCCTCTCCGCCGTCGCCGTAGGTGTCCTCCGTCGCCACGTTAGGGCACGGAAGATCGAACTACTCGGCCTCATCTTCCACTCCGTCTAGCAGTTCTTAGTGTGGTAAATAAAACTCCCTTTTACAGCACCGTAGATCCTATGGATTTGTCACTTTCTACCATAAGCAGTTTCTATACACTCAAGTTAGATCTCTCTCATAGTGCATCTCATAACATGCCTAGTATATTCACTTATGCTTCACAAAGTAGTTAGATTCCTCACTTGTACTAATCTGTGGATTCGTACAAATCTGGAACCAACTCCTTATCTATGAGTGAATGTCTTCGCACGATGAGGTCAATGTCTTCTAAACTGATTTATCTTCAAAATCTTCTGAGAATGCATATGACCTCTTCCCCTTCCCTCACACCTTAATGCTGTCACAGGTACATGTCTGTGGGAGAATCCTTTGGTTCTCATAGTCTGCACTCATTTGCAGAATTCTTACAGCATCACATAAACTCTCCCGAAGCCAGTTCCTGTTTGTCCAGCAAGCGAAAACCTTTGAAGCCTTTGAACGTGTTGAAGCCTTTCAGTTTAAAGTTTATGGCTTCAGAGAAATCAGCAAGGAAGGGTGGCAGAAAGCGTCATGGAGAAACATCCAGAGATCTGCCAGATGACCTCTCAGAACTGTACAAGATAGATCCTGAAGAGGATTACAATCAGCGCAAGACCCGAATCCAATGGATTCGAAGATATTGGGCAGAACAATGGTTCAAATACCGATTTGTAACCCAGGAATATGCTGAGAAAAACGCCATCAAGAGACCGTGGGGAGACATCCTATACAAGAATCTTCTACCCAGGTCCAGAGATGAAGCCATTGAACAGGGCTTCTATCCCTGCATGGTCCATGGGCCACAGCCTGCTGATGCACACCCATCGTCACTACTATGGTGTCGTGACGACAATCTATTCAAGCGCAACTTCCAGTTTGCCCAAAACTCAGTGAAGCAGAACAAGAAGACTTTGGGGTTAGACTTCAACCCTGGTCCCTCAGCACCAAGGGCAGATGGCACACGAGATGCAGAACCCAATGTCATTGGTCCTTTCTACAACCTTGAAGGCCTCATCACCCGCATCTTGGTTCAAGGGACTGCAGTGAATGAGCCTGCAGCTGACGCTGAATCAGATGAAGCGCCTGCAGCGCCGAAGACAAAGAAGCTGAAGAAGCCTAAAGCTTCAAAACCTGTCCCTTCACCAAAAATCTCAAGGGCGAAGCCACTGGCAACTGCACCTCCTGAAGACAGTGTGCAGTCTGAAGACTTATCACGCTTCTCCAAGCCCCAGAAGGTCAAAATGCCTCTGCCTCACACCGGCCAAGAGCTAACTGCTGCTGCCATTCTGCGCAATGACGCCATCGATCTATCAAGTGATGAAGATCTTGCAGATGACGCTCTTGAGCAACTCATCAAGAGCAAAGAAGAAGCAGAAATCTTCAATGATCTGCCTCTCTTTGATGTAACCATCATCCACAACTTCATTGACGAGTGGTTTGACACGCCAAACATCAGCTTTGAAGATCTGCAACTACCCATTGGCCTCAGTGTCGCCTTCCAAGACGCCATTGCTTCAGAGCTAGCTGTCGCCCAACGCATTGTTGAACTAAAGCAAAAGATTGACTATGAAAAGGCTCAGTTCAAGAAGCATATGGCCAAGCTCAGCATGCAAGAAGTGAAGAACTTCAAGATTATGATGCACGAGCTAAAGGAAGCCTTTTTGAAGAAACGTGCAGAAGCTCAGGGTTCGCATGAGCGCATGAAGGTTCTTGCTGACAGATGTGTGCAAGCCTACAATGAGGCTGAGAAGCACAAGGCCCTTGGGCGTCCTGGCATCGACCCCAGGATGGCCGCAAAGAAGAAGAAACCCGCTACGGCTGAACCCGACACACCAAGGCAGGAAGCAGTTCATATTGTCTTCCCAACTAGACTGACTGGCTCGAAGCCAAAAAGCTGGTCAACCGCTTCAGAGCTCAAGAAGACAAGGACTGCTGAGGCTGAAGCCAGGAAGAGGAAACATCCTGAAGCCTCTCCTACTTCCCCCTCCAAGAAGAAGAGGAATACCAAGAAAGATCAGGCTGCTCCCACAGAGCCTTTGATAGTTGAACCCATTTCTATGGTCTATCCTGACGTTGAATGCCAACTAACAGTCCATGAGCCTGCTTTCACAGAGGCTCATGAAGCTGAAGACTTTCCAGCAGCTGATCCCATCGCTGTTGAAGACATTGGTCAACATGACCATGTAGAAGATGGTGCAGTCCTTCCTCAGCTCGAGAACAACGAACTTATCAGCATTGGTCGTCCACTGACGCCAATTGCACAGAATGCTTCATGGGCGGATCACCCACAAGAGGAAGAAGACTTTGAGGCCCAGCCAACTCCAACTCCACAGGCGTCGCCTGTGTTGCCCAGGCTTTGCAAAGGTCCAAGGCCTCAAGTCTCTGCTGAAGACAATCCGGCTGCATCAGCCGCGGAAGAAGAAGTCCCACAAGTTGCCACTCCCCTGTCCCACCAAGAAACAGTTCTCAAGGAGAACGTGATTGAAAATCTTGCGGTTGCCACCACCACCAATGAAGCTAATGTGGAGCCCTCCCCAACAAAAGCATCAGAAGATAGCGAAGCCACTGATCCCGCCAATTCTGTTCCTAAGTCTGCTGCCGGTCCCCAGTTCGACTATCATGTTGAGAATAGGCCTCAGGTACAGAAGCCAATCGCAAGATTGCCAAGGTTCCCAGGTCCTGCATCAGCACCTGGCTCCTGCAATATCAATGGCTTCAGAGTAGACAACACATTCTTCGATAGCTCCAGGAACCCCTACTCAAGGGAAAGGATATCATCTGATCGGTTCTGGAGCTATCCGCAGCGAAGCTATTACTCATGCATTCTTTACAACCAAGGTCGCATCTTCCCACACAAGCGCCTTGACATTGAAGCTATAGCTGGTCTACCCTGTCTGGAAGAAGCTTTGGATTGCTTCAAGGAAGTTGGACTGCTACCGTTTGTTACTGACCAAGAGCATTGGAATGAAGAGTTGCTGCTCCAATTCTATGCCACACTTCACATCCGCGGGTATAGCAGAGATCCGAAGACTTGGGTCCTGGAGTGGATGACTGGAAACGTTCATCATGAAGCCAAAGCCTTTGACATCATTGAGCTCACTGATTTGCCCACTCCTGGCGATCTCTACGAGCATGGCTGTCAGCTGCATAGTGAAGCTATTGAGAGCATCTTTCAGAAGCCTGAACCTGATATGAGTCAGATGCTCAGCATGATGAAGCCATTGCCCCAAGATGCTGCTTATCCCATGGAGTTCTTCGTTGAAGACCTTGAGTATCTGCCAAGAACCATTTATCACATCATCAGGCGAACTCTCTGGCCCGTTAAAGGGCACTCTCCACATGCCAAGCTTGAGGGTGCAATGAAGACTTTGGTCTTCTATATTCTTCATGGAAAATGCTTCAATGCACAGGACTTCTTCATTCGCCAACTTGCTGCATCAGGCTCTGATCTGTTTGGTAATGCGGCTAATCAAACTTCACTCTGATATCTCATATCAGCCATCTGCTCGCAATCATCGGATTTTTCTGCCTGATGTGGATATCTCTATTGAAGCCATCTATCCTGAGCCTGCCAAGGAACCTCTAAGTCTTCAGAATGCAGAGCGTCAGAGTTTCTCTCGGAACATTGAAGGAGTTGAAGCAGTCACTCGTGTGTATCCTTTGGCTGGCACTACATGTGCACCACACCCTGCTTCCACTGAAGCCACTGATAGTACAACTGCTCCATGACCCAAGAAGCGCACTCGTGTTCTCAACGACCGAGAGCTTCTTGTGGCTCTTCATCAGAAACAGGATAGGCATCATGACTGGCTGAAGCATCAAATGCAAAGCCTCTTGGTCGATGTTAATCGCATTCGCAATCTTGCCACCAAGAATGCTTTCGTTGCCCATGAAACCTCTCACCGCACATGGAAAGGGCTAACGCTGATGTGTTCTGAAGATGATCTTCGAGAGGATGGCTTCACTGAGCGATTCAAGTTTGACTCCACACCTCCTCGAAGGGTTGTGCTGCGAAGAACTCCATCCCTTGAAGACTTTGAGTTCTCTTCCTCTGCTGCAACTGTGACTGCCAGAGTTATTGAGGATGAAGACGATGCTACGTCACCGACACCTCCTTCAGCATGCTTCAACTCTGCTCCAAGCTCTTCAGCACCGCCAAACACCACCAACGACCCTGCTACTTCACCTACTCCTCATGGGAACGAGTAGATGCTCGATGTCTTCAAACCTTTTTGGTCCTCACTGACAAAAGGGGGAGAAGCATATGAGGTTGATAGTCTTCAAGCGGGTCCATATGGGCGGGTGCTTTATATTTTGCTTCGTGCTTAAAACTCTCGTTTTGCTACATTTGGTTCTTTGAGTTGTAACACTTAAACTCGATGGTCGTCTACTACTTATCTGCCACCTTGTTTTGCGATGATAAATTCCGCATGTGCGACGATAAATTCCGCACTTAGATCATTCTGCAGACGTCCATTTTCCATTATGCATGTCATTATCTTCATATACTTTCACATGCATAGTGGATTGTCATCATAAGTTGAAGTGGATCTCCACAAGTACAACCTGCCATGTGCATTTGCATTCCAAAAGCAAATTACTTATATGCACATCTTCAGGGGGAGCCCTTGCAACTTATGAAGACAATTCCTTATCCTTTACAATTTCACAGATTATATTCCCTGTTGAAAACTTCAACTAGTTTGTCATTAATCACCAAAAAGGGGGAGATTGTAAGTGCATCTAGTGCCACCCCTAGTTGGTTTTGGAGTATTAACGACAAACCTAGTTGATGGACTAATGTGTTTGTGAGAATTGCGGGATAACACAGGTAGAAGTCCCTCATTGATTCAGTTTTCCTACCAGAGATGACCCCTAAAAATGTATGAAGACATTGAAGTCAAAGGTGGTATATGAAGATATTCACATTGAAGACTATGACAAGAGAAGACACCACATGAAGCCTATGGAGCTCGAAGACTTAGATCTTTTGTAGTTCTCTTTCTTTTGTGTTGAGTCATAGGAACCACCGTACTGTTAAGTGGGGTCCAAGAGAACCAGTCAGAATGACTGAAGTGATGCTTAAACAAAACCTATGTCTTCGAGTGAAGACTATGAGAGCGAATCTTGTCCAGACTCGAACAAATCAGCTTTGCTTGCAGCCCAAGTAAAGTTGCCGTGTGAGTTTGAAATCTGACCGTAGGAACACGTGTCAGTTCCTTAGTGACCCAGGGTCATTTCGGACAAATCAGGTCGGGTTGCCAAGTGGCTATAAATAGCCCACCCCCTACAACCATAAACGGTTGGCTGCTCAGATTGAGAGTACGGCTTTTGTCGTTTGAGAGCAACCCACCTCGAAGCCTTTGAGAGAAATTCCTTGCGAGGATAAAGCCCTAACCACCCAGAGCCAAAGAGAATTAGGCATCACTTAAGTCTTCTTGTCTGTGTGATCTGAAGACTTATTACACTTGAGGACTGTGCATCCTCCAGCCGGTTAGGCGTCGCGTTCTGAGCATCCAAGAGACATTGTGGATTGCCGATGAACGAAGTCTGTGAAGGTTTGGGAGTCTACCTTGAAGACTTACCAGAGTGATTGGGCGAGGTCTGTGTGACCTTAGCTCAAGGGGAATACCGTGAGGACTGGGTGTCCTGAGCTGCGTGTTCAGGACTGGGTGTCCGGGACTGTGTGTCCTAAGGTTTAAATACCTAGCCGCCCTAACCAGACGTACAGGTGTCACAGCAATTGGAACTGGTCCAACAAATCATTGTCTTCAACGAGTCACTGGTTTCATCTTCCCTTCCCTTTACTTACTGTTACTCGTTGTGAAGTCATTGTATGTTTGCACTATCTTTTGTCTTCACTGAGTGACTGCGTGTTCCGTCTGGCTTCACAATATCTTCCTACCTGATCCTTACTACATTGCTACTATTAGTCATTGTGCTTTCACTCTATTGAATACTTAACTATGGCTTGCCTAGTGTAGTCTACCTTCCGCTGCAGGGTATTAGGTTTATTTCTATCGTTTGTCTTCATAACTCCCACGTATTGAAGACTTTCATAAAAATCGCCTATTCACCCCCCCCTAGTCGATATAACGCACTTTCAGGAACTGAAGGACACTAGGATCATGGTTCACGACAAGGAAGTTGAAACCCAGAACTTTGGAACGCAACTCCAGAAATATTAAAGGACGTCATGAGAAACTTCGCGTCAAGATCTGGCAAAAGAACTTGAGAAGGACAAGCACGATCGAAAGAAGCCATCAGAGACATGAACAAGACACGTAGAGCTTGATGACTTTGAAGATTTATTGACCTTTAGAAGACCCAACCCCTGTTATATGCCTACGTTAGATGCGACGTTTGTGAGCAGTCATTTGTTTGATGTTTTTCCGACAACCACAAATAAAATCTGTCTCTTCAAAACTATTGTTTGCATTGTGTGAATCCCTCTCTATCTCTCTTATCTCACCCCAAAACCCATGGACCCAATAGAGGATGAATGCAGATGAGCTTGTATTTCTGGACCGATGACTCAGTTGGAGACAGACCGATGGATTCAGAACATGGAGGATCACATGAAGAATAACCCTATAGCCGGAAAGGATATGGCCCAACATGCTCTTCAAGTGCTTTGAAAGAGGTGCTGCTACTTGGTGGAGGATGTACCAAACCATCAATGGATGGCAGGGAGTAACCACTTGGAAAGAATTTAAGTTGACTCTGCCAAAGCCTCGGCTTGTGTCCCAGAAGTTGAAGCCTTATGGAAATGATATGAAGAAGCTCTGTGCAAGCAAGCTTTGTGGAGAAATAGGACACACCCATAAAGAACACAAGGATGAATGCCCTAAATGTGAAGGAAGTCACACAACTGAAGAATTCCCAACTAGGCAGATCACTTGTTTCTTGTGTGAAGGGACTACCCACTACCCTTCTCAGTCTCACATTTACCCCATGGTACAAAGAACCGTACAACAGAAGAAAGAAGAAATTAAAGGAACCCTCATGGAAATTTTAGAAGAACTAGTGATGAAGGAAGAGGTGGAGGACACACCCAAAGAAGAACCAATTAAACGCTACACCAAGTCATGCTAATCATGTGGAGAAGAATGACACATCTTCCATAATTGTTTGAATGGGGATCTAGTAGTATTCCCAATAGAGGAAGCAGAGGATGACCCACAGGAAATAGAAGCCCTGATTGGAACATAAAAGTCCAAAAAGAGAAGTAGATTGGATTCCAGGAAGGATCTGAGTCATATCACCTGTTATAGGTGCAAGGAGTCAGGGCACTACCTAGCAATTGCCCAAAAAGGAAGCCAAGGACCCAAGGAGGCTATATAATCACAAGGAAACTTCGACAGTTGTCAGAAGTAATATGTTTTCGTTGTAATGAAGCATGGCACTTTGCCAGGGATTGTCCCAAGGAGAAGGACTTGTGATAATTAGTTGTGTCTGTGAGAAGTAATGTAGTAGAAGTAGAAGTAGTGGGAACAACTCTTTTGTATCAAGGTGTTGAGTTGAGACATGTAATGGAAAAGCGAGAGATTGTAATCATTGGAGAATAAATAAAGTTAGCATCGCTGGTACTAATATGGATTTTATGAGTTGTTACTCTATGAAGAAGATTTTTTACCATTTTCGAGGATATGAGAAATATGGCCTATGGATGAATTTGTGCATTTCAAGGGTGGTAGTACCCTGCGAGGACAATTGACCCCTGAAAAAGATAAAGATATTCCACTGAGTGGATTTCAGACAAAATAAGTACGAGTTCTATCTCGATATGTGGTATACCCCAAGAGTATGAAGGGATGAAGTACTATTGGATATAAAGGAGATATGATGTTGGTAATATGGAGCAATTGTAACCCCATGATGAGTTTGAGTAATCACGTCTTAGTTTGGTACCAACAGAAGGAAGAGAGACAGTACAATTGGAAGGATTTAAGAATGCCAGGAAGATGGATGCTTGGAAAATAACCAATTGCCCCTAGGATGAGATTAAGGATTACAAGTAATGAGATGGGCCATAAACCACAGGCCCCAGGACCTGCCAAGGAGAAAGCTCACTCTTGCTGAAGGAAAAACCCTGGCAGAAGTTACGTTTATCGGCAGACGACCTTATAGAGTAATGCAAAACCCGAGAGTTGTGAAGGAACGATAGATGTTTGTTTGGCTTGCAGAATCCATGGAATTATCCGAACTTAGTTCGTCGACAAGAGAAATTCTGCAATTCTTGTGAGGATGACCGAGTGTTAGAATGCGAGATTCGCTAAACCATGTACAAGGTAATGATTTGGGTGCGGGATGGATTGATCACCATACTGACTTACTCTTATTATTCGCCTTGCTATATGGGATGGTAAATCTGAGTGACTTACCCATAGTAGAGCGACGACGATCGAAACCTCATTTGAACCTTAGAGTGGTATAAGTATTTTCCCTTGTACAAGGCAGCTTTGCCAACCATAGGTTATACGGTGAGGTTCAACCCAGACTCATTTCCTGCAGGAGAAACCATAAATTGTTGACCACCATGAGATATCGATAGTTGTTTAGTATTGGCGCCAGACCCGTCAACTAAGAAGACCCAGTCACAGAAGAACCTTACCTAGATGAAAGACAGAAGAATTGAGGAAAAGGTTATGCCACTACCGAAAGAGCCCAGATAAGGAATTATCCTGAAGATCTGAGAAGACCAGCACTGTTAACAATATGGACGAAGTACATGAGTTTTGATGGAACCGTAACCATGCTTCTAAGTGTGGTAGCACCCAGACCCCCTCCTGCAGCAATTGATGGATTTTGAGGAGACCCCCAAACCCTAACCTTTTTTTGCTAGCCTCTCCGAATCTCGAGGACGAGATTCATTTTAAGGGTGGTAGGTTTGTAACATCCCAAAATTCTAAATTTTGGAATGTTATAATAAATAGATAGATTGATTGTTTGTTTGATTGTTGTGTGATTGATTGAGTGAAATTCGAAACTTTTTGAAAGTTAAATGAGAGGGAATAAAAGGACTTCCTCAAACTTTTACCTTTTTGCATTTTGATCTCCGTGAATTCAAATTCTTTTCAAATAGAAAACCCTCGAGAGAAGATGATATGACTTCTTCCATTTAATTAAATGAAAAGGGGTTTTTGAAAAGATTTGAATTTTATTTGGAAATATTTCAAATTCAGAAGCTTTAAGCAACTCAATGATTTTCATGAGACAAGATAAAATGACTTCTTCAAAATATATGAAATACGAGTTGGAAGTTTAAAAGGATCAAATTTAAAGTCCGTTTGAAATTATTTTCAATTTGGAGTTATTTGGGTTTTATTCAAATTATTTTTCTCCAAAAATAAAATAAATGGAAAATAGGGTAAAATGATTCCCTACATCAGAAAATTGGAGAGAAATAATTTTGAAATCATTTTGGTATTTCTAAAATGATTTTTATTGGGTTTTATTGTAGAAGTAGCACTGTTTGAATTATTTGAATTTTTGTGAATTTTATTTGGCACTAGAGAAATGTTCAAATTGTAGAAAATCTTTTTTTGATAATTTTGATATATAATATGCCTATATAATTTTTTTATTATCGTTACCCAGTTTTCTTTTTTGTTTCTATATAAAAAAGAAAAAAAATCTATGCATGCGCGTGGAACTAACCGCCGCCAACATGCGTAGCATAGCAGCAAGCCGACTTGTTTTTCTTTTTTTTATTTATTTTATTTTCGTTGATGTTTAGTTTTTTAAAACAATCTTCAGGAAAAAAACTTTGAAAAAGAAAAAAACTATGTACGCGCGCGGCCGGCCGAGGCCTTTAGGACCGTGCGAGGCGTTAGTCTTTTTCTTCTCTATTTCGTATATTTTTGTCTACGTTTAGTCCCACATTGCCTAGCCTTTAACCCTTAAACCTCTTTTCCACATATACATATAGAGCCATAGAGCCTCCAAAAATCATCCGATTAGGATTAAATCAATATTTTGGTTTGACTAGATTCATTTAAGAAAAATATATTTCTCCTCTTCGGCGCGACTTCTGGAAATTGTCTCTTCTCTCTAAAGTCGTCCTTCTCTCTGCCTTATAAAGGTATCTTTCTTTGTTTTTTTATACTTCTGTAGTTTATTATTTCTAGACTAATACGATGGAATAATTATATTATCAATTAGTCTACGTATTTATACATTAGACCTTAGCTGTAGCTATTTTTTCTGTAAAACAGCTTGGCCTTGATTTTTCAAATAGCCATAACTTTTTACTCGTTCATCCAAATTAGATGAAACCAACGCCCACTTCTTCGTTACGATCTCCTCTATCCAGTAAAACAACGTAAACATGTTTTTTGAAAGTTTTAAAATTTGAATTCAAACAGATTGTATTCAAACTTCTTTTGTTCATAACTTGAGTTTTATAACTCCGATTTAGTTGACTCTTTTTTTGACTATATACTACAAGGCAACAGCCTCACATCTCTTTATTCAAAACAGAACAAGAGGTTCTCTGTACAAAAGGTGCAAAGGAAAAAAACAAAGGAGAGCTATCATACTTACAAAGAGAGTTAGGGGAGGGAGGCTATCCAAGCTATTAAACTGTCTCTATATTTACATTTGATTCTATGAGCTAGTAATGAGATATCATGTACAAAATTCCTCCTCCAAGCTCTAAAACTTGGATTCTCATTTTTGAAGATGTTGCCATTTCTCTGCGTCCAAATGTTCCAAGTGGCAGTAAAGACCACCTCAGAGAAGAAAGGTTTGTTGAAATCTCTCCTAGAATCCGCAGCCATTGTGTAAGTAGATTGAGTGGATGCCGCTGACCAGGAAATCCCAAGATAGTTCCAAACTCTTTGACTAAAGTTGCAAGAGAAAAAGAGGTGGACTCTATCTTCATGAAGTGAAGATTGGCATAACACACATGTATCATCCTGGATATTCCAGTGTCTTCTCTGCATCATGTCTCGTGTGTTGAGGCGATCCATCAATAAAAGCCATCCAAAAACCTTGATCTTGAGGGTACAGGAACTTTTCCAAATATACTTGAACATAGGGTCAATCCTCAAATGGGAGAAGGTGAACTCATAATAGAGTTCAGATTGATATTCTCCAGATTTGGATGGCCATTTCCAAACATCATTCTCCTCTGACTGCAGTCGTATGGGCTGTAACAAGCTCTATAGTTGTGTTAGCTCCAAATGTGCCTCCAAAGAGAAAGGTAGGTTGAAACCTTCCACAGCCGTTTGATAGGAAAAGAAGTCTTTGACTGTTATTGTGTCATCAATGGCAAATGAATGAAGTCTAGGGAATCGATCCTTAAGAGCAATCATTCTGTTGTCAATTTGCCAACGATCAAGCCAAAAAACCACAGTATCTCCAGCATGTACTTGTGGTGTGGCCAGCAAAACAAACTTTTCATACAACTTGAGCACATCGCGCCACCAAAAGGAGCCACAGAGTTGAGTGACTTGTGGAGGTGAGGAATCATAGTAGAAATCCCAAATGAGATTCACCCATGGAACATCTTTCTTGTTGAAGAACTTGAACAGGTGCTTGAGCAGAAGAGCTTCATTTTGCACGCCCAAATGAGTGACTCCTAGCCCCCCATACTTTTTTGGTCTGCATACCAGTTCCCATGCAGCTAGAGATTGTCTTGGTGCTTCAGAATTCCCCCGCCACAGACACTGCCGTTCAATCCTTTCAATTTGCTTTAGGATACCCTGTGGTATTGATAAGGAGCAGAGAAAGTAAATGGGCATGGACGTGAGGGCAGACTACAGAAGTTGAAGCCGACTGCCTTGGTTGAGGAGACAGGAAGTAGCCAACAGTCTTCTCTCAATGCGATCAACAAGAGGTAGCAGATCATAAATGGTCGGTCTAGAAGTACCCATGGGCAGACCAAGGTAAGTAAATGGCATTGATCCAACAGAGCATCCCAGTAAAGCAGCAATACGAGCACCTTCTTCCTCAGACATGTTTATCGGGATGAGAGAGGATTTAGTAAAGTTGACGCGCAGACCCGTGGATGCAGCAAAGTTGTGTAACATATCCTTGAGAGCAATCAGTTGGCTATCAAGCGCTGGCAAAACTATGAGAGTATCATCCGCATATTGGACGATCGGGTAGTCAGCAGATCTCGTTAGGATTGGCAAACTGAGGATATTACGGGCGCACATATCATTTATCACAGATTGCAGAAGATCCACCACAATGACAAAGAGGAGAGGCGATAGGGGATCGCCTTGCCGAACACCACATTTACACTGAAAATGTTGACCTGGAACTCCATTTAACAAGACCGAAGAAGAACCAGACGATAGGAGGTTACTCACCCAACCATTCCAACGATCATCAAAGCCCTTGTGTTTAAGAATTGTGAGGATGGCATCATGCTCAATCATGTCAAATGCTTTTGTGAAATCCAGTTTCAATAGAACAATGGGCCTATTTGAAGCTTTGCACTGGTGTATATATTCAAAACACCATGCAAGACAGTCCTGGATAGAGCGACACTTGAGGAAACCATATTGGTTATGGTGGATGCATTTGAGGATTACTTTCTGCAACCGATTCGCCAGAAGCTTGGTCAAGAATTTTAAACATGTATTAGTTAAAGAAATTGGCCAAAAGTCACCAACAAACTCCGGATTTAACTTCTTAGGAATGAGGGTAATGAGAGACGTGTTTAAACACTCGAGGCTGCATTTTCCCTCATAGAACTCAGTAACTAGCTTCATAAAATCTGGCTTAAGAACACTCCAACATTTCCTGAGAAAAAGGCCAGTAAATCCATCCAGGCCAAGGGCGTGGTCTGACGGTAAATGTTTAATGACCTCCTCCACTTCATCATCAGAGAAAGGCCTGGTTAACCCAACAAGTCCCTCAACTCTAGACAGGAGGTTGTCAAGGTCAAAGGTCATGCGAATACCCTTGGCTTGGCCCATACGTTGCTTGAAATCCGACCAAAACATGGAAGCTAACTGGTGGTGATCAGTCACCACCTCACCTGCAGCATTTTTAATGGAGGTGATGGTATTCCTTCGGTAGCGCTCAGTAGACATGGCGTGGAAAAACTTCGTGTTCTCCTCGCCCACTTTGATGAATCTGATGGTGCAGCGCTGCTTCCAGTATATAAATTGCAAACGAAGAATATCCTCAAGATGGAGTTTAACAATTTTACGAAAGTTTATCTCTGGCCAAGTGAGCATCTGAAGTTCCTCCAAGGCATCAACGTGCAAGATCACCTTGTTGCAGTCAGCGATTAGGGCTTTAACCTTTGAAAGGCTAACTTGCCACCTCTTAAGATCATACCGTAGAGCTTTAAACTTGGCTGAGATTGTAGCAGCGGCAGAGGACCTCTGAACTGGCCTGTTCCAAACTTCAGAAACACATTCAGCAAAACTGGGCAGATTTACCCAATAATTTTCAAAACGGAAGACCTTGGCTTTTGGGATAGAAGTGGCAACAGAAACCACACAAGGTAAATGGTCTGATGCAGTCCGCGCCAGGGGCAAGACCATGGTGTTAGGGTGATCAGAAGTCCAAGATACTGTGGTAAAAACCCAGTCAATCTATTCAAGGAGTGGACATGTTTGCATATTGGACCAGGTAAACTGCCGACCTTTTATTGGTAGTTCAACCAAACCTAGATGGCCAATGATTTCATTAAAAAGGAAAATATCATTAACATCACCCCCTGGTATGTTACGGTTATCCAAGGATCGCATGAAATTAAAATCACCAAGGAGCAGCCAATTATCATCCATGTGAATGTCGAGGTTATATAACCACTGAACAAATTCATCTCTTGCTGGGTTCTGACAAGGACCATAAACTGACACTAAAGTCCAAACTTCAGAAGTGTGTGCAGATGTAAATTCCACAATGATGCCATAGGAGTGCGCTTGTATTAATTTGCCAGTGAAGAAAGCTGAATTCCAAATAACCAGGATACCACCAGAAGCCCCAGCTGATGGCATATACACGAAATTATCAAAGCGTTGAGGATAAAATTTTCTAAGAAAACGCTGATCAATATGCATGCCTTTAGTTTCTTGCAAACAGACTATAGAGCACCCACTTTCATCTATCTTCTGTTTAACTGCAAGTTGCCGCACTTCAGAGTTAAGGCCACACAAATTCCAACACAATATCTTCCAATCTCTAAAGTTTGCCGGATTCATTACAAACTAACTAGTAGTAAAGCAAAAGTAGATCACGCAATGACCTACAGCATCCCTCGAACAGCATCATAAAGTTTAGCAGCAAGTAAAGAAAGTAAAGATAAGTGGCGATTAAAGGGGTTCGCCAGCAACCCTTGATGTGACAGACTTCATTCATCATCCGCATCCTTGGAGGTAGTGGCTTTAGAAGGATCAGCTGCAAGCTTCTCCGCCGTGATCTTCTCAGGGGTAATCCGCAGGCGTGCACCAATGCGTTGTAGGTCAGCAATTGCAGTTGGAGGAGGCACAACCGTCTCCTCAGGAGCAGGTGCAGACTGAGCAGGCCGGGCACTGGTTTTGCGCTTCTTGGTACGCTTGACAGATTGCGGGGTGTCTATTCCTGGGGGCACCTGACGAAAACCATCACGCAGGGTGCGGAGGCGTGCACTACGTCGAACTTGTGACTCCAGGAGAATCATCCCAACAAAAGCAGATTTGCAAGATCTTTTATTGTTAATTACAGGCATAGCAGAGAACTGAAACTTCTCAATGACAGGTTCAAACAACTCAGCGGGCTCATCGAAGCAGAGCGCCCGAGCAACAGGGCGATTGACTGGTGAAAGTTGACAGAAAGGCTCTGGAGCAGTCGACGGTGGCAACAGACTGAGATCCATGCTCCCAATAGAAAGGTTGTGACTCCAGGATTGCTTGATGAAGTTGAACAAAGGCATCTACAAGGGCCGTGGGATGACTGCCGAATCAAACTGCTGCATGTACTTACAGAAAGTACGGGTCCACTGCATCTGGGGGGGGCAAGACTGGGCCAAAAACCGTTAGCACTCGACCAATATGAAGAACCTGCTGAGCTGGATGAGCCATAGGAAGAAAGGGAGCAATATCAACTTCAACAGGTTCCTCAGGAATAGCCGCATTGTCAGGGGCGGCATTATGCTCTTCATTAGCATTGTCATCCATAGGTGGAGGCACGTCATTCCACCCAATCTCATGAAACTCCGGCAGAACCCAGTTATGGTTGTGGAAGTGCAGATGGTCAGGTAAGGGGTGTGGGTTTCCATCAAATGGCATCGGATCTTCATCTGCAGGCAGCACATCTACAAAATCCATGGACAGAACATAGACAGGAGCAGACCATGAAACCCTAGTGCCACCAAAGTCACCAAACTCTCGATAAACCACACCTCGAGGCACCAACGGTGGGGCGGGGAAGGACACGTATGCCAGAGTCCTCACCAGCAAGGGATCGTCCTAATGCCAATAGTGAAAGCGACCAAAAGTACTAATCACATCTGCAATGTACTGCGGTCGATGATAATCCAGAGGAATCCCTAGTAGCATGACCCATCCACGACGAAAACCCTGGACCGCTCTGTAGTTGATCCCCTCATCATGTGGAATAAAGCGAACGAAGCGATCATTGCCCAAATCAAAGGGAGGATGATCTACCATGATTTTTCTAGAGATGGCACTACGGAAACGGAACAATCCGACACCTTGAATCCATGGCTGGACATCTAGAACTTCTCTTTCCAACTGATTAACAACAAAATCACTAACCATATTGCGGTAGAGTTGAATCTCCTTTGGCAACGGCGCTGGCTCAACGATGCCAATCGCATACTGCTCGTGCCTTCTGTCAGGCGCAGCAGCTGGAGCAAAGAACGTGCGAGGAAGGAGGAGCGGCCCTCCGTCGATGATCTCAAAACCCGGCAGCACATATGGCAGGGGGTCGAGCTCGAAGTTGGCCATATGTGGAGAAGTAGATGGCGGTGAGCACGGCAAAGGTTTTGGTGCTGTGGTTGGAGGTGGCGGCGTATCTGGTCTCGGGGCGGAGGGTGGGGCTGGTGGAGATGATGGCAGATGGGTTGTGGCAGAGGCGGAGCTGGAGGGGATGATGGTAATGGGGGAGGCTCTGATGTCAATGCTAGATGTAACTCATCGACGTGACGTAGCAATGGGCAGGCGGTAGCGGCAGGTTGGAGGGAACTCGAGGCGTCAAGCCGTATAGATGGTGGTGGGCTGTCAGATGGACTCTCTATGGCACGCGGGACCCACCTAAAACCTCCAGCCGGTGCAGATCCTCTGCAAGATTTTGCCCTGTGGCCTGGCCGAAAACAACAGCGACAGCGCGTTTGATTGGTGCAACTGGAGGTGATATGTGCCATAGAAAAGCAGTTGTGGCATTTCCAAACATTAAACGCCATTTCATCAACCATAGAAGAAAATCCATCCAAATCCTTAACAAACCGGCCCATATTTCGGGTGGGAGATTCGTCATTGACTTGCCATGCATTGGGACATTCGGCATTGACTGGGCCCGTAGATATGGCGCATGACGCAGGAGGCGGGCTGTTGGGCTGGGCAGAGTTGGTACTTGATGACACAATGGGCCCAACAATTGCTGGTAATTCAGGAGGATTTGAAAAAATCGCAGACCCGCCCAACGATTGCTTCGAAGATTGAGGAACCAGCTCGTGCGAGATTGACGCAGATCGAGCGATCGGTGGGGGAACCGTGCCAAAACAGATCGGTGGAGTGGCCACCGTCCACCGGAGCTCCGGTGCCGGAGGGGAATGAATAATGACATGCTCACGTTGATTAAGAACATAACCCGCATCTTGTACATCGTTAATGCAATTTTGCGTGGCAGGGTACTGATATCCCTTGCATACCGGATAGTTTTGAAATGTAGCAAAGAAAGTTTCTTCCTGCAACTAGGGGCAGATTTGAGTGAAGATTTAACAGAAGGTTTATGCATGGCCAGCATGCCCATTGTAGCCCGATGTTTTGTAGGACTAACGAAAATCCATTCAGCATCACACTCTTTCCTCCAAATCAAGACCTCACGTCTCCAATTCGGACCACCATGACCCCAAAGGTGGAAGAAGCATTTAAAATGCTCACAAACAAAAGACCGAAGGGCAAGAACATAGAGACCAACTTTTTTGCATGAAACATGAAAGGAGAATACCTTGTCACGTACATTGGAAACCATGAACTCAATTGCTGATCCACCAATCGCGGCCTCAAGCGCTGTAGCAACTGAATCCTCTGAGAGGCGGAAATCATGCCTACTGAATGATGCCACCATGATGAAAGGATCCGTGCCATCAGTAGGATGAACCGAGACACCAAGAGATCTATAGATCTCATTTGCAAAAACCAGCCCCTTGGAGAAATCCAAGCCAAGGGTGGAACCAGAACCCTGATCCATCAAAGATGGTATTCCACGTAGAGAGGAAGTGACGCTGGAGATGATGAGTGGATTTAGTTGACTCTTTTTGCAAATCGAAGCTCTTGACTTAAACTTTCTGATAAGGCCAAATTCACATAATTTTGGTACTATTAGAAATTGTTTTAAGTTGCAAGAGTTATTTGTTGGTTTTGATGTTTTCCGAACTGTCTTCTTCGTTCTTCCCGATCTTTTGAGTGATTGCTTATGTGTGGTTACTATTGCTTGCTCATGATAGATTGAACGGAGTGTGACGAGTAGAAATATCAAGAGTTATGAGTGCGAATCATCTTCATCAATAGTACAATGCAAGTTCACACTTTGATCATATCCCTTTCATACCCAGTTTTTATGCATTAGTTTCACCCTCAAACATTGCATGGTTAGGATTTGATAACATGTGGGTATTGGGAAGTAGTTGATGAGGTAGGAACCTATTGTCCTGCATTCAAACCTTGGGAGTTACTTTTACGTTATGCTCATATTGCTATGCTATGCTCGTAGACGTGGATTGGTTTGAGAGAATTCATGACAGATGTGAGAGTTATTATTTAATGGTTAACTTAAGGTGGCTACTTTATTACACATCTGGATGGATTGGTTGGGGCACCCTGGAGCACCCAGTGGTTTGCCCGGGCACCTGGAGAACCCAGTGTTTCCCCAAGGGGATCCCGAAGGACCCGTGTGATCAAACAATGGAATGCCACCCAGGCTCAAAGGGATCATAAGATTATTCATGATAGAAACTTCCGTGTGCAGCCACAAGCTATTATGGGCTCTAGCATAATTGAGTAAGTTGCGTGAAGCTCTTGAAGAGATAGACTAGTAGGTAGTGGGTTGTAGGTGGTATAGTCTATCCGGAGTAGAGAGTTAATGCTTCTAAAAGACTGTGTCTCGATCATCCATTTCTCAAACACCCGGCAGTGCGAGAAATTCAACGGAGGAGATCGGGTCTTGTGGGGAAAAGTGCGCAAACCTCTACAGAGTGTAGAAACTAATCATGGTTAGCCGTGTCCCCGGTTATGGACATCTTGAGTCTCTGGTACTTGGATTATCATACTGATCTCATCACGTTACTTAAATAATTTGTTGGGTTATTGATGTTAATTTGGGATTGAGTTGGAGGAACCTTCTCAATATTTTCAACCAACTTTGTAGTTAAATAAATTATATTCCTTTGCAGTAGGGAAAAATTGGCTTTTCACAAAAACATTATAACCATAGAGCCTTTCCACCAGCTAAATATGCATGTAGTGATAGCCTTTATTCATCATTATCCTATGGTGTGAATTTGCGAGTACATTCAATGTACTGACCCTTTGTGGCTGCAACGTCTCATGTTGCAGGATTATTACGATGAGTAAGTGATACGTTAGGGTTACAATTTCTACACTCAACTTTGCCGTTGGTGTTGATAGGAATCCACAACCTTGTCGTTACTTCCGCTATTTTGGATTGAGGTAATAGTATTTAAGTTAGTTTATACATGTGATTTACCTCTGTTATAAATCCTCAAGTACTGTGTGTGTCAGCATACCGATCCAGGGATGACACTTAAGCACAGAGACTTGACCGTCTGAGGTCGGGTCGCAACAATTTGCTTCTTTTCCAGCCCAGAGTTCCAGCTGCCGGCATTCTCCCTCTTCATGTAAACCATGTAAAATAAGAGAGAAAAGGCATAAGTATTGTGACATAATGTGTAATAACAACCCATAATGCAATAAATATCAATATAAAAGCATGATGCAAAATGGATATATCACATTTCACAGTTTTCCTTTTTTCTCTTCCGAAGAAAAGTAAGTCCTGAAAGCTCCTGGCAAAGTTTCCCAACCTGACGCTAAAAAATACTAGGAAATATGGGAGGAAATTGGGGCCTAAATCTAATTGATTTTGAGCATGTTGCGACAATTTTTTTTTCACCTCGGATTAGACAAATCGTTTTGCATCCTGAAGGAAAAACAAATATTCGCTTTCCCGTCAACTCAGCTCACGAAGCGATAAAAGAAGACCAACATAGCATGCCTGGCCTAGCTTTGGTAGGCTTTGATCAAGAGAACCAGGATAGATTTTTTTAGAATATCTCTCAAACATAGTCGGTCAACTCATGCTTGATACAAAGTGATAACAAATATGTTCGTTGCATTTTATTACATTTTTTAACTAATATGTTTTTGTTCTAGGGTGACCTACGATTTTTTTCACATAATTATTATAGTTTTAAATAGCGGGCTACGCCAAATAGGGATGGTTTTTCAAATTAGCCACATCAAGGCTATAATCGACTATTTCATAACTTTAGTGGATATATGTACATGTATGACATCCTGCTCAAATCGCTATAGCCGGCTATCTAAAACTTTGATTACCTATTTTTTTTCAAAAACTTTGATAATAATACGTGTGTTGTAGGTGCATGCTTACTAGTTCTGGATAAAAGAAAATCAGCCCATGGAAAAGCCCACTACCATTCAGATTGGCCAGTTAGCCTCTGCTCCAGTTTCTTGAAAAGCCACATCCTCTGGTTATTAGCATGAGATTTGGGCAGGCTCCGCCATCCTGCCCTAGCCGCACGCCTGCATCTATTCTCCCTGCTTTCCTGCTCACCATCCGATTCATACTGCGAGCTGGTGATGCAGCCTACTTCACTGCTCCAGCCAATGAACTAGCCAAGGTTGACACATCATACTGTATTGATCTCTCTGTATTGATCTCTCTCAGCTTCTCATCTTGTATCAGTTTTAAAATTTTACATTAGATTTTAGTTCTTTGTTGTGTGATTTGAGATGCTATTGTGCGTGTCCTAGAAATTATCATGATGCAAATTATTTTGTATGAGTTCATATTTGTGATTCATAAACATTCCTATGTCAAACGTATACAATAAAGCTAATTCTGAGATTAAAATTCAGCAAATATGAAAAGAAAAAAGCTACCAAACAATGTTAAGATTAATCTATTTTTAAAGCTGATTGCTTTGAGTTCTTTATTAATATCTTTTACACTGGATTTTTTATTTACTTGGTCTACCCCCCCCCTCTATGCCTAAATCCTTGCTCCGCCCCTGACAGGAACCACGAAATCTAAAATTCAGACAAAAACAATCCATCTTTATCTTACAAGAGACATCACCAACACATGCTTGCACACCCCTTGTATTAGGAGAACTTAGTTTTCATCAGCTTCGTCTTCATATATCTTCTCTTCACCTTCCAGCATCGAAGGGCCATCGCCATCAAATGGCAGATTTGTTGTGTGCATTCCTAGCGCCACACTTTGCAAGCGATCAACTTCTTGCTCCACCATCCTTCTGCCCTCCTCATTTTGAAGGCCTGCCCAATATCTAAGAAAGAAGAAGCATAGTAGATAAACTCAGTTGGGGATTTCACAAGTTTTCCATCAAAGCATGCTCTATTCCTAAGCTTCCAGATGGCCCGGCATAAGGCCGCCACCCCAACTATATGCAAGTTTCTACTGTGTGGGATAAAGTGAGATATCCACCAAAAATATTGGGTAAAACATGTGGGCCTAGGGCCATCCACGGAATGTTACAAACGACCCTCCAACAATATTTGGCGGCAGAGCATCCAAAAAGAGATGCTAAATCCCTTCATGCTCCTGGCAGAATTGACACACAGGGTCACCTGTCCATTTTTTAAAAGCTTATTTAAATATTTAATGTGAAATAAATAGGTACTCCCTTAGTATAAAAAATAGGACTTTTTTGACACTGTGATGATGTTATAAAAATCTTATATTTTGATAGAAATATAAGATGTTTTTAATAGTATCAAAACACGTCTTTTATTTTGGTACGGATGGAGTATATGCTAAATGAAAAATTGTGTATGCTCTTCTT
The DNA here is from genome assembly GCF_018294505.1 of Triticum aestivum. NCBI lineage: Eukaryota > Viridiplantae > Streptophyta > Magnoliopsida > Poales > Poaceae > Triticum > Triticum aestivum. Next base: position 160,791,828 of record NC_057800.1, on the reverse strand, counting down.
AAATTCAATTAAGTACAGATGTAAGCTACTTCATCATCTCATAACATCAAGTTAGATAATCCTCAACTAAAAAAATTAGATAATTATGATTTTATATTCCCATTAGACAAATGATGAAATCGTTAAACTGATTTTATATTGCCTGTGACAACCCACGGTCAAATTTCTACTAGTGCTAGTAAAAAAGTGTGTAGGAGGTGTGCGTGGGCTTGTACGATTCACGGAGCACCGATCCTTTCCCTCAAAATAAAATAAAAAAGAAGCATTGATCCGTCTCTCCTAGACCTAATCGACTGGAGTCCCTAAAATCAACATGCGGCTCGCAAACCTCGAGCTTCTCATCAACTTCCTCTTCTCATCGTCTTCCTGCATCTTCTCTTTGTCTTCCAGCATACCATTAGACATCGGATTCGTTGTGTGCATCCTACAGAAGTGAACAACCCAAACGACTGAGTTATGATCGAGTAAAGTTACCGATAGACAAACACGAAAGAGGGGATGCCTTCCAGGGCATCCCCAAGCTTAGGCTTTTGGTTGTCCTTGAATTTTACCTTGGGGTGCCTTGGGCATCCCCAAGCTTAGGCTCTTGCCACTCCTTATTCCAAAATCCATCAAATCTTTACCCAAAAACTTGAAAACTTCACAACACAAAACTCAACAGAAAATCTCATGAGCTCCGTTAGTGTAAGAAAACAAACAACCACTTTAAGGTACTATAGTGAACTCATTCTCTATTTATATTGGTGTTAAACCTACTATATTCCAACTTCTCTATGGTTCATACCCCCCGATACTAGCCATAGATTAATCAAAATAAGCAAACAACACACACAAAACATAATCTGTCAAAACCAAAACAGTCTGTAGTAATCTGTATCAAACGCAAACTTCTGTGACTCATAAAAATCTTCAAAAATAGGAAGCCCTAGATAATTTGTTTATAGATCTACTACAATTGGAATCAATATTTTGTCATTCTCTAGTGATTTTTAACAGTTGTTTTCGTGAGCAGAAAGTTTCTGACTTTTTCAGCAAGATCAAATAATTATCATCCAAGAAGATCCTATAGGTTTTACTTGGCACAAACACTAATTAAAATATAAAACCAAATCTAACCAGAGGCTATATGAATTATTTTTTACTAAACAGGAGCAAAAAGCAAGGAACAAAAATAAAATTGGGTTGCCTCCCAACAAGTGCTATCATTTAACGCCCTTAGCTAGGCATTGATAATTTTAATGATGCTCACATCAAAGACAAGAATTAAAGCACAAATAGAGCATCATAGAACATGTGATAAACACATCTAAGTCTAACATACTTTCTATGCATAGGCGTTTTATAAGCACACAAATTATCATAGCAAGCAAAAATTAGCATATGCAAGGAAGAAGAAAGAGACGATAGCAATCTCAACATGACGAGAGGTAATTTAGTAAGATAAAAATTTCTACAACCATATTTTCCTCGCTCATAATAATTACATGTAGGATCAAAGGCAAATTCAACAAAACAACTATCTCATAACATATTCTCAACACGATCCACATGTATGCGAAGTTGACACTCTTCCAAAATAGTGGGATTATCTATACCTACTATTAAAGGGAGGTGATATTCTTGGTTTTGTCCCGCTTTATTTGGTCCCGCTATTATTTTCATGCCTACGCTGTTGTTTAGGTTTGTTCGGACTCTATTTTATGAAGTACGTGCAAACGAAACAAAAGAAGGAACGTAGAGGTCAGCCCATATGTCTATTTTGTTGCCGAAACAAAACGAACCTCCTAGTCCATAAGTTTATTTTGTTTGCAAGCCCATATCCGCGGTTGACATACCAACCCACGTAAACACTCCATTGCTCGATCCACACGCATGTTTTCTCACCCCTGGGTTTTTTGCCGTGAGATATGAAACTCAGTTTGAGTTAGAGTCGAACTCTACATCCCTCATGACCCGGACTCCGACTAATCCTTCCCTAAGACCCTAATGCCTCCCATGAATATGCCGCTGATTAGGAGGTGAAGAAACAACAGACGAGGCACTCGAGGAGACATTGGGCCAGGTCAATCTTATGGTGCGATTCATCTAGGCCTGCAGGGAGCGCCAGAACCGCAGCCCGCCGTGGGCAGCATCACCCTCCACTCCTACATTCCTACCCAGCCGTGAGATCTCAGCCTTGGAGGATTTACAGGTCCATAGTAACAATGATGGAGGCCAAGGCCAACAATTCCCAAGTCGTCCCCATCGAGATCCCTTCCACAGTTCCTCCACCGAGTTCGCACCACAGCATCAGCATCACCGTCCATGCGGCAACGTCGGAGCACACCAACCGGCGGCGTCCTTTGCTTGTAATCTTCCACGAAGCCACTCTGAGCAGCCGATCCAGGAGGCCAGCCTCGCCGCCCCCATCTCCCTGCATCCTCTTGAGATGGCGAGATGGTTGGGCACCCCGGCGGCCAAGCGCCCTGGAGGCCCCACCATACGCTGCAGCTTGTTGTGACGAACGTGCATGAGGAGGACGTCGTGGGGAGGTTCCTGGGTGCAACCACCGTGACAGCGATGAATGCGGAGTACGAGCCTACAAGGCACGAGGCGACGAAGGCGCTCTTGGAGGCAGTCACGGCTGTGTGGGCAGTAGAGGAAGACATAACTAATCTCGTTAGCGGAATCAAAAGTTAATGCAGAACTGCCCGCAACAGGAAAAGAGGTAGAGGCCCAAAGATGGAGAATATCACGCACGTGGAGGAGCTAGGGAAGGTAAGCTCATCTCATTTGGCTAAAATCCGGTTGAATAGGGCATGAAACGTATTATACATCTTTATAGCTTATGCTGAGAGACAGTAAGAAGGCAACATGGTACATGCGTCTGGAAGAGAAAAAAAAGAACAATATCAACTCCAAATTATCCAAGTCAGACTTATATGATCTATTTGTCCTGGTTAGGAAACTGCATATATGCCTTTGTCAATGCGCAATCGAACAACCATTGGGTGGTGATGAGAGGACTACTGAAGCAGGGGAAACACACTTCAGTTTGTTACCCATGGTTTCTTGAGAAGGTAAATATCAGTAGCATCACAAGTGGGCTTGCTCACTTAATCCAAAAGATCCAACAAGTTGCAAATATAACAACAGTGAACCTGACATATCTGAAAGCAGATGACCCAATCTACTACTTCGGTTTAGGTGTTATTTATCTTGCTCTGTGTTGACATATTTTCTTCTTCCAGATGCAAAGCATCCAGAATGTGACCAGTCACACACTAGAGAGCTTCCGTCATTGGATAATGCCATCCAATATGCGGTTCCAGTCCTTTCACAGTGCAGGTGAACTGGAGAATTCTATCAAATATAAGTGCCCTTTCAAGATTGGCATTGTCCTTTCTTAAGTATATCATATTACACGATTAAACATGCCAATTATTTAACTTGATTTAGTTGTCTATATTATGCTCTATGTGGTATTACCAACAAAGCGACAAGCCGATGCGCAGTGAAGAGAGAACTTATTTTTTACATTGTAAGAAACATGTCCTGTTTTCCCCATTATTTAAGTGTGTGCCGTGTTATCTTTGTTCATGATTCTGACTTTACATTTTCAATATTCTCGGGATATACCTTATTATGATGATGCTCAGTGCTGCTCCTTTGGTGCCAACACCTCTTTGGACTGCTAGACATTTATAGCTAATGGGACTACTTTTTTTTGGTTCTTGGCTCGAGCTATCACTACAATTGAAATCTATTCACTCAACTAAATTTGTATGGTCACCAAAAAACACTTCTCAGCAGTTTGCAATTTGTATTAGAGTCTGTATGCTTAATCCAATGGTTAGACAATGTTGTTTTAGTTAGGAAATGTAGAAATCATGCTCATGACTTATGTAGATTGGAAAGTCCCTTCGAACTGCACTCTTCAATCATTAGTGGAGAATTTGACTATATGTTCCCTTATAGAAAATTCACTATATGTTTCATGAAAATGGTTATTTTGGCCCTATCAGATTAAACTAGGCCTTGATTTGAAAGTACAGTTCAGGCAGATGCTGCTGGTTTATTTATCGTACCAACTATCCTCTTTAGGCAGAGATGTGGCCTTTCTCATTCCTCAAGATATTTTTCTTTGGTACCAAGATTTTTCTTCCCAGGTTGTGAAAAATGGAGCTAGCAATCCTTTACAAGTACATAGTTGACCTGACCAATCTCAGTTCTTGCAACGAGTCTAAACAATGCAATCTCTTCTTAGGTTGTGCAAATATGAGCCAGATGGAAGGAGAGAGACGATGACATCCTTACTTCTTGAACGATTGGGGACGTGGTTTTCTTCTCCAGTTGCAATGCACAGGCATGTGGCCTAGTCATTAACTAAAGTCATGACCTCTCCAAACCATTTTTATCAAAAATACCATAAGATTGAACATTCTCAAAATATGTGGGATCTAAAGTTGACACTCTTCCAGACCCACTTTCAATATTATTGCAAACACTATTATCAATCTCATATTCATCATGAGGCTTAAATAAATTTTCAAGATCATAAGAAGAATCACCCCAATCATGATCAATGCAACAAGTAGTACACATAGAAAAACTAGCATCCCCAAACTTAGGGTTTTGCATATTATTAGCACAATTGACATCAAGAGAATTTATAGTAAAATCATTGCAATCACGCTTTTTATTCAAGGAGCTATCATGAATCTCTTCATAAATTTCTTCATCACAATTTTCAGATTCAAGAATTTCAAGCAAAACCTCATAAAGATAATCTAGTGCACTCAAATCACTAGAAATTGGTTCATCATAATTAGATTTCTTAAAGAGATTAGCAAGGGGATGAGGATCCATAAACTTTTAGCAAGCGAAGATGTAAGCAAAAAGAAGGCACATTGTAACACAAGATCGAACGGAAGGAGGGCGAATAAAATGGCAAGGGTGAGGTGGGGGAGAGGAAAATGAGAGGCAAATGGCAAATAATGTAATGTGAGGGAGAAGACTTTGTGATGGGTACTTGGTATGTCTTGACTTGTGCGTAGATCTCCCCGGCAACGGCGCCAGAAATGGCTAGTTGGCGGGAGATCAAAGCTTGACTTGACATGGCGCAAATCTCCCCAGCAACGGCGCCATAAATTCTTCTTGCTACCTCTCGAGCATGCGTTGGTTTTCCCTTGAAGAGGAAAGGGTGATGCAGCAAAGTAGCGTAAGTATTTCCCTCGGTTTTTGAGAACCAAGGTATCAATCCAGTAGGAGATTACACGCAAATCGCCTAGTACCTGCACAAACAATTAAGAACCTTGCAACCAACGCGATAAAGGGGTTTCCAATCCCTTCACGACCACTTGCAAAGGTGAGATCTGATAAAGATAATAAGATAAATATTTTTGGTATTTTTGTTTTATAGATTGAAAAGTAAAGATTGCAAAATAAACGATGATAGAAATAGCTTGTTGACGGGAGATTAATATGATGGAAAATAGACCCGGGGGCCATAGGTTTCACTAGTGGCTTCTCTCTAGATAGCATATATTACGGTGGGTGAACAAATTACTATCGAGCAATTGATAGAAAAGCGCATAGTTATGAGAATATCTAGGAATGATCATGAACATAGGCATCACGTCCGTGACAAGTAGACCGAAACGATTCTGCATCCACTACTATTACTCCACACATTGACAGCTATCCACCATGCATCTAGAATATTAAGTTCATAAGAACAGAGTAACGCATTAGGCAAGATGACATGATGTAGAGGGATAAACTCAAGAAATATGATATAAACCCCATCTTTTTATCCTCGATGGCAACAAGACGATACGTGTCTTGCTTCCCCTACTGTCACTGGGAAAGGACACCACAAGATTGAACCCAAAGCTAAGCACTTCTCCCATTGCAAGAAAGATCAATCTAGTAGGCCAAACTAAACTGATAATTCGAAGAGACTTGGAAAGATATCAAATCATGCATATAAGAATTCATAGAACAATCAAATATTGTTCATAGATAATCTTGATCATAAACCCACAATTCATCGGATCTCAGCAAACACATCGCAAAAAGTATTACATCGAATAGATCTCCAAGAAGATCGAGGAGAACTTTGTATTGAGATCCAAAGAGAGAGAAGAAGCCATCTAGCTAATAACTATGGACCCGAAGGTCTATGGTAAACTACTCACACATCATCGGAGAGGCTATGGTTTTGATGTAGAAGCCCTCCGTGATCGATTCCCCCTCCGGCTGAGTGCCGAAAAAGGCCCCAAGATGGGATATCATGAGTACAGAAGGTTGCAGCGGTGGAAAAAGTGTTTTTGGCTCCCCTGGATGTTTTTAGGGTATAAGAGTATATATAGGCAAAATAAGTAGGTCGGTGGAGCTGCGAGGGGCCCACGAGGGTGGGGGGCGTGCCTCCCTACCTCGTGGCTTCCTTGCTGCTTCCTTGACTTCCACTCCAAGTCTCCTGGATTGCGTTTGTTCCAAAAATGATCCTCGCGAAGGTTTCATTTTGTTTGGATTCCGTTTGATATTCCATTTCTGCAAAACACTGAAATAGGCAAAAAAATAGCAATTTTCACTGGGCCTTCGGTTCATAGGTTAGTCCCAAAAATAATATAAAAGTGCATATTAAAGCCCATTAAACATCCAAAACAGATAATATAATAGCATGGAACAATCAAAAATTATAGATACGTTGGAGACGTATCAAGCATCCCCAAGCTTAATTCCTGCTCGTCCTTGAGTAGGTAAATGATAAAAACAGAATTTTTGATGTGGAATGCTACCTAACACAATTTTCAATGCAATTCTCTATATTGTGGCATGAGTGTTTAGATCCAAAAGATTCTAGACAAAGTTTTATTGTTGACATAAAAATAGTAATACTTCAAGCATGCTAACCAAGCAATTATGTCTTATCAAAATAACATAGCCAAATAAAGCTTATCCCTACAAAATCATATAGTTTGGCCATGCTTCATTTTCGTCACACAAAATGCTCCCATCATGCATAACCCCGATGACAAGCCGAGCAATTGGTTCATACTTTTTAACGCGCTTCAACCTTTTCAACCCTCACGCAATACATGAGCTCAAGCCATAGACATAGCACTATGGGTGGAATCGAGTTGATGATAGGGGCTATGTGAGAAGACAAAAAAGGAGAAAGTCTAATATTGAAATGGCTAATTAACGGGCTATGGAGATGCCCATCAATTTATGTCAATGCGAGGAGTAGGGATTGCCCTGCAACGGATGCACTAGAGCTATAAATGTATGAAAGCTCATCAAAGAGAAACTAAGTGGGTGTGCATCCAACTTGCTTGCTCATGAAGACCTAGGGCATTTTGAGGAAGCCCATCATTGGAATATACAAGCCAAGTTATATAATGAAAAATTCCCACTAGTATGTGAAAGTGATAAAATAAGAAACTCTCTATCATGAAGATCATGGTGCTATTTTGAAGCACAAGTGTAGAAAAAGGATAGTAACATTGTCCCTTCTCTCTTTTTCTCTCATATTATTTTTTTCCTTTTTTTATTTGGGCTTCTTTGGCCTCTCTTTTTTCGTCCGGAGTCTCATTCCGACTTGTGGGGGAATCATAGTCTCCATCATCCTTTTCTCACATGGGGCAATGCTCTAATAATGAAAATCATCACACTTCTATTTATTTACAACTCAAGAATTACTCAATACTTAGAACAAAATATGACTCTATGTGAATGCCTCCAGTGGTGTACCAGGATATGCAATGAATCAAGAGCGACATGTATGAAAGAATTATAAAGGTGGCTTTGCCACAAATACGATGTCAACTACATGATCATGCAAGGCAATATGAAAATGATGGAGCGTGTCATAATAAACGGAATGGTGGAAAGTTGCATGGCAATATATCTCGGAATGGCTATGGAAATGCCATAATAGGTAGGTATGATGGCTATTTTGAGGAAGATATAAGGAGGTTTATGTGTGATAGAGTGTATCATATCACGGGGTTTGGATGCACCGGCAAAGTTTGCACCAACTCTCAAGATGAGAAAGCGCAATGCACGGTACCGTAGAGGCCAGCAAATTGCAAAAAGGTAAGAGTGCGTATAATCCATGGACTCACATTAGTCATAAAGAACTCATATACTTACTGCAAAATTTTATTAGCCCTCGAAGCAAAGTACTACTACGCATGCCCCTAGGGGGATAGATTGGTAGGAAAAGACCATCGCTCGTCCCCGGCCGCCACTCATAAGGAAAGCAATCAAAGAACACCCCATGCTTCAAATTTGTCACACAACGTTCACCATACGTGCATGCTATGGGACTTGCCAACCTCAACACAAGTATTTCTCAATTTCATAATTACCCAACTAGCATGACTCTAACATTACCACATTTATATCTCAAAACAATTATCAAGTATCAAATTTATCATAGTATTTAATGCACTCTATATGAAAGTTTTTACCCATCTTGGATGCCCATCATATTAGGACTAATTTTATAGCCAAAGAAAATTACCATGCTGTTCTAAAGGACTCTCAAAATAATATAAGTGAAGCATGAGAGATCAATAATTTCTACAAAATAAAACCACCATCGTGCTCTAAAAAGGTATAAGCGAAGCACTAGAGCAAAATTATCTAGCTCAAAAGATATAAGTGAAGCACATAGAGTATTCTAATAAATTCTGATTCATGTGTGTCTCACCCAAAAGGTGTGTACAGCAAGGATGATTGTGTTAAACTAAAAAGCAAAGACTCAAATCATACAAGACGCTCCAAGAAAAATAAATATCATGTGGTGAATAAAAATATAGCATCGAGTAAAGTTACCGATAGACAAAGATGAAAGAGGGGATGCCTTTCGGGGCATCCCCAAGCTTAGGCTTTTGGTTGTCCTTGAATTTTTCCTTGGGGTGCCTTGGGCATCCCCAAGCTTAGGATCTTGCCACTCCTTGTTCCAAAATCCATCAAGTCTTTACCCAAAAACTTGAAAACTTCACAACACAAAACTCAACAGAAAATCTCATGAGCTCCGTTAGTGTAAGAAAACAAAACACCACTTTAAGGTACTATAATGAACTCATCCTTTATTTATATTGGTGTTAAACCTACTGTATTCCAACTTCTCTATGGTTCATACCCCCTGATACTAGCCATAGATTAATCAAAATAAGCAAACAACACACGGAAAACAGAATCTATCAAAAACAGAACAGTCTGTAGTAATCTGTATTAAACGCAAACTTCTGTTACTCAGAAATTTTTTAAAAATAGGAATACCTAGATAATTTGTTTATTGATATACTAAAATTGGAATCACTATTTTATCTTTCTCTGGTGAATTTTAACAATTGTTTTTGTGAGCAGAAAGTTTCTGACTTTTTCAGCAACATCAAATAATTTTCATCCAAGAAGATCCTATAGGTCTTACTTGGCACAAACACTAATTAAAACATAAAACCAAATCTAACCAGAGGCTAGATGAATTATTTATTACTAAACAGGAAAAAAAGCAAGGAACAAAAATAAAATTGGGTTGCCTCCCAACAAGCGCTATCGTTTAACGCCCCTAGCTAGGCATTGATAATTTTATTGATGCCCACATCAAAGACAAGAATTAAAGCACAAAGAGAGCATCATAGAACACGTGATAAACACATCTAAGTCTAACATACTTCCTATGCATAGGCATTTTATAAGCAAACAAATTATCATAGCAAGCAAAAATTAGCATATGCAAGGAAGAAGAAAGAGACGATAGCAATCTCAACATGACGAGAGGTAATTTAGTAAGATAAAAATTTCTACAACCATATTTTCCTCTCTCATAATCATTACATGTAGGATCAAAGGCAAATTCAACAAAATAGCTATCTCCAAACTGACCCTGTTCTTCGAGGGCGTGGAGCAGTTTCGCTCCAACAGAGCGACTTCTCTAGCCAATGAGGCCCGGAAGCTTTGACGGGGTGCCCTGACCAAGGTCCTCACCGAGGTGGCGTAGTGGAACCCCAACCTCGACTTCGACGCTGTGCTGCAGAGCTTGCCAGAGGATGTGGACCTCGCGGCGCTTGAAGTGCGCATCGAGCCCATCATCAGCCACATCGACGGAGTTCGGAGGATAGAGGGCCAGCGCCGGGACTAGGCACCCCGTTTCTCATCACCGCTGCAGGTTCATTACCAAGATAATTTTTATCTTTAGTTAGAAACACAACAACAATTGGTGTAATATAACTCTATAGTACTTTGAAACGATGCATGTTATTCCCCTGTTCGATTTCTCTTTGTATGTCCACCATACGTTTAATTATATAGGCTTGCAGCACGTAAACCCAAGCCGCGGCACCTTGAGGACGGATCCTCAACAACTTGCCGGGTGTGCTTGCTGCCAGGCAAACCACCTTACCGCTCTCAGCGCGGCCGCTTATACTATTGAGCGGACTCGAAACAGGGCAAGAGTGTTGCCAGTAGCGGAAAGGCCACCCTGCCGATCTTGACATGGCCGTTCGAACTGTTGTGCAGACTCGAAACAGAACAAAGGTGTTGCCAATAGCGGAAGGACCCCATTCCGTACAGGTTTCCTATACAAAGAGCAAGACCTCTGAGGAGAATAACCTAATACATAAAGGAATTATTCAAAGTTTCGCATGACTTAGCTTTTCTATCGCCATACGGGTGGTTGCTGCGTCTGTAGATATTGTCGCTCGCTTGGTCATCTTCTTCCTTGGAGCCCATGGCGACGAGGAACCACCAAACTAGCTGCTAGGCCGGATTTCCACAACTGTGTCCCCTACCTGACACGCCAAAGTTGTCGGCGTGAAACGACGCGTATGGGATCACTGGAATCCCTTCTACGGTTGGCGGGCGCGGGGTTGTGCAAAGAGCGGGTCTAGAAACCAACACAAGGATCGTTTACCCAGGTTCGGGCCACGAGGATGCCTAATACCCTAGTCCTGCTTTGGTGTATATTTGAGTGTTCTTAAGCTCTTGAACTAGCTATGGTGCGTGCGTCATCCAAAGGATCTGAATCCTTCCTCAGTACGCCTCGGGCCTCCTTTTATAGTCAAAAGGGGCTGCCACAGTGGCACAAAATGTACAAGCTTATCACATGTCATTACAGGACAAAATGCATTAAATGCGCTACTTATATTAGGTGTCCCCTCGCTTTATCGGGGATGGTAACGAGGCCCGTCCCGGTCGTCGCTGCTCCGTCTGGCTTCGACATGCGTCAAGGCCAACAAGGCATGCAGCGCCACGTCGGCTGGCAGGCTGCTGAGTTGGCGTGGTGGTAGGGTCTTCACAAAGATCTGCATGCCACCACGCAGGTGCTTGACTAATTGGATTAATACCCATGTACTGCCACGTGGGTACTTGCTTTAGTTGGTGAGTCGGCCGCTGAGCTGGGGCGGCGATGGGGCGGCAAGGCCTTGCCGCGGTCTTGTGTATATTCCCAGCAAGGGTCTTGTCTGGGCCTTGCGAGCGCCCTCGGCAAGAGCCTTGCCGAGGCCTTGCAGGTGTCTTTGGCAAGAAGCCTTGTCGGGGCCTCGTGGGCATCCTCCTCAAGGAGCCTTGCGACTGTCTTGTCTTCTGGTTCTCATATAGACTTCGTAGGCCTTTTTTCTTCACAAAAATCTGCATGCCTCCACGCATGCGCTTCCCGAGCCTTGGTTCCAATGCTGTCGATGGTGTCGGAACTCTCAAGCTCAAGGGTGGCTGTGATGTTGGCGTTGGGTGAGCTGCCCTAGCAAGGCTCTTGTTGGGGCTAAGTAGGCCGCCCCGGCAAGGGTCTTGCCGGGGAGAAGCCGTATTGTCGCTCTGTCTTCTGCGCCCCTAGTTGCAGTGCTGCTCTGGTATTCTCGTGCCTCTGCTTCCCTCTTTTGCCCTGCTAAGTGTGGTCGCAGGCGCGGCTCTGACTTCCCGTGCACAAGTAAAGGGGTACAAAGAGAGCCCCTACTCTTGTACACCGATAGGAGCGCCCGAGCCTGGGCCACACATAAGCGCAATACGTCGTTGGGCTGGGCCCAGAACGGTGCACGGGCATGTGTGGCGGAGTTTTTACCGCAATAACTTCCTCGTCTGTTGCGCTTCCCCACGACCCGCGTTTAATGTGTGACATGGGGGTCGTGCGTGGGGCGGTTTGTTGCACACCTGTGTCACGCCGCTGTAAATGGTAAAGAGGCGGCCCGTGCCTTCCCATAAAATAGGGAAAACCATGGGCGAGCTGCTCATTTACCCTCCGCGCCCCTTCCACTCTCGGAATCGTCGTCCTTCTCTTCTTCCATAAGCGAGAAGCTTTCGCCCCCGCTCGCCGCCGCCGCGTCTCCATTGCCCCTGATCCCCACCCCTTCTCGGTCGCCACGGCGCCCAAGATAGGCAAGGGCAAGGGAGTGGCCAAGGACGCCGGGGAGAAGGAGGCGCCAGAGAGCGAATTTGCGGTGCTTCGGACGCAACACGCCTACTTCCCCTCCATGGTCGATGTTGTCCATCTCAGGGACTACTTCAAGCCCTTGTGGGGGTGTGAGACGACGGGGCACCCTGCCACGCGCATCATCCCCGCCGATTTTGCCGAGGCCGACCCGGATCGGTACCCCTTCTTTGTTGATTACTTTTCCTGCGGGCTCTACCCCCCCTTTTCTGATTTCTTCAAAGACGTCATGCACACCTATGGCTTCCACATTCTGGATTTCACCCCAAATGTGGTGTCATGCATGGCCATTTTTTCCCATCTCTGTGAGGGCTTCGCCGAAGTGCATCCCAGCACGACGCTCTTCCGCCACTACGTTTATCCTCGTATCCAAAAAGGAGGCGCCATCTCTGGCTGCATCGCTTGGATCCCAAGGAGCCAGGAGATGGGTACGTATCCGGAGGGCACTCAGAAGGAGAGGTGGGAAGAGTGGCAGGGACGGTGGTGCTAGATTGAAGAAGAAGATCCGCAGGAGTTCTGTTGGGTCTGTCAGGTGCCGCCGATCCGTAGAAATGACTGGGGCGATGTCGACACCAATGATGATAAGCTCACGATCGCCATCACCAGGATCCATCGCCTAACCGTGATGGGGCCCACCCTTGAAATGATTGGGGCTGACTTCATCCGCCGCCGGATTGCCCCATTGCATAACAAAGGGAGGCCGGCCTGGGATTACAGGAATGAGGCTGACATCATGAGGCTCCACCCTGGCTTGAACCACAACTTCACGGTGATGGGGCACGCCAACTTTTGCCAGAGCCTCTTTCAACTCGATGTGGACCGCGACGGCAGGGCTGAGAGGACCGGCAAGGCTGCGAAGGCCGGCAAGGCCGTCAAGGGGGCCTTGTTTGGGTTGCCGGCGGCAGTGGTCTTGCTGAGCAACAATTCTCGCCAGACCGACATCATTGATATGATGCCAGACTTCAATGTGCACGGCCTTGACCCGAGCTGGGTCGAGCCAGAAGCGGGGCGGGTGCAGGATTTTTTGATAGCTTGTCGGAAGGTACGTCCGTGATGAGCCACTTCTTATCCGGGATACCACCAAGGAGCAGCTGGACTACATTGCCGCTAGGGCGGCGGAGGCGGCGCTTGCCCGAGAGGCCGGCAGCCTTGGCGCCATGGAGGACGAGGCCGGCGCGGCCACGGAGGATAAGGAGCTCGCCGAATGGGCGGAGTCTGCTGGGAAGGCCAGCAGTGTCGGCGACGGGGCTCCTCTTATCGAAGATGTGGTCGAAGAGTCGACCGAGGAGGAGGCCGAGGCCAACGACCCTTCGGCCACAGGGAGGAGACACTTCCTGTGTCGGGCTGGCTCTAGCGAGCTAGTTTGGCCCGGCAGGGCCGTGCCGCAGCAACAAGTTCAGGAGTAGTCCGTGCGCCAGATGAGGGCCACAGCAGCGAAGAAGGCGGTGAAGGTCACGGTGGGGAAGAAGAAGGCGACTGCCTCTTCTTCGTCCAAGCATCACAAGACTCCATCCCCTTCCCCTCCTCCCGCAGATGTTGACCTGGAGGTCAACTTCAATCTTGGGTCTCTTAGCCCAAGGAGGAAGAGGAAGGCACCGGAAGAGGAGGTGGAGGACGAGTAAGCATTCTGCCCTTCATCATCCCCGATCCTTCAGACTGTGTCGCTTTTCTTGACTTGTTTTCATCTTTGCAAGGAAAGGGAGATGTTGGCCCAGAGGGTGGCGAAGAGGTCCAAGGCCTCGACGGGCGGCCAGTGATACGTCTCCAACGTACCTATAATTTTTGATTGTTCCAAGCTATTATATTATCTATTTTGGATGTTTAATGGGCTTTATTATACACTTTTATATTATTTTTGGGACTAACCTATTAACCCAAGGCCAAGTGAAAATTGTTGTTTTTTTGCCTATTTCAGTGTTTCACATAAAAGGAATATCAAACGGAGTCCAAACGGAATGAAACCTTTGGGAAGTTATTTTTGGAACAAACGCAATCTAGGAGACTTGGAGTGGACGTCAAGAAAGAAACGAGGAGGCCACGAGGTAGGAGGTCATGCCCCCCACCCTCGTGGGCCTCTCGTGGCTCCACCGACCTACTTCTTTTTCCTATATATTCTCATATACCCCGAAAACATCCAAGAGCACCACGAAACCCTATTTCCACCGCTGCAACCTTCTGTACCCATGAGATCCCATCTTGGGGCCTTTTTCGACGCTCCGCCGGAGGGGGGATCGGTCACGGAGGGCTTCTACATCAACACCATAGCCTCTCCGATGATGTGTGAGTAGTTTACCACAGAGCTTTGGGTCCATAGTTATTAGCTAGATGGCTTCTTCTCTCTCTTTGGATCTCAATACAAAGTTCTCCTCGGTTCTCTTGGAGATCTATTCGATGTAATTCTTTTGCAGTGTGTTTGTTGAGATCCGATGAATTGTGGGATTATGATCAAGATATCTATGAACAATATTTGTTATTCTCTAAATTCTTATATGTATGATTTGTTATCTTTGCAAGTCTCTTCGAATTATTGGTTTAGTTTGGCCTACTAGATTGATCTTTCTTGCAATGTGAGAAGTGCTTAGCTTTGGGTTCAATCTTGCGGTGTCCTTTCCCAGTGACAACAGGGGCAGCAACGCACGTATTGTATTGTTGCCATCGAGGATAAAAAGATGGGGTTTATATCATATTGCTTGAGTTTATCCCTCTACCTCATGTCATCTTGCCTAATGCGTTACTCTGTTCTTATGAACTTAATACTCTAGATGCATGCTGGATAGCGGTCGATGTGCGGAGTAATAGTAGTGGATGCAGAATTGTTTCGGTCTACTTGTCGCGGACGTGATGCCTATATACATGATCATGCCTAGATATTCTCATAACAATGCGCTTTTCTATCAATTGCTCGACAGTACAGTACAAAAAAATATACTTTCGTGATGATATGTGTTTGTCACAGTAGGTCGCGTTTTTTGTCATGCATGTACATCCATGACGATTTTCCGATAGAATCAAGATAGTATACCTGTGCTGTCGTAGAAGTGTTCCATGACATTACCAAAATTATCATCACGGAAGTGTCCACTTCCATGACGATAAATCGCGTGTCACAGATGTGCTTTCGTCAAGGGTGACCGACATGTGGCATCCACCGTAACAGAATGTCGTTAAGCTATCGGGTCTGGTTTGGATTTGATAACCCGTTAATAGCCCCGACCAATGGGGATTTTCGATGTGTAAAATCAACATTGGCTGGAGGAAACATGTGTCGGTTCACCGTTGGGACAAATGTCATCCACTTATTGGACCGAAGGCGCCTATGATACGGGGACACGTGGCACGGCCCAACGGAGGCCAATTTTTTGTAAAAAGGCCGACCCGTTTGACCTGGCAAAAGGTGGCGGGCCGGCCCATGGAAAGCCTGTTAACGGCCTGTTCGCATATAGCCCATTTATAGCCCGCTAACCCAGGGGCCATTACGACCTCTTCGAATTAGGCCAGTAGCGTCATCTGGGACGTCCAATATGATTCCAGCCCTTTTTAACTTCCATCCCATGTGTGGCCCATGACTTCTTTCGGCCCATATGAGGCCCTTTGTAACTCTTGGCCCATTAACGGCCCGTGGTGAAACTGGCCCGTAATGAATAGTGTATCACTTTATACCCATTAACGGCCCGTTATTCCATTGGACCGTTTCCAGCCCAAGTTACCTTTCGGCCTTCTCAGGGGCCATTGATTCGTGGGCTCATTTGCAGCATTCGGTTACATACGGCCCGTTACTGTCATTTTCTGCTTGTGCACCAAATTCAGCCCGTCGTTGCAGTCGGCCCATTTGTGGACCGTTAATACGTTGGGCCGTTTTCATGTCAAAGAAAACCAGTTGGGCTATTTTCATAGAATTATCAAATACGGCCTATTAACGTCCTGTTATGGTCCACGAATAGTACGACCCATGATTGGCGAAATGATGATATGCCCCGTAGAAGGCCCATGGATCCTACGGCCCGTATGAGGCCCATGGATCGTACAGCCCGTAGAAGGCCCATGGATCATACAGCCCGTAGAAGGCCCATGGATCCTAAGGCCCTTATAGAAGGCCAATGGATCCTACGGCCCGTATAGAAGGCCAATGGATCCTACGGCCTGAAGAAGGCCCATGGATCATACGGCCCGCAGGAGGCCCATGGTTACAACAGTCCATGTGTTGCCATGGTTATTTTGGCCTAGTTACCAAAAATAGGCTATTGTGGCCACTAGAAAAACACAGAAAAAGAACTGTAGTGACTACTAGAAAACAACTAAACAAGACAATAAGGAAATAAATAAGCAAGCAATTAACGCACAGGGTGACCTGTCCATTTTTTAAAAGCTTATTTAAATATTTAATGTGAAGTAAATAGGTACTCCCTTAGTATAAAAAATAGGACTTTTTTGACACTGTGATGATGTTATAAAAATCTTATATTTTGATAGAAATATAAGATGTTTTTAATAGTATCAAAACACGTCTTTTATTTTGATACGAATGGAGTATATGCTAAATGAAAAATTGTGTGTGCTCTTCTTAAATTCAATTAAGTACAGATGTAAGCTACTTTATCATCTCATAACATCAAGTTAGATAATCCTCAGCTAAAAAAATTAGATAATTATGATTTTCTATTCCCATTAGACAAACGATGAAATCGTTAAACTGATTTTATATTGCCTGTGACAACCCACGGTCAAATTTCTACTAGTGCTAGTAAAAAAGTGCGTAGGAGGTGTGCGTGGGCTTGTACGATTCACGGAGCACCGATCCTTTCCCTCAAAATAAATAAAAAAAGAAGCATTGATCCGTCTCTCCTAGACCTAATCGACTGGAGTCCCTAAAATCAACATTCGGCTCGCAAACCTCGAGCTTCTCGTCAACTACCTCTTCTCATCGTCTTCCTGCATCTTCTCTTTGTCTTCCAGCATACCATTAGACATCGGATTCGTTCTGTGCATCCTACAGAAGTGAACAACCCAAATGACTGAGTTATGATCGAGTAAAGTTACCGATAGACGAAGACGAAAGAGGGGATGCCTTCCGGGGCATCTCCAAGCTTAGGCTTTTGGTTGTCCTTGAATTTTACCTTGGGGTGCCTTGGGCATCCCCAAGCTTAGGCTCTTGCCACTCCTTGTTCCAAAATCCATCAAATCTTTACCCAAAAACTTGAAAACTTCACAACACAAAACTCAACAGAAAATCTCATGAGCCCCGTTAGTGTAAGAAAACAAACAACCATTTTAAGGTACTATAGTGAACTCATTCTCTATTTATATTGGTGTTAAACCTACTGTATTCCAACTTCTCTATGGTTCATACCCCCCGATACTAGCCATAGATTAATCAAAATAAGCAAACAACACACATAAAACAGAATCTGTCAAAACCAAAACAGTCTGTAGTAATCTGTATCAAACGCAAACTTCTGTGACTCAGAAAAATCTTCAAAAATAGGAAGCCCTAGATAATTTGTTTATTGATCTACTACAATTGGAATCAATATTTTTTCATTCTCTAGTGATTTTTAACAATTGTTTTCGTGAGCAGAAAGTTTCTGACTTTTTCAGGAAGATCAAATAATTATCATCCAAGAAGATCCTATAGGTCTTACTTGGCACAAACACTAATTAAAATTTAAAACCAAATCTAACCAGAGGCTATATGAATTATTTTTTATTAAACAGGAGCAAAAGGCAAGGAACAAAAATAAAATTGGGTTGCCTCCCAACAAGCGCTATCATTTAACGCCCTTAGCTAGGCATTGATAATTTTAATGATGCTCACATCAAAGACAAGAATTAAAGCACAAATAGAGCATCATAGAACATGTGATAAACACATCTAAGTCTAACATACTTTCTATGCATAGGCGTTTATAAGCACACAAATTATCATAGCAAGCAAAAATTAGCATATGCAAGGAAGAAGAAACAGACGATAGCAATCTCAACATGACGAGAGGTAATTTAGTAAGATAAAAATTCCTACAACCATATTTTCCTCTGTCATAATAATTACATGTAGGATCAAAGGCAAATTCAACAAAATAGCTATCTCATAACATATTCTCAACACGATCCACATGTATGCGAAGTTGACACTCTTCCAAAATAGTGGGATTATCTATACCTACTATTAAAGGGAGGTGATATTCTTGGTTTTGTCCCGCTTTATTTGGTCCCGCTATTATTTTCATGCCTACGCTGTTGTTTAGGTTTGTTCGGACTCTATTTTATGAAGTAGGTGCAAACAAAACAAAAGAAGGAACGTAGAGGTCAGCCCATATGTCTATTTTGTTGCTGAAACAAAACGAACCTCCCAGTCCATAAGTTTATTTTGTTTGCAAGCCCATATCCGCGGTTGACATACCAGCCTGCGCGAACACTCCATTTCTCGATCCACACGCATGTTTGCCCACCCCTGGTTTTTTTGTCGTGAGATATGAAACTCAGTTGGAGTTAGAGTCGAACTCTACATCCCTCATGACCCGGACTCTGACTAATCCTTCCCTAAGACCCTAACGCCTCCCATGAATATGTCGCTGATGAGGAGGTGAAGAAACAGCAGACGAGGCACTCGAGGAGACATAGGGCCAGGTCAATCTTACGGTGCGATTCATCTGGGCCTGCAGGGAGCGTCAGAACCGCAGCCCGCCGTGGGCACCATCACCCTCCACTCCTACGTTCCTACCCAGCCGTGAGATCTCAGCCTCGGAGGATTTACAGGTCCATAGTAACAATGATGGAGGCCAAGGCCAGCAATTCCCAAGTCGTCCCCGTCGAGATCCCTTCCACAGTTCCTCCACCTAGTTCGGACCACAGCATCAGCATCACCGTCCATGCGGCGATGTCGGAGCACACCAACCGATGGCGTCCTTTGCTTGTAATCTTCCACGAGGCCACACTGAGCGGCCGATCCAGGAGGACAGCCTTGCCGCCCCCATCTCCTTGCATCCTCTTGAGATGGCGAGATGGTCGGGCACCCCGGTGGCCAAGCGCCCTGGAGGCCCCACCATACGCTGCAGCTTGTTGTGACGAACGTGCATGGGGAGGACGTCGTGGGGAGGTTCCTGGGTGCAACCACCGTGACAGCGATGAATGTGGAGTATGAGCCTACAAGGCACGAGGCGACGAAGGCGCTCTTGGAGGCAGTCGCGGCTGTGTGGGCAGTAGAGGAAGAGACAACTAATATCGTTAGCGGAATCAAAAGTTAATGCAGAACTGGCCGCAACAGGAAAAGAGGTAGAGGCCCGAAGATGGAGAATATCACGCACGTGGAGGAGCTAGGGAAGGTAAGCTCATCTCATTTGGCTAAAATCTGGTTGAACAGGGCGTGAAACGTATTATACATCTTTATAGCTTATGCTGAGAGACAGTAAGAAGGCAACATGGTACATGCGTCTGGGAGAGAAAAAAAGAACAATATCAACTCCAAATTATCCAAGTCATACTTATATGATCTATTTGTCCTGGTTAGGAAATTGCATATATGCCTTTGTCAATGCGCAATCGAACAACCATCGGGTGGTGATGAGAGGACTACTGAAGCAGGGGAAACACACTTTAGTTTGTTACCCATGGTTTCTTCAGAAGGTAAATATCAGTAGCATCACAAGTGGGCTTGCTCACTTAATCCAAAAGATCCGACAAGTTGCAAAGATAACAACAGTGAACCTGACATATCTGAAAGCAGATGACCCAATCTACTACTTCGGTTTAGGTGTTATTTATCTTGCTCTGTGTTGACATATTTTCTTCTTCCAGATGCAAAGCATCCAGAATGTGACCAGTCACACACTAGAGAGCTTCCATCATTGGATAATGGCATCAAATATGCGGTTCCAGTCCTTTCACAGTGCAGGTGAACTGGAGAATTCTATCAAATATAAGTGCCCTTTCAAGATTGGCATTGTCCTTTCTTCAGTATATCATATTACACGATTAAACATGCCAATTATTTAACTTGATTTAGTTGTCTATATTATGCTCTATGTGGTATTACCAACAAAGCGACAAGCCGATGCGCGGTGAAGAGAGAACTTATTTTTTACATTGTAAGAAACATGTCCTATTTTCCCCATTATTTAAGTGTGTGCCGTGTTATCTTTGTTCATGATTCTGACTTTACATTTTCAATATTCTCGGGATATACCTTATTATGATGATGTTCAGTGTTGCTCCTCTGGTGCCAACACCTCTTTGGATTGCTAGAAATTTACAACTAATGGGACTACTTTTTTCTGGTTCTTGGCTCGAGCTATCACTACAATTGAAATCTATTCACTCAACTAAATTTGTATGGTCACCAAAAAACACTTCTTAGCAGTTTGCAATTTGTATTAGAGTCTGTATGCCTAAGGCAATGGTTAGACAATGTTTTTTAGTTAGGAAATGTAGAAATCATGCTCATGACTTATGTAGATTGGAAAGTCCCTTCGAACTGCACTCTTCAATCATTAGTGGAGAATTTGACTATATGTTCCCTTATAGAAAATTCACTATATGTTTCATGAAAATGGTTATTTTGGCCCTATCAGATTAAACTAGGCCTTGATTTGAAAGTACAGTTCAGGCAGATGCTGCTGGTTTATTTATCGTACCAACTATCCTCTTTAGGCAGAGATGTGGCCTTTCTCATTCCTCAAGATATTTTTCTTTGGTACCAAGATTTTTCTTCCCGGGTTGTGGAAAAATGGAGCTAGCAATCCTTTACAAGTACATAGTTGACCTGACCAATCTCGGTTCTTGCAACGAGTCTAAACAATGCAATCTTTTCTTAGGTTGTGCAAATATGAGCCGGATGGAAGGAGAGCGACGATGACATCCTTACTTCTTGAACGATTGGGGACGTGATTTTCTTCTCCCATTGCAACGCACAGGCATGTGGCCTAGTCATTAACTAAAGTCATGACCTCTCCAAACCCATTTTTATCAAAAATACCATAAGATTGAACATTCTCGAAATATGTGGGATCTAAAGTTGACACTCTTCCAGACCCACTTTCAATATTATTGCAAACATTATTATCAATCTCATATTCATCATGAGGCTTAAATAAATTTTCAAGATCATAAGAAGAATCACCCCAATCATGATCAATGCAACAAGTAGTACACATAGAAAAACTAGCATCCCCAAGCTTAGGGTTTTGCATATTATTAGCGCAATTGACATCAAGAGAATTTATAGTAAAATCATTGCAATCACGCTTTTTATTCAAGGAGCTATCATGAATCTCTTCATAAATTTCTTCATCACAATTTTCAGATTCAGGAATTTCAAGCGAAACCTCATAAAGATAATCTAGTGCACTCAAATCACTAGAAATTGGTTCATCATAATTAGATTTCTTAAAGAGATTAGCAAGAGGATAAGGATCCATAAACTTTTAGCAAGCAAAGATGAAGCAAAAAGAAGGCACATTGTAACACAAGATCGACCGAAAGGAGGGCGAATAAAATGGCAAGGGTGAAGTGGGGAGAGGAAAACGAGAGGCAAATGGCAAATAATGTAATGCGAGGGAGAAGACTTTGTGATGGGTACTTGGTATGTCTTGACTTGTGCGTAGATCTCCCCGGCAATGGCGCCAGAAATGGCTAGTTGGCGGGAGATCAAAGCTTGACTTGACATGGTGCAAATCTCCCCAGCAACGGCGCCATAAATTCTTCTTGCTACCTCTCGAGCATGCGTTGGTTTTCCCTTGAACAGGAAAGGGTGATGCATCAAAGTAGCATAAGTATTTCCCTCAGTTTTTGAGAACCAAGGTATCAATCCAGTAGGAGATTACACGCAAATCGCCTAGTACCTGCACAAACAATTAAGAACCTTGCAACCAATGCGATAAAGGGGTTTCCAATCCCTTCACGACCACTTGCAAAGGTGAGATCTGATAAAGATAATAAGATAAATATTTTTGGTATTTTTGTTTTATAGATTGAAAAGTAAAGATTGCAAAATAAACGGCGATAGAAATAGCTTGTTGACGGGAGATTAATATGATGGAAAATAGACCCGGGGGCCATAGGTTTCACTAGTGGCTTCTCTCTAGATAGCATATATTACGGTGGGTGAACAAATTACTGTTGAGAAATTGATAGAAAAGCACATAGTTATGAGAATATCTAGGCATGATCATGAACATAGGCATCACATCCGTGACAAGTAGACCGAAACGATTCTGCATCCACTACTATTACTCGACACATCGACCGCTATCCACCATGCATCTAGAGTATTAAGTTCATAAGAACAGAGTAACGCATTAGGCAAGATGACATGATGTAGAGGGATAAACTCAAGCAATATGATATAAACCCCATCTTTTATCCTTGATGGCAACAATATAATACGTGTCTTGCTGCACCTGCTGTCATTGGGAAAGGACACCGCAAGATTGAACCCAAAGCTAAGCACTTCTCCCATTGCAAGAAAGATCAATCTAGTAGGCCTAACTAAACTGATAATTCGAAGAGACTTGGAAAGATATTAGATCATGCATATAAGAATTCATAGAAGAATCAAATATTGTTCATAGATAATCTTGATCATAAACTCACAATTCATCAGATCTCGGCAAACACATTGCAAAAAGTATTACATCGAACAGATCTCCAAGAAGATCGAGGAGAACTTTGTATTGAGATCCAAAGAGAGAGAAGAAGCCATCTAGCTAATAACTATGGACCCGAAGGTCTGTGGTAAACTACTCACACATCATCGAAGAGGCTATGGTTTTGATGTAGAAGCCCTCCGGGATCGATTCCCCCTCCGGCTAAGCGCCGAAAAAGGCCCCAAGATGGGATCTCATGAGTACAGAAGGTTGCGGCGGTGGAAAAAGTGTTTTTGGCTCCCGTGGATGTTTTCAGGGTATAAGAGTATATATAGGCAAAATAAGTAGGTCGGTGGAGCTGCGAGGGGCCCACGAGGGTGGGGGGCGTGCCTCCCTACCTCGCGGCTTCCTTGCTGCTTCCTTGACTTCCACTCCAAGTCTCCTGGATTGCGTTTGTTCCAAAAACGATCCTCGCGAAGGTTTCATTCTGTTTGGATTCCATTTGATATTCCATTTCTGCAAAACACTGAAATAGGCAAAAAAATAGCAATTTGCACTGGGCCTTCGGTTAATAGGTTAGTCCCAATAATAATATAAAAGTGCATATTAAAGCCCATTAAACATCCAAAACAGATAATATAATAGCATGGAACAATCAAAAATTATAGATACGTTGGAGACGTATCAAGCATCCCCAAGCTTAATTCCTGCTCGTCCTTGAGTAGGTAAATGATAAAAACAGAATTTTTGATGTGGAATGCTACCTAACACAATTTTCAATGCAATTCTCTATATTGTGGCATGAGTGTTTAGATCCAAAAGATTCTAGACAAAGTTTTATTGTTGACATAAAAATAGTAATACTTCAAGCATGCTAACCAAGCAATTATGTCTTATCAAAATAACATAGCCAAATAAAGCTTATCCCTACAAAATCATATAGTTTGTCCATGCTTCATTTTCGTCACACAAAATGCTCCCATCATGCATAACCCCGATGACAAGCCAAGCAATTGGTTCATACTTTTTAACGGGCTTCAGCCTTTTCAACCCTCACGCAATACATGAGCTCAAGCCATGGACATAGCACTATGGGTGGAATCGAGTTGATGATAGGGGCTATGTGAGAAGACAAAAAAGGAGAAAGTCTCATATTGACACGGTTAATTAACAGGCTATGGAGATGCCCATCAATTTATGTCAATGCGACGAGTAGGGATTGCCCTGCAACGGATGCACTAGAGCTATAAATGTATGAAAGCTCATCAAAGAGAAACTAAGTGGGTGTGCATCCAACTTGCTTGCTCATGAAGACCTAGGGCATTTTGAGGAAGCCCATCATTGGAATATACAAGCCAAGTTATATAATGAAAAATTCCCACTAGTATGTGAAAGTGATAAAATAAGAAACTCTCTATCATGAAGATCATGGTGCTATTTTGAAGCACAAGTGTAGACAAAGGATAGTAACATTGTCCCTTCTCTCTTTTTCTCTCATATTATTTTTTTCCTTTTTTTATATGGGCTTCTTTGGCGTCTCTATTTTCGTTCGGAGTCTCATTCAGACTTGTGGGGGAATCATAGTCTCCATCATCCTTTCCTCACATGGGGCAATGCTCTAATAATGAAAATCATCACACTTCTATTTACTTACAACTCAAGAATTACTCAATACTTAGAACAAAATATGACTCTATGTGAATGCCTCCAGCGGTGTACCGGGATATGCAATGAATCAAGAGCAACATGTATGAAAGAATTATAAAGGTGGGTTTGCCACAAATACGATGTCAACTACATGATCATGCAAAGTAATATGACAATGATGGAGCGTGTCATAATAAACGGAACGATGGAAAGTTGCATGGCAATATATCTCGGAATGGCTATGGAAATGCCATAATAGGTAGGTATGATGGCTATTTTGAGGAAGATATAAGGAGGTTTATGTGTGATAGAGCGTATCATATCACGGGGTTTGGATGCATCGGCAAAGTTTGCACCAACTCTCAAGGTGAGAAAGCGCAATGCACGGTACCGTAGAGGCCAGCAAATTGCGAAAAGGTAAGAATGTGTATAATCCTCTTATTAGTCATAAAGAACTCATATACTTACTGCAAAAGTTTATTAGCCCTCGAAGCAAAGTACTACTACGCATGCCCCTAGGGGGATAGATTGGTAGGAAAAGACCATCGCTCGTCCCCGGCCGCCACTCATAAGGAAAGCAATCAAAGAACACCCCATGCTTCAAATTTGTCACACAACGTTCACCATACGTGCATGCTATGGGACTTGCCAACCTCAACACAAGTATTTCTCAATTTCATAATTACCCAACTAGCATGACTCTAACATTACCACATTTATATCTCAAAACAATTATCAAGTATCAAATTTATCATAGTATTTAATGCACTCTATATGAAAGTTTTTACCCATCTTGGATGCCCATCATATTAGGACTAATTTTATAGCCAAAGAAAATTACCATGCTGTTCTAAAAGACTCTCAAAATAATATAAGTGAAGCATGAGAGATCAATAATTTCTACAAAATAAAACCACCACCGTGCTCTAAAAAGGTATAAGCGAAGCACTAGAGCAAAATTATCTAGCTCAAAAGATATAAGTGAAGCACATAGAGTATTCTAATAAATTCTGATTCATGTGTGTCTCTCCCAAAAGGTGTGTATAGCAAGGATGATTGTGTTAAACTAAAAATCAAAGACTCAAATCATACAAGACACTCCAAGAAAAATAAATATCATGTGGTGAATAAAAATATAGCATCGAGTAAAGTTACCGATAGACAAAGATGAAAGAGGGGATGCCTTTTGGGGCATCCCCAAGCTTAGGCTTTTGGTTGTCCTTGAATTTTTCCTTGGGGTGCCTTGGGCATCCCCAAGCTTAGGCTCTTGCCACTCCTTGTTCCAAAATCCATCAAGTCTTTACCCAAAAACTTGAAAACTTCACAACACAAAACTCAACGGAAAATCTCATGAGCTCCGTTAGTGTAAGAAAACAAAACACCACTTTAAGGTACTATAATGAACTCATTCTTTATTTATATTGGTGTTAAACCTACTGTATTCCAACTTCTCTATGGTTCATACCCCTTGATACTAGCCATAGATTAATCAAAATAAGCAAACAACACACGGAAAATAGAATCTGTCAAAAACAGAACAGTCTGTAGTAATCTGTATTAAACACAAACTTCTGTTACTCGGAAAAATCTTAAAAATAGGAAGACATAGATAATTTGTTTATTGATATACTACAATTGGAATCACTATTTTATCTTTCTCTGGTGAATTTTAACAATTGTTTTCGTGAGCAGAAAGTTTCTGACTTTTTCAGCAACATCAAATAATTTTCATCCAAGAAGATCCTATAGGTCTTACTTGGCACAAACACTAATTAAAACATAAAACCAAATCTAACTAGAGGCTAGATGAATTATTTATTACTAAACAGGAAAAAAAAGCAAGGAACAAAAATAAAATTATCGTTTAACGCCCCTAGCTAGGCATTATAATTTTAATGATGCTCACATCAAAGACAAGAATTAAATCACAAAGAGAGCATCATAGGACACGTGATAAACACATCTAAGTCTAACATACTTCCTATGCATAGGCATTTTATAAGTAAACAAATTATCATAGCAAGCAAAAATTAGCGTATGCAAGGAAGAAGAAAGAGACGATAGCAATCTCAACAGGACGAGAGGTAATTTAGTAAGATAAAAATTTCTACAACCATGTTTTCCTCTCTCATAATCATTACATGTAGGATCAAAGGCAAATTCAACAAAATAGCTATCTCCAAACTAATCCTGTTCTTCGAGGGCGTTCTTGGATCCCTGGAGCAGTTTCGCTCCAATAGAGCGACTTCTCTAGCCAATGAGGCCTGGAAGCTTTGACGGGTTGCCCTGACCAAGGTCCTCACCGAGGTGGCGTAGTGGAACCCCAACCTCGACTTCGACGCTGTGCTACAGAGCTTGCCGGAGGATGTGGACCTCGCGACACTCGAAGTGCGTATCGAGCCCATCATCAGCCGTGTCGACGGAGTTCGGAGGATAGAGGGCCAGTGCCGGGACTAGGCACCCCGTTTCTCATCGCCGCTGCAGGTTCATTACCAAGACAATTTTTATCTTTAGTTAGAAACGCAACAACAATTGGTGTAATATAACTCTGTAGTACTTTGAAACGATGCATGTTATTCCCCTGTTCGATTTCTCTTTGTATGTCCACCATACGTTTAATTATATAGGCTTGCCGGCACGTAAACCCAAGCCGCGACGCCTTGAGGACGGATCCTCAACAACCTGCCGGGTGTGCTTGCTGCCAGGCAAACCACCTTACCGCTCTCAGCGCGGCCACTTGAACTATTGAGCGGACTCGAAACTGGGCAAGAGCGTTGCCATTAGCGGAAAGGCCACCCTGCCGATCTTGACATGGCCGTTCGAACTGTTGTGCGGACTCGAAACAGAACAAAGGTGTTGCCAATAGCGGAAGGACCCTATTGCGTACAGGTTTCCTATACAAAGAGCAAGACCTCTGAGGAGAATAACCTTATACATAAACGAATTATTCAAAGTTTCGCATGACTTAGCTTTTCTATCGCCATATGGGTGGTTGCTGCATCTGTAGATATTGTCGCTCGCTTGGTCATCTTCTTCCTTGGAGCCCATGGCGACGAGGAACCGCCAAACTAGCTGCTAGGCCGGATTTCCACAACTGCGTCCCCTACCTGGCACGCCAAAGTTGTCGGCGTGAAACGACGCCTATGGGATCACTGGAATCCCTTCTACGGTTGGCGGGCGCGGGGTTGTGCAAAGAGTGGGTCTAGAAAGCAACACAAGGATCGTTTACCCAGGTTCGGGCCACGAGGATGCCTAATACCCTAGTCCTACTTTGGTGTATATTTGAGTGTTCTTAAGCTCTTGAACTAGCTACGGTGCGTGCGTCATCCAAAGGATCTGAATCCTTCCTCGGTACGCCTCGGGCCTCCTTTTATAGTCAAAAGGGGTTGCCACAGTGGCACAAAATGTACAAGCTTATCACATGTCATTATAGGACAAAATGCATTAAATGCGCTACTTATATTAGGTGTCCCCTCGCTTTATCGGGGATGGTAACGAGGCCCGTCCCGGTCGTCGCCGCTCCGTCTGGCTTCGACATGCGTCAAGGCTAACAAGGCGTGCAGCGCCACGTCGGCTGGCTGGCTGCTGAGTTGGCGTGGTGGTAGGGTCTTCACAAAGATCTGCATGCCACCACGCAGGTGCTTGACTAATTGGATTAATACCCACGTACTGCAACGTGGGTACTTGCTTTAGTTGGTGAGCCGACCGCTGAGCTGGGGCGGCATTGGGGCGACAAGGCCTTGCCACGGTCTTGTGTATATTCCCATCAAGGGTCTTGTCTGGGCCTTGCGAGCGCCCTCGGCAAGAGCCTTGCCGAGGCCTTGCGGGTGTCTTCGGCAAGGAGCCTTGTCGGGGCCTCGTGGGCATCCTCGTCAAGGAGCCTTGCGGCTGTCTTGTCTTCTGGTTCTCATATAGACTTCATAGGCCTTTTGTCTTCACAAAAATCTGCATGCCTCCATGCATGCGCTTCCCGA
The DNA here is from genome assembly GCF_018294505.1 of Triticum aestivum. Classification (NCBI taxonomy): domain Eukaryota; kingdom Viridiplantae; phylum Streptophyta; class Magnoliopsida; order Poales; family Poaceae; genus Triticum; species Triticum aestivum. Next base: position 160,763,212 of record NC_057800.1, on the reverse strand, counting down.
GCCTTGGTTCCAATGCTGTCGATGGTGTCGGAACTCTCAGGCTCAAGGGTGGCTGTGATGTTGGCATTGGGTGAGTTGCTCCGGCAAGGCTCTTGTCGGGGCTAAGTAGGCCGCCCCGGCAAGGGTCTTGCCGGGGAGAACCCGTATTGTCGCTCTGTCTTCTGCGCCCCTAGTTGCAGTGCTGCTCTGGTATTCTCATGCCTCTGCTTCCCTCTTTTGCCCTACTAAGTGTGGTCGCAGGCGCGGCTCTGACTGCCCGTGCACAAGTAAAGGGGTACAAAGAGAGCCGCTACTCTTGTACACCGACAGGAGCGCCCGGGCCTGGTCCACACATAAGCGCAATGCATTGTTGGGATGGGCCCAGAACGGTGCACGGGCATGTGTGGCGGAGTTTTTACCGCAATAACTTCCTCGTCTGTTGCGCTTCCCCAGGACCCGTGTTGAATGCGTGACATGGGGGTCGTGCGTGGGGCGGTTTGTTGCACACCTGTGTCAAGCCGCTGTAAATGGTAAAGAGGCGGCCCGTGCCTTCCCCTAAAATAGGGAAAACCATGGGCGAGCTGCTCATTTACCCTCCGCGCCCCTTCCACTCTCGGAATCGTCGTCCTTCTCTTCTTCCATAAGCGAGAAGCTTTCGCCCCCGCTCGCCGCTGCCGCGTCTCCATTGCCCCTGATCCCCACCCCTTCTCGGTCGCCACGGCACCCAAGATAGGCAAGGGCAAGGGAGTGGCCAAGGATGCCGGGGAGAAGGAGGCGCCAGAGAGTGAATTCACGGCGCATCGGACGCAACACGCCTACTTCCCCTCCATGGTCGATGCTGTCCATCTCAGGGACTACTTCAAGCCCCTGTGGGGGTGTGAGACGACGAGGCACCCTGCCACGTGCATCATCCCCACCGATTTTGCCGAGGCCGACCCGGATCGGTACCCCTTCTTTGTTGATTAGTTTTCCTGCGGGCTCTACCCCCCCTTTTTATGATTTCTTCAAAGACGTCATGCACACCTATGGCTTCCACATTCTGGATTTCACCCCAAATGTGGTGGCATGCATGGCCATTTTTGCCCATCTCTGTGAGGGCTTCGCCGGAGTGCATCCCAGCACGACGCTCTTCCGCCACTACTTTTATCCTCGTATCTAGAAAGGAGGTGCCATCTCTGGCTGCATCGCCTGGATCCCAAGGAGCTAGGAGATGGGTACGTATCCGGAGGGCACTCAGAAGGAGAGGTGGGAAGAGTGGCAGGGGCGGTGGTGCTAGATTGAAGAAGAAGATCCGCAGGAGTTCTGTTGGGTCCGTCAAGTTCCGCCAATCCGTAGAAATGACTGGGGCGATGTCGACACCAATGATGAGAAGCTCACGATCGCCATCACCAGGATCCATCGCCTAATCTTGATCGGGCTCACCCTTGAAATGATTGGGGCTGACTTCATCCGCCGCCGGATTGCCCCATTGCATAACAAGGGGAGGCCGGCCTGGGATTACAGGAATGAGGCTGACATCATGAGGCTCCGCCCTGGCTTGAACCACAACTTCACGGTGATGGGGCACGCCCACTTTTGCCAGAGTCTCTTTCAGCTCGACGTGGACCGCGACGGCAGGGCTGAGAGGACCGGCAAGGCCGTCAAGGGGGCCTTGTTTGGGTTGCCGGCGGGAGTGGTCCTACTGAGCAACAATTCTCGCCAGACTGACATCATTGATATGATGCCGGACTTCAATGTGCACGGCCTTGACCCGAGCTATTTCGAGCAGGAAGTGGGGCGGGTGCAGGATTTTTTTGATAGCTTGTCGGAAGGTACGTCCATGATGAGCCACTTCTTATCCGGGATACCACCAAGGAGGAGCTGGACTACATTGCCGCCAGGGCGGTGGAGGCGGCGCTTGCCCGAGAGGCCGGCAGCCCTGGCACCATGGAGGACGAGGCCGACGCGGCCACGGAGGATAAGGAGCTCGCCGAATGGGCGGAGTCTGCTGGGAAGGCCAGCAGTGCCGGCGACGGGGCTCCTCCTGTCGAAGATGTGGTCGAAGAGTCGACCGAGGAGGAGGCCGAGGCCAACGACCCTTCGGCCACAGGGAGTAGACACATCCTGTGTCGGGCTGGCTCTAGCGAGCCAGTTTGGCCCGGCAGGGCCGTGCCGCGGCAACAAGTTCAGGAGTAGTCCGTGCGCCAGACGAGGGCCACAGCAGCGAAGAAGGCGGTGAAGGTCACGGTGGGGAAGAAGAAGGCGACTGCCTCTTCTTCGTCCAAGCATCGCAAGACTCCATCCCCTTCCCCTCCTCCCGCAGATGTCGACCTGGAGGTCAACTTCAATCTTGGGTCTCTTAGCCCAAGGAGGAAGAGGAAGGCAGTAGAAGAGGAGGTGGAGGACGAGTAAGCATTCTGCCCTTCATCATCCCCGATCCTTCAGACTGTGTCGCTTTTCTTGACTTGTTTTCATCTTTGCAAGGACAGGGAGATGTTGGCCCAGAGGGTGGCGAAGAGGGCCAAGGCCTCGACGGGCGGCCAGTGATACATCTCCAACGTACCTATAATTTTTGATTGTTCCATGCTATTATATTATCTGTTTTGGATGTTTAATGGGCTTTATTATACACTTTTATATTTATTTTGGGACTAACCTATTAACCCAAGGCCAAGTGAAAATTGTTGTTTTTTTCCTATTTCAGTGTTTCACAGAAAAGGAATATCAAACGGAGTCCAAACGGAGTGAAACCTTCGGGAGAGTTAATTTTTGGAACAAACGCAATCTAGGAGACTTGGAGTGGACGTCAAGAAAGAAACGAGGAGGCCACGAGGCAGGAGGGCGTGCCCCCCACCCTCGTGGGCCTCTCGTGGCTCCACCGACCTACTTCTTTTTCCTATATATTCTCATATAGCCCGAAAACATCTGAGAGCACCACGAAACCCTATTTCCACCGCTGCAACCTTCTGTACCCGTGAGATCCCATCTTGGTGCCTTTTTCGACACTCCATCGGAGGGGGAATCGGTTACAGAGGCCTTCTACATCAACACCATAGCCTCTCCAATGATGTGTGAGTAGTTTACCACAGAGCTTTGGGTCCATAGTTATTAGCTAGATGGCTTCTTCTCTCTCTTTGGATCTCAATACAAAGTTCTCCTCGATTCTCTTGGGGATCTATTCGATGTAATTCTTTTGTGGTGTGTTTGTTGAGATCCGATGAATTGTGGGATTATGATCAAGATATCTATGAACAATATTTGGTTCTTCTCTAAATTCTTATATATATGATTTGTTATCTTTGCAAGTCTCTTCGAATTATTGGTTTAGTTTGGCCTACTAGATTGATCTTTCTTGCAATGCGAGAAGTGCTAAGCTTTGGGTTCAATCTTGCGGTGTCCTTTCCCAGTGACAGCAGGGGCAGCAACGCACGTATTGTATTGTTGCCATCGAGGATAAAAATATGGGGTTTATATCATATTGCTTGAGTTTATCCCTCTACCTCATGTCATCTTGCCTAATGCGTTACTCTGTTCTTATGAACTTAATACTCTAGATGCATGCTGGATAGCGGTCGATGTGTGGAGTAATAGTAGTGGATGCAGAATTGTTTCGGTCTACTTGTCGCAGACGTGATGCCTATATACATGATCATGCCTAGATATTCTCATAACTATGCGCTTTTCTATCAATTGCTCGACAGTATAGTACAAAAAAATATACTTCCATGATGATACGTGTTTGTCACAGTAGGTCGTGTCTTTTGTCATGCATGTACATCCATGACGATTTTATGACAGAATCAAGATAGTATACCCGTGCTGTCATAGAAGTGTTCCATGACATTACCAAAATTATCATCACGGAAGTGTCCACTTCCATGACGATAAATCGCGCGTCACAGATGAGCTTTCGTCAAGGGTGACTGACACGTGGCATCCACCGTAACAGAACGCCGTTAAGCTATCGGGTCTGGTTTTGGATTTGATAACCCGTTAACAGCCCCGACCAATGGGGATTTTCGATGTGTAAAATCATCATTGGCTGGAGGAAACATGTGTCGGCTCACCGTTGGGACAAATGTCATCCACTCATTGGACCGAAGGCGCCTATGATACGGGGACACGTGGCACGGCCCAACAAAGGCCAATTCCTGTGAAAAGGCCGACCCGTTTGACTTGGTCAAAAGGTGGCAGGCCGGCCCATGGAAAGCCTGTTAACGGCTTGTTCGCATATAGCCCATTTATAGCCCGCTAACCCAGGGGCCATTACAACCTCTTCGAATTAGGCCCAGTAGCGTCATCTGGGTCATCCAATATGATTCCAGCCTGTTTTAACTTCCAGCCCATGTGTGGCCCATGACTTCTTTTGGCCCATATGAGGCTCTTTGTAACTCTTGGCCCATTAACGGCCCGTGGTGAAACTGGCCCGTAATGAATAGTGTATCACTTTATACCCATTAACGGCCCGTTATTCCATTGGGCCGTTTCCAGCCCAAGTTATCTTTCGGCCTTCTCAGGGCCCATTGATTCTTGGGCTCATTTGCAGCATTCGGTTACATACGGCCCGCTACTGTCATTTTCTGCTTGTGCACCAAATTCAGCCCGTCGTTACAGTCGGCCCTTTTGTGGACCGTTAATACGTTGGGCCGTTTTCATGTCAAAGAAAACCAGTTGGGCTATTTTCATAGAGTTATCAAATACGGCCTATTAACATCCCGTTATGGTCCATGAATAGCACGACCCATGATTGTCGAAATGATGATATGCCCCGTAGAAGGCCCATGGATCCTACGGCCTGTATGAGGCCCATGGATCGTACAGCCCGTAGAAGGCCCATGGATCATACAGCCTGTAGAAGGCCCATGGATCCTAAGGCCCTTATAGAAGGCCAATGGATCCTACGGCCCGTATAGAAGGCCAATGGATCCTACGGCCTGAAGAAGGCCCATGGATCATACGGCCCGCAGGAGGCCCATGGTTACAACAGTCCATGTGTTGCCATGATTATTTTGGCCTAGTTACCAAAAATAGGCTATTGTGGCCACTAGAAAAACACAGAAAAAGAACTGCAGTGACTACTAGAAAACAACTAAACAAGACAATAAGGAAATAAATAAGCAAGCAATTAATGCTAGCCTATTACCGCTATTACAGATATTACATCCATTGGGCATCAAAGTTCACCACCAGTGCAAATATAGGGAACAAAGCAGCATATTACATACACTGACCGTCAAAATTGGCCACCAGCGCAAATAAATGCGGCAGCAAAACAAGAGCATAACTGAAACAACTGCAGAAGAGCTCAAGAAACGTTATCCTAGGTATCCACCACGCTGGCAATAAGCTGAGCAAGCTTATTAACGTTGTCCTGTTTGGCACTAAAATCCTCCAATGCTTGTTGTTGCACCAGAAAGTATGCATCTGAATGCTCCAGGGACTTCCACAATCCTTCCGCTTCTTGTCGCTGCACAGCTGATCGATGTCTTTCAGCTTGTAGTTGAGATTCAAGAAACTGAACTGATTCAGACAGTGAGTTTGAATAGCTTGTGCAAGCGATAGTGGCTAGTAACTTGAACACTAAACCAAGACAGGACTTTGGGGTTGTCTCACTGTCTTCAAGATAGTCTTCCTTAGCTGTTTTATCAGCTTTTTTGGAGACTAACAAGGATATGTCACTATCCTGAACCTTATCAGCATTACTTCCTTTACCATTGCTTAATAAGGCACTCTTCCTCAATATTCTGTCAGCATTCTATTGCCACATAACAAGTTTAGCATGTACTAGTATATGAAACTCATTTCGGTGAACCAGTTCATTAGTAAGGTGGACAGGATTAAACTACCAAATCTTCTATTGCCAAGTACTAGTACATAATAAAAGCATCAAAGAAACATATATCTATGTCCTATGGTCACTTCATTGTCTTGCCAAATGAAAATAGAGACACGGTTCAAATCATATCAGTTCAAGACAAAGCAGCAGTGAAAGAATACAAAGTGTGGGAAATTACACGGCACAAAAAGATCTCAGTTGGGTACCACGGGTCTACATGTACAACAACACTATTGGCTCTGTTGTGATGCTAGTAATGTGCATGATATGAAAGTCAACTGTATACACAATTGAAATTGAAATCAACAGAGCTATTGATAAGGCAAACCTATTAAAGAAACATGTGTGAACATACCTGCTGTGCCATTGGAGTTTCGATTGGATCCTTCAATTTAAAAATAAGTTTGTATGAGTAAATACAGTGATACAAGAGCAAAGCAATCATAAAAAAGGCGCACCTAAGCAAGCGCTTAAGCGCGCCTATGCTCTAGGCGTTGGCAAAACACATTGCGCATAACTTTGCTTAATCTGTGCATAACTACGCATAAGCATGCACTTTGGTCAGTAAAGCGCAAGGTGGTGGCAAAACACACAATTACCACCTAGCGCTTTTTTGAACTATGATAGCAATGGAATCTTAAATTAGAACATTTGTTCTTCAGGTTTAGGCACTTGTTCTACATGAACAGAGTACAGTAAGATGCAAGAATATAATACTTAAAAAGAGAAAATGAGCTCATAAACCTTACCACATTCTTGATTCAGGACCAGTACAGAACAAGGCGTTCCCAGTCATCGTCCAGTAAATGTGTCTCAGGAGAACGTAAGGGAATTTGATGAGTTTCTTTGCCGGTGAAGTACGTTTTCTTCAGGTAATTCCGATACTGCCACCAAGCATTCTTGAAGATAGCAGAGGTATTAGCACAGGTTACCTCATCTTGAGTTTCCAAATCAGTCCTTCTCTATACAGAAAAATGGGAAAATTTGTTGTATTATGACCATCATGGAGGTAGGATGTATGGCACAAAGCAAATCAATTGCCATGAATAACATTACTTACACATAACTCCTAGACAAACACCTGCAACTGGCATTTTCCTTCATCTTCAGTATAATATTTCCAAGATGGGAAGATACGCACATATGATTTAACAACATCAAATGCGATAGATGCTAAACTATGACTAGATTGTTGTGCTTCCTCCACAGGAATAGGCGTACTAACTGGTGGAGTTGGGGTTCGCCGTGATAGTACTGGCCCTTTGGGCACCGGAGCTGCCTTACTAACTACTCTTGTTTGGGAGCTCTGTGGTGGAGATGGTGCTGTGTCAACAGGAACTGGGTCACTATCGGCTGGGGTTGAGGTTAGATTGGGTGAAGATGGTTATCTGTCCATCGCAGTAGGGATACAATCTGCGAGAGTTTGGGATATGTGTGGCAGGCTGGTTCTTGTGCATGTACAACCGGGGTGCTATCTCCACCAAGAGGTAGCACTGTTTTATTTGAAGACCGTGTTTTTAGTCCACTAGATACTGGCATCACCTGCTCCAATTCAAATGGCTGATAAATAGGAAACATAGTTGAATGTGCAGACCTTGTATGAGAGACAGATGCAATAGATAGTGTGGAAAAAAGAGGGCATGAAATAGTTGACATGTATATTGTTTAAGTAAAACGGATAGCATGACATAATTTCACATATATGATGTCTATCTAAACTAGATAGCATAGCATAACATAATTCAAAGATATGATGAATAACTAAACAAGATCGCATGACACAATTCACCTACATGTTATCTAAGTAATCAGGATCGCATCATTTAATTCACATATGTGATTTATATGCTAAACAGAGGGCATTCGATATGATGTCTGAACTAAGAACATGGTGTTGAATATTGTGTATATGATGTCTAAACTATGCAATGCAAGACACCATATGCATCATATGAGCAGTATAACCGTGCCAAGTTAGAGCATACACCTCGGTGGGGGAATAGGACCGGTCATCTGTCTCTGAATCCATCTTTGAGGAGTTATCGGGACCCAACAAGAGATCTGCTTCGACAGGTAGCACTGTCTTCTCTGAAGGCCTTGTTTTCACTCTAGATTTTTTCCATCTCCCACCCAAATGGCTGATTCACAGGAAGAGTAGTTTAATGTACAAACATTGTCGACAAATGGAAATGTAATGAAGAAAAGGATGGGCAAGATATCATTCAAATATAAGATGTCGGGTTAAACATTGCACATTTCACATATATTATGGTTGGCTAAAAGACATGAGACTACATAATTCCCATATATGATATAGAAACTAAATATGTGGCATTAGAGAACATGTCTAAACTAAGTAGATGACATATATGATGTCAAAAGTAGGCACTGCAAGGAAACATATGCATGATATGACTAACATCATCATTCCAAGGTAGAGCAAACACCTTGGGGGGTAAATAGGAGTGGTCAGCGGCATTTGAATCCGCCTCAGAACAGATATCTTCCTCTGGATTACAATCTGGAGAGGGGTGGGGTGGGTTTGCCATTGAACCCACCATGGAGCGATGTCTGCATGACATTGTATTGCCGCACAAAACTCTTCTCTTTTTCTCTACATGTTCAGCATGACTGTGTACAATATCTGACATGCATACGAAAAAATATGGTGAGATTATGTAAGGAGAGCATCAGAAATTTAGAGTGATGGTAACAACCAGTGGATGGATCCAAAAATAATGATAGCAGGCTGATGATTGCTTTAATTTAATAGACATATGATGATTGCTTTACTATTTGTTTCCCACCCAAGATGAACAACATAGGCATACCCTAGGTGAACCAGATATTAGACAGACATACTATTCATTGCTGCCTCGATATGTGCCCCACAACTAATTTAGAACTCAAGTTTGAACATTAATTTGGACCTGACTTGGAGTCCAACAGGTGAACAGGACGATAAAGTAGCAGGTAATTTTAGGCAATGCATAACATAAGCAGAAACAAAAGAGTGCGACCTCTCTTGTGGACCCGTGTACTCCTCGGTTCATCTGCTGAGTCGATGATGGTGATGCCGTTGCGATGGGTGCCGGTGGCAGGGCAGGAGTCCTAAGGCGGCGAAAGATGGTCAGGAGTCATGATGTCTGGTTTGGTGGATGCTTCTGTCGATGGAGCAGCTCAGGTGAGGTGGACGACGTCGTGGCAGGAGCAGGACAAACCACACAAAGTTCCCTTTGACACCTTCCTGTAACTGAAGTAATTCTGTAAGGGCTCATTTGGCTTGCATGATTCTAAAAACCTAGGGATAGGAAAAACACCGGAATAGGATAGGAATGCACATGGTAAACAGAGCATTTGTAAACACATGATTTCTGCCAACTTGGGTGTTTGGTTTACAGGAATTGGAAGAGCAGAGGAATGCAAAGAAACATGGCCAAAATAAAGTGAAACCATATGAAAGCGTGTACAGTTAGAATGTTATTCTGCCACTAATGCACTTGGTCTTGTTTTCATGCATAGGATTTTGAAAAGTAGGTCTAGGTGGATGTTTTGCTTCATTCCTTTCAACAAAATGCATGAATAATTGAATAGTAGAGTGCCACTGGAAAATTCCCTATTACTATGTTTTTCCGTTGAACCAAAATAGCCCTAATGGATCGACATAAATGTATAGTAATAAGTGATGCAACAAGTGTACAACCTCTTTGCCGTAGCCGTGTAGACCTCAGCATCATTGGGTTGGTCGCTGAAGCAGTTGAGGCAGATGTGGCTGTCGGAGGTGTGGAGGAAGATCTGAGAAATCTGTAGACAGCGTCAAGGGCACTGCTCTATTGTGATGGATCGTTCTGTCGTTGGAGCAGTTCTAGTGAGCCGTAAGACGTTAAGGCTGAAGCAGCACAAGACATACATCATCAATCTCAAGTGGGATTCTAATAGCATCTCCAATAAATGATGTAAAATAGATGTAAAAATTACATCACCAAAAACCACCAGACTACAACAGATGAGGTAAAAACTATTGACTCTGAACTTAACTGTTGAAACTGAAATTTACCGTGGAATCTGAATGTTACCGTCGAAACTGAACGCAATGGCAGCAGAGAGGCACTTGACATGTAGTTTAGGGAGGGCTTGCAGTTCATCTTCAACCTGCACCCCCCCTGAGCCGCCAGCCACCACCGGCCGAACCACCGGCTCCAGCGCCGCCTCTTCACCCCGAAACAACTCCCCACCGCCACCTTGGCCAGCCCTCTAGGCCCCCCTCCCCCACCCTGAACCCTAAGATAGATAGTGGGGTACCTCTCCGGCAAGCCCCCATCCGCGCCGTGGGTGGTTCTTTCTTAACTCCGGCGAGCCCCCCAACCCCTGAAAATCGACTGACCCTGTTGGGGTATGGGGTCCCGGCAAACCCTTAAGGTTCGAACACTAGGGTGCACGCGAAGTCTTTCCCTTCAATCGATCTACGCTCTAGATTGCTAGGATCTAGCGGACGAACTCGTAACACAGAAGGACACAGGGTTTCTATTTGTTCGGGTCATCGTTGTGGTGTAATACCCTACTCCGATGTGGTGGTGGTGGATTGCCTCTCGGGCTAATGATGAACAATACAAAGGAAGAACGGCCTCCTGAGGTCGGGGCGTTCTTGAGCTCGGTGAGCTTGTGCGTGGGGGGGTGGTCTCTCTCTCTAACTAAGATCATATCGTCCTCTCAAGATTCCATCCTCCCCTCTCTACTGTGGTGGCTAGTCCTATTTATAGAGGCCCTGGTCCTCTTCCCAAATATCGAGCAGGAAGGGAGCCAACAATGGCGGGCTAATTTGAAGGGGGACATCTAGTACAAGCTATCTTGACAAAAGTAGTCTTCGCGTGCACAAAGTTCTGGTGGTGACGCTGCTCTAGGCTCCACGGTGACCTCCGTCTTACAGTCCATGGTCTTGGTCTTATTGCATCGAAATGGCAACCTTTGCCTGAGGCCTCAGTACTCCGCGGCTGCGTGTGCCCCCTTTGCACCAAAGAGGAAACAAGGACGTTGTGTGCGCTGGTGCCCGCCTGGTGTCGCACGGCTCACGTCACGAGAACCTCGTGAGGTTCGCCTCGCTTTGATATCTCCGCTCCTTGTGAGCCTGCTTGGCTAGGCCACTCAAGAGGAGGTATTGCATCATCCGCCTCGCGAGGCTTGGCCCCTCACGAGGGTCTTGGGTGATTTGTTGGTGAGGATGGGCCGTACGGCCTGCTGGCTCAGCCACGCCACGGGCCGCAGGCAAGCAAGTCTGGGGACCCCCGTTCCCGGAACGCCGATAGTAGCCCCCGGGCCCAAGGTGCGCGGGCTTGGCTTCATGGTGAAGCCAAGGGTCAAGCTTGAAGCGCCGCGGGCCCCCAAAGCCTGCAGCCTCGGTTGACGCGTGGCGGTTGACTAGACATGGGCGTCCCCACTTCCCCATGCTGCTTCGGCGACTGCACGACTTGAGAAGTCCTTGCGATATGCAAGGGAAACCATCATTACCTGTGATCGTGGGAGACGCCGGTTGGCCTTCTCTTGCTATAAATGGGGAGGGGGGCGGAGCCCCCGTTGCCCATCTCTTCCTTGCTTGCTTCCTCCTTTTTGCTCCATTGCTTGCAGTGCCTCCGATGGCGCCTCAAAGGAAGTTCTCTGCCGCCGAGAAGGGTAAGGCCCCTCGCGAGGGCCCTGGTTCCCCGGTGCCCAAGCGCGGTCGCGGACGCCCGCGCAAGGACGCTGCGACCCCCGTCGTGGCCCACCATCAAGGCGGCGCCACGGCACACGGAGGGGGCCGTCCCAACCGTGGCAGTCCAGTCGACGAGGGGAGGTGCGCGATGGTGGCAAGGCCTCCCTGCCCACGCTTCCATTCAGCGGAGGCGTCGCCGGAGTTCGTTGTTTGGTCAGAAAACCCTGCCGGCAACTGGCTCCAGCTTCCGCGCTTCTTTGTCGCTGAGCTGCCGGCCCCTGGTCCAGGGGGCTCTAGTTGCAGGCGGATGGTTGCTGTAGCAAGGCCTCCTGGGTCGCGGTCGAGACTTCTGCCGCAGGCAACATCGCCCTGACCCGCGGTTGGTAGACGTTCGCCCGCGCGCGCGGCCTGGGCAGGCGGTGCACGCTCCAATTCAAGTATGATGACGGGTCGACCCTCTTCATAAGGGTGTTCGAGGAAGATGGCCGCCGCGCTGGATGCTGCCCCGAGACGAACGACGGCGAGGAGGTGCTCGGCCTGGGCGACAGTCATGACGAGGGTGAGGGCGAGCCTGCCCTCAGCGGCGACCGCATCTCCTCCAGCTATGAGGGCTCTCCCTCCTGCGACAGCTCCAGCAGCATTGGCTACGATCAGCCGCCGTGCTCGCTTCAAAGGAGGCAGCGGGTCATCTCGTCGCCACGCCTCCGTGAAGCGTGAGGAGGGGTCTAGCTAGGCTTGGGCGTCGCTAAGGTCATGCCCCCGTAGATTGTTGAAACGCCGCTTTGTTTGGTTTTTTCCTTTCTTTCCCTGCACCAGAAAATGAAACCAGTATGGGCCTAGAGAGGCGTGTATCGAACTATGGTTCTTGGTTAATGCAACGTGCGTGTTATTCCCATGCCATGCTATTATTTTGCGCAGAGATAACCTAACTTGGCGTGTTTGGAACGCTACTTCCTTCGCCAGATATCTGCGTTTGCTCAGGAACTGCAAGAATTTGTTAGGGGGTGCGCTAGAGGATTTTTCCATTCGCCCGAACCTTGACTTGGCGCTTTGCATTGCGGTACCCGAGGGGCACAGATTTAGGAGAGTTGCGCCAGCTTCTAGGCTCGAACGAGGGTGACTCACAAGAAAGCAGAGAGAAGGAAAAGCTCGCGAGGGCACCTGCCTAGCCCCCTAGCGAGGTATGCGAGAGAGAGATCACGGGTAAACCAGAGCCGAAAATGCGGTAAAAGGCGAAGGAACCAAATCAGCAAGGAACACCAAAAGGAAAACTCGATTAAGGAAAAGCAAGCCAACTATGAAAAGCAAATGAAAAGCCGCATCCGGCACCTAATCTAGTCTTTGAGTCTTCTCACTAGCGCGGAGCTAAGTGCTGTCCACTAGGCGTGGGAGGGAGCCCCAGGGCCTAAGGCCGGCGCTCCTGAGACTCCGAGGCATGTATAGCCCCAACTCATTATTACATGAGAGTGTCATGGGCGGTGATTCTTCACAGGCACCAGACCTTGCTTCATAGGCTCTGGGCCTTGCTTCTCAGGCTCTGGGCCTTGCTTCTGAGGCTCTAGGCCTTGCTTCTCAGGCTCTGGGCCTTGCTTCATGGGTAGAACTTCCAGAGGTGCTGGATGTTCCAGGCGTTTTGGATGGGTGTCCCCTCTTGCGCCTCTAAGCGTACGGCGCTAGGCCTGGCGATGTGAATGACCCTGAACGGGCCCTCCCACATGGGTGAGAGCTTGTGCAAGCCTTCCCTAGAGAGAACCCACCTCAGGACCAGGTCACCCATCTCGAGCATCCTAGAACGAATGTTGCGGCAGTGGTAGCGCCGCAGCGCTTGCTGGTACCTTGCCGCCCTTAATGCAGCTTCGCGACGTCGTTCCTCCCCCAGCACGAGATCCATCCCCTGCATGGCGTCCTGCTGTGTTTCGTCGAATGCCAAGACCCGTGTGGAGCGATGCCTGACCTCGTGAGGGAGGACTGCTTCAGCTCCGTAGACGAGGAAGAATGGAGTCTCGCCTGTTGGCTTGGTAGCGGTGGTGCGGATGGACCACAGCACAGACTGGAGCTCATCGTGCCAGCCCCTGCCGAAGGCCTCCAGCTCCTTCTTGAAGGTCCTCGTCTTGAGGCCCCTCGGGACCTCAGTGTTGGCGCACTCGGCCTGACCATTGCTCCTGGGGTGGGCTACCGAAGTGTAGCAGATCTGCGTTCCAAGGTTAGCACAGTAGGTTTTAAAGAGGTTACTAGTGAACTGCGAGCCGCTATCTGTGATGATGCGGTTGGGGACCCCGAAGCAGCTCACGAGGCCCTTGATGAACTTGACGACAGAGCCGACTGGAATGGTTCGGACGACTTCCACCTCTGCCCACTTAGTGAACTTATCGATGGTGACGTAGAGATAGAGGTAGCCCCCTGGCGCTCGTGGGAACGGGCCTAGGATGTCCAGCCCCCAGACGGCGAACAGCCACGTGAGCAGGATGGTTTGGAGGCCCTGAGCAGGCTGATGGATTTACTTGGCGTGGAATTGGCAAGCTTCACAGGACTTCACCAGCTCGGCTGTGTCGTTAAGTGTTGTAGGCCAATAGAATCCGCTGCAGAAGGCCTTGCCGACGAGGGTCCGTGATGACAAGTGATGTCCACCGTCCCCGCCGTGTATGTCAGTCAGCAGCTCCCTCCCTTGATCACCGGAGATGCCGCGCAACATGACGTCGTTCGGTCGTTTCCTGTACAACTCGCCGTCTTGAATGCAGTATGCCGTGGCCTGTCGGGACACGCGCTCCGCGTCCTCTTCTTTCTCCGGCACTGTCCCGTGCATCAGGTACTCCCTGAACTCCTTGGTCCAGCACTCCTCCTGGGGCTCAAGTGTTGGGGAACGTAGTAATTTCAAAATTTTCCTACGCTCACGCAAGATCATGGTGATGCATAGCAACGAGAGGGGAGAGTGTTGTCCACGTACCCTCGTAGACCGAAAGCGGAAGCGTTAGCACAACATGGTTGATATAGTCGTACGTCTTCACAATCCGACCGATCCAAGTACCGAACGCACGGCGCCTCCGAGTTTAGCACACGTTCAGCTCGATGACGTCCCTTGAACTCCGATCCAGCAGAGCTTCACGGGAGAGTTCCGTCAGCATGACGGCGTGGTGACGATGATGATATTGCTACCGACGCAGGGCTTCGTCTAAGCACCGCTACGATATGACCAAGGTGGAATATGGTGGAGCGGGGCACCGCACACGGCTGGGAGAGATCAACTGATCAACTTGTGTGTCTTTGGGGTGCCCCCTGCCCCCGTATATAAAGGAGTGGAGGAGGGGAGGGCCGGCCCTCTCTATGGCGCGCCCTAGGGGAGTCCTACTCCCACCGGGAGTAGGATTCCCCCTTTCCTAGTAGAACTAGGAGCCCTTCCATGTAGTAAGAGTTGGAGGGAAGGAAAGGGAAGGGAAAAGGAGAAGGAAGGAAGGGGGCGCCCCCCCTCCCTAGTCCAATTCGGACCAGCCCATGGGGAGGGGTGCGGCCACCCTTTGAGGCCTTTCTCTCCTTTCCCGTATGGCCCATTAAGGCCCAATACGAATTCCCGTAACTCCCCGGTACTCCTGAAAATACCCGAATCACTCGGAACCTTTCTGATGTCCGTATATAGTCATCCAATATATCGATCTTTACGTCTCGACCATGTCGAGACTCCTCGTCATGTCCCCAATCTCATTTGGGACTCCGAACTCCTTAATAGAGTTATCAAATATGGCCGTTAATACGTTGGGCCGTTTTCATGTCAAAGAAAACCAGCTTAGGATCTTGCCACTCCTTGTTCCAAAATCCATCAAGTCTTTACCCAAAAACTTGAAAACTTCACAACACAAAACTCAACGGAAAATCTCATGAGCTCCGTTAGTGTAAGAAAACAAACCACCACTTTAAGGTACTATAATGAACTCATTCTTTATTTATATTGGTGTTAAACCTACTGTATTCCAACTTCTCTATGGTTCATACCCCCTGATACTAGCCATAGATTAATCAAAATAAGAAAACAACACACGGAAAACAGAATATGTCAAAAACAAAACAGTCTGTAGTAATCTGTATTAAACACAAACTTCTATTACTCAGAAAAATTTTAAAAATAGGAAGACCTAGATAATTTGTTTATTGATATACTAAAATTGGAATCACTATTTTATCTTTCTCTCGTGAATTTTAACAATTGTTTTCGTGAGCAGAAAGTTTCTGACTTTTTGAGCAACATCAAATAATTTTCATCCAAGAAGATCCTATAGGTCTTACTTGGCACAAACACTAATTAAAACATAAAACCAAATCTAACCAGAGGCTAGATGAATTATTTATTACTAAACAGGAAAAAAAAGCAAGGAACAAAAATAAAATTGGGTTGCCTCCCAACAAGCGCTATCGTTTAACGCCCCTAGCTAGGCATTGATAATTTTAATGATGGCCACATCAAAGACAAGAATTAAAGCACAAAGAGAGCATCATAGAACACGTGATAAACACATCTAAGTATAACATACTTCCTATGCATAGGCATTTTATAAGCAAACAAATTATCATAGCAAGCAAAAATTAGCATATGCAAGGAAGAAGAAAGAGACGATAGCAATCTCAACATGACGAGAGGTAATTTAGTAAGGTAAAAATTTCTACAACCATATATTCCTCTCTCATAATCATTACATGTAGGATCAAAGGCAAATTCAACAAAATAGCTATCTCCAAACTGACCCTGTTCTTCGAGGGCGTGGAGCAGTTTCGCTCCAACAGAGCGACTTCTCTAGCCAATGAGGCCCGGAAGCTTTGACAGGTTGCCCTGACCAAGGTCCTCACCGAGGTGGCGTAGTGGAACCCCAACCTCGACTTCAACGCTGTGCTGCAGAGCTTGCCGGAGGATGTGGACCTCGCGGCGCTCGAAGTGCGTATCGAGCCCATCATCAGCCGTGTCGACGGAGTTCGGAGGATAGAGGGCCAGCGCCGGGACTAGGCAACCCGTTTCTCATCGCCGCAGCAGGTTCATTACCAAGACAATTTTTATCTTTAGTTAGAAACGCAACAACAATTGGTGTAATATAACTCTGCAGTAATTTGAAACGATGCATGTTATTCCCCTGTTTGATTTCTCTTTGTATGTCCACCATACGTTTAATTATATAGGCTTGCGGCACGTAAACCCAAGCCACGGCACCTTGAGGACGGATCCTCAACAACTTGCCGGGTGTGCTTGCTGCCAGGCAAACCACCTTACCGCTCTCAGTGTGGCCGCTTGAACTATTGAGCGGACTCGAAACAGGGCAAGAGTGTTGCCAGTAGCGGAAAGGCCACCCTGCCGATCTTGACATGGCCGTTCGAACTGTTGTGCGGACTCGAAACAGAACAAATGTGTTGCCAATAGCAGAAGGACCCCATTCCGTACAGGTTTCCTATACAAAGAGCAAGACCTCTGAGGAGAATAACCTTATACATAAAGGAATTATTCAAAGTTTCGCCTTAGCTTTTCTATCGCCATACGGGTGGTTGCTGCGTCTGTAGATATTGTCGCTCGCTTGGTCATCTTCTTCCTTGGAGCCCATGGCGATGAGGAACCGCCAAACTAGCTGCTAGGCCGGATTTCCACAACTGTGTCCCCTACCTGGCACGCCAAAGTTGTCGGCGTGAAACGACGCCTATGGGATCACTGGAATCCCTTCTACGGTTGGCGGGCGTGGGGTTGTGCAAAGAGCGGGTCTAGAAACCAACACAAGGATCGTTTACCCAGGTTCGGGCCACGAGGATGCCTAATACCCTAGTCCTGCTTTGGTGTATATTTGAGTGTTCTTAAGCTCTTGAACTAGCTACGGTGCGTGCGTCATCCAAAGGATCTGAATCCTTCCTCAGTACGCCTCGGGCCTCCTTTTATAGTCAAAAGGGGCTGCCACAGTGGCACAAAATGTACAAGCTTATCACATGTCATTACAGGACAAAATGCATTAAATGCGCTACTTATATTAGGTGTCCCCTCACTTTATCGGGGATGGTAACGAGGCCCGTCCTGGTCGTCGCCGCTCCGTCTGGCTTCGACATGCGTCAAGGCCAATAAGGCATGCAGCGCCACGTCGACTGGCAGGCTGCTGAGTTGGCGTGGTGGTAGGGTCTTCACAAAGATCTGCATGCCACCACGCAGGTGCTTGACTAATTGGATTAATACCCACGTACTGCCACGTGGGTACTTGCTTTAGTTGGTGAGTCGGCCGCTGAGCTGGGGCGGCGATGGGGCGGCAAGGCCTTGCCGCGGTCTTGTGTATATTCCCAGCAAGGGTCTTGTCTGGGCCTTGCGAGCACCCTCGGCAAGAGCCTTGCCGAGGCCTTGCAGATGTCTTTGGCAAGGAGCCTTGTCGGGGCCTCGTGGGCATCCTCGTCAAGGAGCCTTGCGGCTGTCTTGTCTTCTGGTTCTCATATAGACTTCGTAGGCCTTTTGTCTTCACAAAAATCTGCATGCCTCCACGCATGCGCTTCCCGAGCCTTGGTTCCAATGTTGTCGATGGTGTCGGAACTCTCAAGCTCAAGGGTGGCTGTGATGTTGGCGTTGGGTGAGCTGCCCTAGAAAGGTTCTTGTCGGGGCTAAGTAGGCTACCCCGGCAAGGGTCTTGCCGGGGAGAACCTGTATTGTCGCTCTGTCTTCTGCGCCCCTAGTTGCAGTGCTGCTCTGGTATTCTCGTGCCTCTGCTTCCCTCTTTTGCCCTGCTAATTGTGGTCGCAGGCGCGGCTCTGACTGCCCGTGCACAAGTAAAGGGGTACAAAGAGAGCCCCGACTCTTGTACACCGATAGGAGCGCCCGGGCCTGGGCCACACATAAGCGCAATGCGTTGTTGGACTGGCCCAGAACGGTGCACGGGCACGTGTGGCGGAGTTTTTACCGCAATAACTTCCTCGTCTGTTGCGCTTCCCCACGACCCGCGTTGAATGTGTGACATGGGGGTCGTGCGTGGGGCGGTTTGTTGCACACCTGTGTCACGCCTCTGTAAATGGTAAAGAGGCGGCCCGTGTCTTCCCATAAAATAGGGAAAACCATGGGCGAGCTGCTCATTTACCCTCCGCGCCCCTTCCACTCTCGGAATCGTCGTCCTTCTCTTCTTCCATAAGCGAGAAGCTTTTGCCCCCGCTCACCGCTGCCGCGTCTCCATTGGCCCTGATCCCCACCCCTTCTCGGTCGCCACGGCGCCCAAGATAGGCAAGGGCAAGGGAGTGGCCAAGGACGCCGGGGAGAAGGAGGCGCCAGAGAGCGAATTTGCAGCGCTTCGAACGCAACATGCCTACTTCCCCTCCATGGTCGATGTTGTCCATCTCAGGGACAACTTCAAGCCCCTGTGGGGGTGTGAGACGACGGGGCACCCTGCCACGCGCATCATCCCCGCGGATTTTGTCGAGGCCGACCCGGATCGGTACCCCTTCTTTGTTGATTACTTTTCCTGCGGGCTCTACCCCCCCCCCCCTTTTCTGATTTCTTCAAAGACGTCATGCACACCTATGGCTTCCACATTCTGGATTTCACCCCAAATGTGGTGGCATGCATGGCCATTTTTGCCCATCTCTGTGAGGGCTTCACCGGAGTGCATCCCAGCACGACGCTCTTCCGCCACTACTTTTATCCTCGTATCCAGAAAGGAGGCGCCATCTCTGGCTGCATCGCTTGGATCCCAAGGAGCCAGGAGATGGGTACGTATCCGGAGGGCACTCAGAAGGAGAGGTGGGAAGAGTGGCAGGGACGGTGGTGCTAGATTGAAGAAGAAGATCCGTAGGAGTTCTGTTGGGTCCGTCAGGTGCCGCCAATCCGTAGAAATGACTGGGGCGATGTCGACACCAATGATGATAAGCTCATGATCGCCATCACCAGGATCCATCGCCTAACCGTGATGGGGCTCACCCTTGAAATGATTGGGGCTGACTTCATCCGCCGCCGAATTACCCCATTGCATAACAAAGGGAGGCCGGCCTGGGATTACAGGAATGAGGCTGACATCATGAGGCTCCGCCCTGGCTTGAACCACAACTTCACGGTGCTGGGGCACGCCCACTTTTGCCAGAGTCTCTTTCAGCTCAACGTGGAGCATGACGGCAGGGCTGAGAGGACCGGCAAGGCCGCGAAGGCCGGCAAGGCCATCAAGGGGGCCTCGTTTGGGTTGCCAGTGGGAGTGGTCTTGCTGAGCAACAACTCTCGCCAGATCGAAATCATTGATATGATGCCGGACTTCAATGTGCACGGCCTTGACCCGAGCTGGGTCGAGCCAGAAGTGGGGCGGGTGCAGGATTTTTTTGATAGCTTGTCGGAAGGTACGTCCATGATGAGCCACTTCTTATCCGGGATACCACCAAGGAGCAGCTGGACTACATTGCCGCCAGGGCGGTGGAGGCGGCGCTTGCCCGAGAGGCCGGCAGCCCTGGCGCCATGGAGGACGAGGCCGGCGCGGCCACGGAGGATTAGGAGCTCGCCGAATGGGCGGAGTCTGCTGGGAAGGCCAGCAGTGTCGGTGACGGGGCTCCTCTTGTCGAAGATGTGGTCGAAGAGTCGACCGAGGAGGAGGCCGAGGCCAACGACCCTTCGGCCACAGGGAGGAGACACTTCCTGTGTCGGGCTGGCTCTAGCGAGCCAGTTTGGCCCGGCAGGGCCGTGCCGCAGCAACAAGTTCAGGAGTAGTCCGCGCGCCAGACGAGGGCCACAGCAGCGAAGAAGGCGGTGAAGGTCACGGTGGGGAAGAAGAAGGCGACTGCCTCTTCTTCGTCCAAGCATCGCAAGACTCCATCCCCTTCCCCTCCTCCCGCAGATGTCGACCTGGAGGTCAACTTCAATCTTGGGTCGCTTAGCCCAAGGAGGAAGAGGAAGGCACCGGAAGAGGAGGTGGAGGACGAGTAAGCATTCTGCCCTTCATCATCCCCGATCCTTCAGACTGTGTTGCTTTTCTTGACTTGTTTTCATCTTTGCAAGGACAGGGAGATGTTGGCCCAGAGGGTGGCGAAGAGGTCCAAGGCCTCGACGGGCGGCCAGTGATACGTCTCCAACGTACCTATAATTTTTGATTGTTCCATGTTATTATATTATCTATTTTGGATGTTTAATAGGCTTTATTATACACTTTTATATTATTTTTGGGACTAACCTATTAACCCAAGGCCAAGTGAAAATTGTTGTTTTTTTGCCTATTTCAGTGTTTCACAGAAAAGGAATATCAAATGGAGTCCAAACGGAATGAAACCTTCGGGAGAGTTATTTTTGGAACAAACGCAATCTAGGAGACTTAGAGTGGATGTCAAGAAAGAAACGAGGAGGCCACGAGGTAGGAGGTCATGCCCCCCACCCTCGTGGGCCTCTCGTGGCTCCACCGACCTACTTCTTTTTCCTATATATTCTCGTATACCCCGAAAACATCCAAGAGCACCACGAAACCCTATTTCCACCACTGCAACCTTCTGTACCAGTGAGATCCCATCTTGGGGCCTTTTTCGACGCTCCGCCGGAGGGGGCTTCGGTCACGGAGGGCTTCTACATCAACACCATAGCCTCTCCGATGATGTGTGAGTAGTTTACCACAGAGCTTTGGGTCCATAGTTATTAGCTAGATGGCTTCTTCTCTCTCTTTGGATCTCAATACAAAGTTCTCCTCGATTCTCTTGGAGATCTATTCAATGTAATTCTTTTGCGGTGTGTTTGTTGAGATCCGATGAATTGTGGGATTATGATCAAGATATCTATGAACAATATTTGGTTCTTCTCTAAATTCTTATATGTATGATTTGTTATCTTTGCAAGTCTCTTCAAATTATTGGTTTAGTTTGGCCTACTAGATTGATCTTTCTTGCAATGTGAGAAATGCTTAGCTTTGGGTTCAATCTTGCGGTGTCCTTTCCCAGTGACAACAGGGGCAGCAACGCACGTATTGTATTGTTGCCATCGAGGATAAAAAGATGGGGTTTATATCATATTGCTTGAGTTTATCCCTCTACCTCATGTCATCTTGCCTAATGCGTTACTCTGTTCTTATGAAATTAATACTCTAGATGCATGCTGGATAGCGGTCGATGTGTGGAGTAATAGTAGTGGATGCAGAATTGTTTCGGTCTACTTGTCGCGGACGTGATGCCTATATACATGAT
Source organism: Triticum aestivum (assembly GCF_018294505.1). Taxonomy (NCBI): domain Eukaryota; kingdom Viridiplantae; phylum Streptophyta; class Magnoliopsida; order Poales; family Poaceae; genus Triticum; species Triticum aestivum. The sequence continues at coordinate 160,741,604 of NC_057800.1, read as the reverse complement.
CATGCCTAGATATTCTCATAACTATGCGCTTTTCTATCAATTGCTCGACAGTACAGTACAAAAAATATACTTTCGTGATGATACGTGTTTGTCACAGTAGGTCGCGTTTTTTGTCATGCATGTACATCCATGATGATTTTCCGACAGAATCAAGATAGTATACCTGTGCTGTCGTAGAAGTGTTCCATGACATTACCAAAATTATCATCACGGAAGTGTCCACTTCCATGACGATAAATCGCGTGTCACAGATGTGCTTTCGTCAAGGGTGACCGACACGTGGCATCCACCGTGACAGAACACCGTTAAGCTATCGGGTCTGGTTTTGGATTTGATAACCCGTTAACAGCCCCGACCAATGGGGATTTTCAATGTGTAAAATCATCATTGGCTAGAGGAAACATGTGTCGGTTCACCGTTGGGACAAATGTCATCCACTCATTGGACCGAAGGCGCCTATGATACGGGGACACGTGGCACGACCCAACAGAGGCCAATTCCTGTGAAAAGGCCGACCCGTTTGACTTGGTCAAAAGGTGGCGGGCCGGCCCACGGAAAGCATGTTAACGGCCTGTTCGCATATAGCCCATTTATAGCCCGCTAACCCAGGGACCATTACGACCTCTTCGAATTAGGCCAGTAGCGTCATCTGGGCCGTCCAATATGATTCCAGCCCTTTTTAACTTGCAGCCCATGTGTGGCCCATGACTTCTTTCGGCCCATATGAGTCCCTTTGTAACTCTTGGCCCATTAACGGCCCGTGGTGAAACTGGCCCATAATGAATAGTGTATCACTTTATACCCATTAACGGCCCGTTATTCCATTGGGCCGATTCCAGCCCAAGTTATCTTTCGGCCTTCTCAGGGCCCATTGATTCTTGGGCTCATTTGCAGCATTCGGTTACATACGGCCCGTTACTGTCATTTTCTGCTTGTGCACCAAATTCAGCCCGTCGTTACAGTCGGCCCGTTTGTGGACCATTAATACGTTGGGCCGTTTTCATGTCAAAGAAAACCAGTTGGGCTATTTTCATAGAGTTATCAAATACAGCCTATTAACGTCCTGTTATGGTCCACGAATAGTACGACCCATGATTGGCGAAATGATGATATGCCCCGTAGAAGGCCCATGGATCCTACGGCCCGTATGAGGCCCATGGATCGTACAGCCCGTAGAAGGCCCATGGATCATACAGCCCGTAGAAGGCCCATGGATCCTAAGGCCCTTATAGAAGGCCAATGGATCCTACGGCCCGTATAGAACGCCAATGGATCCTACGGCCTGAAGAAGGCCCATGGATCATATGGCCCGCAGGAGGCCCATGGTTACAACAGTCCATGTGTTGCCATGATTATTTTGGCCTAGTTACCAAAAATAGGCTATTGTGGCCACTAGAAAAACACAGAAAAAGAACTGCAGTGACTACTAGAAAACAACTAAACAAGACAATAAGGAAATAAATAAGCAAGCAATTAACGCACAGGGTGACCTGTCCATTTTTTAAAAGCTTATTTAAATATTTAATATGAAGTAAATAGGTACTCCCTTAGTATAAAAAATAGGACTTTTTTGACACTGTGATGATGTTATAAAAATCTTATATTTTGACAGAAATATAAGATATTTTTAATAGTATCAAAACACGTCTTTTATTTTGATACGGATGGAGTATATGCTAAATGAAAAATTGTGTGTGCTCTTCTTAAATTCAATTAAGTACAGATCTAAGCTACTTTATCATCTCATAACATCAAGTTAGATAATCCTCAACAAAAAAATTAGATAATTATGATTTTCTATTCCCATTAGACAAATGATGAAATCGTTAAACTGATTTTATATTGCCTGTGACAACCCACGGTCAAATTTCTACTAGTGCTAGTAAAAAAGTGCGTAGGAGGTGTGCGTGGGCTTGTACGATTCACGGAGCACCGATCCTTTCCCTCAAAATAAAATAAAAAAGAAGCATTGATCCGTCTCTCCTAGACCTAATCGACTGGAGTCCCTAAAATCAACATTCGCTCACAAACCTCGAGCTTCTCGTCAACTACCTCTTCTCATCGTCTTCCTGCATCTTCTCTTTGTCTTCCAGCATACCATTAGACATCGGATTCGTTCTGTGCATCCTACAGAAGTGAACAACCCAAATGACTGAGTTATGATCGAGTAAAGTTACCGATAGACGAAGACAAAAGAGGGGATGCCTTCCGGGGCATACCCAAGCTTAGGATTTTGGTTGTCCTTGAATTTTACCTTAGGGTGCCTTGGGCATCCCCAAGCTTAGGCTCTTGCCACTCCTTGTTCCAAAATCCATCAAATCTTTACCCAAAAACTTGAAAACTTCACAACACAAAACTCAACAGAAAATCTCATGAGCTCCGTTAGTGTAAGAAAACAAACAACCACTTTAAGGTACTGTAGTGAACTCATTCTCTATTTATATTGGTGTTAAACCTACTGTATTCCAACTTCTCTATGGTTCATATCCCCCTATACTAGCCATAGATTAATCAAAATAAGCAAACAACACACACAAAACAGAATCTGTCAAAACCAAAACAGTCTGCAGTAATCTGTATCAAACGCAAACTTCTGTGACTCAGAAAAATCTTCAAAAATAGGAAGGCCTAGATAATTTGTTTATTGGTCTACTACAATTGGAATCAATATTTTGTCATTCTCTAGTGATTTTTAACAATTGTTTTCGTGAGAAGAAAGTTTCTGACTTTTTCAGCAAGATCAAATAATTATCATCCAAGAAGATCCTATAGGTTTTACTTGGCACAAACACTAATTAAAATTTAAAACCAAATCTAACCAGAGGCTATATGAATTATTTTTTATTAAAAAGGAGCAAAAAGCAAGGAACAAAAATAAAATTGGGTTGCCTCCCAACAAGCGCTATCACTTAACGCCCTTAGGTAGGCATTGATAATTTTAATGATGCTCACATCAAAGACAAGAATTAAAGCACAAATAGAGCATCATAGAACATGTGATAAACACATCTAAGTCTAGCATACTTTCTATGCATAGGCGTTTTATAAGCACACAAATTATAATAGCAAGCAAAAATTAGCATATGCAAGGAAGAAGAAAGAGACGATAGCAATCTCAACATGACGAGAGGTAATTTAGTAAGATAAAAATTCCTACAACCATATTTTCCTCTCTCATAATAATTACATGTAGGATCAAAGGCAAATTCAACAAAACAGCTATCTCATAACATATTCTCAACACGATCCACATGTATGCGAAGTTGACACTCTTCCAAAATAGTGGGATTATCTATATCTATACCTACTATTAAAGGGAGGTGATATTCTTGGTTTTGTCCCGCTTTATTTGGTCCCTCTATTATTTTCATGCCTACGCTGTTGTTTAGGTTTGTTCGGACTCTATTTTATGAAGTACGTGCAAACAAAACAAAAGAAGGAACGTAGAGGTCAGCCCATATGTCTATTTTGTTGCTGAAACAAAACGAACCTCCCAGTCCATAAGTTTATTTTGTTTGCAAGCCCATATCCGCGGTTGACATACCAGCCCGCGCGAACACTCCATTGCTCGATCCACACGCATGTTTGCCCACCCCTGGTTTTTTTGTCCGTGAGATATGAAACTCAGTTGGAGTTAGAGTCGAACTCTACATCCCTCATGACCCGGACTCTGACTAATCCTTCCCTAAGACCCTAACACCTCCCATGAATATGCCGCTGATGAGGAGGTGAAGAAACAGCAGACGAGGCACTCGAGGAGACATAGGGCCAGGTCAATCTTACGATGCGATTCATCTGGGCCTGCAGGGAGCGTCAGAACCGCAGCCCGCCGTGGGCACCATCACCCTCCACTCCTACGTTCCTACCCAGCCGTGAGATCTCAGCCTCGGAGGATTTACAGGTCCATAGTAACAATGATGGAGGCCAAGGCCAGCAATTCCCAAGTCGTCCCCGTCGAGTTCCCTTCCACAGTTCCTCCACCAAGTTCGGACCACAGCATCAGCATCACCGTCCATGCGGCGATGTCGGAGCACACCAACCGATGGCGTCTTTTGCTTGTAATCTTCCACGAAGCCACACTGAGCGGCCGATCCAGGAGGCCAGCCTTGCCGCCCTCATCTCCTTGCATCCTCTTGAGATGGCGAGATGGTCGGGCACCCCGGTGGCCAAGCGCCCTGGAGGCCCCACCATACGCTGCAGCTTGTTGTGACGAACGTGCATGGGGAGGACGTCGTGGGGAGGTTCCTGGGTGCAACCACCGCGACAGCGATGAATGCGGAGTATGAGCCTACAAGGCACGAGGCGACGAAGGTGCTCTTGGAGGCAGTCGCGGCTGTGTGGGCAGTAGAGGAAGAGACAACTAATCTCGTTAGCGGAATCAAAAGTTAATGCAGAACTGGCCGCAATAGGAAAAGAGGTAGAGGCCCGAAGATGGAGAATATCACGCACGTGGAGGAGCTAGGGAAGGTAAGCTCATCTCATTTGGCTAAAATCCGGTTGAACAGGGCGTGAAATGTATTTTACATCTTTATAGCTTATGCTGAGAGACAGTAAGAAGGCAACATGGTACATGCGTCTGGGAGAGAAAAAAAGAACAATATCAACTCCAAATTATCCAAGTCAGACTTATATGATCTATTTGTCCTGGTTAGGAAACTGCATATATGCCTTTGTCAATGCACAATTGAACAACCATCGGGTGGTGATGAGAGGACTATTGAAGCAGGGGAAACACACTTCAGTTTGTTACCCATGGTTTCTTCAGAAGGTAAATATCAGTAGCATCACAAGTGGGCTTGCTCACTTAATCCAAAAGATCCGACAAGTTGCAAAGATAACAACAGTGAACCTGACATATCTGAAAGCAGATGACCCAATCTACTACTTCGGTTTAGGTGTTATTTATCTTGCTCTGTGTTGACATATTTTCTTCTTCCAGATGCAAAGCATCCAGAATGTGACCAGTCACACACTAGAGAGCTTCCGTCATTGGATAATGGCATCAAATATGCGGTTCCAGTCCTTTCACAGTGCAGGTGAACTGGATAATTCTATCAAATATAAGTGCCCTTTCAAGATTGGCATTGTCCTTTCTTTAGTATATCATATTACACGATTAAACATGCCAATTATTTAACTTGATTTAGTTGTCTATATTATGCTCTATGTGGTATTACCAACAAAGCGACAAGCTGATGCGCGGTGAAGAGAGAACTTATTTTTTACATTGTAAGAAACATGTCATGTTTCCCCATTATTTAAGTGTGTGCCGTGTTATCTTTGTTCATGATTCTGACTTTACATTTTCAATATTCTCGGGATATACCTTATTATGATGATGTTCAGTGTTGCTCCTCTAGTGCCAACACCTCTTTGGATTGCTAGACATTTACAACTAATGGGACTACTTTTTTTTGGTTCTTGGCTCGAGCTATCACTACAATTGAAATCTATCCACTCAACTAAATTTGTATGGTCACCAAAAAACACTTCTTAGCAGTTTGCAATTTGTATTAGAGTCTGTATGCCTAAGCCAATGGTTAGACAATGTTGTTTTAGTTAGGAAATGTAGAAATCATGCTCATGACTTATGTAGATTGGAAAGTCCCTTCGAACTGCACTCTTCAATCATTAGTGGAGAATTTCACTATATGTTCCCTTATAGAAAATTCACTATATGTTTCATGAAAATGGTTATTTTGGCCCTATCAGATTAAACTAGGCCTTGATTTGAAAGTACAGTTCAGGTAGATGCTGCTGGTTTATTTATCGTACCAACTACCCTCTTTAGGCAGAGATGTGGCCTTTCTCATTCCTCAAGATATTTTTCTTTGGTACCAAGATTTTTCTTCCCAGGTTGTGGAAAAATGGAGCTAGCAATCCTTTACAAGTACATAGTTGACCTGACCAATCTCGGTTCTTGCAACGAGTCTAAACAATGCAATCTCTTCTTGGGTTGTGCAAATATGAGCCGGATGGAAGGAGAGCGACGATGACATCCTTACTTCTTGAACGATTGGGGACGTGATTTTCTTCTCCCGTTGCAACGCATAGGCATGTGGCCTAGTCATTAACTAAAGTCATGACCTCTCCAACCCCATTTTTATCAAAAATACCATAAGATTGAACATTCTCAAAATATGTGGGATCTAAAGTTGACACTCTTCCAGACCCACTTTCAATAATATTGCAAACACTATTATCAATCTCATATTCATCATGAGGCTTAAATAAATTTTCAAGATCATAAGAAGAATCACCCCAATCATGATCAATGCAACAAGTAGTACACATAGAAAAACTAGCATCCCCAAGCTTAGGGTTTTGCATATTATTAGCACAATTGACATCAAGAGAATTTATAGTAAAATCATTGCAATCACGCTTTTTATTCAAGGAGCTATCATGAATCTCTTCATAAATTTCTTCATCACAATTTTCAGATTCAGGAATTTCAAGCGAAACCTCATAAAGATAATCTAGTGCACTCAAATCACTAGAAATTGGTTCATCATAATTAGATTTCTTAAAGAGATTAGCAAGGGGATGAGGATCCATAAACTTTTAGCAAGCAAAGATGAAGCAAAAAGAAGGCACATTGTAACACAAGATCGAACGGAAGGAGGGCGAATAAAATGGCAAGGGTGAAGTGGGGGAGAGGAAAACGAGAGGCAAATGGCAAATAATGTAATGCGAGGGAGAAGAGTTTTTGATGGGTACTTGGTATGTCTTGACTTGTGCGTAGATCTCCCCGGCAACGGCGCCAGAAATGGCTAGTTGGCGGGAGATCAAAGCTTGACTTGACATGGTGCAAATCTCCCCAGCAACGGCACCATAACTTCTTCTTGCTACCTCTCGAGCATGCGTTGGTTTTCCCTTGAACAGGAAAGGGTGATGCAGCAAAGTAGCGTAAGTATTTCCCTCAGTTTTTGAGAACCAAGGTATCAATCCAGTAGGAGATTACATGCAAATCGCCTAGTACCTGCACAAACAATTAAGAACCTTGCAACCAACACGATAAAGGGGTTTCCAATCCCTTCACGACCACTTGTAAAGGTGAGATCTGATAAAGATAATAAGATAAATATTTTTGGTATTTTTGTTTTACAGATTGAAAAGTAAAGATTGCAAAATAAACGGCGATAGAAATAGCTTGTTGACGGGAGATTAATATGATGGAAAATAGACCCGGGGCCATAGGTTTCACTAGTGGCTTCTCTCTAGATAGCATATATTACGGTGGGTGAACAAATTACTGTCGAGCAATTGATAGAAAAGCGCATAGTTATGAGAATATCTAGGCATGATCATGAACATAGGCATCACATCCGTGACAAGTAGACCGAAACGATTCTGCATCCACTACTATTACTCGACACATCGACCGCTATCCACCATGCATCTAGAGTATTAAGTTCATAAGAACAGAGTAACACATTAGGCAAGAGGACATGATGTAGAGGGATAAACTCAAGCAATATGATATAAACCCCATCTTTTTATCCTTGATGGCAACAATATAATACGTGTCTTGCTGCCCCTGCTGTCACTGAGAAAGGACACCGCAAGATTGAACCCAAAGCTAAGCACTTCTCCCATTGCAAGAAAGATCAATCTAGTAGGCCAAACTAAACTGATAATTCGAAGAGACTTGGAAAGATATCAGATCATGCATATAAGAATTCATAGAAGAATCAAATATTGTTCATAGATAATCTTGATCATAAACCCACAATTCATCAGATCTCGGCAAACACATTGCAAAAAGTATTACATCGAACAGATCTCCAAGAAGATCGAGGAGAACTTTGTATTGAGATCCAAAGAGAGAGAAGAAGCCATCTAGCTAGTAACTATGGACCCGAAGGTCTGTGGTAAACTACTCACACATCATCGAAGAGGCTATGGTTTTGATGTAGAAGCCCTCCGTGATCGATTCCCCCTCCGGTTGAGCACCGAAAAAGGCCCCAAGATGGGATCTCATGAGTACAGAAGGTTGCAGCGGTGGAAAAAGTGTTTTTGGCTCCCGTGGATGTTTTCAGGGTATAAGAGTATATATAGGCGAAATAAGTAGGTCAGTGGAGCTGCAAGGGGCCCACAAGGGTGGGGGGCGTGCCTCCCTACCTCGTGGCTTCCTTGCTGCTTCCTTGACTTCCACTCCAAGTCTCCTGGATTGTGTTTGTTCCAAAAAAACGATCCTCGCAAAGGTTTCATTCTGTTTGGATTCCGTTTGATATTCCATTTCTGCAAAACACTGAAATAGGCAAAAAAAGTAGCAATTTGCACTGGGCCTTCGGTTAATAGGTTAGTACCAAAAATAATATAAAAGTGCATATTAAAGCCCATTAAACATCCAAAACAGATAATATAATAGCATGGAACAATCAAAAATTATAGATACGTTGGAGACGTATCAAGCATCCCCAAGCTTAATTCCTGCTCGTCCTTGCGTAGGTAAATGATAAAAACAGAATTTTTGATGTGGAATGCTACCTAACACAATTTTCAATGCAATTCTCTATATTGTGGCATGAGTGTTTAGATCCAAAAGATTCTAGACAAAGTTTTATTGTTGACATAAAAATAGTAATACTTCAAGCATGCTAACCAAGCAATTATGTCTTATCAAAATAACATAGCCAAATAAAGCTTATCCCTACAAAATCATATAGTTTGGCCATGCTTCATTTTCGTCACACAAAATGCTCCCATCATGCATAACCCCGATGACAAGCCGAGCAATTGGTTCATACTTTTTAATGCGCTTCAGCCTTTTCAACCCTCACGCAATACATGAGCTCAAGCCATGGACATAGCACTATGGGTGGAATCGAGTTGATGATAGGGGCTATGTGAGAAGACAAAAAAGGAGAAAGTCTCATATTGACACGGCTAATTAACGGGCTATGGAGATGCCCATCAATTTATGTCAATGCGAGGAGTAGGGATTGCCCTGCAACGGATGCACTAGAGCTATAAATGTATGAAAGCTCATCAAAGAGAAACTAAGTGGTGTGCATCCAACTTGCTTGCTCATGAAGACCTAGGGCATTTTGAGGAAGCCCATCATTGGAATATACAAGCCAAGTTATATAATGAAAAATTCCCACTAGTATGTGAAAGTGATAAAATAAGAAACTCTCTATCATGAAGATCATGGTGCTATTTTGAAGCACAAGTGTAGAAAAAGGATAGTAACATTGTCCCTTCTCTCTTTTTCTCTCATATTATTTTTTTCCTTTTTTTATTTGGGCTTCTTTGGCCTCTCTATTTTCGTCCGGAGTCTCATTCCGACTTGTGGGGGAATCATAGTCTCCATCATCCTTTCCTCACATGGGGCAATGCTCTGATAATGAAAATCATCACACTTCTATTTATTTACAACTCAAGAATTACTCAATACTTAGAACAAAATATGACTCTATGTGAATGCCTCCAGCGGTGTACCGGGATATGCAATGAATCAAGAGCGACATGTATGAAAGAATTATAAAGGTGGCTTTGCCACAAATACGATGTCAACTACATGATCATGCAAAGTAATATGACAATGATGGAGCGTGTCATAATAAACGGAACGATGGAAAGTTGCATGGCAATATATCTCGGAATGGATATGGAAATGCCATAATAGGTAGGTATGATGGCTATTTTGAGGAAGATATAAGGAGGTTTATGTGTGATAGAGCGTATCATATCACGGGGTTTGGATGCACCGGCAAAGTTTGCACCAACTCTCAAGGTGAGAAAGCGCAATGCACGGTACCATAGAGGCCAGCAAATTGCGAAAAGGTAAGAATGTGTATAATCCATGGACTCACATTAGTCATAAAGAACTCATATACTTACTGCAAAAGTTTATTAGCCCTCGAAGCAAAGTACTACTATGCATGCCCCTAAGGGGATAGATTGGTAGGAAAAGACCATCGCTCGTCCCCGGCCGCCACTCATAAGGAAAGCAATCAAAGAACACCCCATGCTTCAAATTTGTCACACAACGTTCACCATACGTGCATGCTATGGAACTTGCCAACCTCAACACAAGTATTTCTCAATTTCATAATTACCCAACTAGCATGACTCTAACATTGCCACATTTATATCTCAAAATAATTATCAAGTATCAAATTTATCATAGTATTTAATGCACTCTATATGAAAGTTTTTACCCATCTTGGATGCCCATCATATTAGGACTAATTTTGTAGCCAAAGAAAATTACCATGCTGTTCTAAAAGACTCTCAAAATAATATAAGTGAAGCATGAGAGATCAATAATTTCTACAAAATAAAACCACCACCGTGCTCTAAAAAGGTATAAGCGAAGCACTAGAGCAAAATTATCTAGCTCAAAAGATATAAGTGAAGCACATAGAGTATTCTAATAAATTCTGATTCATGTGTGTCTCTCCCAAAAGGTGTGTACAGCAAGGATGATTGTGTTAAACTAAAAAGCAAAGACTCAAATCATACAAGACGCTCCAAGAAAAATAAATATCATGTGGTGAATAAAAATATAGCATCGAGTAAAGTTACCGATAGACAAAGATGAAAGAGGGGATGCCTTTCGGGGCATCCCCAAGCTTAGGCTTTTGGTTGTCCTTGAATTTTTCCTTGGGGTGCCTTGGGCATCCCCAAGCTTAGGCTCTTGCCACTCCTTGTTCCAAAATCCATCAAGTATTTACCAAAAAACTTGAAAACTTCACAACACAAAACTCAACGGAAAATCTCATGAGCTCCATTAGTGTAAGAAAACAAAACACCACTTTAAGGTACTATAATGAACTCATTCTTTATTTATATTGGTGTTAAACCTACTGTATTCCAACTTCTGTTACTCAGAAAAATCTTAAAAATAGGAAGACCTAGATAATTTGTTTATTGATATACTACAATTGGAATCACTATTTTATCTTCCTCTAGTGAATTTTAACAATTGTTTTCGTGAGCAGAAAGTTTCTGACTTTTTCAGCAACATCAAATAATTTTCATCCAAGAAGATCCTATGGGTCTTACTTGGCACAAATACTAATTAAAACATAAAACCAAATCTAACTAGAGGCTAGATGAATTATTTAGTACTAAACAGGAAAAAAAGCAAGGAACAAAAATAAAATTGGGTTGCCTCCCAACAAGCGCTATCTTTTAACGCCCCTAGCTAGGCATTGATAATTTTAATGATGCTCACATCAAAGACAAGAATTAAAGCACAAAGAGAGCATCATAGAACACGTGATAAACACATCTAAGTCTAACATACTTCCTATGCATAGGCATTTTATAAGCAAACAAATTATCATAGCAAGCAAAAATTAGCGTATGCAAGGAAGAAGAAAGAGACGATAGCAATCTCAACATGACGAGAGGTAATTTAGTAAGATAAAAAATTCTACAACCATGTTTTCCTCTCTCATAATCATTACATGTAGGATCAACGGAAAATTCAACAAAATAGCTATCTTCCAAACTGACCCTGTTCTTCGAGGGCGTTCTTGGATCCCTGGAGCAGTTTCGCTCCAACAGAGCGACTTCTCTAGCCAATGAGGCCCGGAAGCTTTGACAGGTTGCCCTGACCAAGGTCCTCACCGAGGTGGCGTAGTGGAACCCCAACCTCGACTTCGACGCTATGCTACAGAGCTTGCCGGAGGATGTGGACCTCGCGACACTCGAAGTGCGTATCGAGCCCATCATCAGCCGTGTCGACGGAGCTCGGAGGATAGAGGGCCAGCGCCGGGACTAGGCACCCCGTTTCTCATCGCCGCTGCAGGTTCATTACCAAGAAATTTTTTATCTTTAGTTAGAAACGCAACAACAGTTGGTGTAATATAACTCTGCAGTACTTTGAAACGATGCATGTTATTCCCCTGTTCGATTTCTCTTTGTATGTCCACCATACGTTTAATTACATAGGCTTGCTGGCATGTAAACCCAAGCCGCGGCGCCTTGAGGACGGATCCTCAACAACCTGCCAGGTGTGCTTGCTGCCAGGCAAACCACCTTACCGCTCTCAGCGCGGCCACTTGAACTATTGAGCGGACTCGAAACAGGGCAAGAGCATTGCCATTAGCGGAAAGGCCACCCTGCCGATCTTGACATGGCCGTTCGAACTGTTGTGCGGACTCGAAACAGAACAAAGTTGTTGCCAATAGCGGAAGGACCCTATTGCGTACAGGTTTCCTATACAAAGAGCAAGACCTCTGAGGAGAATAACCTTATACATAAACGAATTATTCAAAGTTTCGCATGACTTAGCTTTTCTGTCGCCATATGGGTGGTTGCTGCGTCTGTAGATATTGTCGCTCGCTTGGTCATCTTCTTCCTTGGAGCCCATGGTGACGAGGAACCGCCAAACTAGCTGCTAGGCCGGATTTCCACAACTGCGTCCCCTACCTGGCACGCCAAAGTTGTCGGCGTGAAACGACGCCTATGGGATCACTGGAATCCCTTCTACGGTTGGCGGGCGCGGGGTTGTGCAAAGAGCGGGTCTAGAAACCAACACAAGGATCGTTTACCCAGGTTCGGGCCACGAGGATGCCTAATACCCTAGTCCTGCTTTGGTGTATATTTGAGTGTTCTTAAGCTCTTGAACTAGCTACGGTGCGTGCGTCATCCAAAGGATCTGAATCCTTCCTCAGTATGCCTCGGGCCTCCTTTTATAGTCAAAAGGGGCTGCCATAGTGGCATAAAATGTACAAGCTTATCACATGTCATTACAGGACAAAATGCATTAAATGCGCTACTTATATTAGGTGTCCCTCGCTTTATCGGGGATGGTAACGAGGCCCGTCCTGGTCATCGCCGCTCCGTCTGGCTTCGACATGCGTCAAGGCCAACAAGGCGTGCAACGCCACGTCGGCTGGCAGGCTGCTGAGTTGGCGTGGTGGTAGGGTCTTCACAAAGATCTGCATGCCACCACGCATGTGCTTGACTAATTGGATTAATACCCACATACTGCCACGTGGGTACTTGCTTTAGTTGGTGAGTCGGCCGCTGAGCTGGGGCGGCGATGGGGCGACAAGGCCTTGCCGCGGTCTTGTGTATATTCCCAGCAAGGGTCTTGTCTAGGCCTTGCGAGCGCCCTCGGCAAGAGCCTTGCCGAGGCCTTGCGGGTGTCTTCGGCAAGGAGCCTTGTCGGGGCCTCGTGGGCATCCTCGTCAAGGAGCCTTGCGACTGTCTTGTCTTTTGGTTCTCATATAGACTTCATAGGCCTTTTGTCTTCACAAAAATCTACATGCCTCCATGCATGTGCTTCCCGAGCCTTGGTTCCAATGCTGTCGATGGTGTCGGAACTCTCAGGCTCAAGGGTGGCTGTGATGTTGGCGTTGGGTGAGCTGCCCCGGCAAGGATCTTGTCGGGGCTAAGTAGGCCGCCCCAGCAAGGGTCTTGCTGGGGAGAACCCGTATTGTCGCTCTGTCTTCTGCGCCCCTAGTTGCAGTGCTGCTCTGGTATTCTCATGCCTCTGCTTCCCTCTTTTGCCCTGCTAAGTGTGGTCGCAGGCGCGGCTCTGACTGCCCGTGCACAAGTAAAGGGGTACAAAGAGAGTCGCTACTCTTGTACACCGACAGGAGCGCCCGGGCCTGGGCCACACATAAGCGCAATGCGTTGTTGGGATGGGCCCAGAACGGTGCACGGGCATGTGTGGCGGAGTTTTTACCACAATAACTTCCTCGTCTGTTGCGCTTCCCCAGGACCCGCGTTGAATGCGTGACATGGGGGTCGTGCGTGGGGCGGTTTGTTGCACACCTGTGTCACGCCGCTGTAAATGGTAAAGAGGCGGCCCGTGCCTTCCCATAAAATAGGGAAAACCATGGGCGAGCTGCTCATTTACCCTCCGCGCCCCTTCCACTCTCGAAATCGTCGTCCTTCTCTTCTTCCATAAGCGAGAAGCTTTCGCCCCCGCTCGCCGCCGCCGCGTCTCCATTGTCCCTGATCCCCACCCCTTCTCGGTCGCCACGGTGCCCAAGATAGGCAAGGGCAAGGGAGTGGCCAAGTACGGCGGGGAGAAGGAGGCGCCAGAGAGAGAATTCGCGGCGCATCGGACGCAACACGCCTACTTCCCCTCCATGGTCGATGTTGTCCATCTCAGGGACTACTTCAAGCCCCTGTGGGGGTGTGAGACGACGAGGCACCTTGCCACGCGCATCATCCCTGCCGATTTTGTCGAGGCCGACCCGGATCGGTACCCCTTCTTTGTTGATTAGTTTTCCTGCGGGCTCTACCCCCCCTTTTTATGATTTCTTCAAAGACGTCATGCACACCTATGGCTTCCACATTCTGGATTTCACCCCAAATGTGGTGGCATGCATGGCCATTTTTGCCCATCTCTGTGAGGGCTTCACCGGAGTGCATCCCAGCACGACGCTCTTCCGCCACTACTTTTATCCTCGTATCCAGAAAGGAGGCGCCATCTCTGGCTGCATCGCCTGGATCCCAAGGAGCTAGGAGATGGGTACGTATCCGGAGGGCACTCAGAAGGAGAGGTGGGAAGAGTGGCAGGGACGGTGGTGCCAGATTGAAGAAGAAGATCCGCAGGAGTTCTGTTGGGTCCGTCAGGTGCCGCCAATCCGTAGAAATGACTGGGGCGATGTCGACACCAATGATGAGAAGCTCACGGTCGCCATCACCAGGATCCATCGCCTAACCGTGATCGGGCTCACCTTTGAAATGATTGGGGCTGACTTCATCCACCGCCGGATTGCCCCATTGCATAACAAGGGGAGGCCGGCCTGGGATTACAGGAATGAGGCTGACATCATGAGGCTCCGCCCTGGCTTGAACCACAACTTCAGGGTGATGGGGCACGCCCACTTTTGCCAGAGTCTCTTTCAGCTCGACATGGACCGCGACGGCAGGGCTGAGAGGACCGGCAAGGCCGCGAAGGCCGGCAAGGCCGTCAAGGGGGCCTTGTTTGGGTTGCCGGCGGGAGTGGTCCTGCTAAGCAACAATTCTTGCAAGGCTTAGGTGATGTGCATTACCGAGAGGGCCCAGAGATACCTCTCCGACAACCGGAGTGACAAAGTGTTCCTCCGACAATCTCGAAATACGCCAACCCAACAAGTACCTTCGGAGACACCTATAGAGCACCTTTATAATCACCCATTTATGTTGTGACGTTTGGTAGCACACAAAGTGTTCCTCCGGTAGACGGGAGTTGCATAATCGCATAGTCATAGGAACATGTATAAGTCATGAAGAAAGCAATGGCAACAAACTAAACGATCAAGTGTTAAGCTAACGGAATGGGTCAAGTCAATCACATCATTCTCCTAATGATGTGATCCCGTTAATCAAATGACAACTCATGTCTATGGTTAGGAAACATAAACATCTTTGATCAACGAGCTAGTCAAGTAGAGGCATACTAGTGACACTCTGTTTGTCTATGTATTCACACATGTATTATGTTTCCGGTTAATACAATTCTAGCATGAATAATAAACATTTATCATGATATAAGGAAATAAATAATAATTTTATTATTGCCTCTAGGGCATATTTCCTTCAGTCTCCCACTTGCAGTAGAGTCAATAATCTAGTTCACATCGCCATGTGATTTAATACCAATAGTTCACATCACCATGTGATTAACACCCATAGTTCACATCAACATGTGACCAACACCCAAAGGGTTTACTAGAGTCAATAATCTAGTTCACATCGCTATGTGATTAACACCCAAAGAGTACTAAGGTGTGATCATGTTTTGCTTGTGAGAGAAGTTTAGTCAACGGGTCTGCCACATTCAGATCCGTACGTATTTTGCAAATTTCTATGTCAACAATGCTCTGCACGGAGCTACTCTAGCTAATTGCTCCCACTTTCAATATGTATCCAGATTGAGACTTAGAGTCATCTGGATCAGTGTCAAAACTTGCATCGACGTAACCCTTTACGACGAACCTTTTGTCACCTCCATAATCGAGAAACATATCCTTATTCCACTAAGGATAATTTTGACCAATGTCCAGTGATCTACTCCTAGATCACTATTGTACTCCCTTGCCAAACTCAGGGCAGGGTATACAATAGGTCTGGTACACATCATGGCATACTTTATAGAACCTATGGCTGAGGCATAGGGAATGACTTTCATTCTCTCTCTATCTTCTGCCGTGGTCGGCTTTTGAGTCTTACTCAACTTCACACCTTGTAACACAGGCAAGAACTCCTTTTTGACTGTTCCATTTTGAACTACTTCAAAATCTTGTCAAGGTATGTACTCATTGAAAAACTTATCAAGCGTCTTGATCTATCTCTATAGATCTTGATGCTCAATATGTAAGCAGCTTCACCGAGGTCTTTCTTTGAAAAGCTCCTTTCAAACATTCCTTTATGCTTTGCAGAATAATTCTACATTATCTCCGATCAATAATATGTCATTCACATATACTTATTAGAAATGTTGTAATGCTCCCACTCACTTTCTTGTAAATACAGGCTTCACCGCAAGTCTATATAAAACTATATGCTTTGATCAACTTATCAAAGCGTATATTCCAACTCCGAGATGCTTGCACCATTCCATAGATGGATCGCTGGAGCTTGCATATTTTGTTAGTACCTTTAGGATTGACACAACCTTCTGGTTGCATCATATACAACTCTTCTTTAATAAATCCATTAAGGAATGCAGTTTTGTTTATCCACTTGCCAGATTTCATAAAATGCGGCAATTGCTAACATGATTCGGACAGACTTAAGCATAGATACGAGTGAGAAACTCTCATCGTAGTCAACACCTTGAACTTGTCAAAAACCTTTTTTGCGACAATTCTAGCTTTGTAGATAGTGACACTACTATCAACGTCCGTCTTCCTCTTGAAGATCCATTTAATATCAATGGCTTGCCGATCAATGGGCAAGTCAATCAAAGTCCATACTTTGTTCTCATACATGGATCTCATCTTAGATTTCATGGCCTCAAGCCATTTCGCGGAATCTGGGCTCATCATCGCTTCCTCATAGTTCATAGGCTCGTCATGGTCAAGTAACATGACCTCTAGAACAGGATTACCGTACCACTATGGTGCGGATATCACTCTGGTTTACCTACGAGGTTCGGTAGTAACTTGATTTGAAGTTACATGATCATCATCATTAGCTTCCTCACTAATTGGTGTAGTAGTCACAGGAACAGATTTCTATGATGAACTACTTTCCAATAAGGGAGCAGGTACAGTTACCTCATCAAGTTCTACTTTCCTCCCACTCACTTCTTTCGAGAGAAACTCCTTCTCTAGAAAGGATCCATTCTCAGCAACGAATATCTTGCCTTCGGATCTGTGATAGAAGGTGTACCCAACAGTTACTTTTGGGTATCCTACGAAGACGCACTTCTCTGACTTGGGTTTGAGCTTATCAAGATGAAACTTTTTCACATAAGCATCGCAACTCCAAACTTTAAGAAACGACAACTTTGGTTTCTTGCCAAACCATAGTTCATATTGTGTCGTCTCAACGGATTTAGATGGTGCCCTATTTAACGTGAATGCAGTTGTCTCTAATGCATAACACCAAAATGATAGTGTTAAATCGGTAAGAGACATCATAGATCGCACCATATCTAATAAAGTACGGTTACGACGTTCGGATACACCATTACACTGTTGTGTTCCAGGTGGCGTGAGTAGTGAAACTATTTCACATTGTTTTAACTGAAGGCCAAACTCGTAACTCAAATATTCTCCTCCACTATCAGATCATAGAAACTTTATTTTCTTGTTACGATGATTTTCCACTTCACTCTGAAATTATATGAACTTTTCAAATATTTCAGACTTTTTTTCATCAAGTAGATATACTCATATCTGCTCAAATCATCTGTGAAGATCAGAAAATAATGATACCTGTCGTGAGCTTCAATATTCATCGGACCACATACATTAGTATGTATGATTTCCAACAAATCTGTTGCTCGCTCCATTGTTCCAGAGAACAGAGTCTTAGTCATCTTGCCCATGAGGCATGGTTCGCAAGCATTAATTGATTCATAATCAAGTGATTCCAAAAGCCCATCAGCATGGATTTTCTTCATGCGCTTTACACCAATATGACCTAAACGGCAGTGCCACAAATAAGTTGCACTATCATTATTAACTTTGCATCTTTTGGTTTCAAGATTATGAATATGTGTATCACTATGATCGAGATCCAACGAACCATTTTCATTGGGTGTGTAACCATATAAAGTTTTATTCATGTAAACAGAACAACAATTTATTCTCTTACTTAAATGAATAACTGTATTACAATAAACATGATCCAATCATATTCATGCTCAACACAAACACTAAATAACATTTATTTTAGGTATAACACTAATCCCGAAAGTATAGGGAGTGTGCGATGATGATCATATCAATCTTGGAACCATTTCCAATACACATCGTCACTTCACCCTTAACTAGTCTCTGTTCATTCTGCAACTCCCGTTTCGAGTTACTATTCTTAGCAACTGAACCAGTATCAAATACCAAGGGGTTGCTATAAACACTAGTAAAGTACACATCAATAACTTGTATATCAAATATACCCTTGTTCACTTTGCCATCTTTCTTATCCACCAAATATTCAGGGAATTTCCGCTTCCAGTGATCATTTCCTTTGCAGTAGAAGCACTCAGTTTCAGGCTTTGGTCCAGCTTTGGGCTTCTTCACGGGAGTGACAACTTGCTTGTCATTCTACTTGAAGTTCCCTTTCTTTCCCTTTGCCCTTTTCTTGAAACTAGTGTTCTTGTCAATCATCAACACTTGATGCTCTTTCTTGATTTCTACCTTCATCGATTTCAACATCACGAAGAGCTCGGGAATCGTTTTCGTCATCCCTTGCATACTATAGTTCATCACGATGTTCTAGTAACTTGGTGATGGTGACTACAGAACTCTTTCAATCACTATCTTATCTGGAAGATTAACTCCCACTTGATTCAAGCGATTGTAGTACCCAGATAATCTGAGCACATGCTCACTGCTTGAGCTATTCTCCTCCATCTTTTAGCTATAGAACTTGTTGGAGACGTCATATCTCTCAACTCGGGTATTTTCTTGAAATATTAACTTCAACTCCTGAAACATCTTATATGATCCATGACGTTCAAAATGTCTTTGAAGTCCCGATTCTAAGTTGTTAAGCATGGTGCACTAAACTATCAAGTAGTCATCATATTGAGCTAGCCAAACGTTCATAACGTCTGCATTTTCTCCTGCAATAGGTCAGTCACCTAGCGGTGCATCAGGGACATAATTCTTTTGTGCAGCAATGAGGATAAACCTCAGATCACGGATCCAATCCGTATCATTGCTACTAACTTTTTCAACTTAGTTTTCTCTAGGAACATATAAAAATTAAATGGGGAGCAACATCGCGAGCTATTGATCTACAACATAGATATGCTAATACTACCAGGACTAAGTTCATGATAAACTAAAGTTCAATTAATCATATTACTTAAGAACTCCCACTTAGATAGACATCCCTCTAATCATCTAAGTGATCACGTGATCCAAATCAACTAAACCATAACCGATCATCACGTGAAATGGAGTAGCTTTCAATGGTGAACATCATTATGTTGATCATATCTACTATATGATTCACGCTCGACCTTTCGGTCTCAGTGTTCCGAGGCCATATCTGCATATGCTAGGCTCGTCAAGTTTAACCTGAGTATTCTGCGTGTGCAAAACTGGCTTGCACCCGTTGTAGATGGACGTAGAGCTTATCACACCCGATCATGACGTGGTGTCTGGGCACGACGAACTTTGGCAACGGTGCATACTTAGGGAGAACACTTTTTATCTTGAAATTTAGTGAGAGATCATCTTATAAAGCTACCGTAAAACTAAGCAAAATAAGATGCATAAAAGATAAACATCACATGCAATCAAAATATAAGTGATATGATATGGCCATCATCATCTTGTGCTTGTGATCTCCATCTTCGAAGCATCGTCATGATTTCCATCGTCACCGGCATGACACCATGATCTCCATCATCTTGATCTATATCAATGTGTCGTCACATGGTCGTCTCGCCAACTATTGCTCTTGCAACTATTGCTATCACATAGCGATAAAGTAAAGCAATTATTTGACGCTTGCATCTTATGCAATAAAGAGACAACCATAAGGCTTCTGCCAGTTGCCGATAACTTCAAAAAAACATGATCATCTTATACAATAAAATTTAGCATCATGTCTTGACCATATCACATCACAACATGCCCTGCAAAAACAAGTTAGACATCCTCTACTTTGTTTTTGCAAGTTTTACGTGGCTGCTACGGGCTTAGCAAGAACCGTTCTTACCTACGCATCAAAAACCACAACGATAGTTCGTCAAGTTGGTGCTTTTTTAAACTTCGCAAGGACCGGGCGTAGCCACACTTGGTTCAACTAAAGTTGGAGAAACTGACACCCGCCAGCCACCTGTGTGCAAAGCACGTCGGTAGAACCAGTCTCGCGTAAGCGTACGCGTAATGTCGGTCCGGGCCGCTTCATCCAACAATAGCGTCGAACCAAAGTATGACATGCTGGTAAGCAGTATGACTTATATCACCCACAACTCACTTGTGTTCTACTCGTGCACAACATCAACGCATAAAACCTAGGCTCGGATGCCACTGTTAGGGAACGTAGTAATTTCAAAATTTTCCTATGCTCACGCAAGATCATGGTGATGCATAGCAACGAGAGGGGAGAGTGTTGTCCATGTACCCTCGTAGACCGTAAGCAGAAGCGTTAGCACAACGCGGTTGATGTAGTCGTACGTCTTCACGATCCGACCGATCCAAGTACCAAACGCACGACACCTCCGAGTTCAGCACACGTTCAGCTCGATGACGTCCCGCGAACTCCGATCCAGCAGAGCTTCACGGGAGAGTTCCGTCAGCACGACGGCGTGGTGACGGTGATGATGTTGCTACCGACGCAGGGCTTCGCCTAAGCACCGCTACGATATGACCGAGGTGGAATATGGTGGAGGGGGGCACCGCACACGGCTGGGAGAGATCAACTGATCAACTTGTGTGTCTTTGGGGTGCCCCCTGCCCCCGTATATAAAGGAGTGGAGGAGGGGAGGGTCGGCCGTCTCTATGGCGCGCCCTAGGGGAGTCCTACTCCCACCGGGAGTAGGATTCCCCCTTTCTTAGTAGAACTAGGAGCCCTTCCATGTAGTAGGAGTTGGAGGGAAGGAAAGGGAAGGGAAAAGGAGAAGGAAGGAAGGGGGCGCCCCCCTCCCTAGTCTAATTCGGACCAGCCCATGGGGAGGGGTGCGGACACCCTTTGAGGCCTTTCTCTCCTTTCCCGTATGGCCCATTAAGGTCCAATACGAATTCTCGTAACTCCCCGGCACTCCCGAAAATACCCGAATCACTCGGAACCTTTCCGATGTCCGAATATAGTCGTCCAATATATCGATCTTTACGTCTCGACCATTTTGAGACTCCTTGTCATGTCCCTGATGTCATCCGGGACTCCGAACTCCTTCGGTACATCGAAACACATAAACTCATAATATAACCGTCATCGAACTTTAAGTGTGCGGACCCTATGGGTTCGAGAACTATGTAGACATGACCGAGACACTCTCCTGTCAATAACCAATAGCGGAACCTGGATGCTCATATTGGCTCCTACATATTTTACGAAGATCTTTATCGGTCAAACCGCATAACAACATACGTTGTTCCCTTTGTCATCGGTATGTTACTTGCCCGAGATTCGATCGTCGGCATCTCAATACCTAGTCCTAGTTCAATCTCCTTGCCGGCAAGTCTCTTTACTCGTTCTGTAATAAATCATCTCGCAACTAACTCATTAGTTGCAATGCTTGCAAGGCTTAGGTGATGTGCATTACCGAGAGGGCCCAGAGATACCTCTCCGACAATCGGAGTGACAAATCCTAATCTCAAAATACGCCAACCCAACAAGTACCTTCAGAGACACTTGTAGAGCACCTTTATAATCACCCAGTTACGTTGTGACGTTTGGTAGCACACAAAGTGTTCCTCCGGTAAACGGGAGTTGCATAATCTCATAGTCATAGGAACATGTATAAGTCATGAAGAAAGCAATAGCAACAAACTAAATGATCAAGTGCTAAGTTAACGGAATGGGTCAAGTCAATCAAATCATTCTCCTAATGATGTGATCCCGTTAATCAAATGACAACTCATGTCTATGGTTAGGAAACATAACCATCTTTGATCAACGACCTAGTCATGTGCAAACTGCTTTTCCATTTTGAGCACCTCAGCAAGGTAGGCCTCCATGTGCTTGTCCTTTGGCTCGTACACTTTGTTGGAGAAGTTGACGAGGAGCTGCGAGTCGCCCTTGACGGTAAGGCATCTCACCCCCATAGCCGTCGCAGCCTTCAGGCCGGCTATGAGGCCCTCGTATTCTGCGATATTGTTAGAGACCTTCTCGCCGTGCTGAAAGCAGAGTTGTACGGCGTAGCAAAGCTTGTCCTGAGTGGGGGAGATGAGCACTGCTCTAGCCCCCGCGCCCTGGTGCGCAAAGGCGCCATCAAAATACATGACCCAGCCATCAAGCGCCTCGTTTCCTGGGGAAGTGGACCGGTCTTCTCCTTCCTCAAGAGCCGGGGCGTCTGTCCATTCTGCCACAAAATCGGCAAGCGCGGCTCCCTTGATGACCCTGGTGGTGCTAAACTCCAGTTGAAATGCTTGCAGCTTGATGTTCCATTCAGTGACCCTTCCGGCTGAGTTTGGGCTCCTAAGTATCCTCTCCAATGGGTAAGACGAGATGACCTTGATGGGGTGCCCCTGGTAGTAGTGTCGTGGCTTGTGCGAGGCCACCAAAAGTGCGAGCAGGAGCTTCTGCGGCATGGGGTAGCACGCCCTCGCATCCCGCAGTACAGTGCTGACGAAGTACACTGGGTGCTCAACGAGGGTCGGTACACTGTTGAGGCTTGGGTCCCGCGTAGATTGCGGCATATCCTGAGGTGATGGGTCTCCCGAGACTCGACCACCCTCAGGAGCTTCTGCGATGTTGCTCTACTGAGCTAGGTCCTCCGCCGCTGATGGCTTTGCTGCATCTCTCTGGCCCGGTGCTGTATCAGCTCTACCCTTGTCTTGACGCTCTTCCCGAACCGCCACCAACACCGCGCTGGCAGAGTACGTGTTGGCGTCAAGGTAGAGCAAGAGAGGCTCGAGAGGCCGTGGTGCCACCATCACCGGGAGGCTGGTGAGGTATTTCTTGAGGTCTCGGAAGGCCTGGTCGGCCTCCGGGGTCCACTCGAAGGGGCCTTTCTTCTTCATGAGCTTAAAGAAGGGCAAGGCACGCTCGCCTAGCTTAGAGATGAAACACCCTAACGCGGTCACCCGTCCTGCCAGTTTCTGCATCTCCTTGAGGGTCTGTGGTGGGCTCATGTCTTCGATGGCCTTGATCTTTTCCGGGTTAGCCTCGATCCCTCTGTGGGATACGAGAAACCCTAGCAACTTGCCGGATGGGACGCCAAACACACACTTTTCTGGGTTAAGCCTCAAATTCACTTGGCGCAAGCTCTCGAAGGTCTCCTCCAAGTCTTGAATCAACGTCCTCGCCTCGCGAGATTTGACCACTATGTCATCATCGTAGGCCTCCGTGTTCCTGCCGAGCTGCCGCCCCAAGGTGATGTGCATCAGCCACTGAAAGGTTGCGCCCGCGTTGCGAAGGCCGAAAGGCATGCAGGTGTAGCAGTACACCCCACATGGTGTTAAGAAGGCCGTCTTCTCCACATCCTCCACCGCCATCTTGATCTGATGGTATCTAGAGAATGCATCCAAGAAACACAACAACTCGCACTCGGCGGTGGAGTCGATGATTTGATCGATGCGCGGAAGGGGGAACGGGTCTTGGGGGCAGGCTTTCTTTAGGTTGGTGAAGTCGACGCACATCCGTTCCTTCCCGCCTTTCTTTGGCACTACAACGGGGTTCGCCAGCCATTCGGGGTATTGAACTTCCCGGATTGTACCTGCCGCCTCCAGCTTGCGTGTCTCTTGGACGATGAAGGCCTGCTTCTCAATGGACTGCCGTCTTGCTCGCTGCTTCCTGGGACGTACGTTGGGGCACACCTTTAGATGATGTTGGATTACCTCTCTCAGGACCCCTACCAGTTGATCGGGCTCCCACGTGAATATCTCCTTGTTCGCGCGCAAGAACCTCACCAAAGCTTCTTGTTGCCCCGGGTTAAGGCCGGTTCCTATGGTGAAGTGGCTCCTGAAGACCCATCCTTGTTGACCGGCACCTGATTGGCCTCTACCTTGTCGTGGGTGAACAGCTGCTTTTTCTTGGTGGGAGCGGCCTCCTTGGCCTCCGGCGCACCGGTGCCGGCTGGCTGCGCTGCTGTCGCGGTCTTGAAGGCGAGCCTGAGCGCCATCACGGCCTCCTTAGCGTCCCCTTGGATGGTGAGGACGCCCTTGCTCCCTTGCATCTTCATGAGGTTGTAGGTTGGGTGAGTTGCCGCCATGAACTGAGCGAGGGCCGGGTACCCAAGGATGGCATTGTACGGGAGACCGACGCGGGCGATGTCGAAGTCCACCAGCTCGGTGTGATAGTTATCCCGCGTGCCAAAGGTGATAGGGAGGCAGATCTGCCCCAAGGGGTGAGCAGCTCCACCGCCCACCCCTGTGAAGGGCTTGCTGAGGCCGAGCCGTTCGAGCGGCACATGAAGAAGGCTGAAAGCTTCCACGGAGAGCAGGTTGAGACCAGCGCCGCCATCGATGAGGGTCTTGGTGATGGCCACGTTGCAAATGGTGGGCGTGCAGAGCATTGGAAGCATCCTGAGCCAGTGGTGGAGCCGGGGTGGTCTTCCGAGTCGAAGGTGAGGTCGGCTTCCGGCGCGGCCCAACCCGGCGGAGCCCCTGGGCGCTTGCAGGCAGCCCCAATCTGGTGGAAGAAAGGCTTGACGTGGCGATCTGAAGGAGGTGCTTAGGAGCCGCCCAGCAGTGCCGTGGCTGCGTGGAGTGCCGGTGCCGCTCCTTGGAGGTGGAGGACGCGGCGGCTGAACAGGCGGGACAACGAGATGGACGACGGATCCTCATCCGGGGAGGTGGATGAGCGACGTCGAGCTGTTGCGGTGGACGACGTCGTCTGGGAAGAGGCTCCGGCTGGGCAGCGGTGAGGTGGCGGACGGAGGAGGGTGGGGTTTCATGGCTGGAGCAGATAGGTTATGGCGGCCTGGGATTTCGAATGGCGAAAAAGGGGCGATGGGAGGGGGTGAACCATGACTTAGGGACGCACTTGTCCAAAATGTAGGGTGTGTTACAAAAGTACCTCATCGGTTTGAACTAGCGGCCCTTTCGGCTCAGGGTTAGAAGGGGGATTTTGCGTGTCGGGATTTGGCAGCCGGAGGGAGTTTTCGCGCACGTTGTAATTTCGGGATAGCAAGGCGCGGGTTATGAAGGCGCCAGTTTTGGGAGCACGATATCTGAATTTTCGGGATATAACAAGACGCGGGTTGAATTTTAGGGACAAGCCTAACATGTAGTAATATTGTACTTGTATGTACCAAATCAATTCGCACTTCCCTCAACCAAAAAGAAAATGAAAAAGTAAAACTATTCACACCACACAAAGAGAGAGTCTTGCCCGTTTTACTATACAAATGCTATTCAAAGCTAATCCCTCCTTCCATCTATATAGGGCCTAATGCGTTTTTCGATGCTAACTTTGACCAAATATTAGAGCAATAATATATGACATGCAACTTACACAAAGCACACTGTTAAATTCGTCTATGAAAGGTTCTTTCAATGATATAATTTTCACATTGTGCATGTCATGTACTATTAATCTTTTCAATAGTCAAAGGCGGTCTTAAAAAACTCATTACACCCTATATAGATGGAAGGAGGGAGTATGAATCCATGTGATGTCCAATTAATTTTTTCGCTTGTTGTATAATGCATGTAACCTACTCATACCAACATTTTAGTGCATTCCAAATGTCTATACTACCACTGCAATTCGAACCAAATTTGAATTCGTTTCTCTATTTCAATAAGAAACGACAATCATGATTGTTGCCAACTTCAACCATCATTCATGTATTACCTTAATAACACACCACATGATTACTATAGAGATAGATATGAACTATGTGTACTACATGAACTCGAATTCTATTTTTTGAATACACTTGATGTTGATTCCAAATAATAGTGCATTTGATGTACTAACTATATATACATAATCTAAACCATGTTCCATACGTACACCATGTTTATCACACAAAGTATAGTGCCTCGCCCCCTACATTATGACAAGCATTTAGACCTGAGTTGCAAAAGCCACACATTAGCCCAAATTATAATCAATGTTCTATATTATGATATCTTCTTCAAGTATCTGTATCCACTTTTTTATAATGAATTATGATCTTTGTTCGTCTTTTACACCTTCACGGTCCTCTTCTATTTGTAGCTAGCTAGCGCTAATTAACTTTCTATCGTGCATGCACACGCCCGCCCCCTCTCACCCACCCTTAGCATCCCCTCCATTGCGCACGTTCATTATTTCTCTTTAGGTCGTCCACCCGCAGTGTGTGTAGGCCCCTGGCTCCTTTCCGGCACACACCGGTCGATATACCTCTCTAGCCAAGTGTGCCTACAACAAAAACATATATACTTCCCCTCTTCTCTTCTCACCGTCCATGCCCCCTATGTCCAATACGGTTCCACGCAGGTGCACACTCCTGCCCCTCTTTTCATTGATCACATACTCGCACACTCCTCCCCCCTCGACATGGTAGGCCTCTCGCACCACCTCCTAGCTGCACCCCTCTCCCCTTGTCTGTCTCTCCGGACCTTATTTGCTTCTAACACATGCATGCATGTATATGAACTGATCTCCCTACATATAGCCAGGTCGACTATAATTCGTTTTACCCAAGCACTGATACACTTACCTCGCTAGTTATGTCTCTCCCTTTCTCGGACACACAACGGTTGATCTTCCTATGTAGTTACGTATGCTTACCACAACCATATCTTCTCCCCTCATCATCCTTGCATACCTCCCAACCCGTCTCTCACACGCACATGCATAGACAGACAGACATCCCCCCTCTCTTATTGATATTGCACTCATACCCTCCGTTTGTCTAGCAGGCCTCTCCCACCTTTTGTGAGACGCCACTCCACCACCAACCCTCCGACGCTCTACCTTTGTCTTTCTCCCAACCTTATTCCTCTGCTACACATATCCATGGATGTCGATCGATCTCCATCAATACATAGCTAGGTCTCTCTCCTTCCCCACACATATACTAGTCGATCGGTCTCTGCCCCCTCCCCCCCCCCCCACACACACACCAATAGTCGAACGTTGTAGGTAGCTATCCATGCCATGGAGAAAAACTGCACCTCTGCCCTCTCAAATTCTAGTAGGCTAGCCGCCCTATATCTTTGACATGGGCAAACACAAATTCGATGGCACTCTTTATCGATCGCGCAGCCACACACTTCATCCCTGTTTTCAATTCTATCGATATCTCACGTCCATGACTCTCTGTCACACACATTGCATATGTTACGTTTTTCTGTTTGAGATATCATCAACACATTGCCTCTGTTTCGCACAAACCATCTCTCTCACACCCACCCACGTACATACCTGCACCTAAAGAAGAAGTGCACGCAGGACGCACGTACTCACATCTCGTTCCCGGCCACACCCGTGCGGGTACACGGTGGAGTTCGTTTCTGTATGAAAAGGCAGCCCACATGATAATTTGAAGGAGGGTCGGGTACCACGCCTAGATGGAACAAAGTTTGACTTGACGCGTTAGTATTAAATAAAGTTATATATTCCTCAATGGCATGTACAGAATATAAAACGATTGCCGTGGGGAAAATGGAAAATGGGTTTGTCTCTCGTCACACCATCTCAAACAAGGCATCCGTGGCCTCTCTCTCTCAGCGTTGGTCAGTGATCCGGCCGCATCCCATCCGCTCATGGAAAGGGAGGATGTGCATCGTCTCTCCGTTTGACGGCATTGAGGCAGCATGTCCCGATCTGCGTTACCCGCCGTTCTCTCTGACCAAGCTCCGGCGCCCTCCTAGTAACATCCCGATGACCCTCAGGTAAAGCTTCCTCCGGCCTTGCTCTACTGCCCATCCTCCCACATTGCTGCATGTGGATCTTCTTTAGTTGTTTGCTTAAATCGTATCTCGGCCGGCGTACTTTCCATCTTGCAATCTCGTCCTCAAACCATTTTTGATAAACCACCATGTGCTATCTTTCCCTTATTACATGGAATATGCTTCTTTTTTGTCGGCGTATGTGTCTTCAACTCATGTTATTGGGCAGTAGTTGTTTCCTTTCGACCTCCTTTTGCAAACAGGGCTATCCATTTTCACCTCGTTGCTATTGCGACCTTTTGGTGAAGTGCACAAATCACTTTTTCTTAAGAGTGTTTTGTGCAGTTCCGCCAAAATGTCACACGGGCAACGTTTTTACATTTTTGTGGGACTGTAGAAAGGGAGATTGGTTTTGCTATCCTCCTCATCCAACTCTGTGCCTAATCTTCTCCAACAAGAAGTTAGTCCTAAAGAGAGATTGTAGAGGTGATCGGCTTCTATTTATGTGTGTTATGTTTCATCATCTAGTTCCACTATTATTGTAATCACACTGACTAGATATCTTTGCAAACAGGGATGGTCCACTCGATTTTAGTGGAGCTGCACAAAATGATCGGATTGTGGTGTCCTCCATACACCTATTTTTTGGCTACAGAGCTGGGTGAAACTAGCTGCCAAGCAATGAACACTGTGCCAAGGAAATGGAGCCATGCCTACGAACAACATCGATCAATTATATACTTTTCTTTATTTGTACACCTTCTCACAACTTTGTCTTCAGTTGTGATGTGAATATTGGCGCTGATCTACGAACATTGAGATGCATTAGCCATGGTAGCCATGGTAGTTTCATTTGTATTTGATGGAATGTTTTAATGAGATAATCTCGAGGTAAGACACATGAATCCTAAGTTGAAACCTTTTTTTTCCTACGGGAACCAAAGTTGAAACCTTCATAGCATCACAATACAATTTCATTAAAATTATGTGTACATATAAACAAATCCTGAACGATTGATAGCAATGCCAGAAACAATTCAACTTCGTTTCGCCGACATGTTGGACATCCTTCATCCGGATCCACCTGCCATGCAGCAATATTGAGTGCACAACACAACTTCAGGGAAAGATTCACCCCGGTCGTTGCGCCGCAGTAGTAATGACTAGCGAGCAGTCAAATCACAGAGCCCCGCCTTCACCATAGTAAGTTGCTCGTACGAAGCAACCATCATTTCTTTGTTCCTTGTATCCGCTGGTACTCCCATATTCCCACAGTAATAAGTTGCTCGGGCTAATCAACCATCACTATATCCGCTCATGTGTGATGACCACAGGAGCTATCCATTCAGATTGTATGTTAAAAGAAATAAAGGTTGATAACTAATGCGGCAAACTTTCAAAAAAAACTAATAAGGCACCTCGGGCCAACGCGTCCAGATCGCATTTTGCATGAGAAATTACACACCATGTGTCGTTGACATGTGGTCCCATTCCAACATGTCAGTGAGAAGACGGCGAGTCCTTTTCTACTAGTATTTCTGAACGGACGTGTAGGCCGGGGCGCCTCTTCATGTACCGTGGCAAACTGGCAACCGTCCACCGACTCTTCGCCTTTCCCTCTCGATTTGGAACTGCTGTCGCACGCTTCCTCCCTCCTCCATTTTCCTTCACCCTTCCTTCTGCCATTGTTCGATCGTCTTCTCCATGGAGGGAACAGGTCGGAAACGACCCCGTTATTCTTGCCCCGATCTGAAAGATGACATGGTGGAGGAACTCATTGATCGCTGCGACATCATCACCTCGGCTAGCATGGCGGGTCCGTTCAAGACCATTCTCGACTCAACTAATAACATCATTACAAGGAACCCAAGGGTCAAGGAGCGGTTTGATCTCCCTTATCTTCTTTGTTATGACCCTGATGACTGGCGCGGGGACAACAGAGGCCTCGCCTTGTGCAAGTTGATGCCGCTTGATAATGATACGTATGATGTTAAGATGCCATCGCTTGAGGGCAAGGATTGAGCAGGCGCAAATGGAGATTGGGTTGTTTATATTGGGTACAAATGCGAGTGGGAACTTGTTAATGTGTACACTCGTCACCGGGTTCCACTTCAAAAAATCTCAGCAGACTGCCCAGAGGTTGAGCACACCGGTATTGTACGCACGTTCAAATACGACCATGGTGATTTTCTTCTACGGAAGATAGTAATTTGTCGAGTTCCCAACCGCTCTTGGAATTACAAGAACTATGAAGTTGTTGCTATCTTTGACAAGCTTGTTGCCGTCCTTTGTGGTTTGACTCGATGGATATTGCTCAAAAATTAGTTTCTATACACGAATGTGTACTGTGATGCAATTCAATACGAGGGTCTTGTGTTTGCTTCCACCACTCATGGCACTATTTTTGCATGGGATCCTCGTACTTTTGGTACATTTGTCTTCCATCGTAATTATAATTGTTTGATCCACATGCATGCGGGTTTCCAAGTTTCCCTTTACTAATTAACCTCCTTCTTGTGTTTCCAAGGTCCTATGAACATTCCACCGCCTATACATGAAAAAATTTATAACCAAGGGGGAGATGACGATGGTGATGATCACGAGCATGAGGACGAGTAGAACTTATATACTCAGTGGCGCCTGGCAACTAATTCCGATGGATCACCTCTTCTTGTCTGTATACAACACACTGAGTTTGTTACTACTGAGGGAGCACGTGTTGTCTCCCATGGTCGCACTCTCCGGACCTATTCTAACACTCGTTGCATGGTATTCGAGATGGATACTAGTGTGCTTGCGCCAACACCTTCTCCCTGGTACAGAATTGATAGTCTTGGAGAAAACTCGCTCTTCGTTGGACAAAACTATCTGATGATGGTGAAAGGCGATCCAACTGTTGTTGACACAACGTTACTAGTACCATTTATGAGAAGCAACTGTATCTATACCTCGGACATTTGGGTGGTTCCCTACCCTGGTACTGATATAGTAGGCCGCTTCAGCCTGGATTATCAGTCCTACATTGGTCTGGAGTTTGACAATAGATGGCCCGACCCAGAGAATCACTTCTAGTTCAAAGCAAGCGTTTCCAACGCTGAGGATTGGTTGAGTTGAAGTTCATTTCATTGCTTGTTATTTGTTGTGTGATGAAAACTTTAGTATTTATAATGTATCCTCGTTGTCGATGTGGGTTGATGATCTGTTGTATGTAATAAAATGATATGCCTATGATAAACTAACTAAATTTATGAATGGCTTTCGAGTCGCTTCTTTGAGTGAGTGGTGCGATGAGGCAAAAAAATATTTTCCGAATACATAATTGTACGTGCATTGAAACAGGTTATCGGATGAGGCCAATCAATAATAGTAGTAAACTATTTGTACTAGCTTCACATGCTTTGTGCATCGGGCGGGTGTTTTTATTGTAGCCATATGTTAATGTGTTTGATGTACGTAACCAGCACCTCGAATCCTCGATACTACTAGTAGGAGTACTATATAAGTAGTAGGAGTAGTAGGGTGGCATGGGCCAAAACAAGCATTCACGTCCAGGAGTATGGCACACGCCACCAGCACGACATCCATCTGACACCATATTTCTTGGAGTCTGTGCTAGAGCAATCTCTGCAACCTCGTCGTTTCTCTAACTCAGCCATCGCACAACGGGCGAGGTGGGGGTTTGCCGATAGTCGGTTTCCTCAACTGTGGTCCCACTTGTAAGGTCAACTCCAACGCACAACCCCAAATGGACCTTCGTTTTGCACGAACTCCAACGATAATTTTGACTAGAAAAGCAAGACCAAAGAAAACAAGAACCACAAGAATACATTTTAGAAGATATCCAACTTCCATAACTGCTCCTGTAAGTTGGATTAGTGCCTTCTCGATGCATTCATTATTGATCTGCGGAGGCTCAATCTTGCGTGCTTCTTTCTTCTTCGAGTGTAAAGAAGTATACGTTGCTTCCTCGCATCTAGTCTCATGTCTAGCCTCTATTCTAGTAGGAGTATCAATAAGTGCACTAGTCTCATCTCTAGCCTCTATGCTAGCTAAAAGTGCTAGAACGTCTACTAAATTGCGCTCTATCAATATATCGATGTACTCTTCTTCCCAATACCAAAACTTGCATCCATTCTACACAATAAATTTTTTAAGTTACCACAACTAGTCTAATCCGAGAGCACAACCAAAGATTTGGTCGGGTTCTTCCTCCTTTTGCCGACACGTGGGACATCCAGCATCCAGGTCGTGTCATGCAAGAAAATAGAGTGGTAGTTGACACCACGTGATGTGCATCTTGGGTTAAACTGTAAATAGAATCTTACTACTCTTGAGTAACTGCAAAAGCAGCCACCGAAGATCTTTATTGGATTTGTTTTTCATCACCAGCACGTTGAGGTGAAAGATGTGCTGGTTCAGTGGGTCCTCTTACGTTTTCACTGACATGTGGGACCGCATATGAGCAAACAGACGATGGGCTCCGTGCGTACGATGGCTGGCTGAGAAGAGAGATAGAGGAGGGATGAGCACGACTCCAGGAAATTTGTTCTACGTAACTAGCACCTCGATATTCGCGTGTTGTTGTTTCTAGAATAAAAAAAGGAGGTACCCCTACTTATGTTACTCCCACTATGCCTAGCCTAAGGTTAGTAGGTGACCTTGCGCTTAGCTCTTCACCTCCTCCGGAAGTCGATGGTTCTACAGTAGTACTTATGGAAATCTGACACCAAATGAACTGCTGCACGTCCACCGCTTGTAAGCAAAAGTTTCTCCTTGTGCTGCGAGCCACCGTGCACGCATTGGCGAGGAAGAAGGCGTAATCAAGCTTCTCGTCGTTCTATGAGTTGACGGGACACATCAAAGTTATTTAGTACGTACTCTCTCCAAAAAAGGGATGACCATGTCATTGCTACCATCCAATGCTCCGTCGTTGAGTACGTGCACTATTCACGTGCCATCGAGGAGAAAAAATATTGCGTAGGTGCCATCAAAGTGCATGACTCACTTACGCACTGCTTATCTGATTATCTCCATTTTCTTGCATGACACGTGCACCTTGATGCTAGATGTATCGCGTGTTGGGAAAAGGATGAACAAAGCTCACGTAAAAGAAAAGAGTTGAAGAGCATAGATTCCCGACGACCGAGAAGGAGCAAGGAACCTCGCGGTGGAGCGTCTACAAGGAACCTTGCGCATTTTCCCCTGTTTTTTGCCGCCTTCCCACCTATAAACAAATAAAAGAACATGAACTCTTCACTAACCACTAGAAACGGTACATCAGGATGCTAAGTTGAAGATGTTTTATACTCCCTCCGTTCCCAAATATAAGTCTTTTTAGAGATTTCAATAAGGGACTACATACTAAACAAAATGAGTGAATCTACACTCTAAAATATGTCTACATACATTCGTATGTTGTAGTCTATTTGAAATGGCTAGAAAGACTTATATTTAGGAACGGAGGGAGTAGTTTATATTGATAACCACGCAACAAGCCACGCATGTACAGGACGCATGCAGCCACGCATGTCCACAAGCCAACGCACTAACTCCATCCGATCCAACTCATGCACATACGCGCACGGCATGGACCACACAACGCACGTACACAACACATGCATGCACACACGCTCGGCCGTAGAATGCATGTGAATAACACATGCATGCGCACACACTCGGCTGCATGGAGGCGTGCGCCATCTGTGGCGACATCCGGTTCGTCGTGCTACGGAGAAGCTCGCACGCAACGGCGCCTACGCATCTCTTATAGCACCTCTTTGCCATCGTTACTCAGTGACTAGTCAGAGACGAAGACGACCGCAACCTCGGCCTTAGAGCTAGCACCGACGGAAAAACACGCACGCTGCACGCACACGAGCACGTACGGAGTGCCCATGACGTGGTGCGTCCCCAGTCGCCTCTACTCCTTCTGCGCACGTTGTCTATCAAGGCGGCTGCATGCTAATGATGATGTGGGTGAGATCTTCTAGGACTCAGATGATGACGAGGAAAATTATGAGACACAAGGCGATGTACACCGTCAAGGTTGATGTCTACTACACAACCTTCTTCTTGTAGACGTTGTTGGGCCTCCAAGTGTAGAGGTTTGTAGGACAGTAGCAAATTTCCCTCAAGTGGATGACCTAAGGTTTATCAATCCGTAGGAGGCGTAGGATGAAGATGGTCTCTCTCGAGCAACCCTGCAACCAAATAACAAAGAGTCTCTTGTGTCCCCAACACACCCAATACAATGGTAAATTGTATAGGTGCACTAGTTCGGCGAAGAGATGGTGATACAAGTGGTATATGAATGGTAGATAATAGTTTTTGTAATCTGAAAATATAAAAACAGCAAGGTAACTAATGATAAAAGTGAGCGTAAATGGTATTGCAATGCGTTGAAACAAGGCCTAGGGTTCATACTTTTGCTAGTGCAAGTTCCCTCAACAATACTAACATAATTGGATCACATAATTATCCCTCAACATGCAACAAAGAGACACTCCAAAGTCACTAAAAGTGGAGAACGAATGAAGAGACTATGGTAGGGTACGAAACCACCTCAAAGTTATTCTTTCCAATCAATCCATTGGGCTACTCCTATAAGTGTCACAAACAGCCCTAGAGTTCATACTAGAATAACACCTTAAGACACAAATCAACCAAAACCCTAATGTCACCTAGATACTCCAATGTCACCTCAAGTATCCGTGGGTATGATTATACGATATGTATCACACAATCTCAGATTCATCTATTCAACCAACACATAGGACCTCAAAGAGCACCCAAAGTTCTACTGGAGAATCACGACGAAAACGTGTGCCAACCCCTATGCATAGATTCATGGGCGGAATCCGCAAGTTGATCACCAAAACATACATCAAGTGAATCATGTGATATCCCATTGTCACCACAGATATCCACGGCAAGACATACATCAAGTGTTCTCAAATCTTTAAAGACTCAATCCTATAAGATAACTTCAAAGGGAAAACGCAATCCATTACAAGAGAGTAGAGGGGGGAGAAAACATCATAGGATCCAAATATAATAGCAAAGCTCGCGATACATCAAGATCGTATCACCTCAAGAACATGAGAGAGAGAGAGAGAGAGAGAGATCAAACACATAGCTAATGGTACATTCCCTCAGCCCTGAGGGAGAACTACTCCATCCTCGTCATGGAGAGCACCGGGATGATGAAGATGGCCACGAGAGAAGGATTCCCCCTCCGGCAGGGTGCCGGAACGGGTTTAGATTGGCTTTCGGTGGCTACGGAGGCTTCTGGCGGCGGAACTCTCGATCTATTGTGCTCCCGGATGTTTTTAGGG
The DNA here is from genome assembly GCF_018294505.1 of Triticum aestivum. Classification (NCBI taxonomy): domain Eukaryota; kingdom Viridiplantae; phylum Streptophyta; class Magnoliopsida; order Poales; family Poaceae; genus Triticum; species Triticum aestivum. The sequence goes on along the minus strand of NC_057800.1, from coordinate 160,706,191 downwards.
TATATGGAGATATATAGGTGGAAGAAGTACGTCAGGGGAGCCATGAGGGGCCCATGAGGGTGGAGGGCGCGCCCAGGGGGGTGGGCACGCCCCCTACCTCGTGGCCTCCTCGTAGATCCCCTGACGTGCACTCCAAGTCTTCTGGGCTTGTTCTGATCCAGAAATAAGTTCCGTGAAGTTTTAGGTCAATTGGACTCCGTTTGGTTTTCCTTTTCTGCGATATTCTAAAACAAGGTAAAAACAGAAACTGGCACTGGGCTCTGGGTTAATAGGTTAGTCCCAAAAATGATATAAAAGTGTATAATAAAGCCCATAAACATCCAAAATAGTAGATAACATAGCATGGAGCAATAAAAAATTATAGATACGTTGGAGACGTATCAGCATCCCCAAGCTTAATTCCTGCTCGTCCTCGAGTAGGTAAATGATAAAAATAGAATTTTTGATGCAGAGTGGTACTTGGCATAATTTCAATGTAATTCTTCTTAATTGTGGCATGAATATTCAGATCCAAAAGATTGAAGATAAAAGTTCATATTGACATAAAAAATAATAATACTTCAAGCATACTAACTAAGCAATTATGTCCTCTCAAAATAACATGGCCAAAGAAAGTTCATCCCTACAAAATCATATAGTTTAGTCATGCTCCATTTTCATCACACAAGAATGCTCTCATCATGCACAACCCCGATGACAAGCCAAGCAATTGGTTCATACTTTAGTAATCTCAAAACCTATAAACTTTCACGCAATATATGAGGGCGAGCCATGGACATAACACTATGGGTGGAATAGAATATAATGAGGGGGGTTATGTGGAGAAGACAAAAAAGGAGAAATTCTCACATCAACGAGGCTAATCAATGGACTATGGATATGCCCACCGATTGATGTTAATGCAAGGACTATGGATTGCCATGCAACCGATGCACTAGAGCTATATATGTATGAAAGCTCAACAAAAGAAACTAGTGGGTGTGCATCCAACTTGCTTGCTCACAAAGACCTAGGGCACTTGAGGAGGCCCATTGTTGGAATATACAAGCCAAGTTCAATAATGAAAATTTCCCACTAGTATATGAAAGTGACAACATAAGAGACTCTCTATCATGAAGATCTTGGTGCTACTTTGAAGCACAAGTGTGGCAAAGGATAGTAACATTGTCCCTTCTCTCTTTTCTCTCAGTTTTTTTCTCTTTTTTGGGCCTTCTCTTTTTTTATGGCCTCTCTCTTTTTTGGGGCCTTCTCTTTTTTATGGCCTTTCCCTTTTTTATATTCCTCACTCGGGACAATGCTCTAGAAAATGATGATCATCACACTTCTATTTATTTACAACTCAATGATTACAACTCGATACTAGAACAAAAGATGACTCTATATGAATGCCTCCGGTGGTGTACTTGGATATGCAATGGACCAAGAGTGACATGTATGAAATAATTATGAATGGTGGCTTTGCCACAAATACTATGTCAACTACATGATCATGCTAAGCAATATGACAATAATGAATGTGTCATGATGAACGGAATGATGGAAAGTTGCATGGCAATATATCTCGGAATGGCTATGGAAATGCCATAATAGGTAGGTATGGTGGATGTTTTGAGGAAGATATAAAGAGGTTTATGTGTGAAAGAGCGTATCATATCACGGGGTTTGGATGCACCGGCGAAGTTTGCGCCAACTCTCAATGTGAGAAAGGGCAATGCACGGTACCGAAGAGGCTAGCAATGATGGAAGGGTGAGAGTGTGTATAATCCATGGACTCAACATTAGTCATAAAGAACTCACATACTTATTGCAAAAATCTACAAGTCATCAAAAACCTCGGCACTACGCGCATGCTCCTAGGGGGATAGATTGGTAGGAAAAGACCATCGCCCGTCCCCGACCGCCACTCATAAGGAAGACAATCAAATAACACCTCATGTTTCAAATTTGTTACACAACGTTTACCATACGTGCATGCTACGGGACTTGCAAACTTCAACACAAGCATTTCTCAAATTCACAACTAGTCAACTAGCACGACTTTGATATTATTACCTCCATATCTCAAAACAATCATCAAGCATCAAACTTCTCTTAGTATTCAATGCACTTATATGAAAGTTTCTACTGATCTTGAATACCTAGCATATTATGATGATTTGAGAAAATTACCATGCTATTTAAGACTCTCAAAATAATCTAAGTGAAGCATGAGAGTTCATCTATTTCTATAATACCACCACCGTGCTCTAAAAAGATATAAGTGAAGCACTAGAGAAAACGACAAACAACTCCGAAAGATATAAGTGAAGATCAATGAGTAGTCGAATAATTATGCAACTATGTGAAGACTCTCTAACATTTAAGATTTTCATATCTTGGTATTTTATTAAAACAGCAAGAAAAACATAATGAAATAAAATGACGCTCCAAGCAAAACACATATCATGTGGCGAATAAAAATATAGCTCGAAGTAAAGTTACTGATGAACGAAGACGAAAGAGGGGATGCCTTCTGGGGCATCCCCAAGCTTAGGCTTTTGGTTGTCCTTGAATATTACCTTGGGGTGCCTTGGGCATCCCCAAGCTTAGGCTCTTGCCACTCCTTATTCCATAGTCCATCGAATCTTTACCCAAAACTTGAAAACTTCACAACACAAAACTTAACAGAAAACTCGTAAGCTCCGTTAGTATATGAAAATAAAAAACCACTTAGGTACTGTTGTGAACTCATTTAAATTCATATTGGTGTAATATCTACTGTATTATAACTTATCTATGGTTCATACCCTCCGATACTACTCATAGATTCATCAAAATAAGCAAACAACACATCGAAAACAGAATCTGTCAAAAACAGAACAGTCTGTAGTAATCTGGATCAAACGTATACTTCTTGAACCCAAAAAATTCTAAAATAAATTTCTGGACCTGAGGAATTTATTTATTAATCATCTTCAAAAATAATTAACTAAATATCACTTTCCAAATAAAAATGGCAGCAATTCTCATGAGCGCTAAATTTTCTGTTTTCTTACAGCATGATCAACAAGACTTTCCCCAAGTCTTCCCAAAGGTTCTACTTGGCACAAACACTAATTAAACAACTAAAACCACATCTAAACAGAGGCTAGGTGAATTATTTCTTACTAAACAGGGGCAAAAATCAAGGAACTAAAATAAAATTGGGTTTCCTCCCAACAAGCGCTATCGTTTAACGCCCCTAGCTAGGCATGATAATGACAATGATGCTCACATAAAGGATAAGAATTGAAACATAAAAAGAGCATCATGAAGAATATGACTAGAACATTTAAGCCTAACCCACTTCCTATGCATAGCGATTTTGTTAGAAAACAACTTGTGGGAACAATAATCAACTTGCATAGGAAGGTAAAACAAGCATAACTTCAAAATTTTAAGCACATAGAGAGGAAACTTGATATTATCGCAATTCCTACAAGCATATATTCCTCCCTCATAATAATTGTCAGTAGCATCATGAATGAATTCAACAATATAAGCAGCACCTTAAGCATTCTTTTCATGATCTATAAGCATAGAAATTTTATTACTCTCCACACAAGCAAAATTCTTCTCATTAATAGTAGTGGGAGCAAACTCAACAAAGTAACTATCATGGGATTGAAAATTGAAATCAAGATGACAAGTTTCATTGTTATTATTATCCTTTAAAGCATATGTGTCATCACAATAATCATCATAGATAGGAGGCATGCTTTCGTCATAATAAATTTGCTCATCAAAACTTGGGGAACAAAAAATATCATCTTCATCAAACATAGCTTCCCCAAGCTTGTGGCTTTGCATATCATTAGCATCATGGATATTCAAGGAATTCATACTAACAACATTGCAATCATGCTCATCATTCAAATATTTAGTGCCAAACATTTTATGGATTTCTTCTTCTAGCACTTGAGCACAATTATCCTTTCCACCATACTCACGAAAGATATTAAAAAGGTGAAGCGTATGAGACAAACTCAACTCCATTTTTTAGTTTTCTTTTATAAACTAAACTAGTGATAAAAACAAGAAACTAAAAGACTCGATTGCAAGATCTAAAGATATACCTTCAAGCGCTAGCCTCCCTGGCAACGGCGCCAGAAAAGAGCTTGATGTCTACTACACAACCTTCTTCTTGTAGATGTTGTTGGGCCTCCAAGTGCAGAGGTTTGTAGGACAGTAGAAAATTTCCATCAAGTGGATGACCTAAGGTTTATCAATCCGTAGGAGGAGTAGGATGAAGATGGTCTCTCTCAAGCAACCCTGCAACCAAATAACAAAGAGTCTCTTGTGCCCCAACACACCCAATACAATGGTAAATTGTATAGGTGCACTAGTTCGGTGAAGAGATGGTGATACAAGTGGTATATGAATGGTAGATAATAGTTTTTGTAATCTGAAAATATAAAAACAGCAAGGTAACTAATGATAAAAGTGAGCGTAAACGATATTGCAATGCGTTGAAACAAGGCCTAGGGTTCATACTTTCGCTAGTGCAAGTTCCCTCAACAATACTAACATAATTTGATCACATAACTATCCCTCAACATGCAACAAAGAGTCACTCCAAAGTCACTAATAGCGGAGAACGAACGAAGAGACTATGGTAGGGTACGAAACCACCTCAAAGTTATTCTTTCCAATCAATCCGTTGGGATATTCCTATAAGTGTCACAAACAGCCCTAGAGTTCGTACTAGAATAACACCTTAAGACACAAATCAACCAAAACCCTAATGTCCCCTATATACTCCAATGTAACCTCAAGTATCCGTGGGTATGATTATACGATATGCATCACACAATCTCAGATTCATCTATTCAACCAACACATAGGACCTCAAAGAGAGCCCCAAAGTTCTACCGGAGAATCACGACAAAAACGTGTGCCAACCCCTATGCATAGGTTCATGGGCGGAACCCGCAAGTTGATCACCAAAACATACATCAAGTGAATCACGTGATATCCCATTGTCACCACAGATATCCACGGCAAGACATACATCAAGTGTTCTCAGATCTTTAAAGACTCAATCCGATAAGATAACTTCAAAGGGAAAACTCAATCCATTACAAAAGAGTAGAGGGGGGAGAAAACATCATAGGATCCAAATATAATAGCAAAGCTCGCGATACATCAAGATCGTATCACCTCAAGAACACGAGAGAGAGAGAGAGAGATCAAACACATAGCTACTGGTACATACCCTCAGCCCCGAGGGAGAACTACTCCCTCCTCGTCATGGAGAGCACCGGGATGATGAAGATGGCCACCGGAGAAGGATTCCCCCTCCGGTAGGGTGCCAGAACGGGTCTAGATTGGCTTTCGGTGGCTACAAAGGCTTCTGGCGGCGGAACTCTCGATCTATTGTGCTCTCGGATGTTTTTAGGGTATATGGAGATATATAGGTGGAAGAAGTACGTCAGGGGAGCCACGAGGGGCCCACGAGGGTGGAGGGCGCGCCCCCTGCCTCGTGGCCTCCTCGTAGATCCCCTGACGTGCACTCCAAGTCTTCTGGGCTTCTTCTGATCCAAAAATAAGTTCCGTGAAGTTTCAGGTCAATTGGACTCCGTTTGGTTTTCCTTTTCTGCGATATTCTAAAACAAGGTAAAAACAGAAACTGGCATTGGGCTCTGGGTTAATAGGTTAGTCCCAAAAATGATATAAAAGTGTATGATAAAGCCCATAAACATCCAAAACAGTAGATAACGTAGCATGGAGCAATAAAAATTATAGATACGTTGGAGACGTATCAAAGGTCCATGGTTAAGGGGGTGCTAGTAAGTGCTTAGATGTGCTTAAATGAGGTGCTAAGTGCATTAAATGGCTTAGTAACTCAAGTCTTCAATGCATAGGTGCTTAGGTTATTGGTGCCACATCATATTTTATGCCTACGTGGAAGGCTTAGCAGCTATACATGGTGGAGCACTGGGAGAGGCCAAGGCTGGTCATAGTGGGGAGTAACTTATACTATAACATATTACTATGTTACTCTAAACATCTCTATAAACCGGAAAGGAGGGAGTAGTAACATAGACTAGTGTCATATGCAGAGTATGGGAGCACATGATATTTCCCCGTCCGGACCGATCCCAAGTTGGCTTCTCACCTTCTTGGCCCAACCAAAAACCCTCCCCCCTCCCGCGCGCGCTTCCCTCCCGGCACCAGCTGAGCCCGCCGCTCCACATTGATGGCAAGTCAGGGCGACGCGACCTCTCACTGCTTCCGCCGTTGAAGCGGCACGTCGACCGAGGGCACCTCCCACTGCACGCCCGGCATTTCAGACTACATAGTGGAGAGTAACTTTAGAGCAAGTACTACAATAGATGACATAAGCAGGCTATAAGGATTTAAATATAGTATTTGTGCTTAGTTGAAGGAGAGAGAAGAGGAGAGAGAAGAGAAACGGATTGTAAACGTGTAGCCGGTTGTACTCCAACATACTTTATGAGACAGCAGGTGGGGCCATTATTAATGATATAGTATTTATACTAAAGGGACTAACGGACGCCTTAATTACTCTGGGTTTTTTGAGACAAACCTTGGTGGAGCTATTATTGACTTGGACGTGGGGTTTGGGGGCCAAAGGCCTACTATTATACTCACACGACCGACCTGGCATGCTCTACCCTAGCCGCTGTTGTATCATATGGTTTCGCACCGTTCCAGATCTTAGTGCCGCCATGCAATTCTTCTCCAGCCCTCCTTCCGGCGTGCACCACGAGAAGGGACAGCAGTCCTTCGAACCCCACCTTTCATGATCCTAGACGGGAGAGGGGCGATCAGGTTTTTGGGGAGCACACTCCTGTGACTGCTGCCAGCGACGACTTCCTCAATGACAGCCTTCTGCCCCGACCTCGGTAACCTCTTCATCAACGACATGAGTGACAACATCAACCACAGCAGTTCTGCTCCCCCTATACAGTATGTGATTCTATCCTCCTGGTTTAGTCCACATTATTACTTTGATGTTTGCAATTGTCGTCATGATCTATTTGCTGCCGATTCAGATTAAATCTCATACTAAATTGCTCATATATTCAACAATCCAATCCAAAAACCTGATTATAGGCAATTTACTCCGAGTGGTTTTGTTGCGCTTTTGAAGCCACCTACTTTTAAGGGGGTGCAATATAAAAGGTGGCGCACAAGAGCAGTATATTGGTTTCAGATCATGTACTGCTATGACGCCACTAAGGGTAAGCCTGAGGGCGATCTTAATCCTACACAGCAGGAAGCTTTTCAGAACATGGATACCCTCTTCAAAGCCGCCCTGCTGAGTGTTCTTGACGATTCCATTATGGATTCATATATGTTGTTTAATAGCGGGAAAGACATGTGGGCTGCACTCAAGGCGACGTTTGGGCCCTCGGGCGCTGGCAACGAGTTGTACATCATGGAGCAATTCTGTGACTACAAGATGACTGATGAACGCTTTGTTGTTCAGCAGACTCATGAGATACAATCACTCTATAAGGAACTTGAGTACTTTAAGTGTGTGTTGCAGACAAATTTGTTGTTGGGACCATCATTTCCAAGCTTCCACCTTCGTGGAATGATTTTGCTATTTCTCTGAAAAACAAGAGACATGAGTTTTCTGTTTTGGATCTCATTAGCACTTGATTTTGAGGAGAAGGCGAGAGCAAAAGACACATGTGCTGAGGTCACTAAGGGATCTTCTAGTGCCCACATGGTACACGAGAAGAACTTCCAGCCCAACCAGCCCCAAAACAACAAGAACAAATGTCACGGGAAAGGCAAGTTTGATGCAAAGAACAAGCCATCACATTCTACCAACTTCAAGAAGAATTCTCATAACGGGAAGGGATACAAACCTCAGTTTTGGTAGCACCGCACAAAATTTATATGGCTGCATCTACCTGCTGTCAGCTAACCTCATGGTGCTCCAGGTATTCCTACACTCGTAACTAGGTACAATGACCACCGCAAGATGAAATTAGCTTATTCATACGTTGACTTGCTGAATGCAGTGCGGAACGATCCTGTCATGTGTGGAGGAGCAAACAAGCAGTGTAGCCGAAGGTGGAAATAAACCAAGGACTTATGAAACTATATATAATCTTCCTCAGGCAGGTCAGTATCCCCTTCGTCCAGATGATCGTGTTTTGTCATGTCGAGCTATTGATATGTGCTACTGTTTTGCAACACCGTTTAAGTATAACTACTATTTTCCTATCTTTTCAGATTTAGGACAATGAATATGATTTCAGGAGAACTACACAATATGGACTCATGTTGACTCATCTATATTGCCTCATGTGTTTGCTGCAAATGTGTCAGCATCAATTGCAAGATGAGGCAGCTAGCTAGCTGTGGAGTTGCCAACATGTTCAAAGTGCTCGGAACATTGAGAAGAAACAAGCATGCATAAGAAATTAATGTGTGCGCAGAGAGGCCCTTTGCTCAGAGAAGCATCGACCGATTTTCTTTATTTCCACACCTTCTCACATCTTTGTATTGGTTATAGTATGGTGAATCATTGAGATGCATAGACGTTCTTCTCAATGTTAGTATGCATACCGTATCTTCTGAAGCATAGTTTAATGTGAGTGTCTGCATCCAGTACCGCATCCTCTAGTTTGGTGGATGCACATAGAGAAAATAAATCTCCTTAATTTACTCCATAACCACCCTATTGAATAGGCCTAGTAACAAACCAGGCGCATGCAGTGGCCGGCGGGCACATGCATCCTGCATGCATGGCCAGTCAGCCAAGTCCATGCGCCAGCTCCAATGCAGCAACGCAAAAGAAGAGAGCGATTATTGGAAAAAAAATGAGTAGTTAGTGCAGCGGGCCTTATAAACACGAACAACTCGCTCTCCCGCTTCCGTCTCCCCACCCCCCCCCCAATACCCCCCGCTCCCCAATCTTCCTCACTCGTCCAGAAAACCCCTGCTCACCTTCTTCCTCACTCGTACAGAAAACGCATGCTCCTCTTCTTCCACTCCTACAGAAATCCCCAGCCCTCCTTCTTCCCCACTCGCACTGCCACTAGGCTCGTCTCTGGCTACTCTGCTCAAACCCGTGATCTCGGTGCGACACCCACAAGGAAAATGGAGTCGGCTGGCCCCAGCACCAAGAAGATGAGGCTCCCGCCAGCGGCGACGCCAGTTGTAGTTCCCGCACCCGGTAGCGCAGGGAGAAGCGGGAGCCCTCCCCCCACCTGGATCTGAGGAACCGGTAGAATCTCCGGTGGACCACATCAGCGATCTCCTGGACGTCATCCTTGAGGAGATCATCTCGCTTCTCCCCACCAAGGATTGCTGCCGCACACAAGTCCTCTCAACTCGGTGGCGCCCTCTATGGCGCACCGCGCCCCTCAATCTCAACTGTCGTCAGATATCTGTCCTTCCTGAATTTGATCTCCTCAGAGCCATCGTCTCTTCTCATTAGCAGGGCCCCGTTCAATGCCTCTGCATCCCGACACACTACCTGCTATCCATACCCGGCAAGGTGGACGCTTGGCTGACATCCCCTGAATTCGGAAAACTCTTGTAGTTTGAGTTGTACCATTACCATAAAAGTTTCATATCACGAACACACCAAGAATTCGTGCCCACACCACCATTGTCCATCTCACGGTTTTCCTCCTCTCTCCACACCGCCACCTTCGCCCGATGCCATTTACCAGACAATCTGGTACAAATGCTTCGACTCCCACTGCTAAAAATACTTTCGCTTGTGGTGGTTTATCTGTCGGAGGCCTCACTGCACAGCATCATCCACTCCAGTTGCCCTGCCCTGGAGCGCTTGCTGATTGTTTTGCGAATAGAAATCCGTATCAGTTGTCTCCAAATAAAGTCACCTCACCTTAAAAGCATTGGAATTTGTTTTGAAGGATAGCAGCTCATCATCGAAGATGCCCCTTCACTTGAAAGGTTGCTCCTTGATAATTGTTATACACCTTCACAAATAACTGTCGTCTCTACACCCAAACTGGAGACCTTGGGTGTAATTCGTGACCCGTTTAATAATCACAAGGAGTTGGTGTTTGGCTCCTCACTTTTTCAGGTACCGTATATTATCATCTACACATTTGTAATCATATGCTGCATTTTTCATTTGTGCGCATAAGTTTGATATCATCTTGGAGTACACGTTGGGTACTAATATTATGTTATATGCTCAATGAAGAGTTCGTCCATTAGCCTATCAATGCTGCTGGATTCTGTCAAGATCATATATATCAGAATGTATAGTTTTGATCTGGACATAATTATTGGCTTGCTGCGATGCTTTCGATCTCTGGAGAATTTATACATAGAGGTGATGATTTCATGCACATGAAAGCCCGTATATATTGTACTAGAATTAACTGTTCAGCTGTCGTTCTTTTGACATACTCTTTTTTCGGACCTTAACTGTTTTCAATCATCATGTCTACTTAGGCAGAACCACATGGAGAAAAACATATAACCAATCGGTGGCATAATAAGAACAAGGATTTTGTCAGTTCTCATGACATTCGTTTGAGGACAATAACAATGGAATGATATGCATCCAACCAGGAAAACATAAGCTTTGTCACATTCTTCCTGTTGAATGCAAGGTTACTATTGTCCATGAGGCTTAATTTTTACCGCAAGAGATTTCTCATGAAAGGACATGTTGAACAGCAAAAAAGAAGTTTCAGGTGGACAAATGGGCTTCTAAACGATGGAACGATATGCATCCAACCAGGCAAACAGAAGCTTTGTCACATTCTTCCTGTTGAATACAAGGTTACTATTGTCCATGAGGCTTAATTTTTATCGCAAGAGATTTCTCATGGACGGACATGTTGAACAGCAAAAAAAGAAGTTTCAGGTGGACAAATGGCCTTCTAAATGTGCTCGGCTTCTATATACAACAAGTCGTAGTCATCCTAAAATAAATTTTTTTTGCATAGGATGTTGATTTTATGGATCAGACCGATCCATTTGTTTGTGACTGCAAAAAAGAGTGGTTGGATTAGATGTTACTATCATGTTCAATCTGGGTTTTGTCTAAAAATTTGATGAACAATTAATCCTTGGGCTTTTTGTACCATTTGTATGCTTGAGTTGCATCTTGTTACCCTCGTACTCCCCTCCACCTGCCACTACACTGCCGCATCTTCCACGGTTGCTGTTCGTTCCCGTCCGAGGCCTCGCCATCGTTCTCCGCCTTGGTTCGCTCATTGTGCCCGCCGCCGTCTGGCGTTGTCAACATGGTCAACAACCAAGAGGATTCAGGAGATGACTGTACGTGGATAGGCTGACAGTAGGGACCCACCAGGGTCATTGCATTTCGCAAGCAGGTGCCTCGTTATTACAAGCCACATAAATAATTCCTCCTAATTGTTTGACAACTAGGTCCCACGCCATTGTCAATGTAGTCAGTAAACGAGAAAATTACACAACAAGCGGATAACACCAGGGACCCAGCATCTCACCCAGTTGTTTTTTAGTTTCGGAGACGGAGCTCAACTGCGCGTTGTGCGGGGGCTGTGGCCCGTCTAGCCCACGCTTACGCTTTTATTAAGCACATGACGAGCCCAGTTGATATACTTTTCTTTCTGAAATTGGCTAGCCCAGTTCTTTTTTTTGGAGAATACCAAAACTGAGGCCTACTTGCTTTTCTCAGCCCTGCTGGGCTGCAAATCTTCCAAGACGACGAGGGATGTAAGTAGTAAGAAATGGGCTTCCCCAAAAAATGGGCTATAAGTTGTAAGAAATGGGCTATAAATTTTTAAACCAAAGCCAACCGGCAATTGCATTAAAATATCATATTTTTTTCAGGATTTCTCTACTCTCCACTCTTATAAAAACCAAAGCCAACTGGCAATTACATTAAAATATCATCTTTTCTCCCCAAGATAAACTACTCATACAAATGCATCTTCATGTTCTGTGCAACGAACGGGCATCTTGCTAGTTAAGATTCTAAATTTCATTCTTTTTTTTGCGGAGAATTATTTTTTGAATTTTATTTTGATATAATTTTTTGAAAATTATTTTTAACATGACTCGAAATTTCATGATTAAAAGAGTTCGGACCCCACCGAAATATGCAAAACTTCGTTGAATTTTTTAGCAATGCCTAGAATATATGGTCTGTAATGCTAATAAAAAGAATATGGGCTTCAAATATCCTTAAGAATTAGCAAATGGGTTGTAAATTATTGAAAATGATGGCTAATGGGTTGTATGCTGTTTTCCATAGATTTGGAGGCTGACTTCTGGGCCTACTTGGTTGACGATGACGCTGTCCTAAATTTTTTTGACGCATACGCAAGGCTTTGTCAACTTAGTCAACACAAAACAGTGACTGTTGGATGTCCATCCAACGGCCGCCGTGCTTCTTCAATCTCTGATCTTCCTGCTCCAACCGCCCAAACCAGTGTCGGCGGGACTGCCTGCTCCCTCCTCCCGTGGCTGGTTGTGCTGCCGCCAGGTCATCCCTCTGACCACCCACACATCCTGTTATTTTCTGGCGACGTCAGCCTCACTCCGCAGCCGACCAGTCAGAGCTCGTACTCCCCTCAACATGGGCATCCGTGGTGGTGGCTTCGCCGGCTCCGGGTGGTTCTCTTCCTGGGCCTCGCCCTCGTCCACCGCGTTTGTGCTCTCGACGCGGCGAGGTCAACATGGTCAACAAACAACAGCCATCGGAAGAGGCTGACAGTAGGGGCCCACACAGGGAAATGCCTCCTTATTATGCACAAAATAATGATTCCTCCACCTGATAGATGGGACCCACTGGAAGGGCCTCTATATTTCATGAAAAAAGCGTTCCCCCCGCTGTCAGCTCGGACCCACCAAAAGTGCCTCCTTATTACGCACAAAAAAATGAATACTCCCCCTGCTAGCTGGGACTCACCTTGGTGGGAGGCTGACTTGTGGGCCTACTAAGTTGACGGGGACGGAGGGCTTTGTCAACTTAGTCAATATGAACGATTCTAGCTCCAATGACTGTACGATGTCCATCCAACGGTCGTAGTGTTTCTTCAACCTCTAGTCTTCGTGCTCCAGCCGCCCAAAGTAGCGCCGGTCGTGCCGCATGCTCCCGCCTCCCGTGGCCGGCTGTGATGCCGCGGAGGCCTCACTGCCCCCTACTACTCCCACCGCTGGCCAGGCCATCCCTCTACTCACCCACACCCCCTGTTATTCTGCGGCGACGACAGCCTCACACCGCAGCCGAACCAGTGAACCCTCGTACTCCTCTTCGCGTGGGCATCCACTGCTGCGTCTTCCCCGGCTCCGCATCGTCCCCTTCCTAGGCCTCGCCGTCGTCCAGCGCTGTGGTGCTCTCGGCACGGCATGGTCAATGTGGTCAACGACCGACTTCCATCGGAAGAGTACTTTACGTGGAGAGGCTGACAACTGGGTCCATGGCAGCCACAAGGAAGTGCCTCCTTATTACGCACAAAATAATTATTCCTCCACCTGACAGCGGGGAACCACCAGACGGGCCACCGTATTTCACAAAAAAAATGATTCACCCCCTGACTGCTGGGACCCACCAGCTACATCTTCGCACACAAGGAAGTGCGCCCGGGCAACAAAAAAACGATTCGCCCCCCTGACTGTTGGGCACCACCAGCTACATCTTCACACGCAAGGAAGTGCCTGACAGTCGGGACCCACCTGGTCAAAGCGTATGTAGCGTTGTCATTCTGGTCGCGAACATGTACGTACATACTAGTGGATCTAGAGGCGCGCATGTGTCGTAGTAGAGGCTCGCACATAGCATGTACACATACGTTCATCGGCCAGTATGCAAGAAAGAAAATACGGCCACGTACGTACATACCGGCGGGTCTCGAATGCCTACTCGCGCATATATACGTACGGCCAGGGCTCGTGTACATGGCTGGGTCGGAACAGAGAAACAACGTTGTTGTCGTGTTCATGGGGAGCCAACCGACTGGGTCAGAACGGAATGTGTCGTCGTGTTAATCGGGAGGGCTTGGACGGAACAGGCGATGGAAACGAGGCCTGGCGTACCGCAGAACGGAGGAAACGGCCTTGTGTTCGACCGGCCACGTTCGAAACGGGATCCTGTTCATCGGGAGGGGTCTTGCATACCACAAAATGGAGGAAACGGACTTGTCCTGGACCTCCTACGGTCGAAACGGGGTCCTCTTGATCGGGAGGCGTGTGGCATACCGCAAAACGGACGAAACGGACTTGTGTTGGAGCGCTACGATCGAAACGGCGGTCCTGTTCATTGGGAGGGGTGTGGCGTATCGCAAAACGGGACTCCACGGGATACTGTTCATCTCCACCGTCGACCTCCTCCAGCCTCCACGGGCTATTGTTCATCCACCGTCGACCTCCTCCAGCATCCACCTGCGGCTGTTCATCCACGGGCTCCTGTTCATCCAGCGTCCACTACGCGCTACTCCACCAGCTACTGTTCAACCACCCCTCTCCACGGGCTCCTATTCAATCACCCCTCCACAGGCTACTATTCATCCACCCCTCCACCATCTACTATTAATCTAGCCCTCCACTAGGTCGTCCTGTTCATCCAGTCCTCCATGGGATCCTGTTCATCCAGCCCCAATCGGCTCGATCGATCGGGGTCCTACTCATCCAGAGGCAACGCCACGGGGTCCTATTCATCGACCCCCACCGCTCACTATTCATCCAACCCCCCACCCCCCATGCAACGCTCACTGTTCATCCAGAGGTAGCATCGATTGGCTTCAGTTAGCAGCAGTAGTGAAGGAATCGCTCGATCGGGTTCAGTAACACGTAGCCTACACTGCAATCGGTCGGGTTCAGTTAGAGCCCAACGCCTCGCTCGGGTTCAGTTAGAGCCAATGCCTCGCACACATGCGTGTACGTGTACGAGAGAAATGCACATCACTCGGCCCCCGACCACCCACCGTAACCGGGAACTCGCCGAAATTTTCCTTGCCCTCGCTTCTACCACGGTTTTTTCCATCATGGACGGCCCAGAGAATGTCATGCAGCTGCATCTCCGGCCCGCCCAGGACAAAAAGCCCATTTTCTGTCATGATTTTTTGTCATAGAAGTAGGAGCCCACCACATCTATGATGATACCGGGTTTTGTCACAATTATCGTCATAGAAGTGTCATAAGTATGACAAAAAAATTCGTTCAGCCCAAAATGTCACGGATGTGTCTTTTTTTGCAGTGGTAATTTCTTCACCCACCATAATTTATGCTATATTGAGAGAAGCCACTAGTGAAACCTATGGCCCCCGGTGTCGGTGTCAAAACCGGCGGATCTCGGGTAGGGGGTCCCGAACTGTGCGTCTAAGGCTAATGGTAACAGGAGGCGGGGGACACAATGTTTACCCAGGTTCGGGCCCTCTCGATGGAGGTAATACCCTACTTCCTGCTTGATTCATCTTGATGATATGAGTATTACAAGAGTTGATCCATGTAACGCCCCGGATGTAATTTGCCATAATTGTAACTCCGACTCTGCCGTTTCCGCCTTTAAGTTATGAGATTCATGGTTGGGTTTGTGTCTTCGTTTTGCATTTTGCTCATTTCATGCATTTCATATCATGTCATCATGTGCATCGCACTTGCATACGTGTTCGTCTCATGCATCCGAGCATTTTCCCCGTTGTCCGTTTTGCAATCCGACACTCCTACGTCCTCCAGCGTACCCCTTTTGTCTCTTTTCGTGAGCGGGTGTTAAACATTCTCATAATGGACCGAGATTTGCCAAGTGGCCTTGGTACACCACCGGTAGACCGCCTGTCAAATTTTGTGCCATTTGGAGTCCGTTTGATGCTCCAACGGTTAACCGCGGAACCGTAAAGGCCTTGTGTGTGTTGCAGCCCAACACCCCTCCAAAACGGCCCAATAAATCTTCCAAACCCCTTCCATGTCCTCCAACGTCAGATCACGATCGCGTGGGCTAAAACTACACCTCATTTGGACACTCCTACCTCCTCCTAGCTATAAATATGTGCTCCTCGTCCAATTTTGCGGTCCAAAAACCCTAGATCCACCCTCATCCGCCGCCGGACACGTCCGGTCCGTGCCGGACGGAATCGCCGCCGCGCCTGGACGAATCACGCCGTGCCACCCACCGTCGCTGCGGCCCACGGGAGCCCGCGCCAACCGTCGCCGCATGCGCGAGGCCCACGCCCGACCGCCGCCGCCTTCTCCCGCCGCCGACCGCGCTCCTCAGCCGCCTCCATCGCCGGCGCGCCACCGCCGAACGCCTCTGCCAAGCTGCCAAACGCCTCCGCCAGCACTGCCCTGCCGCCGAGCGCCTCCGCCAGTGCCGCCCCGTATGCCGCCGCCCGCGCCCGCACGCTCCGGCCACCGGCGACGCCCTCCCCAAGCTCCGGCCACCTCCACCTCTCCTCTCCGGCGAAGTACCCCGGCGAGAGCTCGCGCCCACCTCGGTTCGTGCGCCCGGGGTCAAACCCTAGATCTGGGTGAGGTGTTTTTCTAAGTCTTCATCTCTACAACATTTTCAGGCTCTGTTCAACGCATCATAATTTCCTGCATGTCGCTCTGTTTTGTGCGTATGATATATCAAAATGTTCGTCATGATGTGCTCTTCATTTGATTCCATTCCATTTTGACATGCTTATTTGAGTCCATCTTGATGCCAAAATCGTGGATGCAAGAGTACTATAAATTGTTAGGTGCTGATTCTTAGTAGATTATGAGGTTTTGTCATTTTTGCTACATTTCTTGTGTGCTGCATATGGGCATGGGCTCTACATGTGTTTTGATCTATGCCATGCCATCTTTACAGGGGTGCTTGCCATGTATTTTTGTGAGCTTTGTGGTGACTAGCACAAGCATGCAAAGTAGCCTTCGTGATATTGTTGATTTCAGGGACTTAGGATTTTGCTAAGTCCTTGCTCTGCTGTTATTTTTATGCCATGTATCCATGATACTACAGTGAGATCCATGCTTGTTTTGAGTTGCTTCAATAAGGATGATTTGGACATATGGTTATTCTCTATCCATGCATGTCCCTGTCTGCAATAATGGAGTGCCCTAGAATGACTTAATCATGCTCTACTTTTGCTATAAAATGTTCCTGACAGATTGTTTACATGTTAATGAATTTTGCCATGGTTGTTGTAGTTGATCCAAGCATGCTATAAACTTTTTCTTGCCATGGTTAGCCTTATGATCATGTCTTCTTGCTGGTAGTATGCTTATATTGTCATGCAATGCCTTGTGGTGAGCGAATCGAGCTCGCAAAGATGCCTTCATAATTCTGTTTATGCCATGCTCAATTTTCTGCTAAGTCTGAATCTGTTAACGAAACTTGCTATGTTTAAACGGGTGCCATATTATCTTCTGTGCCTTTTTGGCTCTTGGTCAGTAAGGGACTTTTGTTCTATGCATTTAGTAGCTTCATGTCATGCCTTTGTTTTCTATGATCTATTCCTTTAGCATGTTGTTAGATTGCTCTAAACTTTGCTTCCTGATGTTATTCCTGACATGTTAGTAATTTTCACCAAGTATGTGAAGCTGATATCTTTTGCACTTTTGTCATGCTTGTTTGAACCTTCTCTGGTGTGATTTAGCCGTAGCTCAGTGTTCATCTTTTGTCAAGCATCTTGATTAGATCACTGCCATGTGCTTTGTTGTTATGTTGGAGTGCAGTAGCTTAGTTTCTTGTTGCATTCTAGGTGGCATTGTGCTGTTAATCGCAGAATTGTGTCATTATTGTTTTGCTTGCCATTTGCAAACCGCGAATCCGATTCCGGTGATCTTTATATTGATTTCGACCGAAATCATCTCATCTTTCCAGCGGCACACTTGGTTTGCCAAGTTGATGCCTGGTTCAATCTTTTCCTTCCGGAACACGCATATGCATTGCATATCACATCTCGCATATCATGCCATGTTTTGCATCATGTTGCTTGCGCATTGCACCGTGGTTGATTGTTGTTTCCTTTGCTTGTGTTCTTGCTTTGGGTAGAGCCGGGAGACGAGTACGTAATCGAGGAACCCGTTGAGTACGCTAACGAGGATCAAGCTTTCGTCAACACTAAGAACTTTGCAGGCAAGATGACCATACGCTCGAAATCACTTCTATCTTTGCTTGCTAGTTGTTTCTCTCTATTGCTATGTCGCGATACCTACCACTTGCTATATCATGCCTCCCATATTTCCATGGCAAGCCTCTAACCCATCTTTCCTAGCAAACCGTTGTTTGGCTATGTTACCGCTTTGCTCAGCCCCTCTTATAGCGTTGCTAGTTGCAGGTGAAGTTGAAGTTTGTTCCATGTTGGAACATGAATATTTGTGGGGATATCATTATTATCTCTTATTTACTTTAATGAATCTATATACTTGGTAAAGGGTGGAAGGCTCGGCCTTATGCCTGGTGTTTTGTTCCACTCTTGCCGCCCTAGTTTTCGTCATACCGGTGTTATGTTCCTTGATTTTGCGTTCCTTATGCGGCTGGGTGTTATTGGAACCCCTTGACAGTTCGCCTTGAATAAAACTCCTCCAGCAAGGCCCAACCTTGGTTTTACCATTTGCCACCTAAGCCTTTTTCCCTTGGGTTCCGCAGACTCAAGGGTCATCTTTATTTTAAACCCCCGGCCTAGTGCTCCTCTGAGTGTTGGTCCAAACTAGAGCCCCTTGCAACGCCACCTCAGGGAAACTTGAGGGTTGGTTTTAGTTGTACGGATTTCTTATCCGGTGGGCCCTGAGAACGAGATATGTGCAGCTCCTATCGGGATTTGTCGGCACATTCGGGTGGCTTTGCTGGTCTTGTTTTACCATTGTCGAAATGTCTTGTAACCGGGATTCCGAGTCTGATCGGGTCTTCCTGGGAGAAGGAATATCCTTCGTTGACCATGAGAGCTTGTGATGGGCTAAGTTGGGACACCCCTGCAGGGTTTTGAACTTTTGAAAGCCGTGCCCACGGTTATGGGCAGATGGGAATATGTTAATATCCGGTTGTAGAGAAATTGAAACTTAAGTTAATTAAAATGAGTCAACTGCGTGTGTAGCCGTGATGGTCTCTTTTCGAAGGAGTCCGGGAAGAGAACACGGTCTCGTGTTATGTTTGAACGTAAGTAGCTTCGGATCACTTCTTGATCACTAATAGCTTCTCGACCGTGCTTTGCTTCTCTTCTCGCTCTCATTTGCGTAAGTTAGCCACCATATATGCTTAGTGCTTTGCTGCAGTTCCTCCTCACTACCCCCTTTCCTACCTTAAGCTTAAGTAGTTTTGATCGCGAGGGTGTGAGATTGTTGAGTCCCCGTGACTCACAGATACTTCCAAATAGATGCAGGTGCCGATGATGCTAGTGCAGGGGACGCTACCGAACTCAAGTGGGAGTTCGACGAGGATTTGGGTCGTTACTATGTTTCTTTTCCGGATGATCAGTGGAGGAGCCCAGTTGGGGCGATCGGGGATCTAGCATTTGGGGTTGTCTTTCTTTATTTTAGAATCCCGGTTACAAGACATTTCTTATCCGGTGTTCGGACCTTGATTGTATTCTGTATGATGTATCATATATTTATGTATTGTGTGAAGTGGCGATTGTAAGCCAACTCTTTATCCCTTTCTTATTCAGTACATGGGATGTGTAAAGATTACCCCTCTTGCGACATGCCTACCATGCGGTTATGCCTCTAAGTCATGCCCCAACACGTGGGAGATATAGCCGCATCGTGGGTGTTACAATCTACCACGAGATCGTAGAGGCTAAATCCTAGAACCTAGCCTATGATTATGATTGTTCTTGTCCTACGGACTAAACCCTCTGGTTTATATAGACACCGGAGGGGGCTAGGGTTACACAGAGTCGGTTACAGGCAAGGAGATCTACATATCCGAATCGCCAAGCTTGCCATCCACGCAAAGGAGAGTCCCACCCGGACACGGGACGAAGTCTTCAATCTTGTATCTTCATAGTCCAACAGTCCGGCCAAAGTATATAGTCCCGCTGTCCAAGGACCCCCTAATCCAGGACTCCCTCAGTAGCCTCTGAACCAGGCTTCAATGACGATTAGTCCGGCGCGCAGATTGTCTTCGGCATTGCAAGGCGGGTTCTTCTCCAAATCCAGAGTACCTGTTGTAGCGAGTAGTGTCTGGCTTCCCATTAATGTTGCACTCCTCGGCTTCTGTGCTTTAATAATGGCTATCTCCAGGTGTCGAGCTAATGCGAGAAGTCAGGGCATTTTTACATTTGCCACCCTGACCATGTAAGTAAATCGTCTATTTAAAGAGACGGGGATCCTCAGATCCAAACCACACCATCCTCCCATAGTGAGTATCCATCAGAGCGTGCCCAGAAAAAACCATCCCATCATGGCCGGCCATCGCAGCTTCTCCTCTCGCTCCCGTAGCACTAAGCCAGGCGATTGGGATTAGTGTTCTGTCCCCCACAGCCAATTGGTAGAGTTGCAGACCCAGGGGTTTCTCCCTCCTGCGTATATGGTCCCCGTCCGAGCCGGACTAGCCACTTATAATGGTGGGGAGCAAGCGGAGAGCTTTCTCCCTTACTTACTGAGGGGACTCGGATTTCCAATCCATCCGTTCCTCCGCAGGCTCCTGGAGTTCTATGGCCTCCAGCTGCATAACTTCACTCCTGCCTCCATATTACACATCTCCGGCTATGTCGCCTTTTGCGAGTTGTTTCCGGGCTGCGAAGCTTATTTTGAGCTATGGAAGAGGCTATTCTGCCTTGTACCCCGTACTCGGGAGGGGTCAATATATCAAGTGGGAGGAGCCGAAATATGGCGCATCGCTAGGACCGGATACCCGTCCGGTACTCCGAAGACTGGCCTTCGGAGTGGTTTTATATGGAGGATGTCCCCCTTCCGGACCCTATTCGGATGGGCCTTCCTGAGTTCGATAATGCCCCGTTGAAGAAACGCCATAGCTGGCGCCCCTGGAGCCCCCAGGAGGAAGATGACAGAGAGGTCCTTTACCTGATGGGCAGGATAAAAACACTGGCCAAATCAGGACTGACAATAGTCGAGGTTATGTCAATATGTATAATGCGGGGGGTGCAGCCACTTCAGTATCAGGGGAAACCCATGTGGCACTTCAATGGAGAAGACGATGCCACCCGATGCGGTCGTAAAGGTCCAGACTCCGCCGCTGCTCTAGCGAAAATATTGTCCGATTTGTTCAAAGGAGAAGAAGAGGAGTTCATCTGTATTAAGCCACAGGATGGATTCTCCATGTACAACCCCCCAAACTGGGTGAGCTGCTATCTTTTACTCCAGCCGTTCCTGCATTCTTCATCATAAATATTTACCTTGCTAATTCATACCAGGAACTGCAAAAGCTGTGAGGGAGGTCCACAGCCCATCTCCACAGCCAGAGGACCCTAACCGGGCCCTCGACCCCGGACTCGAATAAGATCCGGACGTATTTGTGGAGCTCATCGACAGGACGTTCTATCAGTTAAGCTGCGACGGTGCCTTGGTGGCCATTGTAGCCGATTATCCTGGCCTACTCCCTACATCGCATGTAAGTAAAAAAGGAGTCCCAACTTCTGAGAAGGATCCCTTCTTCGCACTTTACCCACCACACACGTATTGCGTCTTACAGGGAAGGCCATCAGGGCGCCGTGCCGAACCCGTGGTGACTCATCAACAAGGGGCACCGAAGCCGAGTAGGCTTAAAAGGAAGACGGTCATGACTGAGACACCGTCACAGAGGTATGAAAAAACCCTGCTCCATGGTTATCGTCTTTAAAATATAATAATGTCCATGGTTCCTGGCAGAAAAAACACTCGTCGGACCGTGTCCGGAGAGCCTGCCGGCCACGCCTCCACTAGCCGGACTCCAGAGCCAAACTTAGGGGCTGATGCTAACGCGGGGACAACGTCGGATATTCCTCCTACAGAGGATGCAGATAGACTGTCCGCTACGAATTCCGAAGTGGAGAATGCCATGAATCACAGGCGTCGCCGGGCCGTACTCCGCGACCCAAGTTTCTCCAAAGAGGCGTTCAATGCCTTCAACTCAGGAGATGCGTATATCCAAGCTGCTCAAGATGGCCTTGCCAGAGCCACAGACCAGTATGTAAAGGATATATGGGTAAGAAAATCTAATAATTGTATATCAGTAGCCCTTGAGACTTAAAACAGTTGGCACAACTGATTTAAGGATCATTGTATGCATAGGTTCTTACGAAGAAGAATACCCAGTTGTCTCAAGAGCTGGAGGATTGCAAAGCCCAGCTACGGGCCGCAGTTGCCGGAATGGAGGAGTCCAAGAAGGCCCCATCTAGTAATACTTGTCGTGATTGAAAAGAATGAAATGACATGTACCAGTTAGTATTCGGCATGCATGCAAATCTAACAATAGATTATGTATATAATCGCGGAGTGAATCCGGAGATTGTACAAGGGGATAAGCAACATGCTCAACAACAGCTAGAGGCTGGCGAGCGCATGCTTACGCGGGTTAGGCGGGAGAAAAACGATCTCCAGGATGCCAATACCCGGATGGGCGTTGAACTGAAAGATGTTCCGGCCCAGCTTGCTGACTCCGTGAAGGAGAATAAGAGGCTTCGACGCAGCATTTTTAGTAAGTGCTCGAACAAACTTTTATAAAGTTCGGCGAAGAAATGGGCTAACAGAGTTATGTCGGTAGGTATGCTGACAGGTCGTCCCGAAGAGGAGATGCCCTGATCTGCAGGCGATCTTCTACAAGATCTCTCACAACTGCACGAACAAGTTCGACAGGTGATGTAGTGCATTGCCCAGGCCTTGTGGCCATCCGCCTCCCTGCCAGGAGGCATGGGGGAGCTTGTAGAGATGCTCAAGGGAGCGCGGCGGCGCTTCCGATTATGGAAGATTCGGCCTGCCGACAAGGTGCAAGGGAAGCCTGGGCTATGGTGAACACGCGATACACCAAGGCTGACCCGAACCACATGGCCGAGGTCGGGCCTGTAGGGTCAGATGGGAAAGAGATCCCCATTAGTCTGGTATATGACCAGGTAGGTTTAGCCGCAAAGTATTCCCAACATGATTGTAGGCTAGACAGCGTGTTGGATGGTATAGAAGAAGAATTTAGTCAGTCTAAGTGATTGTGTACTTCAAATGACATATTTTGTCCCTAGCCGGATTATAAATCATTTGTCATGGCGGACCTTTTCGCTTCAACCTTTGGACCCGACAGTCCGGAGTGTATCCGAATACCCGCTCACACTACAAGAAATATGTCAACTAGTGACCTTCTGTCAGTGACCCTGGAAGAATTGGTCATAGATCTATGACCATTTGAGACCAATTGGTCAAAAGCTGTTCGGGGGGCTCCAAACCCTAAACTATATTGACCATTTTGGTTAGAAAGGTCGTAATTTCCTCACACGAAATGGTCATAAAACAGACAGCACTAGTCCACCGCCTTATTTCTAGCTGATCATGACCAATATAGATGGTCATAACCTTGTAAATTGTGGTGGATTGGTATGACTTGGCGCCACCTCATCAGTTTCGCATATGTGTCATGTCCATGTGTCAATTTTGGCCCTAGGTTGTGAAGCAACCTGTATTTTTGTCATTCCCAAAATTCCCAAAAAATCTCATAAATTCCTTTGACCATATCTTCGTAAAATATGTAAAAATCCTTCCTTGCCTAGTTCAAAAATAATTCAACAATATTCATTTTCCTATTCTGTTCACAACAGCACTTTATGAAGGAAGTGCTATTTATATATTCTTGATTGCACTCAAAATTTTTGGGCACTTTTTCCTATCCAAATCATTGCCTCATGACAAAATTTAGCTCCATTTTCCTAGCAAATCTTCCTTGGCAAATTTCCAAAGTTTTTGTCCACCTAGAAGCATTCTGAAGGAAGTATTTTTATATATCCAAATGCCATGAAATTGATACAATTCCTTCATATGCCCAAATTATCACCCTCCTCCGAATTGCAACTCATTTAAATCATCTATGTGATGCCAGGTTCAATTTATATTTTATGGCCAGATTGGCACGTTGCAAAGCAAGTGTTATCTAGACCCCTCCTATTACCCTCAAAAATTTTGGGCACTCTTCCATACCAAAATCATCGCCACATGATAATATTCAGCTCCATTTTCTTGGTAAATCTTTCTCGGGAAATTTCCAAAGTTTCTACCTCGAGAGAAGCTTTGTGAAGTAAGTACTAGCTAGGCTTACCCAAATGATTTGAAAATTTACAAGCGCATGACCATACCTATGTAACTTACCTACACCAAATTTGAGCTCATTTCATTCATCCAATTTCTCTCGCTAATTTTCCCAAGTTTCTGTCTAGAGAAGAGTATTGTGAAGGAAGTACCACTTTGGCATGCCCAAATGATATCAATTTTCAACAGTGCT
The DNA here is from genome assembly GCF_018294505.1 of Triticum aestivum. Lineage (NCBI taxonomy): Eukaryota > Viridiplantae > Streptophyta > Magnoliopsida > Poales > Poaceae > Triticum > Triticum aestivum. The sequence goes on along the minus strand of NC_057800.1, from coordinate 160,681,872 downwards.
TTCCTATGCCCAAATAACCATCCTCCACCAAATTTCAGCTCCATCCATTCATTATTTTGAGCCCAGCTTCAACATTCATATTTTGGTCCAGTGTGGTACTTTGCAAAGCAAGTACCACCTAGGATCCTCCTTTTGAGCTGAAAATTTGTGAAGGCATTCCTCTTAGTAGATGATCATCCTCAGCCAAAACTCACGCCCATTGGCCATGTGCATTTCCCGTAGCGCTAATCAAACACTTGGCTGCTAATTCATCTTTGAGCATAGGTCGGTCTCCTCGTGAGATTCTTCTATTGTAGTTTTCTTCCTAGCACCTACCTGGGGAGTTCCCAACCCACTAGACATGCCTAGGCCTCCCAGAACGCATGTCAATACCAAGGTCACGCGCTGACCACGCGGCGGGCATGCGAGTTTACGCGCTTTGGAGTTGGGGCTCTAGGCCACCATCCAAAACTCGACGTATCGCCACCAAACCATGTATTTATGCTTAAATAGATACTTATGTAACTATAAATGATTTTTGGGAAAAATAAAGAGCAAACAATAAGGTAGCTGCAGTTCAAATTTGACTCTCTTCCTACTGAATTAGCGAAAATTTGTCTTTTTCACTAGAGGTGGATCAAAACTTTTGAAACCCAACCATTTTGTCAATTGTGCATTAAATATGGCCTAGTATTTTATAAAATTGATTAGGTCCACTTTTGCAACAAATATATGATAGGTCCTTCACAAAAAAACTCATTTCAGGCACTCAAAAAATGGAAAATGATTTTTTCGTGCAAAGAAAATGATAACTTCCTTAGGAAACATTGTTTTTTATTCCAAGATGCACCCTTGTGCACAATATGAGCTTATTTGAATAAACTATGCCATGAATGTGGCCATAAGATTGATCATTTGGCTTGAAAGCCATGAATCTTCACGCATGATAGCTCATTTCTGAGAACACTTTTTAAAATAATTTTCGTATTACAAGTTTATTATTTTTCCTGGTAACTTGGTCACATATAATGACACAATGCGAAGGTTTTCCAAATTTTTGATTTTTTTTGAATTTTTTATGCCCGTCTCAAAATGTGGTCAAAACGGCGGGCTTGACCGTTCCTAGCTAGTGGTTGAATCTTGGAAAACTTTTGATGTTTCTCTGATTAAATAGATACCTATGTACCTAGAAATAATTTTTGGAAAAAACTGAAGAGAAACTATGAGGCAGCTGCAGTTCAAATTTGACCCGCTTCGTGCTGAATCGGCAGAAATTTGTCTTTTTCACAATAGGTGGATCAAAACTTTTGACACCCAACCATTTGGTAAATTGTGCATTAAATATGTCCTAGTATTTTAGAAAATTTATTTGGTACAATTTTGCAACAAATATTTGGTAGGTCCTTCACAAAAAAACTCATTTTGGGCACTCAAAAAATGGAAAATGATTTTTTCGTGCAAAGAAAATGATAACTTCCTTAGGCAACATTGTCTGTCATTCCAAGATGCACCCTTGTGCACAATATGAGATCATTTGAACAAACTATGCCATGAATGTGGCCATCAGATTGATCGTTTGGCTTGAAAGCCATGAATCTTCACATATGATAGCTAATTTCTGAGAACAATTTTTTTAAAACAATCACCGTATTTCAAGTTTATTATTTTTTCTGGTAACTTGGTCACATGTAATGACAGAATGCGAAGGTTTTACATTTTTTTGATTTTTATGCCCGTTTCAAAATGCGGTCAAAACGGCGGGCTTGATCATTCCTAGCTAGTGGTTGAATCTTGGAAAACTTTTGATGTTTCTCTGATTAAATAGATACTTATGTACCTATAAATGATTTTTGGAAAAAATAAAGAGCAAATTACGAGGCAGCTGCAGTTCAAATTTGACCCGCTTCCTCCTGAATCGACGAGAATTTGTCCTTTTCACGAGAGGTGGATCAAATATTTTGACACCCAAACATTTGGTCAATTGTGCATTAAAGATGGCCTGGTATTTTATAAAATTGATTTGGTCCAATTTTCCAACAATTATTTGGTAGGTCCTTCACAAAAAAAACTCATTTTGGGCACTCGGAAAATGGAAAATGAATTTTTCGTCTAAAGAATATGAAAACTTCCTTAGGAAAAATTGTTTGGAATTCCAAGATGCACCCTTATGCACAATATGAGATCATTTGAACAAACTATGCCATATATGTGGCCATAAGGTTGATCATTTGGCTTGAAAGCCGTGAATCTTCACGCATGATAGCTCATTTCTAAGAACACTTTTTAAAAATAATTGTCGTATTACAAGTTTATTATTTTTCCTGGAAACTTGGTCACATATGATGACACAATGCGAAGGTTTTCCAATTTTTTGATTTTTTTTTGAATTTTTTATGCCCGTTTCAAAATGCGGTCAAAACGGCGGGCTTGACCGTTCCTAGCTAGTGGTTGAATCTTGGAAAACTTTTGATGTTTCTCTGATTAAATAGATATTTATGTACCTAGAAATGATTTTTAGAAAAAAATAAAGAGCAAACTATGAGGCAGCTGCAGTTCAAATTTGACCAGCTTCCAACTGAATCGGCAGAAATTTGTCTTTTTCACCAGAGGTGGATCGAATCTTTTGACACCCAACCATTTGATCAATTGTGCATTAAATATGGCCTAATATTTTAGAAAATTAATTTGGTCCAAATTTGTAACAATTATATGATAGGTCCTTCACAAAAGAACTCATTTTGGACACTCGAAAAATGGAAAATGAATTTTTCGTTATTCGAGGGAATAACACTACTACTTACTAGGAAACTTAAAAACATTGTCATAAAAAGTGAAGAAAACTTACCACCCGGCGTCGTGGTGTTGCATTGGAGCTCACGCTGCAATGGAGCTTCGCTGGGTGCCGTGGTGCTGCGTTGGAGCTCTTGGCATGCCGTTGAGAGCTGGAATAGAGGTTCATGGGGATGTCATCGGTGTTGCGTTGAAGCTTTTTCATGCTCGGTGCTGTTGTGACATATTGATGTGATCAAATGATCACCAATGCGCAGATCGGGCATCTTCTAGATGGATGATTTCTAGACAAAATCATCTGACTGACACGTAGCGCCTATCGTTAATCGGTTACGACCAATCTCGATGGTCATAACATCATGAAAACATGTTCTTCGCTCTAATTGGTTTATAGGCATGTCACGCGGATCAAACATCAGAGACCGTCAGATACTGCCAAATCCAACGGCCCACACCCCTCTCCCTCTCACCCACCCACCGCGAGCTACCCTAAAAAACAAACAAAAAAACCCACCGCGAGGTCCTCTCTCCCCCCGTGCAGCGAACCCTACCCCCTCTTTCCCCTGCACACCACTCCTCCCTTCCAGATCGCAGCCGCCACCTCCTCCTTTCTAGATTGCCGCCTCCACATCCCTCCGACCGAGCTCCCCGCCGTCCATGGCTTCCCCCACGCCCTCCTCCTCTCTTCCATCCCCTTCCCTTATCGCAAGCCCTTCTCCCTTGCGAGCCCTCTCTCTCTCCCTCCCGCGACTCCTCTGCTCCACTTGATTCCGGTGAGTTGAGGCAGCTCTCGCCGGTGCGCAGCACACCCCGGGCTCCCCTCATGCAGCTCTTCCCCTTCCCGTCAGATCCGTCTCTCGCACCCTCTAGTGCAAGCCCGCAAACTCACCCATAGCTAGGGTTTCGGCCGCCACTTTAACTTCATCGGGATCTGCCACATGCGACGACGGCGAGGCCAGAGGTGGCCGAATCTAACACTGGTAAGCCCTTCCCCTCCTTCTTCGTGCAGCATCTCCTCACCTCACCTCGTCTCATGCTCCTTTTTGTATATATGCGTTCGCCGTGTTCCTGGTCTCCGGCTATGGTGAGGGGCGAGAGCATGCGCAGGAGTTCACCTCCTCCGGGCGGGCGGGGTGGCCTCCTCCTCCGGGAGGTGGCCGGGAGCACTGGGCCTGGACCACGGACACCCCGAGCCACCGGACCCGGATCACGGATGTCGGCATCGTCTTCTCCGACTCAGACTAGGGCACCGCTACTCCCGTCTCCAGTCCCTTGCCATTCGAGCACGGACGCCACTGCTCCCGCCTCTAGTCCTGACAGATGATAGCCGACGCCCTCGTCTCCTCCGGCACTGGTTGTCTCTGTTTCCAGTGCCGATCTTGGCCTCGTGGGTGGTGGCCTTGTGGGTGAGTTCTTGGAGAATCATTACTTCCCGGTTTCCACTTATACACTGAATCTCTGAACTTGTTGTCCATGTTATAGTACGTGCTTGCTTGCACAGCTTTGTACTATCAAAATAGAGTATGTGCTTGCTTGCTGTCCATTCAACATGGGAATCGTGCGGGTTAGTTTGGTTTATTTGGTTCTGTTGTTGCTTTGGGATAGTTTGGTACGTGTGGGTTCAAATGGGTGCTTAATAGGAACGGATTGGATTGGTCTATGTTGAACAGAAAATCAAACTGGACTGGGGTGGTTTGGTTTGATGTCGTACAAACTAAAATGGTTTGAACCCGGGGGTTCAACCGGCACTGCCGCACCAATCGCAACCCACACGAACAAACTAATCCCAACGCTCAAGTGTTTCTTTGTGTTGAGAGTGGATGTGTTGACGCCCATGACGTGTTAGTACTGTAACCTGTAAGCTGTAAGATGTAACTGATGTAATCCTGACATAATGAAAATTGCTTTGAGGATTTGAGGGTTGCACATATGTCTGGATACCCGTATGGTCTGAACCCATGGGTTCAACCCATACGTTTTAAATGGTTTGGGGTGGTTGGCTGTGAAACACTCCCTGGGTTGGCTAGAGAAGGGTTGGCTAGGTTCTCTGTATCATGACTCTGTCTCTGATTTTCCAATTCATCGTCGCTGACGCCCCTGTATAGTAATAGGATTGGGCGGTGATGACTTTAATCAGGTAGATGTGGGAAATTTTGGGTATGTGTTGTGGATGCAGTCCAGCTGGTCTGTGTTAAGCTGGGACGATCCATCCATTTATAGCTTTTTATATTTTATTTCAGTAAAATGGAAGTACTAGCTTTAGTAGAATCAGGCTTTAGGTTTCTTCTTACTGGAGTTACCAATGGCTGACAGGTTTTGATATACTCAATCTTGCAATTTCTGTTACTGATTTTTAGATTGATCCACTGTTTTGGTTAGTGATTTGCATTACCCTCGGCGCTGCTCTGCTCTGTACATACATAATCTAGGACTCTTTATCAGGGGTACTCTTTGGTTGCTATTCTACAATTATTAGTTTCACAAAGACCGCTTGTAACTCCTCTGGAGGCACTGCGGTTTGCGGTATCTAGGATGGTTTGTCCTCACTGCATATGCTAATGTGATTTAATTTGACTTGTTAACAATGGTTGTCAAACAATCAAACACAAGCAAATTAAATGCTTTCTAGTATTCAGTATAGTGCTTGCTATGTAGTGTATAGTTTTGAATGGTTCAATTATACAGAGCTCTCCATGCCCAAGATGAGAAATTCTCGCTGTCAATCTGTTTGATGCCATCTTTTTCTTACCATCATATTATATGTGCCGCTCAACATTCAACCTGCTTTAATCTGTACTAGTATTCAGTTTGTACCTCATCTAGCACACTGCCTAAAATTGCCACTATTCTTTCAATGAAATTAGTAAAATTACCTTTTGATTCCTCTTTTTGCTTCATATTATGGTTGCTCTACTTCTAGTGTCTTACTAGCTTGTTCTGACTCATCGTGTTCCCAGTTGTAGTTGATTTTCCATGTGCCTAAGTATGTGGGTAGTAAACATGCAAGCAAACATTTAACTCAAACCCATCCATTGTATGTACCATACTATACTTAAGAAGTAATGTAGATGGATATATATGCAGTTTTTGAAACCATCCTCTAATCTGTGCTCATTTTTACAGTTTGGTGCTACAGTTTAAACCATCATCTAATATGTGCCTTATCTAGAAATTTTGGCATGAAATTAAATCTAGCTACTTGTTTACATTCGAAGTCCATATATATCATGCTGAAATCAATGAACATCATATATAGAGAACTAGTGCTAATTTATGTTCTGAACATGCATGGTTTGAAATGTCTAAATCAAAATCATCTTGTATTGTTTCGGGTTGATTTTGCTGTGCTGACTGCTCACAACAAATATATATCTTTCAGACTCGATACATAAAGGACTGCAAGAGATTATATGGTAGGATACTGGACAGTAACAGTGTCAAGTCCTCCATTCAAGCAAAGTCCAAGGATTGGTCTGAGATGGAGTACTTTGTCCTGCCTGTGCAATGTTCTTTCCAACATCTCAATTGTGTACTCTAATTACTGGAGTATTCTGTAGATTATTTTCAATTAAACTACTCCAGAGATGAGTCTTTTCCATTAAAGAGATCTAAATGGAACATTAGAATAAACTTGCCAGAGATTATTTAAATATTGCAGTAACTATTTGACACAAATATTGTCATGCATCAGTAGTAGCATTAGATGAAACTTTTATAGTAGGACTTGCTGTTACAGTGGGACTTATCTCTGTAATTTAGCCAAACTTCATGTCACCATGCGACTAATGTTTTTGCTCAGAATTCTTTTCTGTTTGTGTGGTGCTAAACTACCAATAGAAGATGAGATGTCTTGTTGAACATTGCCACAATTGCATTGTTGTATGTTATTTAGGGTTGTCCCAGTTGCATAAGACCTGGAGTAAGAACAGGTCCAGTACTAATTTTGTGTCTGTGTGCATGTACATGTGCACTTGGGTCTTCTATATACACACAATTCAGAGCATCTTTTACTGTGCATTTTGTTTCTTTGATCAGTACAGAATGCATTGCAAGTGTTGTTCATTATTTTTTTCCCTTTCTCTAAATATATCACAAAAAGTTCTGTATGGAGTAGTGATTGTCTAATGTCCTCTTAGGTTACCAAATGGATGAAGCGAAATCTTGTGTGACCCCGTAGCGCAGCAAGGGCATCCTACTAGTTAGTATGATAAGTATGTGTTAGGTTTGTCCAATCCATCAATGTCGATAAATGTGTTGTGGTCTATGAATGTGTATAGATTTTTTTAATTTTGTTCGCTGTTGCAACACTTGGATTATTTATTAATATAACCCAGCAGCGATGCTTCCATTTTAACACATGTACTAGTGTGCTAAAACTACTACTGTACCTGCTTCTTCTTAGCCTGAGTAGTACATCAGGCTTGTATTAACTTGTGTTAATTGTATTAAATTGTAGCCTAGTCACTGCAGTCATCTTGTGCTTTTATCTTATCTGTGATGTCATGTGCCTTTGAGTCTACTTATTGAAGACCTTATGCTCATATATCTTTTTAGTCCCTCTATTTCCATAAATGTGACGTTGTTTTGTTTCTAAATACTTGACACATAAAAGTTTGAGGGCATTATCCTAAACCCCTGCTATGATCTCTATGTTCTATTTTGTTTGTTTATACAAGTGTTTATGGGGTGCTAAATCTGATGGGAATGGCGTCAAGGATCAGAATATTCAATTTTTGTTTTACTTTAGTTCATGTTGAGTTCCATAACAAAACTGCTTGATGTTGTTGCCTGTGGAAATCTCCTTAGTGTTGTTAAAGCAGCCTTATTTAATCTTCTTCAGGTTTTCAAGGGGTTTTGTTTATGATAGCCATGGAGCAGGAAAAACCGACATGCTACTAAAGCTAAGATGGTACTGATTCTGATTCTCGTATCATTTCGTGAATGAAATTTGTGTCTTGTCAATTCTTGCTGGATGCTAGTCATGTTGTGTAGTATAGCTAATTCTTTACGTATCTTTGTAACATTCATGAGCTCTTTAGTCCTGCCAGGACAAGGTTTGATGGAAATTCATCGGAGCCTTTCATTGTTTCCTTGCTTGATGCAGCAGATTCGTACCTGCTATGTTTGTGCTTGCTTAGTTTAGCTATTGTATTTGTGATTTGTTATTTTGGGGTGAGATGTGGTCCGTGTCTAACTGTTGTGTCGAGATGCTTGTGCTTGGAGCCTTCTTGTATATTCTTTGTATCGCCTTCTTTGCAAGCTACCCGTTTTGTTTACCTTTTGTATAGTCCCAAAATGGTTTTCAGGTTTTATAGCAAAGCTGAAGCCTATTGTGTTCATATGTTTCACTGAGGAAAACTTCAAATCTTAGTCTGTAGAGAAAATGCTTTGTGTCACATGCTCAACACACTTTGAACTATATACCTGGTTCAGTTTTAGGGAAAAATGGTTTAGTTTTGGAGAAAATGCTCCTGGTTCTTTAACACGCTTACTGAACTAATCAGCCTACCGACTAACTACCATCAGTATCCACCGAACGGTTGTGGAAATAACTTTTGCTGATAATCCTTTGTTTTAAACAAGTACTAATATTTTGGTAGGACAAGAAGTTTCAAATTCTTATGCTGGTTTATGTTCTCTTTTTAGGTTATGAGAAGATATGCTGCTGGAAAGATTCTCTTAGCAAACTGGAAGGGCTGCAACCAAATCCAATCGACAACATGGCAGTGGTCTCTGAATATCTAAGCTAGTGATCATCTTTTCAACGATTCCTTTTCCGTTTGGCCTTCTCGTAGGTAGTGTACATTAGTTGTCTCTTGGAGTTGTGATGGTAGTATATCTTTTTTGTTGCTTTGTTGTCGTTTGATATACATGGCATTCTTTTAGTTGTTTCTGTTTATGTATACATAATCTGATGAAGATGTACATATGATATATGATTGTACGGCGAAACAAATATTGCTTTGATAGCAAAAATAAAAAAACTCATCTATTTCTCTGTTGTCCAGTCCTATGAATTAGCGGGCTGAAAATATTGATGGGCTGGAAGAGGCTTTGGCCCAAACAATGTTGGACAAAGATGAAACAAAAAAGTCTTAAAAATAGAAAATGGACCGCAAAAAGGCTGAGGCCCAAAAAATGGAAAAGTCTTAGAAAACAAAAAAGGCCAAATTGTTGGGCTAGGCCCATTTAGCTAGAGAAAATTAACGGGGAAAACATAAAATGTGCTGAATTAATGGGCTTGGCCCATGTAAAACCCCCAATTGGACCAGGCTGATTCTAATCAACGACCTTCTCAATTGGTCGCAATTTTGCCACGTCAGCTTGCCACGTCGGATCCGACGTGGACTGGGCAGACAACTAGCGAACAAAACAGAAGATCATAGAACCAATGACCTTTTGTTTTGGTCGTAAAAGTCTACGACCTTCTCACAGAGAAGGTCGTTAATTTTAGTTTACGGCCGCCAGCTTTTGACCATCTGTTTTTGGTCACAAAAAGGTCGCAAATGAAAAACAATGACCTTTCAGTGACCAATAGTGATGGTCACAAGTTGACATATTTCTTGTAGTGTCAGTTATGTGAAAACCGGGGTACGCGTGGAAACCAGGCGTAGGGGTCATAAGTGCTTGAACAGACAAGTACCCAACTAGCTATGTTATATTACATGGATAGTAAGAAACATCTTCCAGGGAGAATAGTTCCGTTAAGGGTTCCATTCCTTGGGTACGCATGCATTAATGTGCATGTCCGAACTGCGAAAATAGACGCATGATATAAACATCCGGGGGCATGTATTGCAATAGGTAAAAAACATCTTTTGTTCATCGACCGAATATTCCCTTAAGAATGCTAGCTTTCGGCTTCACCCAGTCTGAGGTACACATCCGGCTGACCCGGCAGTAGCAATCGCAGAGGTGCTCCCCTTATGCCCTAGATGAACTAACGGGAATGTAGGGCATAAACACAGGAGCCAGGCAACCCAGCTTGGCCAAAACTTAAGTCGTATTGATGCATATAATGGCGAAAAAAGGTACATATGGAGAAGCGACGCATATGTAGTGGGCATAAAGCCCGGGAGATAATTATATTAAGCTTCTATATAAGAAGGCCCCAGGTATAATGAGCACACATGGCACGTCAAGATTGTGTAGTCAAGACACACTTTAAGCTTTGAAGGCCATGAAAAAGAGTAAGAAAGAAAGAAATACAGAAAGCGGATATATATATAAGGGCAGAGGTAAGGAGACGAACACAGAGTCCGGCACTAGGCGTAGAATCGTCGGAGTCTAGCCGCGTTCCAGGGGTTTGGCTTGAGTCGATTGTCCGATGCATCACGCAGATGGTACACTCCACCGGTGAGAACTTTATCGATGATGAAGGGACCCTCCCACTTGGGCTTGAGCTTGTCCTTTCTCTTCTCCGGTAGGCGTAGAATGAGTTTGCCAACGTTATAAGTTTTGGCCCGTACTTCTTTGTTTTGATGCCTTCGAGCCTGTTGCTGATAGAATGCGGAGCGGGCTTTTGCAACGTCACGCTCCTCCTTCAGGGCATCTAAACTGTCCTGCCGATCAAGCCCGGCTTCTTTCTCTTTATACATGCGCACTCGAGGTGAGTCATGAATGATGTCGTAGGGCAGTACCGCCTCTGTGCCATACACCATAAAAAACGGTGTGTATCTGGTCGTGCGATTCGGCATGGTCCGCAGCCCCCATAGTACGGAGTCGAGCTCCTCAACCCAGTGTGTATCTGATTCCTTAAAGGATCGCACTAGTCTGGGGTTGATGCCGCTCATAATAAGATCATTTGCTCGTTCGACTTGACCGTTTGTTTGGGGGTGATAGACGGAGGCATAATCGAGCTTAATGCCCATGTTGCAGCACCAAGTTTTTACCTCATCAGCTGTGAAGTTCGAGCCATTATCGGTGATGATGCTGTGGGGGACACCGTAACGGTGTACGACCCCGGATATGAAGTCTATCACTGGTCCGGACTCAGCCGTTTAACTCGTTTGGCTTCTATCCATTTGGTGAATTTATCCACCATGACCAACAAGTATTTATTCTTATGGCTTCCACCTTTAAGGGGTCCAACCATATCAAGCCCCCAGACTGCAAAGGGTCAAGTTATGGGGATTGTTTGAAGAGCGGTAGGTGGCATATGGCTTTGATTTGTAAAAAGCTGGCAACCGACGCAATGTTGGACGAGGTCCTGTGCGTCTGCTCGGGCTGTTGGCCAGTAGAAACCTGTATGGAAGGCCTTGCTTACAAGGGCCCGAGCTGCGGCGTGGTGGGTGCCGAGCCTAGCATGAATTGCTGCCAAAAGTTGTCGTCCTTCCTCTTCGGAGATGCACCTTTGAAGTACTCCGGTAGCGCTTTTCTTATAAAGCTCTCCCTTGTGGACCTTGTAGGCTTTAGACCGCCGGACAATGCAGCATGCCTCATTTTGGTCCTCGGAGAGTTCTTGCCTATTTAGGTAAGCCAAGAAGGGTTCTGTCCACGGGGCGATGACAGCCATAATCACGTGGGACGAAGGTGTTATTTCGGTGGCGGAGCCTCCGATTATGTCAGAGTGTTCGGGGTCTGGTGTTGTGGTCGGATCCGGACTGTTGTTGCCGGTCTCCCCTTCCCACACCACGGATGGCTTGAACAGCCTTTCCAAGAAGATATTAGGTGGGATAGGGTCACGCTTAGCACCAATGTGGGCGAGGATATCCGCCGCCTAATTGTTTTCTCTGACCACATGGTGGAATTTGAGCCCCTCGAACTGAGCTGACATTTTGAGGACGACATTGTGGTAAGCCACCATTTTTGGGTCCTTGGTGTCAAAGTCTCCATTTATTTGAGATATTGCGAGGTTCGAATCCCCCCGCACCTCTAGGCGTTGAATGCCCATGGAGACTGCCATCCGAAGACCATGCAATAGAGCCTCATATTCGGCTGCATTGTTGGAGTCTGTGTATAATATTTGGAGTACGTACTGGATTGTATCTCCGGTGGGGGATGTCAAGACGACGCCTGCCCCCAGACCAGCCGGCATCTTAGAGCCGTCAAAGTGCATGATCCAATTGGAGTACGCGCCGTACTATTTAGGGAGTTCAGCTTCTGTCCATTCGGCGACGAAGTCAGCCAGTACTTGCGACTTAATGGCTCGCCGTGGTTTGTATGTTATATCGAACGGGAGGAGCTCGGTAGCCCATTTAGCAATTCGGCCTGTGGCATCGCGGTTATTTATTATGTCGTTGAGTGGTACTTCGGAGGCCACCGTGATTGGACACTCTTGAAAGTAGTGTCGTAGTTTCCGGGATGCCATGAAGACCGCATATGCTATCTTTTGATAATGTGGGTACCGTGATTTGCATGGAGTGAGGACAGTTGATACGTCTCCAACGTATCTATAATTTTTGAATGTTCCATGCTATTATATTATCTGTTTTGGATGTTTATGGGCTTTATTATACACATTTATATTATTTTTGGGACTAACCTATTAACCCAGAGCCCAGTGCCAGTTTCTGTTTTTTCCTTCTTTCAGAGTATCGCAGAAAAGGAAAATCAAACGGAGTCCAATTGACCTAAAACTTCACGGAACTTATTTTTGGAACGGAAGCAATCTAGAAGACTTGGGGTGTACGTAAGGGGAGCAACGAGGAAGGCACGAGGCAGGGGGCGCGCCCACCCCCCTTGGCGCTCCCTCCACCCTCGTGGGCCCCTCGTGGCCCCCTGGCATATTTCTTCCTCCTATATATACCAATATACCCTAAAACCATTGGGGAGCAGAATAGATCGGGAGTTCCGCCGCCAGAAGCCTCTGTAGCCACCGAAAACCAATCTAGACCCGTTCTGGCACCCTGCCGGAGGGGGAAACCCTCGCCGGTGGCCATCTTCACCATCCCGGCACTCTCCATGACGAGGAGGGAGTAGTTCTCCCTCGGGGCTGAGGGTATGTACCAGTAGCTATGTGTTTGATCTCTCTCGTGTTCTTGAGGTGGTACGATCTTGATGTATCGTGGGCTTTGCTATTATAGTTGGATCTTATGATGTTTCTCCCCTCCACTCTCTTGTAATGGATTGAGTTTTCCCTTTGAAGTTATCTTATCGAGTTGAGTCTTTAAGGATTTGAGAACACTTGATGTATGTCTTGCGTGGGATAACCATGGTGACAATGGGTTATTCTATTGATTCACTTGATGTATGTTTTGGTGATCAACTTGCGGTTTCCGCCCATGAACCTATGCATAGGGGTTGGCACACGTTTTCGTCTTGACTCTCCGGTAGAATCTTTGGGGCACTCTTTGAAGTACTTTGTGTTGGTTTGAATAGATGAATCTGAGATTGTGTGATGCATATCATGTAATCATACCCCACGAATACTTGAGGTGACAATGGGGTATCTAGGTGACATTAGGGTTTTGGTTGTTTTGTGTCTTAAGGTGTTATTCTAGTACGAACTCTATGATAGATTGAACAGAAATAATAGCTTCATGTTATTTTACTACGGACTCTTGAATAGATTGATCAGAAAGGATAACTTTGAGGTGGTTTCATACCCTACCATAATCTCTTTGTTTGTTCTCCGCTATTGGTGAATTTGGAGTGACTCTTTGTTGCATGTTGAGGGATAGTTATGTGATCCAATTATGTTATTATTGTTGAGAGAACTTGCACTAGTGAAAGTATGAACCCTTGGCCTTGTTTCCTAGCATTGCAATACCGTTTGTGCTCACTTTTATCATTAGTTACCTTGCTGTTTTTATATTTTCAGATCACAAAAACATATATCTACCATCCATATTGCACTTGTATCACCATCTCTTTGCCAAACTAGTGCACCTATACAATTTACCATTGTATTGGGTGTGTTAGGGACACAAGAGACTCTCTGTTATTTGCTTGCAGGGTTGTTTGAGAGAGACCATCTTCATCCTATGCCTCCCACGGATTGATAAACCTTAGGTCATCCACTTGAGGGAAATTTGCTAATGTCCTACAAACCTCTGCACTTGGAGGCCCAACAATGTCTACAAGAAGAAGGTTGTGTAGTAGACATCAAGCTCTTTTCTGGCGCCGTTGCTGGGGAGGCAAGGAAAGCGGCACTAACACCCCGTCAACTAAGCTCTTTTCTGGCGCCGTTGCCGGGGAATTTAGCGCTTGAAGGTATATCTTTAGATCTTGCAATCAAATCTTTTTGTTTCTTGTTTTAGCACTAGTTTAGTTCATAAAAGAAAACTATAAAAAATATGGAATTGAGTTTGCCTCATACGCTTCATCTTTTTAACATCTTTCGTCAGTATGATGGACAGGAAAATTGTGCCAAAGTGTTAGAAGAAGAATGCATTAAAATGTTTGGCACTAAATATTTGAATGATGAGCATGATTGCAATATTTTTAGTATGAATTCCTTGAATATCCGTGATGCTAATGATATGCAAAGCCACAAGCATGGGGAAGCTATGTTTGATGAAGATGATATTTTTTGTCCCCCATGCTTTGATGAGAAAATTTATTATGATGAAAGCATGCCACCTATTTATGATGATTATATTGATGAAAGTGGATTTGGAGAGGTCATGACTTTATTTTGTGATAAATCCACTATTTTGGAGGAGGTTCCAATTGATTATGAGAACAAAAATGCTATCTATGATGATTATTGGGATGATACTTATGCTATAAAAAGTAGTGATGATTATATTAAAACATGTCATGGTTATGATTACCCTTTTCTTTAATATTACTCTTTTAATGTGGAAACAATTTATAGTATTCGAGTCTCTTATGATACTCCCACTATTCCGAATGAGAAGAAATTTGCTTATGTGGAGAGTAATACATTTTATATGCTTGTAGATCATGAAAAGAATGCTTTATGTGATAGTTATATTGTTGAATTCATTCATGATGCTACTGAAAATTATTACGAGGGAGGAACATATGCTAGTAAGAATTGCAATAATATCAAGTTTCCTCTCTACATGTTGAAAATCTTGAAGATATGCTTGTTTTGCCTTCCTATGCTAGTTGATTATTGTTCCCATAAGTTGTTTTCTCACAAAATCCCTATGCATAGGAAGTGGGTTAGACTTAAATGTGCTAGTCATATTCTTCATGATGCTCTCTTTATGTTTCAATTCTTATCCTTTATGTGAGCATCATTGAAATCATCATGCCTAGCTAGGGGCGTTAAACGATAGCGCTTGTTGGGAGGCAACCCAATTTTATTTTTGTTCCTGTTTAGTAATAAATAAATCATCTATCCTCTGTTATGATTGTGTTTTTTATGTTTTAATTAGTGTTTGTACCAAGTAAAGCCATTAGGATCTTCTTGGGTGATTGTTATTTGATCTTGCTATAAAAAACAGAAAGTATGCGCTCACGAGAATAATTTTCATTTCTTACCAGAGAGCGATAAAATTCCAATTCCACTTGCAATAGATTAATAAACAAATTGCCTAGGACTTCCTAATTTCTCAGGATTTTTGGAGTTACATAAGTATTCGAAACCTACAGATTAATACAGACTGTTCTGTTTTTGACAGATTCTGTTTTCTATGTGTTGTTTGCTTATTTTGATGAATCTATGAGTAGTATCGGAGGGTATGAACCATAGATAAGTTATAATACAGTATATATTACACCAATATGAATTTATAATGAGTTCACAACAGTACATAAGTGGTGATTTATTTTCTTATACTAACGAAGCTTAAGAGTTTTCTGTTAAGTTTTGTGTTGTGAAGTTTTCAAGTTTTTGGTAAAGATTCGATGGACTATAGAATAAGGAGTGGCAAGAGCCTAAGCTCGGGGATGCCCAAGGCACCCCAAGTTAATATTCAAGGACAACCAAAAGCCTAAACTTGGGGATGCCTCGGAAGGCATCCCCTCTTTCGTCTTCGTTCATCGGTAACTTTACTTGGAGCTATATTTTTATTCACCACATGATATGTGCTTTGCTTGGAGCGTCATTTCATTTTATTTTGTTTTGCTTGCTGTTTGAATAAAATACCAAGATCTGAAATTCTTAAATGTTATAGAGTCTTCATATAGTTGCATAATTATTCGACTACTCATTGATCATCCCTTATATCTTTTGGAGTAGTTTGTCATTTGCTCTAGTGCTTCACTTATATCCTTTTAGAGCACGGTGGTGGTTTTATTTTATAGAAATAAATGAACTCTCATGCTTCACTTATATCATTTTGAGAGTCTCTAAACAGCATGGTAGTTTGCTTTGGTTATGAATTTAGTCCTAATATGATGGGCATCCAAGAGGGATATAATAAAAACTTTCATATAAAGTGCATTGAATACTATGAGAAGTTTGAAACTTGATGATTGTTTTGAGATATGAAGATGGTGATATTAGAGTCATGCTAGTTGAGTAGTTGTGAATTTGAGAAATACTTGTGTTAAAGTTTGTGATTCTCGTAGCATGCGTGTATGGTGAACCGTTATGTGATGAAGTCGGAGCATGATTTATTTATTGATTGTCTTCCTTATGAGTGGCGGTCGGGGACGAGCGGTTGTCTTTTCCTACCAATCTGTCCCCCTAGGAGCATGCGCGTAATACTTTGTTTCGATAACTAATAAATGTTTGCAATAAGTATGTGAGTTATTTATGACTAATGTTGAGTCCATGGATTATACGCACTCTCACCCTTCCACCATTGCTAGCCTCTCTAATACCGCGCACCTTTCGCCGGTATCATACACCCACCATATACCTTCCTCAAAACATCCACCATACCTACCTATTATGGCAATTCCATAGCCATTCCGAGATATATTGCCATGCAACTTTCCACCGTTTCGTTTACTATGACACGCTCCATCATTGTCATATTGCTTTGCATGATCATGTAGTTGACATCGTATATGTGCCAAAGCCACCGTTCATAATTCTTCCATACATGTCACTCTTGATTCATTGCACATCCCGGTACACCGCCGGAGGCATTCATATAGAGTCATATCTTGTTCTAGTATCGAGTTGTAATCATTGAGTTGTAAATAAATAGAGGTGTGATGATCATCATTAATAGAGCATTGTCCCAAAGAAAGAAAGAAAGGGGCCAAAAAAAGAAAAAGAAAGGCCAAATAAAAAAGTAAAGGCCAAATAAAAAAAGAAAGGCCAAATAATAAAAAATAAAATAAAAGGGACAATGCTACTATCCTTTATTCCACACTTGTGCTTCAAAGTAGCACCATGATCTTCATGATAGAGAGTCTCTTGTTTTGTCACTTTCATATACTAGTGGGAAATTTTCATTATAGAACTTGGATTGTATATTCCAACAATGGGCCTCCTCAAGTGCCCTAGGTCTTCGTGAGCAAGCAAGTTGGATGCACACCCACTAGTTTCTTTTGTTGAGCTTTCATATACTTATAGCTCTAGTGCATCCGTTGCATGGCAATCCCTACTCACTCACATTGATATCTATTGATGGGCATCTCCATAGCATGTTGATACGCCTAGTTGATGTGAGACTATCTTCTCCTTTTTGTCTTCGCCACAACCACCATTCTATTCCACCTATAGTGCTATGTCCATGGTTCATGCTCATGTATTGCGTGAAGATTGAAAAAGTTTGAGAACACCAAAAGTATGAAACAATTGCTTGGCTTGTCATCGGGGTTGTGCATGATTTAAATACGTTGTGTGGTGAAGATGGAGCATAGCCAGACTATATGATTTTGTAGGGATAACTTTCTTTGGCCATGTTATTTTGAGAAGACATAATTGCTTTGTTAGTATGCTTGAAGTATTATCAATTTTATGTAAATATAAACTTCTATCTTGAATCTTATGGATCTGGATATTCTTGCCACAATAAAGAGAATTACATGGATAAATATGTTAGGTAGCATTCCACATCAAAAATTCTGTTTTTATCATTTACCTACTCGAGGACGAGCATGAATTAAGCTTGGGGATGCTGATACGTCTCCAACGTATCTATAATTTTTGATTGTTCCATGCTATTATATTATCTGTTTTGGATGTTTATGGGCTTTATTATACACTTTTATATTATTTTTGGGACTAACCTATTAACCCAGAGCCCAGTGCCAGTTTATGTTTTTTTCCTTGTTTTAGAGTATCGCGGAAAAGGAAAATCAAACGGAGTCCAATTGACCTAAAACTTCACGGAACTTACTTTTTGAACGGAAGCAATCCAGAAGACTTGGGTGTACATAAGGGAAGCAACGAGGAAGGCACGAGGCAGGGGGGCGCGCCCACCCCCCTGGGCGCGCCCTCCACCCTCGTGGGCCCCTCGTGGCCCACCTGACGTATTTCTTCCTCCTATATATACCAATATACCCTAAAACCATCGGGGAGTAGAATAGATCGGGAGTTCCGCCGCCAGAAGCCTCCGTAGCCACCGAAAACCAATCTAGACCCATTCTGGCACCCTGCCGGAGGGGGGAATCCTCACAGGTGGCCATCTTCACCATCCTGGTGCTCTCCATGACGAGGAGGGAGAAGTTCTCCCTCGGGGCTGAGGGTATGTACCAGTAGCTATGTGTTTGATCTCTCTCTCTCTCTCTCTCTCTCTCGCTCGCTCTCTCGTGTTCTTGAGGTGGTACGATCTTGATGTATCGCGAGCTTTGCTATTATAGTTGGATCTTATGATGTTTCTCCCCCTCTACTCTCTTGTAATGGATTGAGTTTTCCCTTTGAAGTTATCTTATCGGATTGAGTATTTAAGGATTTGAGAACACTTGATGTATGTCTTGCGTGGGATAACTGTGGTGACAATGGGTTATTCTATTGATTCACTTGATGTATGTTTTGGTGATCAACTTGCGGGTTCCGCCCATGAAGCTATGCATAGGGGTTGGCACACGTTTTCGTCTTAACTCTCCGGTAGAAACTTTGGGGCACTCTTTGAAGTACTTTGTGTTGGTTTGAATAGATGAATCTGAGATTGTGTGATGAATATCGTATAATCATACCGACGGATACTTGAGGTGACAATGGAGTATCTATGTGACATTAGGGTTTTGGTTGATTTGTGTCTTAAGGTGTTATTGTAGTACGAACTCTATGATAGATTCAATGGAAAGAATAGCTTCATTTTATTTTACTATGGACTCTTGAATAGATTGATCAGAAAGGATAACTTTGAGGTGGTTTCGTACCCTACCATAATCTCTTCGTTTGTTCTCCACTATTAGTGACTTTGGAGTGACTCTTTGTTGCATGTTAAGGGATAGTTATGTGATCCAATTATGTTATTATTGTTGAGAGAACTTGCACTAGTGAAAGTATGAACCCTAGGCCTTGTTTCCTAGCATTGCAATACCGTTTGTGCTCACTTTTATCATTAGTTAGCTTTCTGTTTTTATATTTTCAGATTACAAAAACATATATCTACCATCCATATTGCACTTGTATCACCATCTCTTCGCCGAACTAGTGCACCTATACAATTTACCATTGTATTGGGTGTGTTGGGGACACAAGAGACTCTCTGTTATTTGGTTGCAGGATTGTTTGAGAGAGACCATCTTCATCCTACGCCTCCCACGGATTTATAAACCTTAGGTCATCCACTTGAGGGAAATTTGCTACTGTCCTACAAACCTCTACACTTGGAGGCCCAACAATGTCTACAAGAAGAAGGTTGTGTACTAGGCATCAACAGTGGATACGTAATATACCGGCTTTTGAAGCGGGAACTTATGTCCATCCGTCTCTCGTTCGACGACGAGCACTGCACTTACAACCTGGTGTGTTGCTGCTATATATAACAACATTGGTTCGCCGATTTTTGGCGCGGCTAAGATTGGGTTGCTGGCCAAGAGGGCTTTTATCTCTTCCAATCCGGTCGTGGTCGCGTCCGTCCACTTGAAGTGTTCGGTTCGTCCAAGAAGGCGATAAAGAGGTAGTGCCTTTTTTCCCAATCGGGAGATAAAGCGGCTTAAGGCAGCCACGCATCCAGTTAATTTCTGGATTTGCTTGAGCTCTGTTGGGGTAGCCAACTATGACAGAGCTTGGATTTTAGCCGGATTTGCTTCAATTCCTCTATTGGAAACGATGAAGCCCAAGAGCTTCCCGGCAGGCACGCCAAAAACGCATTTTTCCGGATTGAGCTTGATGTCATATGTTCGGAGATTGTCGAAGGTAAGCCTCAAGTCGTCTATTAAAGAATCGACGTGTCTAGTTTTGATGAACACATCGTCTACGTATGGCTCCACTGTTTTGCCGATTTGTGTTTTCAGGCATGTCTGAATCATGCGTTGATAGGTTGCACGGGCGTTTTTTTGCCCGAAAGGCATGGTGTTAAAATAGAAGGGGCTGTACGGAGTGATGAATACCGTTGCGGCTTGATCAGACTCCGCCATCTTGATTTGATGGTATCCGGAGTATGCGTCGAGGAAACACAATGAGTCGTGTGCTGCGGTAGCGTCGATAATTTGATCGATGAGGGGGAGGGGAAGGGATCCTTGGGGCAAGCCTTGTTAAGGTCCTTGAAATCGACACATAGGCGCGAGGATTTGTCCTTCTTTGGTACCATCACCAGGTTTGCTAGCCAGTCCGGATGTTTTATTTCTCTAATGAATCCGGCCTCGAGTAACTTGGCTAGCTCCTCTCCCATGTCTTGTCGCTTAGGTTCTGAAAAAGGCCGAAGAGTCTGCTTGACCGGCTTGTATCCCTTTAGTATGTTTAGGCTATGCTCGGCCAGCCTGCGTGGGATTCCTGGCATGTCTGAAGGATGCCAGGCCAAGATGTCCCAATTCTCGCACAAGAACTCCCGCAGTGCGGCGTCAATTATGGGGTTCAGCTGTGCCCCGATAGATGCTATTTTTGTAGGGTCCATTAGGTGGACCTGGAATTTGATTACTTCGTCCACTGGTTTGAAAGAGGTGGACTTGGGTCTTTTGTCGAGTATCACGTCGTCCCTGTCCACTGTGGAGCGCAGCGCAGTTAGTTCTTCGGCCGTGAGGGCTTCAGATAATGCCTCGAGGGCTAGTGCGGCGGTTTTATTTTCGGCGCGGAGTGCTACGTCTGGATCACTAGCTAGAGTGATGATTCCATTGGGGCCGGGCATCTTGAGCTTCATGTACCCATAATGGGGTATAGCTTGGAAGCTCGTGAATGCATCCCGCCCTAAAAGGGTGTGGTATCCGCTACTGAACGGGGCCAC
This sequence comes from Triticum aestivum, assembly GCF_018294505.1. Taxonomy (NCBI): domain Eukaryota; kingdom Viridiplantae; phylum Streptophyta; class Magnoliopsida; order Poales; family Poaceae; genus Triticum; species Triticum aestivum. The sequence continues at coordinate 160,660,954 of NC_057800.1, read as the reverse complement.
TTGGAATGTGATTTCTTCGGACCTATAATTCTCCGGTGTACCGAATACCACATCTAGTGTGATTTTTCCCGCACATCATGCCTCCCGACTAGGGATGATTCCTCTGAAGGTCGTGCTACTTTGCTCAATGCGGCTCTTGTCTATTTCCATTTTGCTAAGAGTCTCCTCATAGATGAGGTTTAATCCGCTGCCACCGTCCATGAGCACTTTAGTAAGCTGGAAGCCGTCCACAATTGGACTAAGGACCAAAGCGGCTAGTGCTCAGACTGTTCGGAATTGAGGTTCGTCACTGGCACTGAAGGTTATGGCCGTATCGTCCATGGATTTATTGTTGCAATGTGGCAGACTTCGGCGAGGCTGCGGAGTGCTCGCTTGCGCCTATTATTTGAGGCGAAAGTCTCAAAGACTGTCAATACTGTATTGTTATTTTCCACAGGATGGTGCTCTGTGATATTGTTGATGAGGAGATCCTCGCCGCTCTTGGCCACCTGCCGGAGTATCCAACATGCTCTAAGGTTGTGTGTTGGCATGGTATCCGGTGTACTATGAATTTTGCATGGCCCATTGAGCCATCCCTCCAATACGGTTCCACGCCCTGTAGTGGGCTTTGGTTTCTTTGGAATTGGATTGGGTGACTTGCGAGAGTGCACCCTTTTAGTTCAGACGGGGGGTTTAGTGAGAGCCGGAGGATCCCAAAATTTTGTTTGGGTTTTCCAGGCGCTTTCCATCGCATAGTACTTCTGTACTATGGCCGCCAAGTCAACGAAGTGTGCTATGTCACGGCGACTTACGGCGTTGAGGATTCCCCTGACCGTGCAATTTTTGCAAAAGAATGAATTTGCGTCTTCTTCGCGACAGTCCTTGACCTTGCTCATTACAAGGAGGAATCTGGCCCAATAGTGATGTACTGTCTCTTGGGGCTCTTGCCTAATGTGGGAAAGATCACTTATGTCTGGGTGGGTGGGTAGATTTAGGTCCAAGCCTTGACCCGATCTGAGAACCAGGGGCAGAGGAGTTTCCGAGCTTGGCAGTTCGGGCTCCGGGATGTTGCCCAATTTTTCTGGCCCGCTATCCAATTTTGGGTTCGGAGCTTGGGCCGTGTCCTCCCGTAGACGGGTATCCAGCTCGGAGAGCTCGGGAATCCGGACATAGTTTGTCCACAAAAATAGAGGAAGAATCGCTGCATTGCTCCTCCACCACCGCTATCTGATGGGTGACTGGCGGAGAGTTAATCTCCCTCTGGTCGGGTTTAAGCCCGATCCGATCATAGTCCGTAGCGACTCCCAGGGCGGCGATGCGACCCAAGAGCTTGTTCAAGGAGGAGAGCTCCATTGGATCCATCTGCTCGGTGAATTCCGAGCCGACGTGGAGGCTGTTTTTTGATGACCCGAGAAGTCATTATCGGCGCGACGGCCGAATGGGTAGTCATGACGAAGCCGCCTAATCGGAGAGTTTGGCCTACAACCAGGGCTCCGCCAGAGGTGATGTTGTCCTTGACAACAAGGCGAGCCATCAAGCCTTACCATGATGGCACAGTGGAACTCTCAATGAAAGCACCAATGTCGGTGTCAAAACCGGCGGATCTCATGTAGGGGGGTCCCGAACTGTGCATCTAAGGCTAATGGTAACAGGAGGCGGGGGACACAATGTTTACCCAGGGCGGGCCCTCTCGATGGAGGTAATACCCTACTTCCTGCTTGATTGATCTTGATGATATGAGTATTACAAGAGTTGATCTATCACGATATCGTAGAGGCTAAATCCTAGAAGTTAGCCTATGATTATGATTGTTCTTGTCCTACGGACTAAACCCTCCAGTTTATATAGACACGGAGGGGGCTAGGGTTACACAGAGTCGGTTATGGGGAAGGAGATCTACATATCTGAATCGCCAAGCTTGCCTTCCATGCAAAGGAGAGTCCCACCCGAACACGGGACGAAGTCTTCAATCTTGTATCTTCATAGTCCAACAGTCCGGCCAAAGTATATAGTCCGGCTGTCTGAGGACCCCCTAATCCAGGATTCCCTCACTCGTATCTATCTTCCATCATATTACTTTCCTATCAATTTACTATATTTGCTTCCGTTTATTTTGCAGTCTTTACTTTCCAATCTATATCATAAAAATACCAAAAATATTTATCTTATTATCTCTATCAGATCTCACTTTTGCAAGTGGTCGTGAAGGGATTGACAACCCCTTTATCGCGTTGGTTGCAAGGTTCTTATTTGTTTGTGTAGGTACGAGGCGATTTGCGTGTAACCTCCTACTGGATTGATACCTTAGTTCTCAAAAACTGAGGGAAATACTTACGCTACTTTGCTGCATCACCCTTTTCTCTTCAAGGGAAAACCAATGCATGCTCAAGAGGTAGCAGCCAGCCCCCGGCAGGCACTTCGCGCACGCCGGTGGTGGTGGAGATCAGCCCGGATAGCAGCCCCCGATGCAGCCCCTAGCGTGCGTTCACCACTCACTCCCCATCGACGTGCGTTGGGGTACGATTCCTTGGTGCTGACCTTGTTGTGGTTGTAGGAGGAGGACGACAGCATGAGGATCCACTAAGGACCAGACCCAACACGCCGCCCACATCAACCACGCCGCCCTGAGGGGCGTCCCCGGCAAGGGCGCCAAGCACCAAGCCCATGCGCATGGAGGAGGAGGCGAACTTGGGCGGCTCCGTCCCTGTAACAAAAGTTGGCGGGGAGGGGAACACTTCTTCCCAGCCCGACACGGGTAAGCGAACGACTCTTCATCCCTATCTTTACTCCTTTTTCTCCCTCTGCGCTATAATCTTGACCTCATTCCATCCTTTCTTCTGGCCTTCAAGGCCCCCTCGATGGATCAGGATGATGTTGACCGCATCATCGAGGAGGTCGCCCAAGGACGCCATGACCAAAGCTGACAAGATTGCCGGCGAGGAGGCCACCAAAACTGCCACTGAGGGGGACGCCAAGGGGGCTGCTGGAGAGGCCGGCAAGGCTGCTATCGGAGGGGCCGGCGAGGCCGCCGTAGGGAGGCTGGCAAGGCTGCCGCCCAGGAGGAGGAGGTGGCCAACGACCAACCCCCTTCCCCTTTGGCCCCTGCCCTGGGCATGTACCTGAAAGTGGGCGATGGCCTGTTCGTTCACCTCCTAGGGGTAGCGGGCACCAGGGCACCGGCCGAGGGGGAGGTGTTTGACTACGAGGTGCTCGCCATCGCTGGCCTTCAAGTTGTTGACGAGCCGAGCCCTGGTGATGGCGGTTCCCAAGAGGAGCAGCTTCTCCGGGCCATGAACGCTAACTTCCAAAAGCTCCAGGCGCTCCACCGTGCGTGCTCCGACAAGGCGAAATCCAAGATGGCAGTGGTGGACAAAGCGGAAGCAGATTTCAAGGAGCCCGTCACTGAGACGCAAGCCTGGCTCCGTGACGCCCACCAGGAACTGAAGAAGATCCAAGGCGAGCTGGCCGAGCGCAAACAAGAGCTCCTCCTAAAGTAGGCTGACATCAAAAAGGCCCGAGAGCAGGCAAAGGAGCAGGCCGCCAAAGATGAGGCCGCTCGACAATAGCACCACGCTCTGCTGAACACCCAGGAGGAGTACCTTGCCGCCCGTGAGGAGGCGCTCACCGCCACACTCCGTGGCAAGGATGAGGAGATTGAGAAGCTTGTCGCGCAGTGGACTCAGGGGCTGGAGCAGAGGCACAGGGAGGCGCTCAATGCCCAAGCCCTGGTCCATGCCGGCAAGGTGAAGGAGCTGGAGGTGGAGCGGGATGCACTACAAAAAAAAAGACATATCTATGACATTTTGGGCCGAACAAAAAAAAATTCTGTCATACTTATGACACTTCTATGATGATAATTGTGACAAAACCCGGTATCATCATAGATGTGCTGGGCTCCTACTTCTATGACAAAAAATCATGACAGAAAATGGGATTTTCGTCCTGGGCGGGTCGGAGACGCAGCTGCATGACATTCTTTGGACATCCATGACGGGAAAAACCGTAGTAGAAGCGAGGGCGAGGAAAATATTGGGGTGTTCCCGGTTATGGTGGGTGGTCGGGGCCGAGCGATGCACGTTTCTCTCGTACACGTACGCACGTGTGTGCGAGGCGTTGGGCTCTAACTGAACCCGAGTGAGGCGTTGGGCTCTAACTGAACCCGAGCGATTGCACTGCAGGCTACGCGTTACTGAACCCGAGCGATCGATCGATGGCTGTTAAATGAACCCGATCGAGCGATTAATTCGCTACTGCTGCTAGCTGAAGCCGATCGATGCTGGCTCTGGATGAACAGTGAGTGTT